>NC_034195.2:15893641-16613641 GCF_002021735.2 Oncorhynchus kisutch | reverse complement strand
TGCCTGCCCTATAAGTTATGTTATACTCACAGACATAATTCAAACAGTTTTAGAAACTTCAGAGTGTTTTCTATCCAATAATAATATGCATATATTAGCAATCTAGGACAGAGTAGGATGCAGTTCACTATGGGCACACAATTCATCCAAAGTGAAAATACTGCCCCCTATCCTCAAGTTAAATGTACGCAGGGAGCTAACATTAATCATCTGCGTATAATGGCTCAAAGTTGAGGAGAAATTGATTTAACTTTTTAGAGAGAGACCCCTTTTTTTAAATTTTCACCTAAAATGACATACCCAAATCTAACTGCCTGTAGCTCAGGCCCTGGAGCAAGGATATGCACATTCTTGGTACCATTTGAAAGGAAACACTTTGAAGTTTATGGAAATGTGAATTGAATGTAGGAGAATACAACGGAAAAAAACGAACTTTATTTTTTCTTCTCTACCACCTTCTTTGAAATGCAAGAGATGTATCCACGAGATGGCAGCAGTGTATGCTAAGTTTCAGACGGATAACTTGAAGTATGAGCAAACTCCATGACATTTAGTGTAAAGTCACCCAGGTACATTTGGGCAAATCATGAAGGAGACATTAACATTCACATTACATTTTTCTGCAAGAATATCGTCAAATTTGTATACTTGGACTTTGATTCAGCTTTTCCAGTATTTAGTAGCCATATTACAAGTTCAACATTAGCGAAACAACCAGTTTTCATAACTCTCCATATTCTTATAATTTTTGTCCAAAAGGAAAAGGCTTATTGTCACACAAGGTTAGCAGCTACATTTTACGACAGCCCAGCTCATTGGCCATTTAGCTGGCTTTGTTTGACCCCGATTGGTACATATTTAAGTTACAGTTGATCAAGTGAAGACCGCCCGTGTCATCAGCGTGCCACGAAGGCATCGCTCTCTGACCAAATTTGGTGTCCTATGGGATATACTACACCCCTAATGATAGAGTGAAGTCTGGTACATTCTAGGATGTCTGAGGAATAAATACGAATGTGATTTTACTGGTTGAAACAATGTTTAGGGTTAGATTTTCAGATTCCTTTCTTTGCAAATTGAAAGAGTGGAAATACAAAATCGATCGTGCATGCTATATGAAAAAGGATTTTATCTAAAACGACACTTCATGTTATCTCTGGGACCCTTTGGATGATAAATCAGAGCAAGATTTCAGAATGTCACTTTCAGAGGTAAATTTATCATACCTATCACGGTGGAAAAAGTGTTTTGTTGTTAGGAGCTCTCCTCAAACAATAGCATGACATTTTTTTTGCAGTAATAGCTACTGTAAATTGGACAGTGCAGTTATATTAACAAGAATTTAAGCTTTCAGCCAATAATATGTACCTACATTTGTTGTTTCGCATTTGTTGTGTCTGCGATCATGACACAAGGCGCTGCATGATTTACAACTGTCCCGTTGACGGAAAGCCTATCCCCACCACTTGTTTTGTAAGAAGTGTTGACATGCTGAATGCACCGAGGTGTCTTTTTAAACTACTAGGACACAGCTCGGACACCCATGCATACCCTACAAAACATGCCACCAAAGGTCTCTTCACAATCCCAAAGTCATGAACAGACTATGGGAGGCACACATTACTACATAGAGCCATGGCTACATGGAAGTCTATTCCACATCAGGTAACTTATGCAAGCAGTAGAATCAGATTTTAAAAATGTTATAAATACGCCTTATGGAACAGCGGGGACATGCGAAGAGACACACAGGCACAGACACGCATACACATAAGACACACACTCTACACATATGCAAAAATATATTTTGTATTGTAGATATGTGATTTAGAGTAGTGGCCTAAGGGAACACAATGAATGTGTTGTGAAAAATGTTATGAAATGTCATGTAATATTTTAAATGAATGCTGCTGGACTCCAGAAAGAGTAGTTGCTGCCATGACAGCAGCTAATGGGGACCTTAATAAATACAAATACAAATGCGTATAAGTGGCAAGTGTTTGAGCTCTTTTGCCCAGATAAAGCGATTGTTCCTTTTCAGTGTGGGGCGGGCATTCTCCATGTTATTAAAAGTGTACATGGTCGCTGTTTCAGCGTTTCATGTGGGAATTGACAGAGCCTCACCAGGGGACCCAACCCCTGATTGTGCGGTTCCTGAAAGGTGTATGTCGTCTCATATCGTGCACATATGGGACTTGGTGGTGGTTCGAAGTCACTGTATGCAGCCCCCCTTTTTTAGAAATAGATCTTGCCTCTCCCTAAATAGCAGGAAGCAGATTGCACAGTCAACGTTCCTGTCAGTTCTTGACTATGGTGACACCATTTACAAAATTTCAGCAGTCACTAATCTAAAACCTTTGGATTCTGTCTACAATAGGGCCCTTTGCTTTATCACAGGTAACAATTTTAATACTCCCCACTGCATCCTGTATCAAACAGTTGGCTGGTCCTCATTAAAGTCCTGTAGTCCTGTTTAAAAATCTCTACTACACCAGCTTCCAACATAACTTCACTGGTAAAATATAAAAACAAGAAATACCAAACCTATTCACAAGGTTGGTTCTTTTGAGGTTCCGCAGGTCTCCCCCGAACTAGGTAAATCCGCTTATTGTTTAAAAGCACCTCATTACTGGAACCAGCCCGCTCTGGAAATGTAAAATATTAATTGAGTACCTTCTTATTGAGGAACGTAATTGTTTTCCTTGAATATTTGCATTGTGCTGTATTATGCTTGTTTTATATTGTATTCCATTTTTTATTTTGTCATGAAATTGTATATGCAGGGCTCCCTTGTGAAAGAGACCCATGTCTAAATGGTGACTCCTACCTCCTACTGGGCAATAGAACCAGCAGATGATCCATCTGTAGGTCTCTGCCAGGGTCTGAAGCCAGATGAAAAGCCTTGAGTAGCATCAAACCGAACACGTACAGTGAGGGAAAAAAGTATTTGATCCCCAGCTGATTTTGTACGTTTGCCCACTGACAAATAAATTATCAGTCTATAATTTTAATGGTATGTTTACTTGAACAGTGAGAGACAGAAAAACAACAACAAAATCCAGAAAAACGCCTGTCAAAAATGTTATGAATTGATTTGCATTTTAATGAGGGAAATAAGTATTTGACCACTCTGCAAAACATGACTTAGTAATTGGTGGCAAAACCCTTGTTGGCAATCACAGAGGTCAGACGTTTCTTGTAGTTGGCCACCAGGTTTGCACACATCTCTGGATGGATTTTGTCCCACTCCTCTTTGCAGATCTTCTCCAAGTCATTAAGGTTTCGAGGCTGACGTTTGGCAACTCAAACCTTCAGCTCCCTCCACAGATTTTCTATGGGATTAAGATCTGGAGACTGGCTAGGCCACTCCAGGACCTTAATGTGCTTCTTCTTGAGCCACTCCTTTGTTGCCTTGGCCGTGTGTTGTGGGTCATTGTCATGCTGGAATACCCATCCACGACCCATTTTCAATGCCCTGGCTGAGGGAATGAGGTTCTCACCAAAGATTTGACGGTACATGGCCCCGTCCATCGCCCCTTTGATGCGGTGAAGTTGTCCTGTCCCCTTAGCAGAAAAACACCCCCAAAGCATAATGTTTCCACCTCCATGTTTGACGGTGGGGATGGTGTTCTTGGGGTCATAGGCAGCATTCCTCCTCCTCCAAACACGGCGAGTTGAGTTGATGCCAAAGAGCTCCATTTTGGTCTCACTTTTGACCACAACACTTTCACCCAGTTGTCCTCTGAATCATTCAGATGTTCATTGGCAAACTTCAGACGGACATGTATATGTGCTTTCTTGAGCAGGGGGACCTTGCGGGCGCTGCAGGATTTCAGTCCTTCATGGCGTAGTGTGTTACCAATTGTTTTCTTGGTGACTATGGTCCCAGCTGCCTTGAGATCATTGACAAGATCCTCCCGTATAGTTCTGGGCTGATTCCTCACCGTTCTCATGATCATTGCAACTCCACGAGGTGAGATCTTTTATGGGGCCCCAGGCCGAGGGAGATTGACAGTTCTTTTGTGTCTCTTCCATTTGCGAATAATCGCACCAACTGTTGTCACCTTCTCACCAAGCTGCTTGGCGATGGTCTTCTAGCCCATTCAATCCTTGTGTAGGTCTACAATCTTGTCCCTGACATCCTTGGAAAGCTCTTTGGTCTTGGCCATGGTGGAGAGTTTGGAATCTGATTAATTGATTTCTTCTGTGGACAGGTGTCTTTTATACAGGTAACAAACTGAGATTAGGAGCACTCCCTTTAAGAGTGTGCTCCTAATCTCAGCTCGTTACCTGTATAAAAGACACCTGGGAGCCAGAAATATTTCTGATTGAGAGGGGGTCAAATACTTATTTCCCTTATTAAAATGCAAATCAATTTATAACATTTTTGACATGCGTTTTTCTGTATTTTGTTGTTGTTTTCTCACTGTTCAAATAAAACTACCATTAAAATTATAGACTGATCATTTCATTGTCAGTGGGCAAACGTACAAAATCAGCAGGGAATCAAATACTTTTTTCCCTTACTGTAGCTCACACACAGTCTGTGTGAAATTACTTAAGTTCAAATGCAATTCCAGCACCACAATGAGAAGAGATACACACAAAAGCACAGACACACATACACATGATAAGACACGCACTTTACGTACACGTGCACATGGATTTTGCATTGTAGATATGTGACAGCAGGCCTGAGGGAACACAATGTGTTATGAAATGTAATGTCATGCAATATTTTCGATTGTATGTAACTGCCTTAATGTTGCTGGATCCCAGGAAGAATAGCTCCTGCCTTGGCAGCAGCTAATGAGGATCCTTAATAAATAGAAAGAAAAAAAGAGATCCAATGTGGTGGTGTGTGTGTTGATATTTGTGTGAAGACAAAATGTGTAATTTTCAGGATGGCAGTTATGGAGCAATGCTAGTGGATTGTGGTCAGTGTCTTGGTCACTGTTGTGTTATGGTCAGTGTCATGGTCAGTGAACTCACCTTCATAGGTTCCACTCTCTAGCAGGGCTCCACTTTGCTCCAGTTCCATAAAGCGCTCTGTGCTCACAAAGTTATAGTCCACCCCCGGCACCTCTCCCTCCTTCGGCTGCCGGGTGGTACCTACAGAGGGAGAAGAAGATTATTTTAAATTGGTACAGACACTTACATTTGTCTAAACATTTTCCTTTATCCAAACCAGCCATACAAATACACACACAGAGAGGTTGGAGCAGTTTTAGGGGGAAAAGGGCACAACAGCAGGAGTTGGCATATAGGATTTGATACCAACAACCCTCCGGTTGCCGGCTCACAGCCCAACAGATTTTTCCTACCAGACTCTGGATGTGAACTGGGAGCCCTCCGGTTGAGCAGGGAAAAGAGAAGAGGTAGACGGGAAGATGGGAGACAGTTGAGACATTGAGAAGAGGGAAAAGGAGAGGAAAAGAGTTGGGTCTAAAGTAATTTCTAAAAGATCATGCAAAAAGTTCTCTCAGGACTCTTTTGTTGCATGAGGAAGTGAATCCAGTTGCAGCACTGGAAGTATTTGTAAAATTATTTATGCCAATTGTTGACAAGCATGCAGCTGTTAGGAAATTAACTGTGAGAACTGTTAGATCCCTCTGGTTTGAAGATTAATTGAAAAATGATTTGTTTAAAATAAATTATGCAAAAGAAGTGGCAAACAAGTCAGGGTGCTTAGTTGATTGGTTGACATACTGTAAATTGAGAAATGATGTGACTAAATTTAACAAAAAGAAGAAGAAATCACATTAACAAACTAAGATAAATGACATAGAACACAATGGAAAGTGACTTAAATGATATCATTGACAGTTAATCTCCATAATTCATTGAAGTTCATGAGACATTTTTAACAAAACCTTTTGATACTGCCAAGGTTGTCTTTGTTTGCGTGGGACAGGTGAAAAAACTATACCACCAGGTATGGACCACATTAATGGGAAACTATTGAGAATGGTAGCAAACTGTATTGCCACCCCTATTTGCTATATATTTAACCAAAGCCTAAAGAGATGTGTGTCCACAGGCGTGGAAGGAAGCTAAAGTAATTCCACTGCCTAAAGATAGTAATGCACCCTTTGCTGGCTCTAACAGCCGCCCAATCAGTTTGCTGCCCTTTCTTAGTAAACTGATGGAGAGAATTGTGTTTTACCAAATACAATGCTATTTGTCAGAGAAAAACTATTGACTTTCATGTAGGGATGGGTAGTGCTTAATTTGTAAATTGGGAGGTGCCTGAGCAAAAAGTGAGCCCGAGAGAAGGGTTACCTTGGGGGCTCTTAGGTACCGGAATGCATGAAAAACAAATAACCTTTATAATAAAGCATTGCATTTGTAACAGTATAACTCCTCCTTTTCCACAGCAACCAGTGATCCGGGTCAACAGCATCAATGTAACAGTATAACTTTAGACCGTCCCCTCGCCCATACCCGGGCGCGAACCAGGGACCCTCTGCACACATCAACAACAGTCACCCGCGAAGCATCGTTACCCATCGCTCCACAAAAGCCACGGCCCTTGCAGAGGTCTCAGAGCAAGTGACGTCACTGATTGAAACGCTATTTAGCGCGAACACCGCTAACTTGCTAGCCATTTCACATCCATTACACATGCATTATGATCGCTTTTGCATACTGGCAGAGAGCAGTAGAGTAGAGGCGCTTGCAGAAATTGTACACATGGGGGAAAGAAATTGTAGCCTAGGGTCTGAGAAAAATTTGGCATTTTATAAACACATTAAATGCAATTCTACATCATTTTGAATCCGCCTTTCTTAAAGTATGGGTCACTGACCTGTTAATGGTGGGTTGCGACGTGTCAGAGTAAATGTATAATTATTTCATTACTGGAATTGATTTGGCCATGTGCATCTGCGCTCTCTATTCAGTGCGCTCTCTGCTTAGCAGCAGTCTCTAGTTTGGTAGGTGCATGAGTGGGAGAGGGAGATAGATGCCTGCGTGCTTCACGGATTACCGGATCTTTTTTTCTGCAGTTATCTTGAAGATCACTCAGCGACACACAAAATGCAGCGCTGTCGTTCAGCAGCAGATAATGCCCTGTCTGCCACTGATTTGACATTCCCACTCGCCATCACTCACCGCTGTCATCAAATGGACTCATGCTAGCTGCAAGTTCTGACTGAGCTCAATTGTCATCAAACGCATATACAGCGATGAGTTTTTTGCTCTTTCATACAAACTTATAATGAGGAGCGCCCACAAAGTGTTTTGTGCGGGGAAGTGCTTAGTAATGAGTCTCAAAATGAACAAATTAATGTCCTGACCAAACATCCACAGCATGGTGGTAAACCCAGAGAGTTATTTCAGAACAAGGCAGAATGTTTCAGGAAACAGTCAAGGCATTGTTGTCATTTTATAACAGGAATAAGGGAGTACTAACTATCATAGTAGTAGTTGCGAGTTTCTCTTTCAAAAAATCCCCTGGCCTTGTACACAGCTAATAGCTAACATTCGCCAAAGCAAGCTAGCTACTGAAAGTAAGCAAGCTAGCTAGTCTAGGTTGGAACTGTTGCTGTTAAAATACATGTATTCATTTTTATTCTTAACTGGAATTAACTGGTTGAAGCAAGACGCTGTTTGAGGCAAACACACTCACACAGTTCTGGGTTGCTCATCTACAGCAGGAAGTGGTATCCTGCTTGACTGAGAAAGCAGTAGATGTTCTGATCCAGCTTGGCACCACATACCTATGCGAGTTAGGGTTCTCAACTCTGAAGTACTTTTTTTTTTTTTTACAAGTACAGAAGACTGAGCATGACCTCAGTGATGCACTCAAAAACATAGCGCAAATAGAAAAACTTCAACCAGCCACACACCTCTCATTACGACTGTGTGTGTGTGTGTTTTGGTCTACATCTGTGTGATGAATCAGTTTATTCCAGTTTAGAATAAAAAAGTATTTATTGTATTTTATCAGCACCAGTTCCAACCTAGACAGATATGTAAGATTGTTTTTAATGGGGGAAAATAAACATGGATAGATATTTATATGGATATTCAATTTCATTGTTATTTGTTTTTGTCTATATTGCATTTGTTTTAGGCACAGGGGCAATTAAATGTACTGATACTTATGTATAGTTGCATATTTTCCTAAGCTTGGGTCCCAGGAAAAAACAGAATTTAGAATTGGGGTCCTAGGCTGAAAAAGTTTAAGAACCCCTGATGACTGGATACATCAGCAGAATATGCATGCATAATATCCCACAAAGGTATGACAGTGTACTTTGACACTGACAAACGGAGAATAAATCAATAAAAACAACCTTGAATTTACCAATAGCCTAGACCTGAGTGTGTGGAGAAACATATTGTACAATATGAGGAGGAAATTATGGTCCTAAAATAGATTTCCAGTCTTACGTTTATGCCAAAAGCTTATCTCTCTCTTACTTTGTAAAACAATGGTGTTCACTCATAGGCCAATTTGGAAGTTGATATATTAGTCAGACAGACAAATTAGTCTTCTCTTTTCAGCAGGATCCATTTGCTTTCTCACCTTGCTTTTCCAGAGAATAACTTCTTCTCTTCTTGTTTTGATGATAAGTAATTACTGTAATAAAATTCCAGATTGTCTGCATAATCAAATAACATTCAGCTCAGACACCCATACATACAGTACCCCACAAGACATGTCACCACGGGTCTCTTCACAGTCCCCATGTCCAAAACTAATTCACGGCATTGCACAGTATTATACAGAGCCATGATCGCATAGAACTCCCTTCCATCTCCAATTACTCAAGCAAACAGCAAAATTACCTTAAAAAAAAGATTCAACAACATTTTATGGAACAGCAGGGACTGTGAGGGGACACACACACAAACACATGCTTTTGTTGTTGTGTTTGTACAATTATTCGAAAACAAATTGTTGTATTGTTTATATATCCTTGTATTTTAGATTTGTGTTGACTGTCCTTGTATATCAGTTTATCCGTGTTTTTTTACTTGTCATGTTGTGTTTTTTGTGGACTCCAGGAAGAAAAGCTGCTGCTTTGGCAAAAGCTAATGGGGATCTGAATAAACCCCAAAAATGGGAATTAGAGGCACAGTAGGTAAAGAGAAGAGAGGATGAGTGACTATTGAGGGACCATAAGGGAGAGTGCAGACAAGAAGAGTAAAAGAGAGAGAGAGAAGAATCAGCGCTTCTCAAAATGATCCAAACCCATTTCATAAATGTATGCTGTTGTCGGACGGATTGGAAAGCCATACGAGAGCATTAGAGCCCCACCCAAGCAGAAGGTTTGAATGGATATGTACAAAGATGTGTTGTGGTGAGCCAAAATCTATGTGAACCCTTCAAAACACTAGGCTTGGGTGTGTGTTGATAAGGTAAGATAAAAATAGGTTTCGTTTTTTCAGCTTCCACAGAAATGTTCCAAACAATATACAGAACATTTTGTGTAACGACATTGCTGATTCTCTATGAGCAAATCAATCTGAGGATGATTGTGAAGTTAATAACGAGCTGAATCGATACACAGGCCACTTTAACAAACCATGACTTACTCACTGCCTACATACCCACTCAAGCATGCACCCACACCGGAAGGCAGGCAAGCACGAATGCACTCACACACCTCTTATTGTGGAAACTGCAACCTTGCACAAACAGCACATTATTACCATGCTTCAATTAGCCCTGCTCTAAGCTGTAGCGACTCTGCAGTGTGTGTGTGTTTAGATGGTGCTACAGTAGAGAGCGAGATGATGTGTGCTAATGAGAGGCAGTGTTGTTAATGAGTGGCATCTCTACTGAAGCACACTGTAGACTCAAGATTGGTGTCGTTGTTTTTTCTACCCCATTTATCAGCTAAGACAACTATTTGGCTTTCAAGAGAGGGAGGGTCCACTCACAGTGTTTTTGCAGAACCAAAGCAGACACTGAAAACAACCAAAATTGATTCCACTGTGGGTTGTCTACGCTGTATTTTTCTATCCAATTGATCTAATTGCTTATTAGTGTTCAACAGGGCCATCACCAGAGTTTCATTCCATTCAGGGCTTAGTCTTGAAGACCAGGGTCTGAGGGGTTTGCGGTCAGAGAAAAAAAATGCCTTTTCTAAAATAATTTCCTGAAATTCTACCATCTCTCAATAGAGACATGACAATAATATTTTTTATACCACACAAAATGACAAGCTATTCTGACATTGACATACTGAGATCAATAAAACGAACAACTCATGTTTTTAAATGCAGCCAATAGCATAGGCCAATGTAAAGAGTGGATACATAGATCTTAGGCCTACAATATGAGGAGGAAATTATAGTCACCAACTTTCCAGTGGCACTCACTTATCCAAACAGTTTTTTTCCCACAATTGTATTTTGAAATATTGCAAAAGATGTTTTAGCTGCTGGCTGCTGTTCATTGACAGCCACAACTTAACAATCAGCTGTTCGATATTTGCAGCGTGGATTGCCCAATTGCGTGACTCTCGACTAGTTCTATTCAACTGTAATGTGACAAAACACCAATCTGCAGCCATTTATTAAGGAAGACATTTTACACTGTCTGATGTAGTATTTTCTATGATTTCATTCATTTCTGTAGAGACAGGAGTAATTATTAAATGTGGCAAATGTATTCCAATTCATCTGCAGCACTTTCAACACTCCTTCCTGTGGTGGATGTTTTCATCCATAGGCTGTGCTCTCCCGAAGGCCAAATAATCAACACTTTGTGGTCAGTATCCCCATATGAGGTTATTATTGTGTAGGTAGGCATACTGTTACAATAATATTGTAATAATCTATCAGCAAGTAGGCTAGCATACAATTACAAGATAATAAATTCAGTAAGTCAATAGGCTAGTGTTTCCAGCTATATTGTTTTTGAAACTATGTCAGCCTTTTTAACCGACCTTTTTAACCAATAAGAAAATATGTCAAATTACTTGAATAGCCTAAGGGAAAAGTATAAAAATGTGTTTTCACATCAGTAAACTAAGTAACTGAAATGCATCAGAAAAGTGTTGGAAATTTGAGGAAAACATCAGGGAAGGTCCGCAGACAGGCTATAGGTCTAATGTGTGTGTGTGTGTGTGTGTGTGTAGAGAAGACCTGCATTGCTTTAAATTGCTATACTAATGATCATGAGCACTCACCTTAACTTAGCTATCATTTCCCAGCCTTATTGTAACCAAAAATCTGACATTGATTGAATTATCAGGACGGGTTCCCATGCCTGTCTCAAATCAGCACAATGACGCTGTCCCAATTAAAATTATGTTGGAATTAGGCCTGTCAGTTGACCACACATGGCAATTGCTTTACATGTATTATAACCAGCGGTGTACTGCTGTTATTTTATCTAGCCTACCAGAGCATAATTTTTTATTATTATTAAGTCATCATTTCTGAATGAAAGTTGGTACCAACACGTAACCTAGTATAAAATCATTTTAGGATAGTGTAACATGGGGAAACTAGCCACCCCTAAGAACAATGTCCAATTTCTGACACAAAAAGGCAAAGTTTGATAAAAAAATAAGTTATGTGGATGAAGGCTTAGGCAAACAAACTATGAAGTGAAAAAATGGCTACATTTTACACTAGTTATTTAATTCAATATTTTTTAGAAAAGGGGCGTTTCCCAAGTACTGGGGTAACTGTCCTCAACACACTTACCTTAAATGTTACTGCTTTGATCAAATCTGATGGTATATACAGTACCAGTCAAAAACACACCTACTTTAAACACACCTACTCATTCCAGGATTTTTCTTAATTTTTACTATTTTCTACATTGCAGAATAATAGTGAAGACATCAACACTATGAAATAACACATATGGAATCATGTAGTTACTAAAAAAGTAGCCACCCACTTGCCTTGATGACAGCTTTGCACACTCTTGTCATTCCCTCAACCAGCTTCATGAGTTAGTCAACAGGAATGCATTTCAATTTGTATTTATTATGGATCCCCATCTGCTACTGCCTAGGCAACGGCAGTCAAGCACCCAATCTAACATTGGCAAGCCAGCTAGCTACTTCCAGACACAAATGAGACCACTCTGACCATTTTACTCGCCCAAGCAGAGCTGTTTAGGCAGTTTTTGTGTTAACCAGAGTGTTGGTGACTGTAACTGTGCTGCTGGAAACAATTTAATTGCATTTTTCTGCTGACATTTATTGACACCGGCCATATTCAATGGATGTTGAGCGCTCGTCAATTCATTATTCTGAGCTCTGGTACACAGACGAGAATGCTCTGAAATTGGAGAAGATAGAGCCAGAGCGAATTTACGAAAGAATCCAAATGTCCATTGAGAACGCACAATGACTATACCATTTAGCTAAGCTAAAAATGACGGGAATAATCAAGTCAATAAACGTTGGGTTGTAAGATAGCCTATAGTTAACATACTGTTAAGTTTGATGTGTAACTACTAACGTTAGGTAGCTAGCTAACATACCGGTACATACTGCTGTAATGATATGCTATGTGGTTCGTAAGGACAGCATAGCTAACAAATTGTCAGCCAACATAATGTGTAACTTATTTGAAAAGTCATTACTTTATTATATTGAGTAGCAAGCAACCGCGAGGACACACTCTATCGACTCTGCGGCTTGAGCATGCTTTTGGTGCATGCTTTTCGGACTAGAAGGTTGAGGGTTCGAAACCTGCTCCCTGCTTGTTTCATTTGAAGTCGTGCACAATTATCAGTTTATTATTTGGTTTATTTTGCCCATTCATTGTCAGTTAGAGACACAGTAGTGCTATGCGACCCAAAATAATAATCAGTGCTCTAACTCCCCCCTGGTCGTTAGGGCAACCAATACTGTTCGGTCTTTCTTTCCGACACAAGGAATTCATAAATACTGTTGAAGTAATATGGCTACAGGTTCATCTGCCTCACCTAAAGCCCATTCTTGTGGGAAGCTACTATAGACCACCAAGTGCTAACAGTCAGTATCTGGATAATATGTGTGAAATGGTTGTTATACACAGAGAAGTATATTTTCTGGGTGATTTAAATATTGACTGGCTATCATTAAGCTGCCCACTCAGGAAAAAAACTTGACCTGTAGCCAATGCCTGCAACCTGGATCAGGTTTTCAGTCAACCTACCAGGGTAGTTGTAAACAGCACAGGAATTAAATCATCATTGATCACATTTTTACTAACACTGCAGATATTTGCTTTAAAGCAGTATCCAAATCCAAAGGATGTACTGATCACAATATAATAGCCATATCTAAATCCAAGATGGCATAGCAGTATGTGTGTGTGTGTGTCTTTGTATTCGTCTTGTCATGTCCTGTGTATAGATCTTTTTATATCTTTTTTCTTCGCATATATTAAAAAAAAATGTTTTCTTAACCTTAACTTCAACATAGTCTCCTGCAACCCGCCTCACCCGATGTGGTATGGATCTGCTATTTTCTTTACACTAGAACCGTCACCCCCAACAGAAGCTAGCCAGCTAACTAGCTACTAGCTAGTAGTCAGCTACTCACTGCTAGCGGTCATCAGCTAACCTTTAGCCCGGACAATTCCAGCCAGTCTGCACAGCGCAATTAAACCCAGAGCATATCAGATGTCTCCTTCTCCCTATCTCTGGATTCCTACTGCAAGCTCTGAACATTTTCACCTGGATAATCGCAGCTGGCTAGCTGCTATCCAAGTGGCTACTCCTGGCTAATGTCTCTGTCTCTCTCTACTTCTGGCTAGCCCATGCTAGGCCCATCTCCCGGCTAGCTGAAGAGGTCCATCAGCAACTCCTTGGCTACAATACCTATTTTGCCAATTGGCCTGGACCACTTTTACTGCCGATACGGAGCCCCGCCAGTTCATCAAGACTGTACTACCAACGTAATCCACCCAAGTTTTTTTTAACAGGCTCCTCCGTAGCGATGTACCCTGAATGCCCATCTGCTAGCCTACTAGCCGTGGCCCGCTAGCTGTCTAGGGCATATCGGACTGTTAGCTGAAGAGGTCCATCAGCCAATTTCTGGTGATACTAAACCTTTTTTGCCAATTGGCTTGGACCCTTTTACGACACGGAGCCCTGCTGATCCATCACGACTGGTCTGTCGACATAACCTCCACTGTATTCACATCCTACCATACCTTTGTCTGCACATTATGCCTTGAATCTATTCTACCGCACCCAGAAACCTGTTCCTTTTACTCTCTGTTCCAAATGTGCTAGACAACCAGTTCTTACAGCCTTTAGCCGTACCCTTATCCTCCTACTCCTCTGTTCCTCTGGTGATGTAGAGGTTAATCCAGGCCCTGCAGTGCCTAGCTCCACTCCCATTCCCCAGGCACTCTCCTTTGTTGACTTCTGTAATCAATTCAAATCAAAGTTTATTTGTCACATGCGCCGAATACCACAGGTGTAGACCTTACAGTGAAATGCTTACTTACAGGCTCTAACCAATGGTGCGGAAAAAAGGTATGTGTGTGTGTGTGTAAGTAAAGAAGTAAAACAACAGTGAAAAGATATTTGAAAAAAAGAGTAGCAAGGCTATATACAGACACCTGTTAGTCAGGCTTATTGAGGTAGTATGTACATGTAGGTATCATTAAAGTGACTATGCATATATGATGAACAGAGAGTAGCAGAAGCGTAAAAATAGGGGTAGGCGGGTGGTGGGACACAATGCAGATAGCCCCGGTTAGCCAATGTGCAGGAGCACTGGTTGGTCAGGCCAATTTAGGTGGTATGTACATGAATGTATAGTTAAAGTGACTATGCATATAAGATAAACAGAGTATCAGCAGCGTAAAAGAGGGGTTGGGGGGCACACATTGCAAATACTCCAGGTAACCATTTGGTTAACTGTTCTGGAGTCTTATGGCTTGGGGGTAAAGACTGTTGAGAAGCCTTTTTGTCCTAGAGTTGGCACTCCGGTACCGCTTGCCATGTGGTAGTAGAGAGAACAGTCTATGACTGGGGTGGCTGGGGTCTTTGACAATTTTTAGGGCTTTCCTCTGACACCACCTGGTGTAGAGGTACTGGATGGCAGGCAGCTTAGCCCTAGTGATGTACTGGGCCATACACACTACCCTCTGTGTGTTGCGGTCAGAGGCCGAGCAATTGCCATACCAGGCAGGGATGCAACCAGTCTCAATGTAGCAGCTGTAGAACCATTTGAGGATCTCAGGACCCATGCCAAATCTTTTTAGTTTCCTGAGGGGGAATAGGCTTTGTCGTGCCCTCTTCACGACTGTCTTGGTGTCTTTGGACCAATCTAGTTTGTTGTTGATGTGCACACCAAGGAATTTGAAGCTCTCAACCTCCTCCACTACAGCCCCGTCGATGAGAATGGGGATGTGCTCGGTGCTCCTTTTCCTGTAGTCCACAGTCATCTCCTTAGTCTTGGTTACGTTGAAGGATAGGTTGATATTCTGGCACCACCCGACCAGGTCTCTGACCTCCTCCATATAGGCTGTCTCATCGTTGTTGGTGATCAGGCCTACCACTGTTGTGTTGTTAGCAAACTTAATGATGGTGTTGGAGTGGTTTCTGGTCATGCAGTCGTGGGTGAACAGGGAGTACAGGAGGGGACTGAGCACCAACCCCTGGGGAGCTCCAGTGTTGAGGATCAGCTTGACAGATGTGTTGCTACCTACCCTCACCACATGGGGGCGGCCTGTCCGGAAGTCCAGGATCCAGTTGCAGAGGGAGGTGTTTAGTCCCAGGTTCCTTAGCTTGATGATGAGCTTTGAGGGTACTCTGGTGTTGAATACTGATCTGTAGTCAATTAACAGAATTCTCACATAGGTGTTCCTTTGGTCCAGGTGGGAAAGGGCAGTGTGGAGTAGAATATCCACATCATCTGTGGATCTGTTTGGGCGGTAAAACCGTAAAAGCCTTGGTTTCATGCATGTTAACATTAGACGCCTGCTGTCAAGTTTGTCTTGTTCACTGCTTTAGCACACTCTAACAACCCGGATGTCGTAGCCGTGTCTGAATCCTGACTTAGGAAGGCCACCAAAAACCCTGAAATGTCCATCCCTAACAATAACATTTTACGACAACATAGAACTGCCAAAGGGGGCAGAGTTGCAATCTACTGCAGCGATAGCCTGCAGAGTTCTGCCTTAGTATCTAGGTCTGTGCCCAAATAATTTGAGCTCCTACTTTTAAAAATCAACCTTTACAGAAAAAGTTTCTCACCGTTTGCGCTTGCTATAGACCATATTCTGCCCCCAGCTGTGCCTTGGACACCATATGTGAATTGATTGCCCCCCATCTATCTTCAAAGCTCGTGCTGTTAGGTCACCTAAACTGGGACATGCTTAACACCCCGGCCATCCTACAATTTAAGCTTGATGCCCTCAATCTCACACAAATTATCAATGAACCTACCAGGTACAACCACAAATCCATAAACACGGGCACCCTCATAGATATCATCCTAACCAACCTGCCCTCTAGATACACCTCTGCTGTCTTCAACCAGGACCTCAGCCTCATTGCCTGCTTCTGAAATGGGTCCACTGTCAAACGCTCCCTAAAACACTTCAGCTAGCAGGCCTTTCTAATCGACCTGGCCGGGGTATCCTGGAAGGATTTTGACCTAATTTCGTCAGTAGAGGATGCCTGGTTATTCTTTAAAAGTGCTTTCCTCACCATCTTAAATAAGCATGCTCCATTCAAACATCTTAGAACCAGGAACAGATATAGCCCTTGGTTCACTTCAGACCTGACTGCCCTTGACCAGCACAAAATCATCCTGTGGCGTACGGCATTAGCATCGAATAGCCCCCACAAAATGCAAATTTTCAGGGAAGTTAGGAACCAATATACACAGGCGGTTAGGAAAGCATAGGCTAGCTTTTTTATGCAGAAATTTGCATCATGTAGCACAAACTCCAAAATGTTCTGGGACACTGTAAAGTCCATGGAGAATAAGAGCACCCCCTCCCACTGCACTGAGGCGAGGAAACACTGTCACCACTGATAAATTCACGATAATTGAGAATTAGCATTTTTCTAAGGCTGGCCATGCTTTCCACTAGGCTACTCCTACCATGGTCAACAGTTCTGCACCCTCCGCAGCAACTTGCCCAAACTTCCCCTATTTCTCCTTCACCCAAATCCAGACAGCTGACATTCTGAAAGAGTTGCAAATTGTGGACCCTACAAATCAGCTGGGCTAGACAATCTGGACCCTCTCTTTCTAAAAATGTATTAACCCCTATTAATTAACCCCTATTACTAGCCTGTTCAACCTCTCATATCATCCGAGATCCCCAAAGATTGGAAAGCTGCCGCGGTCACCCCCCTCTTCAAATTGGGAGACACTCTAGACCCAAACTTTTACAGACCTATAGCTATCCTACCTTGCCTTTCTAAGGTCTTCGAAAGCCAAGTTAACAAACAGATCACCGACCATTTCGAATCCCACCGTACCTTCCGCTATGCAATCTGGTTTCCGAGCTGGTGCACCTCATCCACGCTCAAGGTCCTAAATGATATCATAACCGCCATGGATAAAAGACAATACTGTGCAGCAGTATTCATCGACCTGGCCAGGGTTTTCAACTCTGTCAATCACCACATTCTTATCGGCAGACTCACCAGCCTTGGTTTCTCAAATGACTGCCTCGCCTGGTTCACCAACTACTTCTCAGACAGAGTTTAGTTTGTCAAATTGGAGGGCCTGTTGTCCGGACCTCTGGCTGTCTCTATGGGGGTGCCACAGGGTTCAGTTCTCGGGCCGACACTCTTCTCTGTATACATCAATGATGTCGCTCTTGATGCTGGTGATTCTCTGATCATACTCTATGCAGACGACACCATTCTGTATACTTCTAGCCCTTCTTTGAGCACTGTGTTAACTAACCTCCAGACAAGCTTCAAGGCCATACAACTCTCCTTCCGTGGCCTCCAACTGCTCTTAAATGCAAGTAAAGCTAAATGCATGCTCTTCAACCGATCGTTGTACACACCTGCCCACCCATCCAACATTACTACCAACTACCTCATCCCCATATTGTTATTTATTTTTTTGCTCATCATTTGCACCCCAGTATTTCTACTTGCACATTCATCCTCTACACATCTATCACTCCAGTGTTTAATTGCTCAATTGTAATTACTTCGCTACTATGGCCTTTTTATTGCCTTACCTCCCTAATCTTACCTCATTTGCACACTGTATAATTGTTTTTTTCTATTGTGTTATTGACTTGACGTTTATTCCATTTGTAAATCTGTTGTTGTTTGTGTCACACTGCTTTGCTTTATATTGGCCAGGTCGCAGTTGTAAATGAGAACTTGTTCTCAACTGACCTACCTGGTTAAATAAAGGTGAAATAAAAAATAAATACATTAAAGTATAATGTCTCCATCAAATCTAAGAAGTTATTTAAACTTTTTTATTCTTGCTTATTCGTAGACAAATTTTCAATGATGTATGAAATTGGAGTATAATTAAGATGGATGGACGGATTTTCAAGGAAGGTAAGTATATTATTTTGTATGCATATTACAAATTTCTCATCACCTAATGAACAACCACAATACCAGTCTGGTGTTCAGCTTTCTGTGCTGTATTGACATATCCTGAAAATGACATCTGCTGCTTCAGATTGAACAGTCATATCTCTGTTATTGTCTTCATGTCTACATAAAATAAGCTATTTTCTTTACTTTCAAAGTGTGAGCTGATCAAAGGGTTGAAATTGTAGATATTGCCAGATGTATGTTCACTGTCCGAGGAACAGAGGCAGTGGAAGCTTTTTTGCTGGCAAAAGTGTCCATAACCAGAAGTAATTAAACTGTTCTGTGTTATTTTTCTCTCTTCCTCTCAGCTAGTCTCGTTGTACATTAAACCTGTCTCACATGCATTAATTTAAAAAACCTTGAAATGGCAGATGCTAATTTTAAGACTTCACTCAGCCATTCTCACTGGACTATCAAACCCCTGTTACTGCCAAATGTATCATCACTAAAATATTTGTTTCTTTTGAGCATTCCAGATTCAGCAGGTGGATGACCTGCTTAATCAGGAGGACAATCTGAAATCTGGAAGCACTGACAATGGGGTCATTGTTCCTGACATCCCATGCCCCATGTGTACTGAGGCGTGCTACAATGCTGTGCTACAATGTCAAGTGAACCTGTTGAAGTCGGAAGTTTACATGCACCTGAGCCAACTACATTTAAACTCAGTTTTTCACAATTCCTGAAATATAATCATAATAAAAATTCCCTGTCTTAGGTCAGTTAGGATCACCACTTTATTTTAAGAATGTGAATGTCAGAATAATAGTACAGAGAATGATTTCAGCTTTTATTTCTTTCCAGTGGGTCAGAAGATTACATACACTCAATTAGTATTTGGTAGCATTGCCTTTAAATTGTTTAACTTGGGTCAAATGTTTAGGATAGCCTTCCACAAGCATCCCACAATAAGTTGGGTGAATTTTTGGCCCATTCCTCCTGACAGAGTTGGTGTAACTGAGTTAGGTTTGTATGCCGCCTTGCTCACACACATGTTTTTTCAGTTCTGCCCACAAATCTTCTATAGGATTGATGTCAGGGCTTGGTATGGCGACTCCAACACATTGACTTTGTTGTCCTTGAGCCATTTTGCCACAACTTTGGAAGTATGCTTGGGGTCATTGTCCTTTTGGAAGAACCATTTGCGACCAAGCTTTAACTTCCTGACTGATGTCTTGAGATGTTGCTTCAATATATCCACATCATTTCACACCCTCATGATGCCATCTATTTTGTGAAGTGCACCAGTCCCTCCTGCAGCAAAGCACCCCAACATCATGATGCTGCCATCCCGGTGATTCACGGTTGGGATGGTGTTCTTCGGCTTGCAAGACTCCCCCTTTTTCCTCCAAACATAACCATGTCATTATGGCCAAACACTTGTATTTTTATTTCATCAGACCAGAGGACATTTCTCCAAAAATTACGATCTTTGTCCCCATGTGCAGTTGCAAACCGTAGTCTGGCTTTTTTATGGCGGTTTTGGAACAGTGGCTTCTTCCTTACTAAACCTTTCAGGTTATGTCGATATAGGACTCGTTTTACTGTGGATATAGATACTTTTGTACCTGTTTCCTCCAGCATCTTCACAAGGTCCTTTGCTGTTGTTCTGGGATTGATTTGCATTTTTCGCACCAAAGTACGTTCATCTCTAGGAGACAGAATGCATCCCCTTCATGAGCTGTATGACGGCTGTGTGGTCCCATGGTGTTTATACTTGCGTGCAAAGTTTTGTACAGATGAATGTGGTACCTTCAGGCATTTGGAAATTGCTCCCAAGGATGAACCAGACTTGTAGAGGTTTTAGCCCCAGTGCCATTCTTGATAATGGCATACATTTGTATTTTTGGAGGAGGGTGAAAGGATAGCAGGCCCAGCTGTCAAAGTGAGAGAGTAGGCTATTCTGGATAGGGCAGGTACTTTTGTGTAGTCTATTTCTTGTGAGGTTTTCTGTCCTCAGATACAGATTGCTGTGAAATCCTGTCTGCAGATTAAGAGGTCCCAATGAAGAGCAATGATTCTCAGTCCTGGTCTTGGGGACTTAAAGGGGTGCACCTTTTTGTTTTTGCCTTGGCACTACACAGCTGTTTCAAATTATCAAGTCATCATCAAGCTTTAAGTTGAATTTATGTATTCATTTGTGACGCTATCCTTGATATGATCCTGCTATTGTCACATGCATATGTATCTATCTATCAAATGTTATCATGGTTTGTTATAAAGGGTATTATACTTATATTATACACAAAGTATTATTAAAGAGATGCATTTCACCTCCTGATGATTATGATAACTGACCGTGTTAGAATAAAAAAACAAAGCTTAATCATGCTCTCTCTCTATCCATCTGTCTCTCGTCTGGAGGTATGTTTGATGTCCCGTCATCGCCACCTCACCCGCTCTTAAGATAACCTTTGGGCCGACTGGGAGCCCAAGGTTGGTTAGAAGACACCACAAGAGACACTATGTAATTGTGATGAACTGAGAGAATATTAGGGTAGCACTGTAATTCATTAATCATATGCTGTCTTTCCTGCTCCTCTGTTGTACCTCTTTCCTTTGTCTTCTACACCTCTCTCCCTACCTTCTCTTTTTTTTATAATGCACACCATATGTGCATTTAAGTACAGATTGAACTTGCATTTATAATATAACAATTATAATATTTATAATGCATGTATTATGTATTTATAACACCTGTAAAATGCACTTTCAATAAAGCATTTCACGTTCTCCACTGGTTGAAATGAAGTATCTCATTGGAATACTACACGTATTCAGATGAAGGGTGTTATATATGGATAGGTGTATTTCTCTATATATGAATTACAAATCAGCCTTTACTTAAATCATGTTTCTAGTCTACTGCATAGTTACAATGTGTAGTCATTGATGTACCAGGAGCAGGAGTGGTAAACACTGTTGAAGTGTGTAATTGTAATACATACATGGAGACACAACATCATTCAAAGAACGGAGTTTGATACACCTGGTATTGAATATGACTGAAAATAATGTCTCACGGAGATTCATACCTGAACCGTACCTTTATTTGCCAAGGAAGAGTACATGATCAGTGAATACATTCAATGTACAGGCTACAATGTGGGGATCTCATGTGTGGTAATAACTACAGTACATACATATAGGACTTGCATCCTTGGCACAATAAAGTTATTCTATTCTACTCTGTCCATAGGCTTCATTAATGCCATTCAGACCTGAAGTCGATACAACTATGATAGCTGAGGTTCATAGATTGGTATGAACATTAGTTCAGAACCTAAAGTTTTAGGGTCCATACACAGATCGGCTACATACTGTAGCTAGCTACACATGCATAGGCACACAGTAATGTTTTATCCTCCAATACACAATAAGCAAATAAATACTTAGCTATGTTACTTCAGCTGTATTGCATTTTATTAGAATTTTTTTTAACCTTTATTTAACTAGGCAAGTCAGTTAAGAACAAATTCTTATTTTCAATGACGGCCTAGGAACAGTGGGTTAACTGCCTGTTCAGGGGCAGAACGACAGATTTTGTACCTTGTCAGCTCGGGGGTTTGAACTTGCAACCTTCCGGTTACTAGTCCAACGCTCTAACCACTAGGCTACGCTGCCGCCCCAATGGCAAATATATGGCAGATATACGCAAGGAAAGCTAACACAATTGTACATTCAATTTGCAGTAGCGAGCTAGATTCTTTACATCCACTGTTTCACAAGACGACACAAGACGACAGCCTGGTTTGCTGGTTTCCTCAGGATTCCCTAAATCATTAACTTTTTCGGGATCAGTGTCCCTTCAACAGGACGTTTGAGCTAATGTAGGCTAATACAATTAGCATGAGGTTGTAAGTAACAAGAACATTTCCCAGGACATAGACAAATCTGATATTGGCAGAATGCTTGCATTCTTGTTAATCTAACTGCACTTTCCAATTTACAGTAGCTACAGTAAAATAATATCATGCAATTGTTTGAGGAGAGTGCGCAATTTTCAACATGACAAGTTATTAATAAATAAAAAAATCTGGCACATTTGGGAAGTCTTGACAACATTTTGAAGAGAAATACAATGGTTCACTGGTCGCAGTTGCAAATGAGAACTTGTTCTCAACTAGCCTACCTGGTTAAATAAAGGTGAAATAAAAAAAATAAAACTGGATCAGTCTAAAACTTTGCACATACTCTGTTGCCATGTAGTGGCAAAAATATAAACTGCAAATTGTACATTATGGCCTTTCTCTTGCATTTCAAAGATGCTGGTACTAATAAAAAATGCAAAATAAGTAGTTTTTTTATTTGTATTATCTTTTACCAGATCCATTGTGTTATATTCTACTACATTCCTTTCACATTTCCAGAAACTTCAAAGTGTTTCCTTTCAAATGGTACCAAGAATACGCATATCCTTGCTTAAGGGCCGTTTGATTTGGGACACCTGTCAACAACATTCGGTGAAATTGGAGGACGCGCATTTGAAATAAATAATTGTAAAATTAAACATTCATGAACATACAGCTGAAGTCGGAAGTTACATACATTTAGGTTGGAGTCATTAAAACTTGTTTTTCAACCAATCCACAAATGTTTTCTTAACAAACTATAGTGTTGGCAAGTCAGTTACATAAAGTAGACTGTGCCTTTAAACAGCTTGGGAAATTCCATACAATTATGTCATGGCTTTAGAAGCTTCTGATAGGCTAATTGACATAATTTGAGTCAATTGGAGGTGTGTACCTGTGAATGTACTTCAAGGCCTACCTTCAAAATCAATTCCTCTTTGCATGACATCATGGGAAAATCAAAAGAAATCCGCCAATACCTCAGAAAGAAAATTGTAGATCTCTACAAGTCTGGTTCATCCTTGGGAAAAATTTCAAAAAGCCTGAAGGTAACACATTCATCTGTACAAACAATAGTATGCAAGCATGCGCACCATGGGACCACGCAGCTGTCATACCACTCAGGAAGGAGACGCGTTATGTCTACTAGAGATTAACGTACTTTGGTGCAAAAAGTGTAAATCAATCCCAGAACAACAGCAAAGTGTGAAGATTGTGCTGGAGAAACAAGTACAAAATTGCGTCCTATATTGACATAGCCTGAAAGGCCGCTCAGCAAGGAAGAAGCCACTCCTCTAAACCGCCATAAAAAAGACAGACTACGGTTTGCAACTGCACATCATACTTTTTGGAGAAATGTCCTCTGGTCTGATGAAACAAAAATATAACTGTTTGGCCATATTGACCATCATTATGTTTGGAGGAAAAAGTGGGAGTCTTGCAAGCCGATGAACACCATCCCATCAGTGAAGCATGGGGTGGCAGCATCATGTTGTGGGGTGCTTTGCTGCAGGAGGGACTGGTGCAATTCACAAAATAGATGGCGTCATGAGGGTGTAAAATGATGTGGATATATTGAAGCTACATCTCAAGACGTCAGTTAGGAAGTTAAAGCTTGGTCGTAAATTGTTCTTCCAAATGGACAATGACCCCAAGCATACTTCCAAAGTTGTGGAAAAATGGCTCAAGGACAACAAAGTCAAGGTATTGGAGTGGCCATCACAAAGCCCTGACCTCAATTCAATCGAACATTTGTGGGCAGGGCTGAAAAAGCGTATGCGACCAAAGAGGCATACAAACCTGAATCAGTTACACCAGCACTGTCAAGAGGAAAGGGCCAACATTCACCCAACTTATTGTGGGAAGCTTGTGGAACGCTTCCCGAAACGTTTTACCCAAGTTAAACAATTTAAAGACAAAGTTACCAAATACTAATTGAGTGTGTGTAAACTACTGACCCACTGGGATGTAAGAAATAAAAGCTGAAATAAATCATTCTGTCTACTCTTATTCTGACATTTCACATTCTTAAAATAAATTGGTGATCCTAACTGACCTAAGACGGGGAATTGTTACTAGGATTAAATGTCAGGAATTGTGAAAAACTGGATTTAAATGTATTTTGCTAAGGTGTTTGTAAACTTCCGACTTCAACGGTACAATATCTTATATAATTTAAAAGCTTAAATTCTTGTTAATCTAACAGCATTGTCAGATTTACAATAGGCTTTACAGCGAGAGCATACCATGCGAATGTTTGAGGACGGTGCCCCACATTAACATATTTTTCAACCAGCACAGGCTTCGTAAAATCACAAATAGCGATCAATTATTTCACTCACTTTTGAAAATCTTCCTGTGTTTGCAATCCCAAGGGACCCAGCTACAACATGAATGATCGTTTTGTTAGATAAAATCCTTCTTTAAATGCCAAAAAGTCAGTTTAGTTGGCACCATCAATTTCAGTAATCCACTTGTTCAGCGTGCAGACAACGTAGTCCAAAAAGCTACCGCTAAACTTTGTTCAATCAAGTCAAACTATGTTTCTATTAAATTCTCAGGTATCCTAAAATGTAAATAAACTATAATATTTCATATGGAAAGAAGTATGTTCAATAGAAAAGTAAGCGCACATCCTCTTCACCGCGCGCCAACAGACTGATTTTGAACTGGGAGTCTTTGAACAAAAACAAGCCTGAAACAATGAACAAAGACTGTTGACATCTTGTGGAAGCCATAGGAATTGCAATCTGGGAGCTGGAATTACATAGAACCCATAGCATTCCATTATAAGAGATAGAGAGCTCCAAAAACAATTCAGGTTGGTTTTTCTTTGGAATTTTGTCAGCCAAATCAATTGTGTTATAGTCTCATTTCTAGAAACTTCAAAGTGTTTTCTATCCAATGCCTCTAATTATATGAATATCGTGGCCTCTGTGCCTGAGTAACAGGCAGTTTACTTTGGGCACATCAGTCAGGCGGAAATTCAGGAAAATAGACCCTAGCTCTAAGATGTTTTAACATAGTGTCCAAAGATGGGCAAGAAGTATACAATATGGTGTCGTCTGCATAGAGGTGGATCAGAGAATCACCAGCAGCAAGAGCAACATCATTGATTTCGTTACGAACCCCTTTGGCCCTGCAGTCTAGGTGGGGATGGAAACGAGACCCGTAACATATCTCATGCAAATCATAACAGTGAAAATGAACAGTGAGATCTAAAAACAACAGACAACATAAACCTACCGTCAAACACTTTAGGTTTATTGTTCAAACACACGGTAATGGGGAGAGGGGGGAGCTGGATGCAAGGAAAGAACTAATAAATATATATTTTTAAACCTAAGCTAGTCTTGCCTGCTTCAAGAACAGCTAGCTAACTAACCAATAAAATACAGTGGGTGGTCCGCCCAGTTCTAACTAGGGTATTAAGACAAAGTTTTCCTACGGGTAATGTATGCCCAAGGTCGACTTGGCTTGGTATCCCCTTTTCCCACCAACAAACAAACAGCCATACACCACAGCAATACATACTGACATGATAATGGACAATGTGAGAGGTAGGTGCAAAAACAAAAGAGAGATAGCTCCAGAGACAACTGATTGGGTTTATTTTAAACCAAGGGAAAGGGGATGTGATTCGGTAAGGGAAAAGGAGCAGGTGTGTCTTCAGATTGGCGACTGATGACTGCTACCTGTGGCTAGGGAAGAAGGAGAGAAAACAAATACCTGTATCTGTAACACTCCCACCCTTAAAAGAGCAACCCTATAAGGATTGCGACCAAAGTACAGTATGAACAACAACTTAAAGACGCAGACAAAAAACAAACTACATCACATCTGCCCAGACCCGCATGCTCACACCCCCATCCCTAGTGCCTGCATTATTGTTTCCCACATGGCCTTACATTGTGCCAATTAGTTTCTCAGTCACCCATGCTGTTTCAATATTTTAATAATAAATCCACCATTTTGTTAATGATGGTGGATTAATTTATGTCTTCGTTTTTAGTATACGTTTTGTCAAGATGAGAGATGAGAAGAGAATCGTCCAGCAGATTGGTTATCTCACTTACAACCCCATATGCTATGTCTTGAGATATATAGACAGACAGTGTTACGGTTTTCTAGGTGTGAAGGAGAGTCGAATTAAAATGCAGCGTGTAGATTGCGATCCATGTTTAATGAAAAAACGTAAACACGAAGTAACACAAACACTACAAAACAAAGAAGGTAAATAACGAAACAAAAACCGAAACAGCCTATACTTGTGAAAACTAACAAAGATAGGAACAAGGACACATAGGACAATCACCCACAACAAACTCAAAGAATATGGCTGCCTAAATATGGTTCCCAATCAGAGACAACGATAAACACCTGCCTCTGATTGAGAACCACTCCAGACAGCCATAGACTTTGCTAGATAACCCCACTAGCTACAATCCCAATACATACACACCAAAACCCCAAGACAAAACACACCACAATACAAAAACCCCATGCCACACCCTGGCCTGACCCAATACATGAAGAAAAACACAAAATACTTAGACCAGGGCGTGACAGACAGATTAAAAGTAAGTTTGCATTGTAATATTTCTGATAGCGAACTTTCAAGCTCCGCCCATAACTTTCCCAGAAAGCATGGATTATTGAGTCATTGTTAGTTTTACACTTAAGACATAGCTCTGCCACTGTGCTCTAGAATTTGTAAATTTTGTCTCCTGTGTAATACATTCTATACATAATTTTATGCTGGATTAAGTGTACATTTTCATAAACAAAAGTTATTATTAAGCATTGGCTCCAATGTCAGTTGCATATGCTCTCTGCAAGGTTTTGTATACACTACATGACCAAAGGTATGTGGACACGTCGTCGAACATCTCATTCTATGGGCATTAATATGGAGTTGGTTCCCCCTTTGCTGCTTTAACAGCCTCCACTCTTCTGGTAAGGCATTCCACTAGATGTTGAAACATTGCAGCAGGGACTTGCTTCCATGATGGCCGTGATTGGAAGTCCCATAGAGCTGCGCACAATTAGCCCAGTGTCATCTGGGATTGGCCGGGGTAGGCAGTCATTGTAAATAATAATTTGTTCTTAACTGACTTGCCTAGTTAAATAAAGGTTCAATACTTTTTTTAAACAAAAAAACAGCATTAGTGATGTCGGGCAATGATGTTTGGCGACTAGACCTGGCTCGCAGTCGGCGTTCCAATTCATCTCAAAGGTGTTCGATGCGGTTGAGGTCAGGGCTCGTTGCAGGTCAGTCAAGTTCTTTCACACTGATCTCAATAAGCCATTTCTGTATGAACCTCTTAATGCACAGGGGCATTGTCATGCTGGAACAGGAAAGGGCCTTCCCCAAACTGTTGCCACAAAGCCGGGAGCACAGAATCGTCTAGAATGTCATTGTTTGCTGTTGCGTTAAAATTTCCCTTCACTGGAACTAAAGAGCCTGAACCATGAAAAACAGCCCCAGACCATTATTGATCATCCACCAAACTTTACAGTTGGGACTATGCATTGGGGCAGGTAGCGTTCTCCTGGCATCCAACAAAACCAGATTTATCCTTGGGACTACCAAATGGTGAAACTTGATTCATTACTCCAGAGAACGCATTTCCACTGCTCCAAAGTCCAATGGTGGCAAGCTTTACACCACTCCAGCCAACACTCCAGCCAGCATTGCACATGGTAATCTTAGGCTTGTGTGCGTCTGCTCAACCATGGAAGTCAATTTCACGAACAGTTATTGTGCTGGTGTTGCTTCCTGAGTTAGTTTGGAACTCGGTAGTGAGGGTTGCAACTGATGACAGACGATTTTTACCCGTTACGACCTTCAGCACCCTGCGGCCCTGTTCTGTGAGCTTGTGTGGCCTACCACCGCAGCTGAGCCGCTGTTGCTTCAAGACGTTTCCACTTCAAAACAACAGTACTTACGATTGACCGGGGCAGCTATAGCAGGGCGGAAATTTGACCAACTGACTTGTTGGAATGCTGGCATCCTATGACGGTGCCACGTTGAAAGTCACTGGGCCATTCCACTAACAATGTGCCTGTGTGGAGATTGCATGGCTTTGTGCTCAATTTTATACACCTGTCAGAAACCAAATAACCAAATCCACAAATTTGAAGGGGTGTCCAGATACTTTTGTATTTACAGTGCATTCGGAAAGTATTCAGACCCCTTGACTTTTTCCACATTTTGTTATGTTAAATTATTTGTTAAGTTCTTTATTCTAAATGGATAAAATGAAATAACATCCTCATCAATCTACACACAATACCCCATCATGACAAAGCAAAAACAAGTTTTTAGAAAGTTTTGCAAAAATATTAAAAATAAAAACAAAAATAACTTATTTACATAAGTACTCTTTGCTATGAGACTCGAAATTGAACTCAGATGCATCCTGTTTCCATTGATCATCCTTGAGATGTTTCTAAATCTTGATTGGAGTCCACCTGTGGCAAATTCAATTGATTGGAAATTATTTGGAAAGGCACACACCTGTTTATATATGGTCCCACAGTTGACAATGCATGTCAGAGCAAAAATCAAGCCATGAGGTTGAAGGAATTGTCTGTAGAGCTCCGAGACAGGATTAGGTTGAGGCACAAATCTGGGGAAGGGTACCTAAACATTTCTGCAAAATTGAAGGTCCCCAAGAACACAGTGGACTGGGAGACTTGTCAGTATTGAATGCACCGTATAGTGTACAGTCCATTCGGAAAGTATTAAGATGTTTTCATTTTTTCCACATTTTCTAACAGCCTTATTCTAAAATGGATGAAATAGTTTTGTTTCCCTCAACACACAACACCCCATAATGACAAAGTAAAAACAGCAAATGTATAAAAATAATAATATATCACATTCACATTAGTATTCAGGCCCTTTACTCCGTACTTTCTTATTAAAGCATTGAACCTCTAAAGGCTTCAGTCATACAAATATTTGTCCCGCTTTAAATTACATGCATCTTACAAAGGCTTTATAAACACTACATACATGTGTTACAAATCATCTATAACTGCATGATATGTTTTGTAAAGGGTTCATACATGTGGCATACTGTGTGACATAACCACAAACGTTTTTTTTTTTTGGTTCCCTAATTTTGTTGTGATCTTGTCTGATAACTGCAACTCCCCAATGGCCTCGGGAGAAGTGAAGGTCGAGTAACATGGAAGCCAGCCGCACCAATGTGGAAGCGTAATCATCGACTGACACTAATGAGCATAACGCAATGGACATAAATATTCCTAGAAAATATTCGTGTTCATGAAAATCACAAGTGAAATATATTGAGACACAGCTTAGCCTTTTGTTAATCACCCTGTCATCTCAGATGTTCAAAATATGCTTTACAGCCAGAGCTAGACAAGCATTTGTGTAAGTTTATCGATAGCCTAGCATAGCATTTTGTCCAACTAGCAGCATGTAACTTGGTCACGGAAATCAGAAAAGCAATCAAATTAAATCGTTTACCTTTGATGAGCTTCGGATATTTTCACTCACGAGACTCCCAGTTTGATAGCCAATGTTCCTTTTTTCCCAAAATATTATTTTTGTAGGCGAAATAGCTCCGTTTGTTCTTCACGTTTGGCTGAGAAATCGCCCGGAAATTGCAGTCATGAAAACGGCGAAAAATATTCCAAATTAGCTCCATAATGTCGACAGAAACATGACAAACGTTGTTTATAATCAACCCTCAAGGTGTTTTTCAAATATCTATTTGATAATATATCCACCGGGACAAATGGTTTTTCAGTAGGACCGATTGGAATAATGGCTACCGCTGTATTTTACGCGAGAATCACTCTGAGAGCCATCAGAGCAATGTAGCCGCTTACGGGTATTCTTCAACATAAATGCGTCACAATGCTGTAGACACCTTGGGGAATACGGAGAAAAAGTAATCTGGTTGATAGCCCATTCACTGCTCAATAGGGACGCATTGGAACGCAGCGCTTTCAAAAGATGAGTCACTTCCAGATTGGATTCTTCTCAGGCTTTCGCCTGCAATATCAGTTTTGTTATAACTCACAGACAATATTTTTACAGTTTTGGAAACTTTAGAGTGTTTTCTAGCCTAAGCTGTCAATTATATGCATATTCTAGCATCTTGTCCTTACAAAATATCCCGTTCACTACGGGAACGTTATTTTTCCAAAAATGAAAATACTGCCCCCTAGTCACAAAAGGCTATGCAAGTAACTATTTAAATAGAATGTCATTGAGACAACTGTTGATAGCTAGAGCAAATTACCAGCTACGTCTATCTACTCCGATTTCAGACCACTCTCATCTGAGCGTGCCAGAGTGCAGAATAACTGACAAATTTATGAACGCTCAACACCTGTTGAATATGGCTGGTGTCAGTAGCACAGTTGGACTCACCAACGCTCTGGATAACATAAAAACAGCTTAACCTGCTCTCTCATTTGTGTCTGGAAGTAGCTAACCACCGTTAAAGAGATGTGTGGGGCTAAAGCTCAAGAGGGTGTGAATGATGCTGAATTGGTTTTAAAAAAAGAAACACTCTCTAGTAGGTACCAAAATATTCAATGTGTATTTACTCAAAAGCGAGGTTACAAGTTCTTCAACTTTCAAAGCAGAATTACTTTCCCACCATAGTGTATGATCCAATGTAAAAAAAATAATCGCCACTTCAAATTTTGCTACATAAGACTAAATCGAGCCAGTCGGTCACATTTGTCACATATCGGTCACATATCGAGCCAGTCGGTCACATAGCTGCTCTCTCCCCATGCATACTGACAATTGCAAAGTCATCAAACCAAGCGATTGATCCAAATAAATACATTACATTTGATCAATTAATCTGTATGTCCATATCATCTATCCAATATGAATTGAAAGAATGACCACACCCTGTTACTAATTTGTATCTGGACATCCAGACAGTGATTTTCAACTCCACTGGGTGCCATGATATACTGTACCAACAATAATACATTTTGGAGCCATCATTAAAACCTGTTATGGCAAGGGGACCCCGCCCCCCATTCAGCTGAAAAGGTGGTGCGGGGAATTCAAAAATATTCTTTAGAATTATTTAACTTTCACACATTAACAAGTCCAATACAGCAAATGAAAGATAAACATCTTGTTCATCTACCCATCATGTTCGATTCTTTAAATGTTTTACAGCGAAAACACAACATATATTTATCTTAGACCACCACCAAATCAACAAAAAGAACAGCAATTTTTCCCAGCCAAAGATAGAGTCACAAAAGCAGGATTAGAGATAAAAGGATTAGAGATAAAATGAATCACTAACCTTTTGAAAATCTTCATCAGATGACATCACATGTTACAGTACATTTATGTTTTGTTCGATAATATGCATATTTATATCAACAAATCTTGGTTTACATTGACGCCATGTTCAGAAATGCCTCCAAAATATCCGGAGGAATTAAAGAACGCTACGCCAGATAACAGAAATACTCATCATAAACTTTGACTAAAGATACATGTTCTACATATAATTAAAGATACACTGGTTCTTAATGCAACCACTGTGTCAGATTTTTTAAAAACGTTACGAAAAAAGCCTACCATGCAATAATCTGAGACGGCGCTCAGACGTAAATATATTTCTCCACCATGTTGGAGTCAACAGAAATACGAAATTACATCATAAATATTCCCTTACCTTTGATGATCTTTCATCAGAATGCAGTGCAAGGAGTCCTAGTACCACAATAAATTGTTGTTTTGTTCCATAATGTCTAATACTAGTGTCAAATTAGCTGCATTTGCTAGCACTTTCAGCTCACGTGCCCAAAAGCTGACGCTGGTCCAGGACAACTCGCACGAAAACTTCAAAAATATATATTCCAGGTCGAATAAACTGGTCAAACTAAGTAGAGAATCAATCTTCAGGATGTTATTTTCATATATATCCAATAACGTTCCAGCCGGTTCATACGTTTTCAGCTGCAGCCAAATGTAACGACGGTGGCACCCACAGAGAAATGCGCCACAGGGAAATTGCATTCTGCCAAGACCGTGACTATTTCCCCTCCCATTCGGTCAAAGTTCACACCAAAAGCTCCATTCCACGTTCTACTGAATGAGGACATCTAGTGGAAGGTGTAGGAAGTGGTACCATATCCATATCTTGTTGGGAAAGGAAGGGGCGATGACGTCAAAGTTGACCCACATTCAGAATTTCACTTCTTGTTTGAAAGATTGCCTGCCCTATAAGTTCTGTTATACTCACAGACATAATTCAAACAGTTTTAGAAACTTCTGAGTGTTTTCTATCCAGTAATAATATGCATATATTAGCAATCTAGGACAGAATAGGATGCAGTTCACTCTGGGTACGCAATTCTTTCAAAGTAAAAATAATGCCCCCTATCCCCAACAAGTTTTAAGGATGGTTTGCTGGCTAACTAGACAATTAGCTTGGTACTAGCCAGTTAGCTTGGTGGTTGACAGCCCTCCAATGCTGTCACTACTAGCTAGCTAACTATCTTGCACCAGCTAACTTGACAGCCCTTGTGTATTACTACTAGCTAGCTAAAGTCAGTTAGCTATGTGCTTTACAGCCTTGTGAAATGTTAGCTCTACTAACTAGCCAGTTAGCCCTCAATGCTATCACTTCAAGCCAGCCACAGCCAGTTAGCTTGGTCAAATATTTTTTTAATAACTCAAGATGGACAACAGCCTGTGTCCAATGTGAGCAAATTAATCATAGTGGGCAGAACAGACAACAAGGTGGACCAAGCTAATCATGAGCTAGCGAGATCCTGTTGGCGCATTCAAGCATGTATTTGCATATTTCCTTTAGAGAACTCCTACTTTTTAAAGTGCGTGTGTGCTATAACTCAATTCGCCCTTGCACCTCTTCTAAACAATGCCATTTTTTTACTTTGCCAAATGGTAAATTGAACAGAACTGTATTGAGATCAGATTTATACATCCAGTGAAACAACTGGCAATTTGATCTGTCTGTGGGTTGGAGTTTTAACAGGCCATCAGACTTTTAAACAGCTATCACTAACACAGAGGCTGCTGCCTACATACAGACTCAAATCATTGGCCACTTTAATAAATGGATCACTAGTCACATTAAATAATGCCACTTTAATAATGTTTACATATTTTACATTACTCATTCTGTATTTTATACCATCTAGTGCATCTTGCCTATGCTGCTCAGCCATCGCTCATCCATATATTTATATGTACATATTCTTATTCCATCCTTTTATATTTGTGTGTGTATAAGGTAGTTGTTGTGGAATTATTAGATATTACTGCACTGTCGGAACTAGAAGCACAAGACTCACATAAAAATCTGCTAACCATGTGCATGTGACCAATAACATTTTATTTGATAGCCCTTAATGTTATCACTACTGGCTAGCTACCTAACTAGCCTCAGTTAGCTTGTTGCTTGACAACCCTTGTGTGTAAGGCTAACACTACAACCTTGCTCCTCAGATTGTCCATTGTGTGGTCAAGAAAAGCTTACTACATTTTAGCTGATTACATTTTTTACAGGAATTGATAATGATGGCTAACTCCTATTTCGTATTTTTCACACTGCATTGTTCTTATCCCCCAGGTTATCCTGGCAGTGGGCTAGCTTAACCTGTGTTCAAACAAGCAATTGATAACCCTGGGCTAAGCTTTAGCCCTGGCTATGGATTCACACTTGTATTCCAAAGCCCTGTACTACTGGACAATCACAACATGCAGTCAACAGTCTCTCTGACAATGTTATAAGCATTTATTAGCACATTATTTTATCTTGCATCTAGCATTTGATTTCCAACAGTGGTGTTTTTTTTATTTTTATCCCAGAAATGACATACCAAACTCTAACTGCCTGTAAGCAGGGCAAGGCCCTGAAGCAAGGATATGCATATTCTTGGCACCATTTGAAAGGAAACACTTTGAAGTTATGGAAATGTGAAATTAATGTAGGAGAATATAGCACAATAGATCTGGTAAATTATAATACAATTAAAAAAAACTGTATTTTGTGTTTCTTTGTACCATATTTGAAATGCAAGAGAAAGGCTAATGTAATGTATTATTCCAGCCTACCTGCAATTTAGATTTTGTCCACTAGAGGGCAGCAGTGTAATGTGCAAAGTTTTAGACTGATACAATGAACCATTGCGCCTCTGTTAATTTTTGAATCAAGACTGCAGAAATGTGCCTAATTCTGTTAAACTTTTCATGTTCAAAACTGTGCACTCTCCTCAAACAATTGAAAGGTACTCTTTCGCTGTCATAGCTACTGCAAATTAGACAGTGCAGTGAGTTTAACAAGAATTTGAGCTTTCTGCCAAAATCAGATATGTCTACGTACTGGGAAATGTTCTTGTTACTTACAACCTCATGCTAATCGCATTAGCCGATGTTAACTCAACTGTCCCATGGATGGAGCAGCGATCCCAAAGAAATAAACCTTACTGTCTAACTGTCCAACCTCTGGGGGGAAAAAAAGTAACTTTTGAAATGTGATTTTACCCCTATGCAGAGAATGCTGTACACAAACGAGACATTGACTTTCATGGTCCAGACAAAATCATGCAACAATATTATTATCATGGATATATCCAATTAAAGGGCAATAAAAAAGCTGTGAAAACAGAAACTGAACATTTGCTGCCCTTGCAGCTGTAGAATTTGGGTATGGTATGTGATCCAAGATGGCATAGCAGTTCAGATGTATTTTGTCCTCGTCTTGTCGTGTCCCGTATATATATATATATATATATATATATATATATTTACAACTTTTTTCACATACCTTTTTATATATTTATTTTTATTTTCCATGAACTCATCTTCAAAACACTCTCTTGCAACCCGCCTCACCAGTTTATATTTATAAAAAAAAAGTATTATTTACCTCATATCTGTAATCCTCCAAGAAGCTAGCCAGGAGCTAGCCAGGAGCTAGCCAGAAGCTAGCCAGAAGCTAATCCAGAAGCTAATCAGAAGCTAATCAGAAGCTAGTTAGCTTCTTTACTGGCTAATCGTTAGTAATTCAGCTAACCACGGTTTGTGGTCATCAGCTATCCTTTTGCTCGAAAATCTATCGCCAGTTTTGTACGGTGCAGCGCGGCTCGGAACGGAACATACCGGACCAATTTTTCTCTCCACTAACTCTGGACATTCATACCTGGATCTCACAGCTAGCTAGCTGCTATCCGTGTGACTATCGGCTTTCGTCGATTCCGGAGCAAACATAAATTATTCCGGAGCTAGCAAGCTGAAGAGTTCCATCAATCACTCCTGGGCTACAATCACCTATCCGGACCCGTTTTACTGCCTACGCGGAGCCCCACCGGGCCTTCACAACTGGACTGCCGACGTTATCTACCCGAAGGCTGGCTCCTCCGTCGCGACGTTACCTGAACGCCCATCTGCGGCCCGCTAACCGCTAGCTGTCTTATCGGCTGCTATCTGAATAGACAATCGGACAATTGATTTATTTATTTATTTACATTTTTTCTTTTTGGGCCTCTATAATTATATCTATTGTTTTTTGTTGTTGTTGTGTGATTTGGATTAATCCCCTCTACCCCACGGAACCCCACTAATCTACTGACGGAACGCAAGAGGTGGCTAATAACAGACCTCCATCCTATGCTAGCTTGCTACCGATGGCCTGTCTAGCTGTCTAAATCGCCGTGACCCCCAACCAACCTCTCTACTCACGCGACTAAGCATGCCTCTCCTTAATGTCAATATGCCTTGTCCATTGCTGTTCTGGTTAGTGTTTATTGGCTTATTTCACTGTAGTGCCTCTAGTCCTGCTCACTATACCTTATCCAACCTATTAGTTCCACCACGAACACATGCAATGACATCTCCTGGTTTCAATTATGTTTCTAGAGACAATATCTCTCTCTTCATCACTCAATACCTAGGTTTACCTCCACTGTATTCACATCCTACCATACCTTTGTCTGTACATTATACCTTGATGCTATTTTATCGTCCCCAGAAACCTCCTTTTACTCTCTGTTCCAGACGTTCTAGACAACCAATTCTTATTGCTTTTAGCCGTACCCTTATTCTACTCCTCCTCTGTTCCTCTGGTGATGTATAGGTGAATCCAGGCCCTGCAGTGCCTAGCTCCAATCCTATTCCCCAGGCGCTCTCTTTTGATGACTTCTGTAACCGTAATAGCCTTGGTTTCATGCATGTTAATATTAGAAGCCTCCTCCCTAAGTTTGTTCTATTTACTGCTTTAGCACACTCTGCCAACCCGGATGTTCTAGCTGTGTTTGAATCCTGGCTAAGGAAGACCACCAAAAATTCTGAAATTTTAATCCCAAACTACAACATTTTCAGACAAGATAGAACTGCCAAAGGGGGCGGTGTTGCAATATACTGCAAAGATAGCCTGCAGAGTTCTGTCCTACTATCCAGGTCTGTACCCAAACAATTTGAACTTCTACTTTTAAAAATCCACCTAAAAACAAGTCTCTCACCGTTGCCGCCTGCTATAGACCACCCTCTGCCCGCAGCTGTGCTCTGGACACCATATGTGAACTGATTGCCCCCCATCTATCTTCAGAGCTCGTGCTGCTAGGCAACCTAAACTGGAACATGCTTACCACCCCAGCCATCCTACAATCTAAGCTCGATGCCCTCAATCTCACACAAATTATCAATGAACTTACCAGGTACCTCCCCAAAGCCTTAAACACGGGCACCCTCATAGATATCATCCTAACCAACTTGCCTTCTAAATACACCTCTGCTGTCTTCAACCAAGATCTCAGCGATCACTGCCTCATTGCCTGCATCCGTAATGGGTCAGCGGTCAAACGACCTCCACTCATCACTGTCAAACGCTCCCTGAAACATTTCAGCGAGCAGGGCTTTCTAATCGACCTGGCCGGGGTATCCTGGAAGGATATTGATATCATCCCGTCAGTAGAGGATGCCTGGATATTATTTTTTTTTTTAAATGCCTTCCTAACCATCTTAAATAAACATGCCCCATTCAAGAAATGTAGAACCAGGAACAGATATAGCCCTTGGTTCTCCCCAGACCTGACTGCCCTTAACCAACACAAAAACATCCTATGGCGTTCTGCATTAGCATCGAACAGCCCCCGTGATATGCAGCTGTTCAGGGAAGCTAGAAACCATTATACACAGGCAGTTAGAAAAGCCAAGGCTAGCTTTTTCAAGCAGAAATTTGCTTCCTGCAACACTAACTCAAAAAAGTTCTGGGACACTGTAAAGTCCATGGAGAATAAGAACACCTCCTCCCAGCTGCCCACTGCACTGAAGATAGGAAATACTGTCACCACTGATAAATCCACCATAATTGAGAATTTCAATAAGCATTTTTCTATGGCTGGCCATGCTTTCCACCTGGCTACTCCTACCCCGGTCAACAGCACTGCACCCCCCACAGCAACTCGCCCAAGCCTTCCCCATTTCTCCTTCTCCCAAATCCGTTCAGCTGAAGTTCTGAAAGAGCTGCAAAATCTGGACCCCTACAAATCAGCCGGGCTAGACAATCTGGACCCTTTCTTTCTAAAATGATCTGCCGAAATTGTTGCCACCCCTATTACTAGCCTGTTCAACCTCTCCTTCGTGTTGTCTGAGATTCCCAAAGATTGGAAAGCAGCTGCGGTCATCCCCCTCTTCAAAGGTGGGGACACTCTTGACCCAAACTGCTACAGACCTATATCTATCCTACCATGCCTTTCTAAGGTCTTCGAAAGCCGAGTCAACAAACAGATTACCGACCATTTCGAATCTCACCATACCTTCTCTGCTATGCACTCTGGTTTCAGAGCTGGTCATGGGTGCACCTCAGCCATGCTCAAGGTCCTAAACGATATCTTAACCGCCATCGATAAGAAACATTACTGTGCAGCCGTATTCATTGATCTGGCCAAGGCTTTCGACTCTGTCAATCATCACATCCTCATCGGCAGACTCGACAGCCTTGGTTTCTCAAATGATTGCCTCGCCTGGTTCACCAACTACTTTTCTGATAGAGTTCAGTGTGTCAAATCGGAGGGTGGGCTGTCCGGACCTCTGGCAGTCTCTATGGGGGTGCCACAGGGTTAAATTCTTGGACCGACTCTCTTCTCTGTATACATCAATGAGGTCGCTGTTGCTGCTGGTGAGTCTCTGATCCACCTCTACGCAGACGACACCATTCTGTATACTTCTGGCCCTTCTTTGGACACTGTGTTAACAACCCTCCAGGCAAGCTTCAATGCCATACAACTCTCCTTCCGTGGCCTCCAATTGCTCTTAAATACAAGTAAAACTAAATGCATGCTCTTCAACCGATCGCTACCTGCACCTGCCCGCCTGTCCAACATCACTACTCTGGACGGCTCTGACTTAGAATACGTGGACAACTACAAATACTTAGGTGTCTGGTTAGAATGTAAACTCTCCTTCCAGACCCATATCATGTTTGTTCCTGTCGGCTCGATGCACTGAAAATCCCATTGGCTGTACAGACTCCGACAACATGTCCCCAGCTAGCCATGTCTCCGTGAAACAAAGCATGTTACACTCCCGTATATCTCTTTGGAAAGCAACTCTTGCCCTAATTTCGTCGACTTTGTTAACTAGGGACTGGACATTATCAAGTAATATACTCAGAAGAGGTGGGTGGTGTGCACGCATCTACAGTGCCTTGCGAAAGTATTCGGCCCCCTTGAACTTTGCGACCTTTTGCCACATTTCAGGCTTCAAACATAAAGATATAAAACTGTATTTTTTGTGAAGAATCAACAACAAGTGCGACACAATCATGAAGTGGAACGACATTTATTGGATATTTCAAACTTTTTTAACAAATCAAAAACTGAAAAATTGGGCGTGCAAAATTATTCAGCCCCCTTAAGTTAATACTTTGTAGCGCCACCTTTTGCTGCGATTACAGCTGTAAGTCGCTTGGGGTATGTGTCTGGTTAGATTGTAAACTCTCCTTCCAGACCCATATCAAACATCTCCAATCCAAAGTTAAATCTAGAATTGGCTTCCTATTTCGCAACAAAGCATCCTTCACTCATGCTGCCAAACATACCCTTGTAAAACTGGCCATCCTACCAATCCTCGACTTTGGCGATGTCATCAAATTGGATGCAGTCTATCACAGTGCAATCCGTTTTGTCACCAAAGCCCCATATACTACCCACCATTGCGACCTGTACGCTCTCGTTGGCTGGCCCTGGCTTCATACTCGTCGCCAAACCCACTGGCTCCATGTAATCTACAAGACCCTGCTAGTTAAAGTCCCCCCTTAACTCAGCTCGCTGGTCACCATAGCATCTCCCACCTGTAGCACACGCTCCAGCAGGTATATCTCTCTAGTCACCCCCAAAACCAATTCTTTCTTTGGCCGCCTCTCCTTCCAGTTCTCTGCTGCCAATGACTGGAACGAACTACAAAAATCTCTGAAACTGGAAACACTTATCTCCCTCACTAGCTTTAAGCACCAACTGTCAGAGCAGCTCACAGATTACTGCACCTGTACATAGCCCACCTATAATTTAGCCCAAACAACTACCTCTTTCCCTACTGTATTTAATTTATTTATTTATTTTGCTCCTTTGCACCCCATTATTTTTATTTCTACTTTGCACTCTTCCATTGCAAATCTACCATTCCAGTGTTTTACTTGCTATATTGTATTTACTTTGCCACCATGGCCTTTTTTTACCTTTACCTCCCTTATCTCACCTCATTTGCTCACATCGTATATAGACTTGCTTATACTGTATTATTGACTGTATGTTTGTTTTACTCCATGTGTAACTCTGTGTCGTTGTATGTGTCGAACTGCTTTGCTTTATCTTGGCCAGGTCGCAATTGTAAATGAGAACTTGATCTCAACTTGCCTACCTGGTTAAATAAAAAAAATAAAAAAAAATAAAAAAAGGTTGGTTAAGTGAGAAGACGTTGCCAGCCTGCATAGCATACCTTTTTATTAGGCATAGCAACCAATGTTTTTGCACGGATTAAAGTATTTTGCTTTTTGTCCTCCGATGGGAGGATGAGTTTACTTATCAAAATAACATGCAGAATGCATTACAGGCGTCATGAGCATATGTACATTAATTCACAGTTCAGCTTTTGTGATTGAAGGTGAAAATTATAGGGCTTTTGTTGAAATGGGGTTGTGATTTCCCATTTCCTGAAAAGGGAAAGATTTTGAGATACCAGTTTTTCTTCTGAATGCAACATGATTGATGAACATGATTTCTGGCTATAGGAATGCGGTCAACGATCTGTATGCATCAAGAGTCTTAGAGTAGGGAGTGCTGATTTGAGAAGTTTTGCTTTTTAGAACACAATTAAATAAGATGAATAAGGACAGCACTTCTAGTCTGAGACGGTTCATACCTACAGTCCCATATCTCTGGCAGCGGGTGTGTATGCAGCTATACTGCAGTGTAACAGTCCAACCCCAGTCTCAGACAGGGACACTGACACCTCACCTCTGTTGTACATATTGACCTTCACACATCCTGAGAAAACTATTCCACGGTCTACGCAGCCTGTTGGCATGGTACGGACCTTCGATAACCCTTTCTCCCAGAATTCCATCCTCCAGTCTCACTGCAGGGGAGATGAAAGAGGTGATCGGCTCATTGGGTTTGAGATATCGATCGACTCACTGGCATTGCTGGAGAGGGTCAGGCTCTCTCATCCTGATCATTGTCTCCACTGTCTGAGCCCCCCCCCCCGCTCCCCGCCCTGCTCACTCCCCTTTCTCTGTCCTCTCTCTGTCTGTCTCTGTCTCCCCTCTCGGTGACGCCCACCAAATGTATTTTAAATGAAATACAGAAATCTCATTTACAACACGGAGTCAATACTGTGTAGAATCACCTTTGGAAGTGATTACAGCTGAGAGTCTTTCTCGGTATGTCTCTTTCCAAACCTTCAAACTCTGTCAAATTGGTTGTTGATCATTTGCTAGACAACCATTTTCAGGTCTTGCCAAAGACTTTCAAGTAGATTTAAGTCAAAACTATTACTAGGCCACTCAGGAACATTCAGGGTGGACATCTAGTTCCACTCAGGAGGCTTGCACACCGTCCACCGCTTCTGAGTATATAACATTTCTAATGTTCAGTTTCTGGACCAAAATAAATGCACTCGCGCTGCTAAAACACTTGATAACTGCTATTCACTGCTTCCGGGATGGCTACAAGGCCCTCCCCCGCCCTCCCTTTGGCAAATCAGATCACTACTCCAGTTTGCTTCTCCCTTCCTATAAGCAGAAGCTCAAACAGGAAGTACCCGTGCTAAGGAACATTCAACGCTGGTATGTACAATCAGATTCCTTGCTTCACGATTGTTTTTATCATGCGGACTGAGATATGTTCCGGGTAGCCTCCGAGAATAACATTGAGATTATATATATATATATATATATATATATATATATATATATATATATATATATATATATATATATATATATACTTTGACTGAATTTGTCAGGAAGTGTATGGGTGATGTTGTTCCCACTGTGACAAATAAAACCTACCGAAACCAGAAAACGTGGATAGACGGCAGCATTCACTTAGAACTGAAAGTGCGAACCACGCATTTAACCATGGCAAGGTGACTATGGTTGAATGCAAACAGTGTAGTTATTCCCTCCGTAAAACAATCAAACAGGCAAAACGTCAGTACAGACACAGTACAGAGACAAAGTGGAGTCGCAATTAAATGGCACAGACATGAGTCGTGTGTGTCAGGGTCTACAGACAATCAAGGATTACAAAGGGAAAACCAGCCACTTTGCCGACTCTGACGTCTTGTTCCCGGACATGCTAAACAACTTCTTAGCCTGCCTTGAGGATAACGGAGTGCCACCGACGTGGCCCGTTCCCAAGGACTGGCTCTCGTTCTCTGTGGCCGACTAGAGTAAGAGGTTTAATAGCATTAACCCTTGCAAGGCTGCCGGCCCAAGCCGCGACCTCAGAGCATGCTCAGACCAGCTGGCTGGAGTGTTAACCTCTTGGAACGGTCTATCATTTTTGGATAAAAAACGTTCCCATTTTAAAACGGGATATTTTGTCAAGACAAGATGCTCGACTATGCATATAATTGACAGCTTTGGATAGAAAACACTAACGTTTCCAAAACTGCAAAGATATTGTCTGTGAGTGCAACAGAACTGATGTTACAGGCGAAACCCAGATGAAAATCCAATCAGGAAGTGCCCCATATTTTGACAGCGCTGCATGCCAATGACTCCTTATATGGCTATGAATGGGCTACGAATGAGCTTACGCTTTCTACGTATTCCCCAAGGTGTCTACAGCATTGTGACGTCTTTTTACGCATTTATGTTGAAGAATAGCCGTAAGGGACCACATTGAGCAAATGGTCACATGATGGCTCCCGCAGAAAATCTTGCGTAAAGTACAGCGGTAGCCATTATTCCAATCGCTTCTAATGAGAAACCAATTGTCTTGGTGGATATATTATCGAATAGATATGTGAAAAACACCTTGAGGGTTGATTCTAAACGTTTGCCATGTTTCTGTCGATATTATGGAGCTAATTTGGAAAATAGTTTGGCGTTGTAGTCACCCCATTTTCCGGTTGATTTCTCAGCCAAATGTGAATAACAAACGGAGCTATTTCGTCTACAAAAATAATATTTTTGGAAAAAAGGAACATTTGCTATCTAACTGGGAGTCTCCTGAGTGAAAACATCCGAAGTTCTTCAATGGTAAATTATTTAATTTGAATGCTTTTCTTATTTTCGTGAAAATGTTGCCTGCACAATGAGGCACAATGCTATGCTAGGCTATGATAAACTTGCACAAATGCTTGTCTAGCGTTGGCTGTAAGCATATTTTGACAATCTGAGATGACAATGTGATTAACAAAAGGCTAAGCTGTGTCTCAATATATTTCATTTGTGATTTTCATGAATAGAAAGATTTTCTAGGAAGATTTATGTCCGTTGCGTTATGCTAATTAGTGTCAGATGATGATAACGGGCCCGTTCACGGGCAGGGAGTCACTGCAGGTTAACAAGGCACAAAGCGAGACCTAGATGCAGACACAAGAGGCAGATGGTTGGAGTCTTACAATGTTTATTAATCCAATAGGTAGGCGGTAGAAAGGTCAAAACCAAATCAGATTCCAAATCAGATTCCACAGAGTGGCAGACAGGTTCGTGGTCAAGGCAGGCAGGTACAAAGTCCAGAAACAGGCAAGGGTCAAAATGGGAAGGACTAGAAAAAGGAGAATGCAAAACGCAGGAGAACAGGAAAAACGCTGGTTGACTTGGAGACATACAATACAATACGAACTGACAGAGAAAGATAGGGAACACAGGGGACAGGTGAAACCCCCCCCCCCCCCCCCCGGGCTGACTGGACTGTCGGCGGTGGAATTCGGCAATGACGGCTGGGGCCAAGATGTCTTCAGCACGAACCCAGCACCTCTCCTCCGGGCCATAACCCTCCCAGTCAACCAAGTACTGAAAACCCCTGCCCCGTGGTCGGACCTTCAGGGGGCGTCTCACCGTATACGCTGTCTGGCCATCGATTACCCAGGGGGAGGGATGGGCCTGGAAACAGAAGACAAAGGACAGTAAGCCGCTGGCTATTCTCCAGGTACTTTTGACAGCGGCGGACAAACATCTGGGCCGAGGGTACGCTGACCTTCTGCTCTTGTTCCAGGAAGAAGGGAGGCTGATACCCCATGGAGCACTCGAAAGGGGAGAACATGGAAGGGTGTTCCGGGCATACTCCACCGAGACCAGTTGTTGGCTCGAGGTTGGTTGAGACTAGGCATCTGTGTGGTTTCCAGGTCTTGGTTGGGTTTGGGGATGGAATCCAGATGACAGGCTGGCCTGATGACCCAATAACGGTGCAGAATGCCTTCCAGAACTGAGACGAGAACCCTGATCAGAGACCATGTCTACCGGGAGTCCATGGATCCGGAAAACATGCTTCACCATAAGCTGGGCTGTCTCCTTGGCAGAAAGTAGTTTGGGGAGAGGGACGAAATGGGCGGCCTTGGAAAACCGGTCGACTACCGCCAGAATGACAGTGCTGCCAGCAGATGGAGGAAGCCCAGTGACAAAGTCCAAAGATATGAGACCAGGGACAATGAGGGACCAGTAGTGGCTAAAGGAGGCCAGAAGGAGCTTGCCGTGGAGTCTTGTTTTGAGCACACACTGGGCATGCAGCGATGAAGGCAGAGACATCAGGAACCATTGTGGTCCAGCAGTAGCGTTGTCGAAGGAAGGCTAGAGTATGACGGGACCCTGGATGACAGGTCAGCCTGGAGTAATGAGCCCATTCCAGGACCGGACTGGATTAGGAACAAACAGCCAGTTAGCCTGCTCCCCTTCAGGTCCAGGCTGGTAGTGTTGTGCCTTGCGGACCAGGTTCTCAATACCCTAATCCACAGTGGCAGCAAGGCATGAAGTAGGGAGAATGGTTTCAGAGGTTGAGGGTGTGGCAGAGGAACTGAATAGGTGGGAGAGAGCGTCAGGCTTCACATTCATTGACCCTTGGTGGTAGGAAATGGTGAAGTTAAATCTGGTGAACAGGAGGGCCCACCGGGCCTGCCTGGAGATGAGGCGCTTGACTCTGCATTACGTCTTCCGGATCCATGGACTCCCGGTGGATATGGTTTCCAACCGGGGTCCTCAGTTCTCGCCTCAGTTCTGGAAAACGTTCTGCACCCTTATTGGGGTGTCGGCCAGCCTATCCTCCGGATTCCATCCCCAATCTAACGGCCAGTCAGAGCGAGCTAACCAGAACCTGGAGACCACCATAAGATGCCTGATCTCAACCAACCCCATTACCTGGAGCCGTCACCTGGTCTGGGTGGAGTATATCCGGAACACGCTTCCCTGTTCAGCCACAGGACTGTCAACAAGCGGACCGCCGCCAGAATCTTGCTCCCCGCTACCGCATTGGGCAGAGGGTATGGTGGTCCACACGGGACATGTCCCTTTGGGTAGAGTCCCGCAAACTGTCCCCCTTTCTCATTGGTCCTTTCCCCATCTCTAGGTTTCCTTAGTTCCACTGCTGTCTGTCATTACCCCGTACCCGACGTATTTACCCTACTTTCCATGTGTCTAGGATTAAGCCTGTGTCTCACAGTCCTTTGTGCCCAGGCCCAACCCCCCCTCCCTCCCTCCCTGTGTCATTGATGACCATCCGGCATACACAGTAAAATGCCTGCTGGGTTTTTGACCACGGGGCAGGGGTTTCCAGTACCTCGTTGACTGGGAGGGTTACGGACTGGAGGAGAGGTGCTGGGTTCCCACTAGAGACAACCTGGATCCAGCCCTCACCGCCAACTTCCACCGCCGACACCTCGGTCAAGCAGGTATGCGCCCAGGTAGGACGCCAAGTGGCGTCCCTAGAGGGGCGGGGGGGGGGGGGGGTACTGTCACACCCTGATCTTGTTCACATGTCCTTGTGATTTGTCTCTACCCCCTCCAGGTGTCGCTTATTATCCCCGGTGTATATATCCCTGTGTTTCCTGTCTGTCTATGCCAGTTCTTCTTGTTTGCCAAGTCAACCAGCATTTTTCCTTGCTCCTATTTTCCCCAGTCTGTTTGTTTCTAGTCCTCCTGGTTTCGACCCTTGCCTGTCCTGACCACAAACCAGCCTGCCTGACCACTCTGCCTGTTATGACTACCAGCTTGCCTAACCCCTTGTACCGTTTTTTTGATTCGGCTCTGGTTTCTGGCCCCTGCTTGGCCTGACTGCCTAACGTCTGGTATTGTTTGGACTCTGGCCTTGTTTATGAACTCTGGCAATACTAAAGGTATATGAAATACAAATCGTAGAGAGAGAAATAGTCCTATAATTCCTATAATAACTACAACCTAAAACTTCTTACCTGGGAATATTGAAGACTAATGTTAAAAGGAACTACCAGCTTTCATATGTTCTCATGTTCTGAGCAAGGAACTTAAACGTTAGCTTTCTTACATGGCACATATTGCACTTCTCCAACACTTTGTTTTTGCATTATTTAAACCAAATTGAACATGTTTCATTATATATTTGAGGCTAAATTGATTTTATTTATGTATTATATTAAGTTAAAATAAGTGTTCATTCAGTATTGTTGTAATTGTCATTATTAGAACAACAACAACAAAAAAATTGGCCGATTAATCGGTATCGGCTTTTTTTGGTCCTCCAGTAATCGATATCGGCATTAAAAAATCATAATCGGTCAACCTCTATTCTTGACTATATTTCCTACTCATTTTGCAACTAATTTCATTGTTTTCATGGAAAACAAGGATGTACAGTTGAAGTCGGAAGTTTACATACAGTTAGGTTGGATCATTTAAAGCTTGTTTTTCAACCACTACACAAATTTCTTGTTAAAAAACTACAGTTTTGGCAAGTCGGTTAGGACATCTACTTTGCCTGTACTTCTACTAAGTAATTTTCCAACAATTGTTTACAGACAGATTATTTCACTTATATTTCACTGTATCACAATTCCAGTGGGTCAGAGGTTTACATACACTAAGATGACTGTGCCTTAAACAGCTTGGAAAATTCCAGAAAATTATGTCATGGATTTAGAAGCTTCTGTTGGGCTAATTGACATAATTTGAGTCAATTGGAGGTGTACCTATGGATATATTTTAAGGACTACCTTCAAACTCACAGCCTCTTTGCTTGACATCATGGGAAAATCAAGACCTCAGAAAAAACATTGTAGACCTCCACAAGTCTGGTTCATCCTTGGGAGCAATTTCCAAATTCCTGAAGGTACCACGTTCATCTGTACAAACAATAGTATGCAAGTATAATCACCATGGGACAACGGAAATCAAATCAAATTTTATTTGTCACATACACATGGTTAGCAGATGTTAATGCGAGTGTAGCGAAATGCTTGTGCCTCTAGTTCCGACCATGCGGCAATATCTAACAAGTAATATAACAATTTTACAACAACTACCGTATGCACACAAATGTAAAGGAATGAAGAAGAATATGTACATAAAAAAAAAAATATATATATATATATATATATATATGGATGAGCGATGGCCGAACGGCATAGGCAAGATGCAGTAGATGGTATAGAGTACAGTATATACATATGAGATGAGTAATGTAGGGTATGTAAACATTATATAAAGTGACATTGTTTAAAGTGGCTAGTGATACATTTATTACATCCAAAGTTTTATTATTAAAGAATCTAGAGATTTGAGTCAATATGTTGGCAGCAGCCACTCAATGTTAGTGATGGCTGATTAACAGTCTGATTGCCGTGAGATAGAAGCTGTTTTTCAGTCTCTCGGTCCCAGCTTTGATGCACCGCTACTGACCTCGCCTTCTGGGTGATAGCGGGGTGAACAGGCAGTGAGTCGGGTGGTTGTTGTCCTTGATAAACTTTTTGGCCTTCCTGTGACATCAGGGGGTGTAGGTGTCCTGGGGGGCAGGTAGTTTGCCCCCGGTGATGTGTTGTGCAGACGTCACTACCCTCTGGAAGCCTTACTGTTGAGGGCGGAGAAGTTTCCGTACCAGGCAGTGATACAGCCCGATAGGTTGCTCTCGATTGTTCATCTGTAAAGGTTTGAGTGTTTTTGGTGACAATCCAAATTTCTTCAGCCTCCTGAGGTTGAAGAGGCGCTGCTGCGATGTGATGTGTACGCCGAGGAACATCAAACGTTCCACCTTCTCCACTATTGTCCTGTCGATGTGGATAGGAGGGTGCTCCCTCAGCTGTTTCCTGAGGTCCACGATCATCTCCTTTGTTTTGTTGACATTGAGTGTTTACAATTGGCTCATTCATCCCCCGCCTCTCCCCTGTAACTATTCCCCAGGTCGTTACTGCAAATGAGAACGTGTTCTCAGTCAACAGTCAACCTGGTAAAATAACAAATAAAAAAATAAAAAATACATTTCTGACACCACACTCCGAGGGCCCTCACCTCCTCCCTGTAGGCCGTCTCGTCGTTGATGGTAATCAAGCCTGCCACTGTTGTGTCGTCTGCAAACTTGATGATTGAGTTGAAGGCATGCACGGCCACGCAGTCATGGGTGAACAGGGAGTACAAGAGAGGGCTGAGAACGCACCCTTGTTGGGCCACAACTGTCATACTGCTCAGGAAGGAGACACATTCTGTCTCCTAGAGATGAACGTACTTTGGTGTGAAAAGTGCAAATCAATCCCAGAACAACAGCAAAGGAACTTGTGACGATGCTGGAATAAACAGGTACAAAAGGATCTATAGCCACAGTAAAATGAGTCCTTTATTGACATAACCAGAAAGGCTGCTCAGCAAGGAAGAAAGAATCCATTGCTCCAAAACCAACTAAAAAAGCAGGACTACAGTTTGCAACTGCACATGGGGACGAAGTTCATACTTTTTGGAGAAATGTCCTCTGGTCTGATGAAACAAAAATGTAGATGTTTGGCCATAATGACCATCGTTATGTTTGGAGGGAAAATGGGGAGGCTTGCAAGCTGAAGAACACCATCCCAACTGTGAACCACGGCAGTGGAAGAATCATATTATGGAGGTGACTTGCTGCAGGAGGGACTGGTGCACTTCACAAAAAAGATGGCAGCATGAGGGAGGAAAATTGTGTGGATATATTGAAGCAACATCTCCAGACATCAGTCAGAAAGTTAAAGCTTGGTCGCAAATGGGTTTTCCAAATGGAGAATGACCCCAAGCATACTTCCAAAGTTGTGGAAAAATGTCTTAACCTCCTTCATAGTAGAATCATACAACCAGAATCTAAAGACAGTGAAATCTGAGGGAAGCCCTAGGAAGTGCATGCTCATCCATATCTAACATGGACATCCAATGGCACTGTTTTCTATATTGAGTTCTCACTTCCTGTTTGGATTTATTCTCAGGTTGTTGTCTGCCATATGAGTTCTGTTTTACTCACAGACATAATTCAAACAGTTTTAGAAACTTCAGAGTGTTTTCTAACCACCAGTAATAATACTATGCATATATTCCCATCTGGGAAAGAGTAGGAGGCCGTTTCCTCTGGGCACGCCTTTAATCCAAAAGTGAAAATACTGCCCCCTAGCCTCAACAGGTTTTAAGGACAACAAAGTCCAACAAAGGTTTTGGAGTGGCCACCACAAAGCTCTGACCTCAATCCCATAGAACATTTCTGGGCAGAACTGAAAAAACATGTACGAGCAAGTAGGCCTACAAACCTGACTGAGTTACACCAGCTCTGTCAGGGGGAATGGGTCAAAATTCACCCAACTTATTATGGGTAGCTTGTGGAACGCTACCCAAAACATTTGTCCCAGTTAAACAATTTAAAGGCAATGCTACCAAATACTAATTGAGTGTATGTAAACTTCTCACCCACTGGGAATGTGATGAAAGAAATAAAAGCTGAAATAAATAATAGCTCTACTATTATTCTGACATTCTAAAAATGAAGTGGTGATCCTAACTGACCTAAAACAGGGAATTTTTACTGGGATTACATTTCAGGAACTTTTAAAAAATGAGTGTAAATGTATTTGGCTAAGGTTTATGTAAACTTCCGACTTCAACTCTAAGTGACTCTATTACCTCGACTAACCGTTGCCCCCGCATATCGACTCTGTACCAGTACCCCCTTGTATATGGTCTCGCTATTGTTTATTTTACTGCTGCTCTTTAATTACTTGATTCATTTGATTTCTTATTCGTATTTTTTAAAACTGCATTGTTGGTTAGGGGCTCGTAAGTAAGCATTTCACAGTAAAGTCTACACCTGTTGTTTTCGGCGCATGTGACTAATACAATTTGAGTTGTTGAACTAGGGACTATAGTGCAGGTGACGCCTTGCGAGGGCATCTTACTTGGTGATGTTCAAATTATAACATGTAATGTTTTGATAAAATGTTTGATAAATTAGGTAAACAGGTTTGCCCTGGGTTACTATTGTTAGGTGATATTGTAAGTGTTTTGTTCTTCCTGATACTTATAAATACGAGGGAAGGTTGGATTTTTTGGGACCGTGTTACATAATTAGATAGGAGACATGGGTACTCTGTAGGTAGTTTTTCACATTTGGATAGACATAAGGACAGTGGGTATTAGGTAACACATTAAAACTTCTTTGAGACTGGGGGGGGGGGGGAGTATTGAGTAGCTTGGATGAATAAGGTGCCCAGAGTATGTCTGCTACTCAGGCCCAGTTACTAATATATGCATATTATTATTATACCAAACAAACACGTACCAAAACACAGAGGTGAAACCCAAACAAAAGAGCGAGGAGTACTGCGAATAAATAACACACGCGAACAATGATTAACACACGGGACAAGACCCGTAATCACCTACACAATCCACAATGGCACAAAAGCCAAAACACACAGCACATAGTAACAATAATCGACAGCCCAATGGAAACCAAAGGGCACGCTTATACAAGTACTAATCAGTGGGAATAGGGGACAGGTGGGCGTAAGGAAAGTTCCACTGAAATTGCCAACTACTTGAATGATTCTTTCATTTGCAAGATTAGAAAATGTAGGCATTTAACTACTTTGAGACTAAGGGGCAGTATTGAGTAGCTTGGATAAAAAGGTAGATAAAAGCTAGAATATGCATATAATTAGTAGATTTGGATAGAAAACACTCTGAAAGATGTCTGTGAATATAACAGAACTCATATGGCAGGCAAAAACCTGAGACAAAATCCAACCAGGAAGTGGGAAATCTCAGGTTTGTAGTTTTTCAACTCACTATTGAAGATACAGTAGGATATTGATCATTCTACTAGATGTCAACAGTCTTTAGAACCTTGTTTGAAGCTTCTATACTGTGAAGTGGAGGCTCATAAGGGCTCTCTCATAAGGGTCTGGCAGAGTGCCATGAACATGTGACGCTCGTTCACGTGAGAGTTAGCTTGCCTTCCATTGCATTTCTGAAGACAAAGGAATTCTCTGCTTGGAACATTAATGAAGATTTATGATAAAAACATCCTAAAGATTGATTCTATTCTTCATTTGACATGTTTCTATGAACTGTAATATAACTTTTCGTCTGAACTTTCGCATGGACTTGCCGGTGCGTTGTGATTTTGGATTGTATACTAAACGTGCTAACAACAAAGTAGTATTTGGACATAAATGAGGGACTTTATCGAACAAAACAAACATTTATTGTGGAACTGGGATTCCTGGGAGTGCATTCTGATGAAGATCATCAAAGGTAAGTTAATATTTATAATGCTATTTCTGACTTCTGTTGACTGCACAATATGACGGATATCTTTTTGGCTTGTTTGGGCTCTGAGCGCCGTAAACTTTAAAAAAAAAAAATTGACACAGCGGTTGGATTAACTTGTTATAGATGCAATCCCCCTATCGGGATAAGTGTCATCAACAACCGCTAAATAGCATAGTGCTACATACAATAAATATTACTATAAATATTACTATAAATATTTATACTCATGAAATCACAAGTGCAATATAGGAAAACACAGTTTAGCCTTTTGTTAAGCCACCTGTCATGTCAGATTTTGAAATTATGCTTTTCAGCGAAAGCAATCCAAGCGTTTGTGTAAATTTATCGATAACCCAGCATAACATTATGTACACTTAGGATCAGGAAGCTTGGTCACGAAAATCAGAAAAGCAATCAAAATAATCGATGATCTTTGGATGTTTTCACTCACAAGACTCCCAGTTACACAACAAATGTTCCTTTTGTTCCATAAAGATTATTTTTATATCCAAAATACCTCTGTTTGTCGCAGTATGTTCAGAAATCCACAGGAAAGAGCAGTCACGACAACACAGACAGAAATTCCAAATAGTTTCCATAATGTCCACAGAAACATGTCAAACATTTTTTATAATCAACCCTCAGGTTGTTTTTAAAATATATAATCGATAATATATCAACCGCAAACGTCTTTCACAGCAGGAGAGGGAAAAGTAATACCTATCCAAATTATGTTGCGCGAGCAAAACTCATGCGACCACTTGACAGGATGTTATCGTTCTGGCTCATTTTTCAAAATAAAAGACTGATACTATGTCTGAAGACTGTTGACACCTTGAGGAAGCGATATGAAAAGGAATCTGGTTCATATCCCTTTAAATCCAGCAAAGGGAGGCTATGGAACATGGAGTTTTCAAAATAGAAGCCACTTCCTGTTTTCATTTTCCTCAGGGTTTCGCCTGCAATATCAGTTCTGTTATACTCACAGATAATATATTGACAGATTTGGAAACTTAAGAGTGTTTTCTATCCAATACTAATAATAAAATGCATATATTAGCAACTGAGACGGAGGAGCTGGCAGTTTGCAATGGGCACCTTTTCATCCGAGCTATTCAATACTTTCCCTGCAGCCATAAGAAGATAAGGAGAAATGTATCTATAATTCCGTGCATACCACTTGCATTTTCATCAACATTTATTATGAGTATTTCTGTAAATTGATGTGGCTCTCTGAAAAATCACCGGATGTTTTGAAACTACTGAACATAATGCGCCAATGTAAACTCAGATTGTTGGATATAAATATGAACTTTATCAAACAAAACATACATGTATTGTTTAACATGAAGTCCCATGAGTGTCATCTGATGAAGATCATCAGTGGAATTCTAATTTTAACTTCTTATGGCTGCAGGGGCAGTATTGAGTAGCTTGGATGAGAGGTGCCCATAGTAAACGGCCTGCTCCTCAGTCATAGTTGCTAATATTTGCATATTAGAATTAGTATTGGATAGAAAACACTGCAGTTTTTAAAACTGTTTGAATTATGTCTGTGAGTATAACAGAACTCATATTGCAGGCAAAAACCTGAGAAATTCCACTTCCTGGATTTTCATCCAAGCTCTCATTGAAATTACAGCGAGATATGGATTAGTTTTCACTTCCTACGCCTTCCAATAGATGTCAACAGTCAATAGAACTTCGTCTGATGACTAATGTGAAGGGGGGTCGTATGAGACAGGAAATAGTCATCAATGCCACGAGTTGACCATGCTTTCACCATGCACGTTCACATGGGAAGGACCTGTGTTCCACCGCTCATCTGAAGTCATTCTAATTCTCTGGTTGGAACGTTAGTCAAGATGTATGTAAACAGCATTCTAAAGATTGATTCAGTACATCGTTTGACATTCTACTGACTGTTACGGTACTTTCGGACATTTCGTCACGTTATAGTGGACACGCTTTGTGACTTTGAAATTGTTTACCAAATGCACTAACCAAAGTAGCTAATTGGACATAAATAACGGACATTTTCGAACAAATCAAGCATTTATTGTGGACCTGGGATTCCTAGGACTGCATTCTAAAATATATATTTTTTATAAATAATAATATATGCCATTCAGCAGATTCTTCTATCCAAAGTGACTTACAGTCATGCATGCATACATTTTATGAGTTGGTGGTCCTCGAAATTGAACCCACTATCTTCGCATTGCAAGTGCAAGCTCTGCCAACTGAGCTACAGAGGACCATTTTCTTCAGGATATGTATTGCTCTGACTTTTCCTCTAATAGTTCTCATCTATTTTTATCTCTCTGGTAGACAAACATGCTCCCTTTAGAGTAAAAAAAAATCTATGAAATCCTTGGTGATGAGAAATGAAGCCTGGGCCAAGGTTAGAAAAACTGATTGACAGCTTTTCAGGCAATACAGAAATAGATACACTTCCTAAATCAAGAAAGCTAAATCTAGCTACTTTCTAAATTCTATGTCAGACTCGGCTGGTGATTAACACAGTTAATGCACTGAAGAGTGGAAATTCCTCTCCTTCCCTGCCTAAGCAAGTTGTGACTCTGGCATCTTTACTGAGAGAAATTAGATAAAATACTGACTTAAACATTAGTTATTGCTGCGGGCAATTCCCTGATCCACCTCTACGCAGACGACACCATTCTATATACTTTCGGCCCGTCATTGGACACTGTGCTATCTAACCTCCAAACAAGCTTCAATGCCATACAACACTCCTTCCGTGGCCTCCAACTGCTCTTAAACGCTAGTAAAACCAAATGCATGCTTTTCAACCGATCGCTGCCTGCACCCGCATGCCCGACTAGCATCACCACCCTGGATGGTTCCGACCTGGAATATGTGGACATCTATAAGTACCTAGGTGTCTGGCTAGACTGCAAACTCTCCTTCCAGACTCATATCAAACATCTCCAATCGAAAATCAAATCAAGAGTCGGCTTTCTATTCCGCAACAAAACCTCCTTCACTCACGCCGCCAAGCTTACCCTAGTAAAACTGACTATCCTACCGATCCTCGACTTCGGCGATGTCATCTACAAAATGGCTTCCAACACCCTACTCAGCAAACTGGATGCAGTCTATCACAGTGCCATCCGTTTTGTCACTAAAGCACCTTATACCACCCACCACTGCGACTTGTATGCTCTAGTCGGCTGGCCCTCGCTACATATTCGTCGCCAGACCCACTGGCTCCAAGTCCATGCTAGGTAAAGCTTCGCCTTATCTCAGTTCACTGGTCACGATGGCAACACCCATCCGTAGCACGCGCTCCAGCAGGTGTATCTCACTGATCATCCCTAAAGCCAACACCCAATTTGGCCGCCTTTCGTTCCAGTACTCTGCTGCCTGTGACTGGAACGAATTGCAAAAATCGCTGAAGTTGGAGACTTTTATCTCCCTCACCAACTTCAAACATCAGCTATCTGAGCAGCTAACCAATCGCTGCAGCTGTACATAGTCTATTGGTAAATAGCCCACCCATTTTCACCTACCTCATCCCCATACTGTTTTTATTTATTTACTTTTCTGCTCTTTTGCACACCAATATCTCTACCTGTACATGACCATCTGATCATTTATCACTCCAGTGTTAATCTGCAAAATTGTAATTATTCGCCTACCTCCTCATGCCTTTTGCACACATTGTATATAGACTCCCCCTTTGTTTTCTACTGTGTTAGTGACTTGTTAATTGTTTACTCCATGTGTAACTCTGTGTTGTCTGCTCACACTGCTATGCTTTATCTTGGCCAGGTCGCAGTTGCAAATGAGAACTTGTTCTCAACTAGCCTACCTGGTTAAATAAAGGTGAAATAAATAAAATAAAATAAAAATCTCTGCAGGCTTTTTATTTGAAAGAACTGTGATTTAATTGACTCTGGTCAGCCAGTCGACTGCCTGCCCCTCTCCCAACCTTTAATTGGGTCGATGGATGTTCCGTCAACTTGTAGTGAATCTTTGTTTTCATTTCATAAACAATCTACTTGTGATATGCTAGAGGCCTTGCACAAGATTGATGTAAACACTCTAACGTTTCCAAAACTGTAATGATATTGTCTGTGAGTATAACAGAACTGATGTTACAGGCGAAAGCCTGAGAAAAATCCAATCCGGAAGTGCCCCAGGTTTTGAAAGCGCTGCGTTCCAATGACTCCCTATTCAGCTATGGATGTACCATCAACAAGCTTACGCTTTATACGTATTCCCCAAGGCGTCTACAGCATTGTGACGTAGATTTACGCATTTCTGTTGAAGAATAGCCGTAGGCAGCCACATTGCGTAAGTGGTCACATGGTGGCTCCGAGATAGATTCTACAGAGGTAGCCATTACTCCAATTGTCCCGACTGATATATTATCGAATAGATATTAGAAAAACACCTTGAGGATGGATTCTAAACAACGTTTGCCATGTTTCTGTCGATATTATGGAGCTAATTTGGAATATTTTTCGGCATTGTGGTGACCGCAATTTCCGGGCGATTTCTCAGCCAAACGTGAAGAACAAACGGAGCTATTTCGCCTACAAAAATAATATTTTGGGAAAAAATTAACTTTGGCTGTCTACCTGGGAGTCTCGTGAGTGAAAACATCCGAAGTTCATCAAAGGTAAACAATTTAATTTGATTGCTTTTCTGATTTCCGTGACAAGGTCGCCTGCTGTTAGCAAGGCATAATGCTATGCTAGGCTATGATAAACTTACACAAATGCTTGTCTAGTGTTGGCTGTAAAGCATATTTTGAAAATCTGAGATGCCAGGGTGATTAACAAAAGGCTACGCTGTGTTCCAATATATTTCACTTGTGATTATCATGAATAGGAATATTTTCTAAGAATTTATGTCCGTTGCGTTATGCTAATTAGTGTCAGATGATGATAACGGTCCCGTTCACGGGCTGGGCGTCACTACAGGTTAATCAGCACATTAAACTAGCACACTCACAAACATAATACTCATAATGACAGGGCAAAGACACACACGTGCACACAAACATACAAGGAATTGAGTGTTTCCTATATGCGACCATCCTTCATCTCTTCACCATCACCATAATTTTCATCATGACCATTGAACATGTGTCGCAGGAAGTAAAAGAAGTTGAAGTTAAGATTAGCGAACATGAGGTTATAATGAAGGAGATTCTAGGCCCAAATTTCACAGCCATAAACGACACGATCAACCAATCCATTGGGAAATACATTGACTTTTTACAAGCAGCAAAGATCAAGAAATATCAGCGAGACACAGAGGACTACCAGCTCAACCAGGTGTACGCATGGCTCAGCTGGGACAGGAGCATGGAGAGGCCATGGAAAGGCCATGGAAACTTGGACACAGAGGCATCCACTGAGGGTGAATTCCCTACAGACAGTGATTCCAGCTACCGTGGCACACAGTTGTTTTTTTTTGCCCGGAAGCAACACAAGGCTCCACGAATGAAAATAAACTGTGTAGGAGAGGCAAGCGGTCGAAGAGGAGACCAGGAACACAGACAGTGGACACGGAGCTACAGCAGGACGTAATTAACCTCTTCAAAAAAGAGCTTACTGACGCTCAAGTCTCAGTCTTAGCTAAGGGCCTCTGTTTTGTACCTACATGTACAGATAAACCATTTGATACGAAAGTAGATCTGTTTAAAATCTTTCGCAAGATTAAACTTAAGCATGCATTTTCACAAAACACTGTTTTGGGCCTAGAAACACATCAAAGAACTGGTACTCATTTTAAGCCCAAAAGCAAATTCTGTCCTATGATTAATAACTCCTCGATTAATACGTATTGTAGGTTAGTCAAACAAGAAGCCATGTCAGTATATACGAGACAAACAAACCACATTCAGAAGAATCTCACTAGAACTGAAGAACAGGCACTTATTAATGAATTAATGAAAGATTCATCCTTGGTTATTAAACCTGCAGATAAGGGGGGTACTGTGGTTGTTTTAGGCTATGAAAAATATAAATAAGAAATTCCGAGACAACTCAGCCTTGAACGTTTCTATAGAAAACTGAGTGTTGATCCCACACAGGTGTTCCAACGGGAAATATGCTGTAATCTGGAGCAAGCTCCATTAACCTCTCTGGGGTATGTGGGATGCTAGCGTCCCATCTGGCCAACATCCAGTGAGGTTGCAGAGCGCCAAATTCAATTACAGAAATGCTCATTATAAAGATTCAGAAAACAAAACATATTTTACATAGGTTTAAAGATTAACTTCTTGTTAAACCAACCACAGTGTCATATTTATAAAATGCTTTTCGGCGAAAGCATACCTAGCCCAGAACATACCTAGCCCAGAACATAGCCCAGTTGACAAATTATTCCAAGCAGAAGCGTTACAAAACTCAGAAATAGAGATAAAATTAATCACTTACCTTTGATTATCTTCATATGGTGGTAATCAGAAGACATTCATTTACTCAATAAATGTTCCTTTTGTTCGATGAAGTCTCTTTATTTCCAAAAACCTCCATTTTGTTACCGCGTTTTCTTCAGTAATCCACAAACTCAAACTCGGTCAAAACAATCAGACAAAAAAAATCCAAATTGTATCCGTAAAGTTCATAGAAACATGTCAAACGATGTTTATATTCAATCCTCAGGTTGTTTTTTAGCCTAAATGATCTATAATATTTCAACCGGACAATAACGTCGTCAATATAAAAGGTCAACAAGAAATGCACATGCGCCTGAAAAAACTCTGCGACACGTTAGAGTCCACTCGTTCAGACTGGTCTTACTCCCTCATTTATAAGAATACAAGCCTGAAACGATTCCCAAATACTGTTGACATCTAGTGGAAGGCATAGGAACTGCATATGGAGTCCTAAGTCAATGGATACTGTAATGGCATTGAACAAAAAACTACTTCCTGAATGGAATTTTCTCAGGTTTTTGCCTGCTAAATCAGTTATGTTATTCTCATAGACACTATTTTAACAGTTTTGGAAACTTTAGAGTGTTTTCTATCCAAATCTACCAGTTATATGCATATCCTATCTTCTGGGCCCGAGTAGAAGGCCGTTTAATTTGGGAATGCTTTTCATCCAAAATTCAGAATGCTGCCCCCTACCCTAGAGAGGTTAAAGACATTGAACCCAATCTCAAATTCACTATTGAATGTCACTCTCAACGTGTTCATTACCTCAATATGTGGATTGAGAAATAAAATGGAACCCTGTTTACAACTCTGTATAGAAAAGAAAGGGACAGACATACTCTATTGCAGGGGGATAGCTTCCATCCCGAGCCATTAAAAAGAGGACTTCCAAGAAGCCAGTTTTTCAGACTGCGCCGTATATGCCACTCCACAGAGGATTATCTAGAAAAAACAGCGGAGATGCGCATTAGGTTTCTAAGAAGAGGATATTCGCCACAATGTGTGAATGAAGCTTTTCATTTGGCATTGGGAAAAACACGAGATGAACTGCTACAAAAAAGACCCGCTATAAAGCTAAAGAACACACCTTAAATGTTCACAACCACATATACTAGGAACTTGCGAAAAGTGAGAGATGCGTTCAAGAAACATTGGCATATTTTATCATCGGACCCAGCTTTGCCGGCTGAATATAAAAATCCACCACTTATTGTGTATAGGAGAGGTCGCAATTTACGCGATAAATTGGTTCATGCCAACTGCCAGCCACAAAAGACAAATCAGCCAGGCTCTTTTACGCGCTCCTCCAAAAGGTAGCTACAAATGCAGAGGCCCGCACAGTGAAACAATATGATGAAGTGTGAATATTTCTGCCACCCACATACAGGAAAACGGTTCCAAATAAATTACATTATTACGTGTTCCACCACCCATGTTATTTACATTATTAAATGTCCATGTGGGCTGTGCTATGTCGGTAAAACCTCTCATGCTCTCAAACAGAATTTGTGAACATAAAAGTTAAATCAGGAGAAACAACAGGGATTATCCAGTCGCAGTACAATTTAAAGCATGACATTTCTACCTTTAGATTTTATGGTATAGAGAAAGTTAAGATACCAGACAGGAGAGGTGATATTAATAATACTCTGAGTAAAAGAGTGTTTTGGGATTTTCACCCTCCAGACATGATTTCCTAAAGGACTTAATGATAAAATGCCTATGTATGTTATATTGTGAATTTGAACATGAATTGTGTCCCTATTTAAGATAACTCTGATGTTTTTCATACGGGTAATGATTACTGAAAACTTGCTATGTCCTCATTGTGGTTTTATAGACATGTTTAATATGTCTTATTTACACACTTTATTTGAATATTTATGAAATGCATATTGTTATATTTGGTCCCTTTTCCTTCGCCTCCAACCCCTTTCGATGCGTGGAGTGGATGTGGGTGGGGCTAGGTCTACATAAGGGTGCAAAAAAAAATAAACTCACAAAAGCTCTGACGAAGGCTGTGAGGCCGATACGTTAGCTTATTAAAGATCAGTGATACTATCAAGAGCAGTGTGCGGTTTCCTTTTTCCTTCATCATGACCATCACCGCCATACTGTATGCATAGAAATAGAATCATCCTACATCCACTATGGCTGCCCTTCCAACCAGCACAGAACAGTGACTTGTTCTAGTCATTCTATGAATATGTATATGGCTGGAAATGCACAGCGTTGTATGGGAATATCTGTCTACATTGTTGTATGGGAATATTAGCTCTAGTAATTGTTTTTCTATAGCTGTATGCACAGCGTTGTATGGGAATATCTGTTCTGCAGTGTTGTATGGGAATATATTTTCTAGTAATTACAGTATATTTATACGGCTCTGTGTACAGTGTTATAGCTATGAGAATTCCCTCTCTCTCTGAGGCTGTTGGCCTCCAGGAAGTGACAGCAGCTGCATCTTTTTATATCTGGCAAGAGAAACATGTGCTCACTGCTGAGGCTATAAATAGACTAGTGTTACTGCTCAGAGTGGGGGAGAGGAGAGAAGGAGGTAGGATGACGTCCCCATTTCATCTCTCAATCTCCTCACTCCCTTCATTTCTTCATCCCCTCATCTTGTAATTTCCCCACTCCTTTATTATCTCAATACTCTCCATTCTCTAATCTCTCCCTCTCCTCACTACTTAATTCCATACAACCCCTCATCTCCTCATACCTTATCTCCTCTCCTTATCCCACTCTTCTACCCACACCTACTCCCTTCCTATCCCCATTCCTCTTCCTATCATCTACCTCATCCCATCTTCATCCCCTTTTTCTCTTATTTCGTGCTCCCACCATATTCCCCTGCCTTCCATTCCTCCAACTGCCCATTCCCCTGTATTCCACACTTCAGAGGCTCCTATTCCCCCTCACATCCTCATCCAAAGGCAGGGAGGGAGCACCAGAGCCTGGATCCTTTCGCAGCATTATAAGGCTGCATTGAGACAATTACTTATCAATGACCCAAGCCCAGCTCAAGTAATCCATAAAATTATTTCACTGAGTTGTCATAATGCTTCGGCAAAGGTATATTATATGAAGGGCGTTGGTAGACACAATGTAAGTAACCTAATTTATGTCCCTCTAACTGCCCGAATGCCTCTGCTGATTCAACAGCTATTATATGCAGTAATCATGTGCCTATGAACCAGAGTTATGCAGTTAGCACTGAGGCATGTGCCCTAGTAGGAAGTCCAATGTGTGCAAATCACCCTACACTAACGTAAATAACATGAGCATGTCTACTTCCATTAAGTTTTCCAGTAAAAGCAATGAAAACAATCTAGCATCCCAGAAAAGTGCTTAAAAATAGCCCACATTAACATATGTAGCCTAAGAAACAAGGTTCAGGAAGTCAATATCTTGCTAGTAACAGATGACATTCATATTCTGATTATCTCTAAAACTCCCCTAGATAATACATTTGATGATACAGCGGTAGCTATACATGATTATAACATCTACAGAAAAGACAGAAATGCCAATGGGGCAGTGTTGCGGTGAAAATTCAGAACCACATTCCTGTAAAGCTTAGAGAGGATCGCATGTTAAATACTGTTGAAAATACTTTAAAGTAGTATCCAAATCTATCGGATGTAGTGATCAAAATATAGTAGCCATATCTAGGAAAACCAAAGTTCCAAAGGCTGGGCCAATTATAGTGTATAAGAGGTCAGACAAGAAGTTTTGTAGTGATTCTTATGGTTGAGTTTGAGTTTATTTTATTTTTACAGGGACAGTGCACATTAACCTCTCTAGGATTTGGCCAAAAGCCAGGGAAAATGCAGCGCGTCAAATTCAAATAAAATGATATAACAATCAAACTTTCATTAAATCACACGTAAGATACTAAATTAAAGCTACACTCGTTGTGAATCCAGCCAACATGTCAGATTTTAAAAATACTTTTTGGCGAAAGCATAAGAAGCTATTATCTGATGATAGCACAACAGTAAACAAAGAGAGTAGCATATTTCAACCCTGCAGGCGCTAAACAAAACGCAGAAGTAAAACATAAAACATGCCTTACCTTTGACGAGTTTCTTTTGTTGGCACTCCAATATGTCCCATAAACATCACAATTAGTACTTTTGTTCGATTGATTCCGTCCATATATATCCAAAATTTCCATTTATTTGGCGCGCTAGATCCAGAAAAAACAGCTTCCAATTTGCGCAACGTCACTACAAAATATCTCAAAAGTAAACTTTGCCAAAACATTTCAAACTACTTTTGTAATACAATTTTAGGTATTTTTAAACGTTAATAATCAATCAAATTGAAGACGGTTCTATCTGTGTTCATTACAGGAAGACAATAAACCAAAGCTACTTTTCAAGTCTTGCACAACTCGCAACACTGTTACCCAGCTCCTAGATGGCCGTACTTCTTCATTGCACAAAGGAATAACCTCAACCAAATTCCAAAGACTGGTGATATCCAGTGGAAGCGGTAGGAACTGGAAACAAGTACCTAAAAATATTGTTTCCCAGTGAGAACTCAGTGAACAGACAGAGACATAAAAATACAAATCTGAACGGTTAGTCCTCGGGGTATTGCCTGCTGCATAAGTTCTGTTATACTCACAGACATGATTCAAACAGTTTTAGAAACTTCAGAGTGTTCTATCCAAATCTACTAATAATATGCATATCTTATATTCTTGGCATGAGTAGCAGGAAGTTGAAATTGGGAACGCTATTTATCCAAAGGTGAAAACACCCAGAAGTTTCTAAAACTGTTTGAATGATGTCTGTGAGTATAACAGAACTGAAATGGCAGGCAAAACCCTGAGAAAAAATCCAACCAGAAAGTCCGAAATCTGACGTTTGTAGTTTTTCAAGTCGATGCCTATCGAATATACAGTGTCTATGAGGTCATATTGAACTTCCCAAGGCTTCCACAAGATGTCAACAGTCTTTAGAACCTTGTTTGAGGCTTCTACCGTGAAGGAGGGGGGCAGAGGGGCATGAGCTGATCACGCGCACTCACGTAAAAGCGACCTGCATTCCATTGCAATTCTAAAGACAAAGGAATTCTCCGGTTGGAACATTATTGAAGATTTATGATAAAAAAATCCTAAAGATTGATTCTATACTTCGTTTGACATGTTTTTACGAACTGTAATATGACTTTTCGTCTGAACTTTCGCCTGGACTTGCCCGTGCCTCGTGTATTTGGATTGTGTACTGAACAAGGAGGTATTTGGACATAAATTATGGACTTTATCTAACAAAACAACATTTATTGTGGAACTGTGATTCCTGGGGGTGCATTCTGATGAAGATCATCAAAGGTAAGTTAATATTTATAATGCTGTTTCTGACTTCTGTTGACTACATAACATGGCTGGTATCTGCATGGCTTGTTTTTGTGTCTAAGCTCCGTACTCAGATTATTGCATGGTTTGCTTTCTTCGTAAAGTTTAAAAAACATCTGACACAGCGGTTACATTAAGGAGAAGTGGATCTAAAAGTCCATGCATAACACTTCTATCTTTTAGCAATGTTTATTATGAGTATTTCTCTAAAATGATGTGGCTCTCTGCAAAATCACCGGATGTTTTGAAACTACTGAACATAGCGCATCAATGTAAACTCAGTTTTTTTTATATAAATATGAACTTTATCGAACAAAACATATGTATTGTGTAACATGAAGTCCTATGAGTGTCATCTGATGAAGATCATCAACGGTTAGTGATTAATTTTATCTCTATTTGTGCTTTTTGTGACTCCTCTCTTTGGCTGGAAAAAATGGCTGTGTTTTTCTGTGACTAGATACTGACCTAACGTAATCGTTTGGTGTGCTTTCGTCGTAAAGCCTTTTTGAAATCGAACACTGTGGCTGCATTTACAAGTTTATCTTTAAAATGGTGTAAAATACTTGTATGTTTGAGGATTTTTAATTGTGGGATTTCTGTTGTTTTGAATTTGGTGCCCTGCAATTTCACTGGCTGTTTGCGAGGTGGGACGCTACCGTCCCACATATCCCAGAGAGGTTTTAAACACAGACACTACACATCCAAGTATATCTGACTAAATTATGAAAGACAAGCATTTGTCATTTTGAATTCCGTAAAGTGAGAGTGGAAGAGGTTAACAAATGAAGGTTGTCTATCAACAATGACAAGCCGCCGGGGTCTGACAAATTGGACGGTGTATGAGGATAATAGCAGACGATACTGACACTCCTAATTACCATACATTCTATTTAAGCCTACTAGAAATTGTGTGCCCTCTGGCCTGGAAGGACGCAAAAGTAATTCCGCTACCCAAGAATATTAACTCTGAATTCTTAAGTTTGGCATTAACTCAATGGGTAATGTAAGGGTTAATATTTGGGATAGGTTTAAAACAAAAATATAAAAACTAACCTATCGCTGGATTTGAAAATGCAACCTTTGGAATCAGAGGCAGATGCTTATCTTTGGAACCAGAAACAGATTATTAGGGCCATCCACATCAGCTCAGCAACACCAAAGCCTACCTGAAGGTAACAGCGTTCACCGGTGCCTCTAGTGGCCGGTTTTTTACTGCATCTCCTGACATCCTCAGACATGGATGGAATACAGAATACCAACTTGTATCATGGGTGACCTGCCTGGTCTATGTGAGTCTGAAACAAAGCATTGACTCAGTCTTTTCCCTGTGTCTATACTGCAGTGCTCTTCACAGCCCCAGCCTGTCACTCTGTGTCTATCAGCCTGACCAATACACGCCACTCTGCATCAAGACCCGATGCCAGTCTGAAGGATAGGGGAGTGTGTGTGGGGGTGTGAGTGTGGGTTAGTGTGTGTGTGGATATGTACTTTGTGTGTGTGTGCGTGTGTGTGTGTCCCTGTGTGTGTGTCCGTGTGCGTGTGCATATGCTTATATGTGTGCGTGCATGTGTGCGTGCGTGTACAGTACACATCACTATGTTCAGCAGCCCAAGGTGTCGTGGCAGAATCAGAATTAGTTGAGTAACATAGATAAGATGTTTTATTTTCATAATATGCTTGTGAGATACTTGTCATTTAGAATATATTTTAGTGTTGGCCGTTTGCAGTTATCCCTTTCCTGCTAGTGCTAAGTTACATTGGGCCCCAGAGAGGGGAAAGGTTAGTCTTATCTGTGAATGTGTAAACTATTCCTAAACCATGTGAAGGGATGGTGTGATAAATGGGGAACCAGATAGTGCCAGTCACTGTCTCTCTGTGATCTTGTCCAGGAGGGGGTGTATTTGATATATGCTAGTGGATGAGGTTTTGTTTTTGGTCTTGAGTGGTACCAAGATCGAGATAAGAACATAGTTTAGGAGACAAAGCTGAATGATAATTTATAGCCAATGCTGTCTGGCTATGTGTGTCTTTACTATAAAGGATCTCAGTTGCAATGTGTAAGCACTCTCAGAGAATTCATTTACAGACACTGAATTGATCTGAGAGTCACAGGGTTGTGATGAGGCTCATATAAGTAAAGATGGACTTTAAGATAACTCTGACATGTGTGTGGTTTGCTCTCATGATTTTGTAATACAGGAAATTTCTACTACAAAGGACATGACTTTGCTGGCTTTGCTATGTAACTAGCGTGTTGATGAGATAAATACCGATATACTTTTAATTGCTGTATATAATGTGTGTGTGTGTGTGTGTGTGTGTGTGTGCGCGCGCGCGCGTGCGTGACTCACCTATCAGTCATTCCGGTGGGTTAGTTCAGGTGAACACACACACACACACACTGACAAAAGTCCAGAGACACTCATCACAGTCTAACTCAGAGACAGAAAGAGAATGAGAGAGAGCATAGAATGAGTCAATCAATACCTGCCGACCAGAATGAGAGGATGATTGGTAGAAAGAAAATAAGAAGAGAAAACGAGACAGCACGCGAGAGAGAGACTGAGTGAAGACTGAACAAAGAAGTGATGGAGCTGGAAGGAGCCTTTCTAGTTCGTAAAGGCTTTGATATTCTGATACGTATGAATGCCTAACTTAGTCTCTGCTGGCATCTGGCCATTCAACTGACCATGGTTATGTCCCCAATGGCACCCTATTCTCTACATAGTGCACTACTTTTGGACCTGGTCAAAAGTACTGCACCATATAGGGAATAGGGTGACATTTGGGAAAGGGTGCGCTGGGCAGTAGGCTGACTACATTAAGGAGAGAGGAGAGTTATCTGCTCGGCTTCAGCAGTAGAAAATGCCTAGGCCTTGAGAGATTTTCTAGAGGAGCTCTGTACAGTTTCACTATGGATGTGTGCGTTCCAAATGGTTTGTATTTATTAGGGCAGCAGCTACTCTCCCTGGGGTCCAAACACATTAAGGCACTTACATTAAACAACATATAAAAACGTACATCATATAAAATTATTACACCACTACATATCTACAATACAAAATGCATAATAACGTTCCCAAAGTAAAACAGGATATTTTGTCAGGACAAGATGCTAGAATACGCATATAATTGACAGCTTAGGATAGAAAACACACTGAAAAACTGTAAAAAATATTCTCTGTGAGTATAACAGAACTGATGTTACAGGCGAAAGCCTCATCTTTTGAAAGCCCTGCGTTCCGATGCATCCCTATTGAGCTGTGAATTCCCTATCAACCAGATTACGCTTTCTACGTATTCCCCAAGGTGTCTACAGCATTGTGACGTAGTTTTACGCATTGATGTTGAAAATACAGAGGTAGCCATTATTCCAATCACTTCTACTGAGAAACCAATTGTCCCGGTTGATATATTATCGAATAGATATTAGAAAAACACCTTGAGGGTTGATTATAAACAACGTTTGCCATGTTTCTGTCGATATTATGGAGCTATTTTGGAATATTTTTCGGCGTTGTCGTGACCGCAATTTCCGGTCGATTTCTCAGAAGAACAAACGAAGCTATTTCACCTACAAAAATAATATTTTGGGAAAAAATGAACTTTGGCTATCTACCTGGGAGTCTCGTGAGTAAAAACATCCGAAGTTCATCAAAGGTAAACAATTTAATTTGATTGCTTTTCTGATTTTCGTGACAAGGTCGCCTGCTGCTAGCAAGGCATAATGCTATGCTAGGCTATTGAGAAACTTACACAAATGCTTATCTAGCTTTGGCTGTAAAGCATATTTAGAAAATCTGAGATGACAGGGTGATTAACAAAAGGCTAAGCTGTGTTCCAATATATTTCACTTGTGATTTTCATGAATAGGAATATTTTCTAGGAAGATTTATGTCCGTTGCGTTATGCTAATTAGTGTCAGATGATGACAACGGTCCCATTCACGGGATGGGGTGTCACTAGAGGTTAATGCCTAAACGATACAAAAAAGTAACCAAACACTTCTAAATTTGATGTTTGAGAAACATAATTAACGTTAAATTCTGACGTGAGACTGTGAGAGCTTGTTGACATAGGCCCAGGCCATACAGTATTGAGTACCATCCCTATGATACAGGAACCTGTAAAGTGTACCGTATTTGTCATATCCACATGCATTTTTCAGAGATAAGGATTAATTATGTAGTCACTCTACAGTTTCCAAATTGGCCTACACATACTGTACATAATATGAATTGTGACAGCACTGTACACCAGGGATACCGTACACTGCAAATGTCACACCCTGATCTGTTTCAACTGCCTTTGTGATTGTCCCCACCCCCCTCCAGGTGTCGCCCATCTGCCCAATTATCCCCTGTGTATTTATACCTGTGTTCTGTCTTTGTCTGTTGCCAATTTGTTTTGTTCATTCATATATACCAGCGGTTTTTCCTGTCCTGTCTATAGTGCCTGTTTTCTAGTTTTCCCGGTATTGACCTGTCTGCCTGCCCCGAGCCTGCCTACCATATCGTACCTTTGCCCCACTACTCTGGATTTACCGACCTCTGCATGCCCTGACCGTGAGCCTGTCTGCCATTTTGTACCTTTCCCCCGCTATTCTGGATTACCGACCACTGCCTGACCTTACTCTGAGCCTGCCTGCCGTCCTGTGCCTTTGACTGCCCGTGTTCAATTTAATAAACTTTTGTTACTTCGACATTGTCTGCACCTGGGTCTTACCTTCAAACTTGTTAGCAAAATACAAAAACTGAAAAAATAAACAAAACACATCGGAATATTAAGTGGCCAGTGGCCAGACTATGCATATAGTGGCAGCGGGGGCGGCAGCGTAGCCTAGTGGTTAGAGCATTGGACTAGTAACCGAAAGGTTGCAAGTTCAAATCCCCGAGCTGACAAGGTACAAAATCTGTCGTTCTGCCCTTGAACAGGCAGTTAACCCACTGTTCCTAGGCCGTCATTGAAAATAAGAATTTGTTCTTAACTGACTTGCCTAGTAAAATAAAGGTTAAAAAAAAAAAAAAAAAAAAAAAATATATACAGATATATGCAGTTGAAGTCTGAAGTTTACATACACCTTAGCCAAATAAATTTAAACTCAGTTTTTCACACTTCCTGACATTTAATCCTAGTAGAAATTCCCTGTCTTAGGTCAGTTTGGATCACCACTTTATTTTAACCTGTTGGGGCTAGGGGGCAGCATTTTCACTTTTGGATGCCCAGAGTAAACTGCCTCCTACTCTTTCCCAGATGGGAATATATGCATAGTATTATTACTGGTGGATAAAAAACACTCTGAAGTTTCTAAAACTGTTTGAATTATGTCTGTGAGTATAACAGAACTCATATGGCAGACAAAAACCTGAGATAAAAAATCCAAACAAGAAGTGAGACCTCGATTTTGAAAACAGTGCCATTTGAAGTCCAGCTTAGATATGGATGCTTATGCACTTCCTAGGGCTTCCACAAGATGTCACCATCTTTAGATTCTGGTTGTATGATTCTACTATAAAGGAGGGGCTCATTATAGCTCTTTGAGTGGGTGGTCTGACAGAAAGCCTCAGTCTCATTGCGTGCGGTCACAAGAGAGTGTTCTTCCGTTCCAATGCGTTTCTTCAAACAATGAAATTCTCCGGTTGGAACCTTATTGCTGATTAATGTTTAAAACATCCTAAATATGGATTGCATACATCATTTGACTTGTTTCTACGACCTGTAACGGAACTTTTTGAGTTTTTGTCTGGAGGAATTGCTCATGCTTTTTGAGGATGGAATGCTGGGCTGAACAAGCTAACAACAAGTGGCTAAATGGTGGGCTTTATGGAACTTTATGGAACAAATCAGTCATTTATTGTCGAACTGGGATTCCTGGAACTGCCTTCTGATGAAGATATTCAAAGGTAAGGGAATATTTATAGTGTTTTTTTGTAGCTTCTGTTGACGCCAAAATGGCGGCTATTTCTTTGGGTTCTGAGCGTCGTTCTAAGATTATTATTTTTCCGCAAAGAACGCTAGCCATAACAAGTTTTAAGAAATGTGAAATGTCAGAATAATAGTAGAGTGATTTATTTCAGCTTTTATTTCCTTCATCACATTCCCAGTGGGTCAGAAGTTTACATACACTCAATTAGTCTTTGGTAGCGTTGTTTTAAATTGTTTAGCTTGGGTCAAACATTTTGGGTAGCCTTCCACAAGCTTCCCACAATAAGTTGGGAGAATTTGTCCCCATTCCTCCTGACAGAGCTGGTGTAACTGAGTCAGATTTGTAGGTCTCCTTGCTCACACATGCTTTTTCAGTTCTGCCCACAAATGTTCTATATGATTGAGGTAAGGGCTTTGCCACTCCAATACCTTGACCTTGTTGTCCTTTTAAGACATTTTACCACAACTTTGGAAGTTTGCTTGGGGTCATTGTCCATTTGGAAGACCCATTTGAGACTAAGCTTTTAACATGATGTCTTGAGATGTTGCTTCAATATATCCACATAATTTTCCATCTTCATGACGCCATCTATTTTGTGAAGTGCGCCAGTCCCTCCTGCAGCGAAGCACCCCCACAATATGATGCTGCCACCCCTGTGCTTCACAGTTGGGATGGTGTTCTCTCGGCTTGCAAGCCTCCCATTTTTCCTCCAAACATAACAATGGTCATTATGACCAAACGGTTCTATTTTTGTTTCATCAGACCAGAGGACATTTCTCCAAAAAGTATGATCTTTGTCCCCATGTGCAGTTGCAAACCGTAGTCTGGCTGGCTTTTTTATGGCGGTTTTGGAGCAGGGGCTTCTTCCTTGCTGAGCAGCCTTTCAGGATATGTCGATATAGGACTGGTTTTACTGTGGATATAGATGCTTTTGTACCGGTTTCCTCCAGCATCTTCACAAGGTCCTTTGCAGTTATTCTGGAATTGATTTGCACTTTTTACACCACTGTACATTCATCTCTAGGAGACGGAACGCGTCTCTTTCCTGAGCGGTATGACGACTGCGTGGTCCCATGGTGCTTATACTTGCATACTATTGTTTGTACAGATGAATGTGGTACCTTCAGGCATTTGGAAACTGCTCTCAAGGATGAACCAGACTTGTGGAGGTCTACAATTTTTCTTCTGAGGTCTTGGCTGATTTCTTTTGATTTTCCCATGATGTCAAGCAAAGAGGCACTGAGTTTGAAGGTAGGACTTGAAATACATCCACAGGTACACCACCAAATTACTCAAATGATGTCAATTAGCCTATCAGAAGCTTCTAAAGCCATGATATCATTTTCTGGAATTGCTGTTTAAAGGCACAGTCAACTTAGTGAAAAAATTTGTCTGTAAACAATTGTTGGAAAAATTACTTACTCTATTTGGTGCATGACATAACTGACTTGCCAAAACTATAGTTTGTTAATTAACAAGACATTTGTGGAGTGGTTGAAAAATGAGTTTTAATGACTCCAACCTAAGTGTATGTAAACTTCCAACTTCGACTGTAAAAGAGAGGTTTTAAGTGTGAAGTAGGCATTGGTCTGAAGCCAAAAAAGAAAGGAAATTCATGAGCATCACAATATCTACTCCACCCATGTTCGACCAAGGTTTTCCAGCACACAGCTTTGACCTACTACAGTAACTATGTTGGTCATTTATACTTTTTTATTATTATATGAAAGCAAGCTTTGATTTTATACTTATAAGACCATCATGCTAGATTGAGCGAGCTATTTTGTCTTGTAGTAATGGTGTGCCTGACTGCAATTCTTTTTATTTCAGTAATACATGTCATTGAGAAAAAAAAATTGTATTAGCCCAACATAACAAGAAGTGGTGATGTGTTGGGTATATTCACTTATGGTCATGCCCCGGCCATAGAGAGGCTTTTTATTATCTATTTTGGTTAGGCCAGGGTGTGACTAGGGTGGGTGTTCTGTTATTTTTTCTATGTTTTTGTTCTATGTTTTGTATTTCTGGTTTTGGCCTGGTATGGTTCCCAATCAGAGGCAGCTGTCAATCGTTGTCTCTGATTGAGAACCATACTTAGGCAGCCTGTTTTCCCACTATGGGTTGTGGGTATTTATTTTCTGTTTAGTGTGTTTTGCACCTGACGGAGCGGTTTCCGTTGTTTCTTTTGTTCCTTGTTGTATTTAGTGTTCAGTTTATTAAAATAATGATAAACACTTACCATGCTGCATCTTGGTCCTCACCTTCTTCCACCAACGGTGGATGTAGTCTCTTATGGTCAATCTTCCAATGATATGCCTACAAATACGTCACAATGCTGCAGACACCTTTGGGAAAACGTGGAAAATGTAAGCTGACTCCTAGCTCCTTCACAGCCATATAAGGAGTCATTGGCATGAGGCAGTTTAAAAAAATGCGGCACTTACTGATTGGATTTTTATCTGGGTTTTTTCTGTAACATCAGTTCTGTGGCACTCACAGACAATATCTTTGCAGTTTTGGAAATGTCAGAGTGTTTTCTTTCCAAAGCTGTCAATTATATGCACAGTCGAGCATCTTTTCGTGACAAAATATCTTGTTTAAAACGGGAATGTTTTTCATCCCAAAATTAAAATAGCGCCCCCTATATCCAAGGACACATCATTGCCTCTGTGAAATGAATATATAGCTTAAAGATTTGTGTGTATTTCTCTTTGCAAAATTACAATTTACAATCGGCCGATATCAAAAATACTCCCAGCCTAATGATGTACACTGATAATGTACAAAACATTAGAAACACCTTCCTAATATTGATTTGCACCCCCAGGCCTAAACCTTGATTGGTTTACATTCAAAATACATTTCTCAGATTAAAAAAGAGCAAAGTTATAAGAATTCAAGGGTTCAAGAATCTTAGTAAGACAAGTATTGAAATGGAACGATACTTATTAAGATAACTACTATCCCCACCCTGATGGAGTGGAAGCACAAGAGCTGATTTCCATATTTTTTGAATATTTCCTCATAACAATGTTAAATAACAAATGTAGGTTATTAAGCCATAATGATGGGTTATGCACACTTAAGCAAACAAGATTTCTGGTTGTCTATTGCTAGAAAAGCATCCAGGACTTCTTTTTCTGTAAATAGCCCGCCAAAAAAAGCTTTGACTATCATTTCTCTGATCATTCAGCATGTTTCTCCTATCAACTCAATATCATTGTGAATACACTTGACGTTCTTTCAAAGAGATAACACACTGAAATAAAATGATGATGGTATCAATGATGGCATTTTTCCCCAGAATGAGGCCAGAGTCTGAATTAATTTGTTGTGGCAGAGAGGAGGAAGTAGAACCCTTCAGGGAAATGACAGTTTTCCAGAATGTAACCGGGTCCCCATTACAATCCAAAAGAGCAGTTACATAATAATCAGATTTAGCCTTTCTGATTTGTCTCACACTATTTCCTCAGTTGCCAGTCCAGGCCCAAGCCTGTGTTCCTGGCCTTTAAAACCTTACATTTTTTGAAGGGAGCATGATTATCCACAATACTATTGAAGACATCTGCAAAAATGCTCAAAACTAAATCAGGTTAAGGGATAGCTGAAATACAATCAAGGTCACTGAAATAAAGATTGTGACTATAATGTAATAGTCCAATAGGAATGTGTTCTCTATACATCATGCCCTATTCCCATTCTGTCTGATTCTCCACTCTGGAGAGCTGAACTATAGCCAGTAACATCACCTTTCCTGCCACCCTAGGGTTTGTCCCAAATGGCACCCTATTCCCTATATGGTGCACTATGGGCCCTGGTAAAAAAAAATGGTGCACAAAATAGTGAATAGGGTGCCATTTGGATGCAACCATTGCCACTCTGTCTCTACCGGCATTACAGCATTACAGCCATGGAGAATAGATTTAGGGGGTATAGAGTGAAAGATAAAAGGAAGAGAGAAATATAAAGGGAGAGAGAGAGTAGGTCTTCTTCCCAGCCATGACTGAGACTAGAAAGAGAGGGACAGCTTGGAGGAAATTACAGGGGAGGAGCAGAATGATGGAGAGAGCAAAGAGAAAGAGAAGGATTGATTAGAGAGAGGGAACAGAGAAAGACACTAAGAAAGAGGCTCCCGAGTGGCACAAAGGTCTCAGTGCAAGAGGCGTCACTACAGTCCCTGGTTTAAATCCAGGCTGCATCACATTCGGCTGTGATAGTGAGTCCCATAGGGCGGCGCACAATTGGCCCAGCATCATCTGGGTTTGGCCCGGGGTAGGCCGTCATTGTAAATAATAATTTGTTCTTAACTGACTTGTCTGGATACGTAAATAAAAAGAGCTACAGGAACAAACAGAGATATTGAGGGATAAGAGTGAAAGATAAAATGAATACAGGGAAAGACATGAGACAGTGAGAGGCTTAGTGCTGTGCAGCTGGGAAAAGGTATTAAAAAAATGTATTCTGTCATCGTTTACACACACCGGCACATAGCAGCGAACATAGCACAAAGGTAGCATTAAAACCTCAGTCACGCATCACAAATATAAGAGCAACTTACCACAAAAGTAGCAGCAATGCATCACAAATGTAGCTGCAACATATTATAAACTTTGCATCAACGTATCACAAATGTAGCATCAAGCATCACAAACGTAGCAGCAATAAATAAAACATAGCAGCAACGCATCACAAATGTAGCAGCAAAGCATCAAACTAAGGATTAACGCATCATAAACATAAAAATGTCTGCATGCCAGGTAAGGGTTCGAGTCCTCAACAGTTTGGTCCTTCAATAAACAAAGAAAAATGTAAGCAGATGATATTGTTCTGAAAAACTGGTTTCTCAGTCATTTGATCGCCAAATAGTTGTTTAAAATACAAATCTTGTAACCCAACTTCAGGGTTGTGAGTTCATTCCCGCAGGAATCACAGTCCCATACACCTTGTCAATAGTAATAATAATAATAAATGGGACTTACGTTTGAAGTCGGAAGTTTACATACACTTAGGTTGGAGTCATTAAAACTTGTTTTTCAACAACTCCACAAATTTCTTGCTAACAAACTATAGTTTTGGCAAGTCGGTTAGGACATCTACTTTGTGCATGACACAAATCATTTTTCCAATAATTATTTACAGAGAGAAAATTTCACTGAAAATTCATTGTATGACAATTCCAGTAGGTCAGAGGTTTACATACACTAAGTTGACTGTGCCTTTAAACAGCTTGGAAAATTCCCGAAAATTATGTCATGGGTTTATAAGCTTCTGATGGGCTAATTGACATAATTTGAGTCAATTGGAGATGTACCTGTGGATGTATTTCAAGGCCTACCTTCAAACTCAGTGCCTCTTTGCTTGACATTGTGGGAAAATCAAAAGAAATCAACCAAGACCTCAGAAAAACTATTGTAGACCTCCACAAGTCTGGTTCATCCCTGGGAACAATTTCCAAATGCCTGAAAGTACCATGTTCATCTGTACAAACTATAGTATGCAAGTATAAACACCATGGGACCACGCAGCAGTCATACCGCTCAAGGAAGGAGACAATGAACGTACTACAGATGAACGTACTTTGGTGTGAAAGGGGCAAATCAATCCCAGAACAACAGCAAAGGACCTTGTGAAGATGCTGGAGGAAACAGGTACAGAATGACCTATATCCACAGTAAAAACCAGTCCTATATCGACATAACCTGAAAGGCCACTCAGCAAGGAAGAAGCCCCTGCTCCAAGCAAACTTCCAAAGTTGTGGCAAAATGGCTTAAAAGGACAACAAAGTCAAGGTATTGGAGTGGCAAAGCCCTGAACTCAATCATATAGAACATTTGTGGGCACAACTGAAAAAGCGTGTGCGAGCAAGGAGGCCTACAAACCTGACTCAGTTACACCAGCTCTGTCAGGAGGAATGGGTCAAAATTCACTCAACTTATGGGAAGCTTGTGGAAGCCTACCCGAAACGTTTGACTCAAGTTAAACAATTTAAAGGCAATGCTAACAAATAAGAATTGAGTGTATGTAAACTTCTGACCCACTGGCAATGTGATGAAAGAAATAAAAGCTGAAATAAACCACTGTACTATTATTCTGACATTTCACATTCTTAAAATAAAGTGGTGATCCAAACTGACCTTTGAAACAGGGAATTTTTACTAGGATTAAATGTCAGGAATTGTGAAAAACTTAGTTTAAATGTATTTGGCTAAGGTGTATGGAAACTTCCGACTTCAACTGTATTTAGGGCTTTTTAAGGAGCCAAAGTCACTTAATTTAAACCTAAAACTAAAATCAATGTTTTTCACCTATAAAAACCCTTTAGTCTTTAGTCACAAACCGCTAGGAATTAATCTCAATCCACTGGACTAATTGTACTGTAAATTACTCTGTATAAGTAGCATATATTCTTATATTATTGGGTCAAACCTTTGCTTACCATAACGCCTCAAAACAACCAATGATATTTCAATTGATTTGCTAGCATTTAATAACCAAACCTAGTGCACAAAACAGGTTCTAATGATGTTAGGCTGAAGTCTCCTGTGACACCATGGTCAAGTAGATACACTGACTGTAATAGGAAGCTTTTTCACCTTTCCCTGATACCAATTCATCTTGGCTCTGGCCTCTGTCCACAAATTTTAGGCTGAGTTGAAACATTGACTTATCAATGACCCGAGACCAGCTCAGATAATCCCTACCATTGAGACAATGAGTCGTCATAATGCTGCATTAAATGTACATTATCCCAGGGGCGTTGGCAGACAGAATATAAGTAACTTAATTTATGTCCCCCTAATTTCCCTGAATACCTTCGTTAATCCTACAGCCATTGGATGCAGTAATCATTAATATATGAAACAGAATTACACTAAGTGCCCTAGTAGGAAGACCACTTCATGCAGCTCACCCTGCACTTTCAAGTCTACTTCCCAGTAACACATTAAAAACAATCAAGCTCTCATCAAACTCAAGAAAAAAATTCAAACTCTAACCAGTGCCTACAACCTGGTTCAGGTTGTCAGTCAACCACCAGGGTATTTACAAACAGCACAGGAATGAAATCATCAACATCTTTACTAATGCTACGGAAATTTGATTTAAAGTAGTATCCAAATCCATAGAGTGTAGTGATCACAATAGAATAGCCAAATCTAGGAAGCCAAAGTTCCAAAGGCTGGGAAGTTATAGTGTATAAGAGTTCGTACAATACGTTTTGTAGTGATTCTTATGTTGATGATGTAAATAATATTTGCTGGTCTGTGATGTGTGATGAGGAGCAACCAGACACTGCAATTGACACATTTCTGAAATTGCTTATTCCAGTTACTAATAATCCCGAACCCACTAAGAAAATGACAGTAAGAACTGTTAAATCCCATTGGATTGATGAGAAATTCAAAAATGGTATGCTTGAGAGGGATTCGCCAAAAGGTATGGCAAATAAGTCTGGCAGCCCAACTGATTGCCAAAAGTACAGCAAATTAAGAAGTTATGTGACTAAATCAAATCAAATAAACTATACTATGAATCAAATATAAATTGAATAAAGAATGATAGTAAAAAGCTTTGGGGCACCTTAATTTGATTTTTTGGGGGAAAAGCCAACTCTGCTTCATCATTCATTGAATGAGATGGCTCATTTATCACAAAACCCACTGATATTGCCAACTACTTCAATTACTTTTTCATTGGCAAGATAAAGAAACTTAGGGATGACATGCAAGCAACAAACACTGACACTACACATCCAAGTATATCTGACCAAATTATGAAAGACAAGAATTGTACTATTGAATTCCATAAAGTCAGTGTGGAAGAGGTAAACAAATTATTGTTGTCTGTCAATAATGACAAGCCACCGTGGTCTGAAAATCTGGATGGAAAATTACTGAGGATAATTGCGGATGATATTGCCACTCCTATTTGCCACATCTTCAATTTAAGCCTACTATAAAGTGTATGCCCACAGGTCTGGAGGGAAGCTGAATTCATTCCGCTACCCAAGAATAGTAAAGCCCCCCTTACTGGCTCAAATAGCCGAACAATGAGCCTGTTACCAACCCTTAGTAAACTTCTGTAAAAAATTGTGTTTGACCAGATACAATGCTATTTCACAGTAAACAAATTGACAACCAACTGATGACTGATGATTGGCTGAGAGAAATTGATGATAAAATGATTGTGGGGGGATGTCTTGTTAGACTTCAGTGCAGCTTTGGACGTTATCGATCATAGTCTGCTGCTGGAAAAGCATTTGTGTTATAGCTTTACACCCCCTGCTATAATGTGGATAAAGAGTTACTTGTCTAACAGAACACAGAGGGTGTTCTTTAATGGAAGATTATCAAATATAATCCAGATAGAAGCAGGAATTCCCAAGGGTAACTGTTCAGTCCCCTTGATTTTTTTCAATCATTACTAACAACATGCCACTGGCTTTAAGTAAGGCCAGTGTGTATGAGGATGACTCAACACTATACACGTCAGCTACAACAGTGACTGAAATGACTGCAACACTTAACATAGAGCTAGTTTCGGAATGGTTTGCAGGGAATAAGTTAGTCGTAAATATTTCCAAAACTAAAAGCATTGTATTTGGGACAAATCATTCACTAAACCCTAAACCCTAACTACATTTCATAATTAATATTGTGGAAATTGAGTAAGTTGAGGTGACTAAACTGCTTGCAGTAACCCTGGATTCTAAACTGTCATGGTCAAAACATACTGATACAACAGTAGCTAAGATGGGGGAAATCTGTCAATAATAAAGTGCTACTCTGCCTTCTTAACAACACTATCAACAAGGCAGGTCCTACAGGCCCTAGTTCTGTCGCACCTGGACTACTGTTTAGTCGTGTGCTCAGGTGCCACAAAGAGGGACTTGGGAAATTGCAGTTGGCTCAGAACAGGGAAGCACGGCTGGCCCTTAAAAGTACATAGAGAGCTAACATTAATGACATTTATGTTAATCTCCCATGGCTCAAAGTGGAAGAGAGATTGACTTCCTCATTACTTGTTTTTGTAAGAGGTGTTGACAAGCTGAAGGTACATCCATGCATCCGGACATCCATGCATACCGCACAAGACATGCCACCAGAGGTCTCTTCATAGTCCCCAAGTCCAGAACAGACTATGGGAGACACACAGTACTACAAAGAGACATAACTACATGGAACTCTATTCCACATCAGGTAACTGATGCAAGTAGTAGAATCTGATTTAAAAAGCAGGTAAAAATACACCTTATGGAACAGCGGGGACTGTGAAGTAACACAAACATAGGCACAGACAACATACGCACTATACACACACACGTACACATGGATTTTGCAATGTAGATATGTGGTAGTGGAGTATGGGCCTGAGGGCACACAGTGTGTTGTGAATTCTGTAATGAATATATTGTAATGTTTTTAAAATTGTATAACTCCCTTAATTTTTTCCAGACCCTAGGAAAATTGGGGATCCATAATAAATACAAATACAAATGTATGAAGTTACAGAGGAGAGGACAGAGAGAGACATCAGGAAGAGATACTGTCACAGACGTCAAAAGAAGTGGACCAAAGTGCAGCGTGGTAAGCGTATATTTTATTTTAAAATGTCACCAACACAACAACAAACGAAAGAAACAACCGTGACGCTTACAGGGCTAAGTGCCACAAACAAAGTTTTAACTACCCACACTGAAGGAGGGAAAAAGGGCTACCTAAGTATGATTCCCAATCAGAGACAGCGATAGACAGCTGTCCCTGATTGAGAACCATACCCGGCCAAAACATAGAAATTAAGAAACATAGAAAACAAAACATAGAATGCCCACCACACATCACACACTGACCTAACCAAATAAAGAAATAAAACGTCTCTCTCAGGTCAGGGCGTGACAGATACGTTCAAAGAGGATGTGTTGGTTAGTGTGTGTATGTGTCCATGTAAAAAGGATCCACAGCACCAACATGTAAAGTTCATAGGAGCATGTCAAATTGGGAGTCAAATGAAATCAATGAGTCTGTATTTTTCTTGTTGAAATGAAGGCATATGATTTCTGGTCAAACAGATGCAATAATGATAAGCCACCAGGTATAGACAATCTTGATGGGAAACTATTGAGAATGGCAGCATAATGTATTACCACCCCTATTTGCTATATCTTTAACAGGAGCCTAAAGGAGTGTGTCCAGAGGGTTGGAAGGAAGCTAAAGTAATTCCACTGCCTAAACATGTGTGAAGAATCTGCTGGCTCTAACAGCCTGCCAATCAGTTTACTACCTGTTCTTAGTAAGCTGATGGAAAGAAAAGTGTTTGACCAAAAACAATGCTATTTTTCCGAGAACAACTTAACTGACTTTCAGCATGCATATCGAGAAGGGCACTCAACTTATACTGCAGTGACTCAGTATGTATAGGAAATGGACTAAGAACTAGGTGTTTGGAAAGTTACTGAGTGAGACAAGGGGGAGTGCAGAAAGTTTACATTCTGTCAAAATGAAGGGGTAGTGAGTATGTTGATAGGATGGAATACATGGTGCGCACTAATCTGGCACTTGCAGATCATTTTAATGAAGGGGTAATTTGTACCTCCGCTTCAATGGCAGGGTTGAAACCCACCGTCAAAACGGCTATCGCAGGGGTGGTGGACAATCTAATACCACTCACTTTGCATTGCGTGTAGTTGCTGATAAACATACCCCAGGCACTGTTAATGGATTCAACAGTAAGAAAATCAAGCTAAGAGGTAAATCTGACAACAAATACATTCGGCAGCGAAAAGCCACCGAACCTTGTCACCAATGTGACACATATGGCCATTGGGTGAAAGACTGTGCGGTGGTGCCTGAGCCTTCTGCGCCGGCTCATTCTGGGGGGGATTGTGGCTATACAAACATTTTCTTCACTGAGTAGTGAGCAACAGCAAGCACTCCTGAAGGAGGCCGGAGTTGGGAGTAACGCATAGGTGTGTTTGGCCTCTGTGAGGTCAAATTGGCAAAATTCATGACAAAAAAAATATTATGTTCTGTGGAGGGACATAATCTAAACTATGCAATTACTACCCATGCTACCTATGCAAATGTTTGACATGTTTCTGTGGACATTACGGATATTATTTGGAATTTGTCTGCGTTGTCATGACCGCTCTTTCCTGTGGATTTCTGAACATAATGCGCCAAACAAACGGAGGTATTTTGGAAATAAAAATAATCTTTATGGAACAAAAGGAACATTTGTTGTGTAACTGGGAGTCTCGTGAGTGAAAACATCTGAAGATCATCAAAGGTAAACGATTAATTTGATTGCTTTTCTGATTTGTGACCAAGCTACCTGATGCTAAGTGTACTTAATGTTTTGTCATGCGATCGATAAACTTACACAAACGCTTGGATTGCTTTCGCTGTAAAGCATACTTTCAAAATCTGAGACGACAGATGGATTAACAAAAGGCTAAACTGTATATATTTTGCACTTGCAATATTGCACTTGTGATTTCATGAATATGAATATTTTTTGTAATATTATTTGACTGATTATTGGACACGATTCGTCAGGACCTCCAACAGCCGAAGCTAAGTAGTAACATTAACATGATGCCTTCTAATTGCAGCCGCTGTACTCGCCTTACGGCGAGGATAGCTGTGCTGCAAGCCCAGCTTCAGACGCAATCGTTAGGCAAGGGTAATTTCAGTGTAGGAAAGGATGAAATAGCGTCTGTGGCACCAGTAAGTACAGATAGTAGTGTAAATCCCCTGGCACAGTCCCCGCAGCCGGACAACTTTCTCACGGTTTCTGGAAGGAAATGCTGTAGGAACGCTCAACCGGTGTCGCTCATTCAGCCGACAGAAACTTTCAACCGGTTTTCTCCATTAAGCAGCGGGTCGGAGTCAGAGGCCGATTCTTCTCTGGTCTCTACTCCTCCCGTTACGGGGTCTGAGACGCCGAAGCTTCCCACCATTAGCTCTGACAAATTGAAAACTCTAGTCATTGGCGACTCCATTACCCGCAGTATTAGACTTAAAGCAAATCATCCAGCGATCATACACTGTTTACCCGGGGGCAGGGCTACCGACGTTAAGGCTAATCTGAAGATGGTGCTGGCTAAAGCTAAAACTGGCGAGTGTAGAGAGTATAGAGATATTGTTATCCACGTCGGCACCAACGATGTTAGGATGAAACAGTCAGAAATCACATAGCTTCTGCGTGCATATCAGCTAGAAAGATGTGTCGGCATCGAGTAATTGTCTCTGGCCCCCTCCCAGTTAGGGGGAGTGATGAGCTCTACAGCAGAGTCTCACAACTCAATCGCTGGTTGAAAACTGTTTTCTGCCCCTCCCAAAAGTTAGAATTTGTAGATAATTGGCCCTCTTTCTGGGACTCACCCACAAACAGGACCAAGCCTGACCTGCTGAGGAGTGACGGACTCCATCCTAGCTGGAGGGGTGCTCTCATCTTATCTACCAACATAGACAGGGCTCTAACTCCTCTAGCTCCACAATGAAATAGGGTGCAGGCCAGGCAGCAGGCTGTTAGCCAGCCTGCCAGCATAGTGGAGTCTGCCATTAGCACAGTCAGTGTAGTCAGCTCAGCTATCACCATTGAGACCGTGTCTGTGCCTCGACCTAGGTTGGGCAAAACTAAACATGGCGGTGTTCGCCTTAGCAATCTCACTAGGATAAAGACCACCTCCATTCCTGTCATTACTGAAAGAGATCATGATACCTCACATCTCAAAATAGGGCTACTTAATGTTAGATCCCTTACTTCAAAGGCAATTATAGTCAATGAACTAATCACTGATCATAATCTTGATGTGATTGGCCTGACTGAAACATGGCTTAAGCCTGATGAATTTACTGTTTTAAATGAGGCCTCACCTCCTGGCTACACTAGTGACCATATCCCCCGTGCATCCCGCAAAGGCGGAGGTGTTGCTAACATAGCAAATTTCAATTTACAAAAAAAAAAAATGACATTTTCGTCTTTTGAGCTTCTAGTCATGAAATCTATGCAGCCTACTCAATCACTTTTTATAGCTACTGTTTACAGGCCTCCTGGGCCATATACAGCGTTTCTCACTGAGTTCCCTGAATTCCTATCGGACCTTGTAGTCATAGCAGATAATATTCTAATCTTTGGTGACTTTAATATTCACATGGAAAAGTCCACAGACCCACTCCAAAAGGCTTTCGGAGCCATCATCGACTCAGTGGCTTTTGTCCAACATGTCTCTGGACCCACTCACTGTCACAGTCATACGCTGGACCTAGTTTTGTCCCATGGAATAAATGTGGTGGATCTTAATGTTTTTCCTCATAATCCTGGACTATCGGACCACCATTTTATTACGTTTGCAATTGCAACAAATAATCTGCTTAGACCCCAACCAAGGAACATCAAAAGTCGTGCTATAAATTCACAGACAACACAAAGATTCCTTGATGCCCTTCCAGACTCCCTCTGCCTACCCAAGGACGCCAGAGGACAAAAATCAGTTAACCACCTAACTGAGGATCTCAATCTAATCTTGCGCAATACCCTAGATGCAGTTGCACCCCTAAAAACTAAAAAAATGTCTCATAAGAAACTAGCTCCCTGGTACACAGAAAATACCCGAGCTCTGAAGCAAGCTTCCAGAAAATTGGAACGGAAATGGCGCCACACCAAACTGGAAGTCTTCCGACTAGCTTGGAAGGACGGTACCGTGCAGTACCGTAGAGCCCTTACTGCTGCTCGATCATCCTATTTTTCTAACTTAATTGAGGAAAATAAGAACAATCCGAAATTCCTTTTTAATACTGTCGCAAAGCTAACTAAAAAGCAGCATTCCCCAAAAGAGGATGACTTTCACTTTAGCAGTGATAAATTCATGAACTTCTTTGAGGAAAATATTATGATTATTAGAAAGCAAATTACGGACTCCTCTTTAAACCTGCGTATTCCTCCAAACCTCAGTTGTCCTGAGTCTGCACAACTCTGCCAGGACCTAGGATCAAGAGAGACGCTCAAGTGTTTTAGTACTATATCTCTTGACACAATGATGAAAATAATCATGGCCTCTAAACCTTCAAGCTGCATACTGGACCCTATTCCAACTAAACTACTGAAAGAGCTGCTTCCTGTGCTTGGCCCTCCTATGTTGAACATAATAAACGGCTCTCTATCCACTGGATGTGTACCAAACTCACTAAAAGTGGCAGTAATAAAGCCTCTCTTGAAAAAGCCAAACCTTGATCCAGAAAATATAAAAAACTATCGGCCTATATCGAATCTTCCATTCCTCTCAAAAATTTTAGAAAGGACGGCTGCTAGAATCCTGACTAGAACCAAAATTTTAGAGAAGGCTGTTGCGCAGCAACTCACTGCCTTCCTGAAGACAAACAATGTATACGAAATGCTTCAGTCTGGTTTTAGACCCCATCATAGCACTGAGACGGCACTTGTGAAGGTGGTAAATGACATTTTAATGGCATCGGACCGAGGCTCTGCATCTGTCCTCGTGCTCCTAGACCTTAGTGCTGCTTTTGATACCATCGATCACCACATTCTTTTGGAGAGATTGGAAACCCAAATTGGTCTACACGGACATGTTCTGGCCTGGTTTAGATCTTATCTGTCGGAAAGATATCAGTTTGTCTCTGTGAATGGTTTGTCCTCTGACAAATCAACTGTAAATTTCGGTGTTCCTCAAGGTTCCGTTTTAGGACCACTATTGTTTTCACTATATATTTTACCTCTTGGGGATGTTATTCGAAAACATAATGTAAACTTTCACTGCTATGCGGATGACACACAGCTGTACATTTCAATGAAACATGGTGAAGCCCCAAAATTGCCCTCGCTAGAAGCATGTGTTTCAGACATAAGGAAGTGGATGGCTGCAAACTTTCTACTATTAAACTCGGACAAAACAGAGATGCTTGTTCTAGGTCCCAAGAAACAAAGAGATCTTCTGTTGAATCTGACAATTAATCTTAATGGTTGTACAGTCGTCTCAAATAAAACTGTGAAGGACCTCGGCGTTACTCTGGACCCTGATCTCTCTTTTGAAGAACATATCAAGACCATTTCGAGGACAGCTTTTTTCCATCTACGTAACATTGCAAAAATCTGAAACTTTCTGTCCAAAAATGATGCAGAAAAATTTATCCATGCTTTTGTCACTTCTAGGTTAGACTACTGCAATGCTCTATTTTCCGGCTACCCGGATAAAGCACTAAATAAACTTCAGTTAGTGCTAAATACGGCTGCTAGAATCCTGACTAGAACCAAAAAATTTGATCATATTACTCCAGTGCTAGCCTCTCTACACTGGCTTCCTGTCAAAGCAAGGGCTGATTTCAAGGTTTTACTGCTAACCTACAAAGCATTACATGGGCTTGCTCCTACCTATCTCTCTGATTTGGTCCTGCCGTACATACCTATACGTACGCTACGGTCACAAGACGCAGGCCTCCTAATTGTCCCTAGAATTTCTAAGCAAACAGCTGGAGGCAGGGCTTTCTCCTATAGAGCTCCATTTTTATGGAACGGTCTGCCTACCCATGTCAGAGACGCAAACTCGGTCTCAACCTTTAAGTCTTTACTGAAGACTCATCTCTTCAGTGGGTCATATGATTGAGTGTAGTCTGGCCCAGGAGTGGGAAGGTGAACGGAAAGGCTCTGGAGCAACGAACCGCCCTTGCTGTCTCTGCCTGGCCGGTTCCCCTCTTTCCACTGGGATTCTCTGCCTCTAACCCTATTACAGGGGCTGAGTCACTGGCTTGCTGGGGCTCTCTCATGCCGTCCCTGGAGGGGGTGCGTCACCTGAGTGGGTTGATTCACTGTTGTGGTCATCCTGTCTGGGTTGGCGCCCCCCCCCCCTTGGGTTGTGCCGTGGCGGAGATCTTTGTGGGCTATACTCAGCCTTGTCTCAGGATGGTAAGTTGGTGGTTGAAGATATCCCTCTAGTGGTGTGGGGGCTGTGCTTTGGCAAAGTGGGTGGGGTTATATCCTTCCTGTTTGGCCCTGTCCGGGGGTGTCCTCGGATGGGGCCACAGTGTCTCCTGACCCCTCCTGTCTCAGCCTCCAGTATTTATGCTGCAGTAGTTTATGTGTCGGGGGGCTGGGGTCAGTTTGTTATATCTGGAGTACTTCTCCTGTCCTATTCGGTGTCCTGTGTGAATCTAAGTGTGCGTTCTCTAATTCTCTCCTTCTCTCTTTCTTTCTCTCTCTCGGAGGACCTGAGCCCTAGGACCATGCCCCAGGACTACCTGACATGATGACTCCTTGCTGTCCCCAGTCCACCTGGCCATGCTGCTGTTCCAGTTTCAACTGACCTGAGCCCTAGGACCATGCCCCAGGACTACCTGACATGATGACTCCTTGCTGTCCCCAGTCTACCTGGCCATGCTGCTGCTCCAGTTTCAACTTCCACCTGACTGTGCTGCTGCTCTAGTTTCAACTGTTCTGCCTTATTATTATTCGACCATGCTGGTCATTTATGAACATTGAACATCTTGGCCATGTTCTGTTATAATCTCCACCCGGCACAGCCAGAAGAGGACTGGCCACCCCACATAGCCTGGTTCCTCTCTAGGTTTCTTCCTAGGTATTGGCCTTTCTAGGGAGTTTTTCCTAGCCACCGTGCTTCTACACCTGCATTGCTTGCTGTTTGGGGTTTTAGGCTGGGTTTCTGTACAGCACTTTGAGATATCAGCTGATGTACGAAGGGCTATATAAATAAATTTGATTTGATTTGATTTGATTTGTTGTCATTGCAGGCAATCTCAAAACTGTGCGTTACAGGGAAGACATCCCCTCCCTCATGTGGTACCCTTCCTGCAGTCTCATCCTGACATGACCCTCCAGCATGACAATGCCACCAGTCATACTGCTCGTTCTGTGTGTGATTTCCTGCAAGACATGAATGTCAGTGTTCTGCCATTGAGCACATCTGGGAACTGTTAGATTGGAGGGTGAGGGCTAGGGCCATTCCCCACAGAAATGTTTGGGAACTTGCAGGTGCCTTGATGGGAGAGTGGGGTAACATCTCACAGCAAGAACTGGCAAATCTAGTGCAGTCCACGAGGAGGATTTTTACCCTCCCTTTGTTCAAGGACACATTATTCAATTTCTGTTAGTCACATGTCTGTGGATCTTGTTATGTTCATAGAAATATTTACACATGTTAAGTTTGCTGAAAATAAATGCAGTTGACAGTGAGAGGACGTTTCTTTTTTTGGTGAATTTATGATTTAAAATGAAACTATAGGTGAGAACATGAAATGTGATCTTTACCTTCTAAATGAGAAAATGGTTTTCATATAAAGTTTACCCAGTCAGTAACCACACCCATGTGAGCACAGACAATATGCCAAAATGCAATGGAACCATCCTTTTTCCAGAGTGTATAAAAGGACCCAGACCAGAGAACAGACCAGACCAGAGTACCCCCCACATGTTGTTGAACTCTCTACAGACCAGAGAGCGTGAAGAGGTGGCTACACGGCTGAGAAATGGTTTAAAACTAAAGACCAGTAGGAGGACGGTAAGCCAGACGTCACGAATGGTTAGACAATAGAGACTAGTATACGGACTGTAAGCTGGACGTGTAAAATGGTTAGACTCTACATTAGACCAGCGTGAGCGACAGCCTGAGCTGAAAGGTTTACGCCATGGTTAGAAACTCTGAATCTCTCTCTCTCTCGAAGAAGAAGAAGCTACAAAATACATTTTTACTACTGGGGGACACAACCAGAGACTCCTGATGAACTACTCTCCACAGACTGATCGAGTGATTTCAACAGAGCGAAACGACAAAGACATACAATTGTAAATATGTACATTGTATTTCTAAATCCGAATGAGCGGTCGTTGGGGTGCTAAATATCCATATTTACGATGAACGTGTTATTCAACTGTATGTACGATAGGTGAAGTCCCTTTGCCTCTTCTTCTCCCGCTCTTTCTTACATGCCCCACTCTTGTTATTGTGTAACAAGATGTCATATCGGGTTAGTCCACTAGAGACTTTGCATTGCATTATGTAGTAATCAATGTGTAAGCTATCCTGTTTGTGTGTTTATGTAATTCTGTGTGATTATTTAGTTAGGTAGTAAATAAAGAATTGAGCCAATTTGTATATCGCTGATTCCTCATTTATGCTAGGGTTCGTGCAGATATCCAAGAATTTTGCAACAATCAGAATGGGACTGTAAAGGTAAATAAGAATTGATGAATTGGCTGTGACTGATGTAAGAGATATGTTTATCTTTAGAGTTTAGTCGGGAGATAGTAACTCGTTAAATAACTTTTCCTGTGATTCCCCATATTACTACTTAATTAATTGTTAAATTATTCATTTAATTGCTTAATAATTGAACGTGGTAAGTCATTATTTTATTAAATAACAGTCAAACACATTAAAGATAGTCATGACACAATACACTTTATTACGTATTATTCTAAAATAGCTTTATAGAGTTGACAAAAGGGAGGAGGGATCCTCATGAGAAATTAGAGTGGAGTTAATAATGCGAGTAATTGTTTGAAGAGTTAAAGAAACAATTGTAATTGTAGAGTTTAAAAAAGCAATCTGTCAAGCGCCACCATTGGGATTACCAAACTAAAATGACCTTTTTGAGTCGTGCACTGGAGTAAATCTTTAGACCCTGTGGCGAGAGGAATGCCGCCATGTCAGTGGGCTGTACAGGCTACAAAATTGGTTTTGCATAACACTGCTTCAATTACAATGGGGCCCCCCAAAAAAGTAGATCTGTCTCGATTCAGTGTATAGTATTCTAAAAAGAGTAGACATTTTTATGAGTGTGAGGCAAATAGGGAATATCCAACGGAGATTGGCAATAGTATATATAATAAACGTTGGAATGGATTAAAACAGAAACAATTAATAAGTGGAGGGAGGACAGTGGACTACCGGTGAGCAGAAGTTATCATGTTTTGTTTTGTCTGTAATTAAAACTTTTGTGTTGCTGATTAAGATTTAGCATAGTGAAAACTAACGAAATGTTCATGTTCTTTTCCAGGAGAGGATGGGGTGTCCCTTTCTCTCCCTTTGAAATGTTTGCCAAGGCTGTTGTCTTGGGAGAGCAGTTAGTGAAATTCTGCCATTTATAAAGTATAAAAGGTACTCAGATCCGGCTGTAAAGGGAGATCCCAATTAAGTCAGGCCTGGCCATTTGTTTGTTTTTGCCCTACGTTTTACAACACACACCAGCACTTGCACACACAACCCACCTGTTATGAATATTTGTTAGTGGTGTTAATAACATGTCTGATTTATTGTGTGGGGTCTTTTTATTTGGTTTTAGTAGGTTAATAATGGGTTAGAAAGGATGCACAGTAAACTACACAAAAATGCAATTTTCAGAAATATTCAATTGTCAGAATTTTCGTTGCACACGTACATTCTCTGGATAATAAAATGTACTGAGAAACCTGGGCGAGATTGAAGTAAAATATGAAGATTATTACTGTTGTTGTTTTGGTTGTTTTGTTTTTGTCTTTGCTTCAATGCAAATCTCACCAGATTGGGTCTGCTGCGTGGACGGGATTTCTCCCTAAGGCTCAGCCCTCTAACTCCCTGACACCTCTAACACTGCAGTGAGGTCACCAATATGACAGGGTCATATTGACAGGGTTATGACAATAAGCCAATTTGCAAAATGGTTTCAACAGTTCATTGTTATTCTCTTTGACATTTCTCTTCTAAATGTGTATTATGAATTAAATAACAAGTATTCATATGCTGAATAGTTTGTCTGGATTTTCTGAATAAGAAATGACCTAAGCTGTTGTTCTGGTCTGTCCTCTCTCAAGGTTATGGCGATAATGATCCCAGATGGTATTTAGATGCATTGAGGGGATAATTCCACCAAGAACGTTGTGAGCGTCACCCCTTCTAACCGGCTAAAATAATAGTGACAATGGCTTTCACTATGCCCCTGTCCATCATCACTTTTACCTGAGACCTGAGTCCTGTCGACAGCATTCAGTCGGAACTATCAACTGCCTTTTCTCTTAGGAGTGTTACATGAGTCCTGAGACCATCCATGTGGAGTGTGCATGGAGAGAGATCACGTCCACACTCCTCTCATGCTGACTATTCCCCAGATATTGAAATCAGGAAATTATCACAGGCTATCCACTTTGACAAGCATCAGTTACATGTGTACCATTGGAAGGATTAACTGTACAGCTATCTGAAGTAGAAAATTAAAAGACACCAGAAGAATGAGAGCCAGGAAGGAGGGGTGTTGTCAACCGTGCCAGTAAGTGATTTAGGGTTTCCCTAGGTGCCGAGATAGGATTGTGTCGAGACACAGATCTGGGGAAGGCAGCATTGAAGGTCCCCAAGAACACAGTGGCCTCCATTCTTAAATGGAAGAATTTTGGAACAACCAAGACTCTTCCCAGAGCTGGCCGCCCGGCCAAACTGAGCAATTGGGGGAGAAGGGACTTGGTCAGGGAGGTGACCAAGAACCCGATGGTCACTCTGGCATAGCTCCAGAGTTCCTCTGTGGAGATGGGAGAACATTCCAGAAGGGCAACCATCTCTGCAGCGCTCCACCAATCAGGCCTTTATGGGAGAGTGGCCAGATGGAAGCCACTCCTCAGTAAAAGGCACATGACAGCTCGCTTGGAGTTAGCCAAAAGGCACCTATAAGACTCAGGTCATGAAAAACAAGATTCTCTTGTCTCATGATACCAAGATTGAACTCTGAACGCCAAGCGTCACGTCCGGAGGAAACCTGGCACCATCCCTATGATGAAGCATGGTGGTGGCAGCATCATGCTGTGGGGATATTTTTCAGCGGCAGGGACTGGGAGACCAGGATCGAGGGAAAGATGAATGGAGTAAAGTACAGAGAGATCCTCAATGGAAACCTGCTCCAGAGTGCTCAGGACCTCAGAATGGTGTGAAGGTTTAACTTCCAACAGGATATCAACTCTAAGCACGCCAAGAGAATGCAGGAGTGGCTTCGGGACAAGTCTCTGAATGTCCTTGAGTGGTCCAGGCCGGGCTTTAACCTGATCAAACATCTCTGGAAAGACCTAAAAATAGCTTTGCAGCGATGTTCCCCATCTGAATTGACAGAGGATGTGCAGAGGAGAATGGGAGAAACTCCCCAAATACACATATGCCAAGCTTGTAGCATCATACCCAAGAAAACTCGAGGCTGTAATCTCTGCCAAGGGTGCATCAACAAAGTAGTGAGTAAAGGGTCTGAATACTTATGTCAGTGTGATGTAAATATTTAATTTTTCATACATTTGCAAAAATGTCTAAAAACTTGTGTTTGCTTTGTCATTATGGGGTGTTGTGTGTAGATTGTTGAGGGAAAAAGCAATTTAATCCATTTTAGAATAAGGCTGTAACGTAACAAAATGTGGAAAAAGTCATAATGTCGGAATACTTTCCGAGAACACTGCATGATTATGCATAGCTCATTACTAATACTTGTCATATTGTGTTTTCTTTTGCTTTTCACTCTCTTAGGAACCCGAAGGTTCGGTTGTGCAATTGGAGGGGAATTAGAGTGTTCATAGTGTGATTATAAGTCAGAGGCCATAAGTCTTAAAGGTGTAAACATATACATCAACTGAGAATATTAATTATGTTTTCTTTTCTGTTCATTTATAAGTAATTTCAATGTTTATATAATATTGAACAGTGTGGAGTTACTATTCAAAATGAGGGACTGTTGGGTTCTAGCTTGCCTGTTGGGACTGTTGCGTTCATACAATAGTATGAGGCTTGCCTGTCCTAGAAACTAGGTAGCTCACCATACGCTTCTAGCCCCTTCTTATTAATGGTATCTGTTGCTTTTACACATCTTACTACTCGGAAGTCGTCTTAATTCTCGCTCAAAAAACTCCTGTGGCTTATTTTTCAAATTGGCAGGTCTTGCATCTAAATGTCTGCACAGGAGTGAAGGTTTCATCAAGTTGTGAGATAGTACTTTTGCACATATAACAGCGGAGGAAAGGCACTACTCCCAAAATAGGTGAATAGTGAATCAATGTAGTTCTCCTCATATTCGTGCCTCTTCGATGGTCCAACGTCCCTGTCTGTGATCTGTGCTTTCCTGGGTAAGGGGGCAGTAAGCACTTTGGCTGCATCAGATTCACAACTGTTAGTGTCCATGCCTGCTGGGCTAACAACAAATGTAGAATTACTGATGCTACCATTGGATGTGCTCGTGGAAGCAGAATAACTTGTCGTTGACAGCTGCAATACTACCAGCAGCAGTACTACCAGTAGAGCTGGTATGTGTGTCTATGGACGCAGGCCTTACTTTTTTAAAACCATTTATCAATTTTTTAGCAAACAGAATGAGCAGCAGCTACGTTTGGCTACATATGGACCGTTAGTGAAATTCCCGCGAGAGAGTAATGGATAATGTAATTGGATGTTAATTATTTTGCTAGGCTACCTGTACTTGACATTGTGTTGTTATTTCGCTGAATACTACATGGTTTAATAAAATTTTTGGCAGTGAAACGAGGCTACTCAGGCAAGACAAAAACCTCACTCAAATGTGTAGACCTTATTGGAAAATATAAATGAACTGTTTGAAAATATGAACTTTTTTTTCAAAAACATTTTTTTATTTTTTATTTTATTTTATGTGAATCACATTTTTATTTGGCGTACCCCCGATGGCATTGCCTGGCATAGCATATTTACTTCACACAAAGTCTCCATAAAATTCAAAGCACACGCATAATTGATGCTGCCGGACTGCACATGTGAGCTGAAGCCCCAACCCAGGGCTGGCACGATGTCACAGAAATGAAATGAGCCCAAACCTAAAAAAAAGGCAGATTTCTAGAAAACACTATGTTGTATTGATTTAATCTGGTGTTGAGAACAAACAATGCAGTGGAGACCAGCGGCAGCGAGTGAGGAGACGAGGAAACAGGCCTAGAAAAATCACAGAGATAGGAAAACTCACCTTAGTTATGATCAACTCATTGATGAAAATATTGGAATAAAGTAGGCTTATGCAATTGAAGGCATGTACCAAATTCTTGCTTATCCTGAAACTCCCAAAGTCATGTCCAACCGTTATAAACATTTTAAGCAATAGTCGTGTGTGGTCACCTACAGTACATGATCATTTCATCACCGTTATGATTTGGACAGTGTCCTCACTCTGCTTTGAGACAAGCATGGGGGAATTTTGTAGGTAAATCAATCAATGTCAGATGTTTTATTTTACTGAATCTCCGTTTGTATATTTGGTAACAATTAGGCTGGTGAAATGCTTACTAAATTGAGGTGAGTGCTAACAACCATCTTTATTCTAGTTTGCTCATATATATATATATATATCACGCCCTGACCTTAGAGATCCGTTTTATTTCTCTATTTGGTTAGGTCAGGGTGTGATGTGGGGTGGGTATTCTATGTTTTGTTTTCTATGTTTTTTGTGCTTCTATGTTTTGGCCGGGTATGGTTCTCAATCTGTGACAGCTGTCTATCGCTGTCTCTCATTGGGAATCATACTTAGGCAGCCTTCTTTCCCTGTTGTATTTGTGGGTAGGTAACTTTGTTAGAGGCATCATATCCTGTTAAGCTTCACGGTCGTTTTGTATTGTTTATTGTTTTGTTGCCGATATCCAAATAAAAAGTAATGTACGCTCACCACACTGCGCTTTGGTCTTCCCTCAACGACGGCCGTGACATATACAGTGGGACAAAAAAGTATTTAGTCAGCCACCAATTGTGCAAGTTCTCCCACTTAAAAAGATGAGAGGCCTGTAATTTTCATCATAGGTACACTTCAACTATGACAGATAAAATGAGAAAAAAAATCCAGAAAATAACATTGTAGGATTTTTTATGAATTTATTTGCAAATGACGGTGGAAAATAAGTATTTGGTCACCTACAAACAAGCAAGATTTGTGGCTCACACAGACCTGTAAGAGGCTCCTCTGTCCTCCGCTCGTTACCTGTAATAATGGCACCTGTTTGAACTTGTTATCAGTATAAAAGACACCTGTCCACAACCTCAAACAGTCACACTCAAAACTCCACTATGGCAATTATTAAGACATGGAAGACATACAAGACAACTGCTAATCTCCCTCCATCTGGGGCTCCACGCAAGATCTCATCCCGTGGGGTAAAAATGATCACAAGAATGGTGAGCAAAAATCCCAGAACCACACGGGGGGACCTAGTGAATGACCTGCAGAGAGCTGGGACCAAAGTAACAAAGCCTACCATCAGTAACACACTACGCCGCCAGGGACTCAAATCCTGCAGTGCCAGACGTGTCCCCCTGCTTAAGCCAGTACATGTCCAGGCCCGTCTGAAGTTTGCTAGAGAGCATTTGGATGATCCAGAAGAAGATTGGGAGCATGTCATATGATCAGATGAAACCAAAATATAACTAATTGGTAAAAACTCAACTCGTTGTGTTTGGAGGACAAAGAATGCTGAGTTTCATCCAAAGAACACCATACCTACTGTGAAGCATGGGGGTGGAAACATCATGCTTTGGGACCAGGACGACTGATCCGTGTAAAGGAAAGAATAAATGGGGCCATGTATTGAAGATGTTGAAGATGAAACGTTCCAGCATGACAATGATCCCAAACACACCGCCCAGGCAACGAAGGAGTGGCTTCGTAAGAAGCATTTCAAGGTCCTAGAGTGGCCTAGCCAGTCTCCAGATCTCAACCCCATAGAAAATCTTTGCAGGGAGTTGAAAGTCTGTGTTGCCCAGCAACAGCCCGAAAACATCACTGCTCTAGAGGAGATCTGCATGGACGAATGGGCCAAAATACAAGCAACAGTGTTTGAAAACCTTGTGAAGACTTACAGAAAACGTTTGACCTCTGTCATTGCCAACAAAGGGTATATAACAAAGTATTGAGAAACTTTTGTTATTGACCAAGTGGGAGAACTTGCACAATTGGTGGCTGACAGAGATGGCCGCCTCGCTTCGCGTTCCTAGGAAACTATGCAGTTTTTTGTTTTTTTTACGTGTTATTTCTTACATTAGTACCCCAGGTCATCTTAGGTTTCATTACATACAGTCGAGAAGAACTACTGAATATAAGATCAGCGTCAACTCACCATCAGTACGACCAAGAATATGTTTTTCGCGATGCGGATCCTGTGTTCTGCCTTACAAACAGTACAACGGAGCGGATCCTATGCAGCGACCCAAAAAAACGACTCCGAAAGAGAGGGAAACGAGGCGGTCTTCTGGTCAGACTCCGGAGACGGGCACACCGTGCACCACTCCCTAGCATTCTTCTTGCCAATGTCCAGTCTCTTGACAACAAGGTTGATGAAATCCGAGCAAGGGTAGCATTCCAGAGGGACATCAGAGACTGTAATGTTCTTTGCTTCACGGAAACATGGCTCACCGGAGAGACGCTATCTGAAGTGGTGCAGCCAACGGGTTTCTCCACGCATCGCGCCGACAGAAACAAACATCTTTCTGGTAAGAAGAGGGGTGGGGGCGTATGCCTTATGGCCAACGTGACATGGTGTGATGAAAGAAACATACAGGAACTCAAATCCTTCTGTTCACCTGATTTAGAATTCCTCACAATCAAATGTAGACCGCATTATCTGCCAAGAGAATTCTCTTCGATTATAATCACAGCCGTATATATCCCCCCCAAGCAGACACATCGATGGCTCTGAACTAACTTTATTTAACTCTCTGCAAACTGGAAACAATTTATCCAGTTTATCCCCATTGTAGCTGGGGATTTTAACAAGGCTAATCTGAAAACAAGACTCCCTAAATTTTATCAGCATATCGATTGCGCAACCAGGGGTGGAAAGACCTTGGATCATTGTTACTCTAACTTCCGCGACGCATATAAGGCCCTGCCCCGCCCCCCTTTCGGAAAAGCTGACCACGACTCCATTTAGTTGATCCCTGCCTACAGACAGAAACTAAAACAAGAAGCTCCCACGCTGAGGTCTGTCCAACGCTGGTCCGACCAAGCTGACTCCACACTCCAAGACTGCTTCCATCACGTGGACTGGGAGATGTTTCGTATTGCGTCAGATAACAACATTGACGAATACGCTGATTCGGTGTGCGAGTTCATTAGAACGTGCGTTGAAGATGTCGTTCCCATAGCAACGATTAAAACATTCCCTAACCAGAAACCGTGGATTGATGGCAGCATTCGTGTGAAACTGAAAGCGCGAACCACTGCTTTTAATCAGGGCAAGGTGTCTGGTAACATGACCGAATACAAACAGTGCAGCTATTCCCTCCGCAAGGCTATCAAACAAGCTAAGCGCCAGTACAGAGACAAAGTAGAATCTCAATTCAACGGCTCAGACACAAGAGGCATGTGGCAGGGTCTACAGTCAATCACGGACTACAGGAAGAAATCCAGCCCATTCACGGACCAGGATGTCTTGCTCCCAGGCAGACTAAATAACTTTTTTGCCCGCTTTGAGGACAATACTGTGCCACTGACATGGCCTGCAACGAAAACATGCGGTCTCTCCTTCACTGCAGCCGAGGTGAGTAAGACATTTAAACGTGTTAACCTCGCAAGGCTGCAGGCCCAGACGGCATCCCCAGCCGTGCCCTCAGAGCATGCGCAGACCAGCTGGCCGGTGTGTTTACGGACATATTCAATCAATCCCTATACCAGTCTGCTGTTCCCACATGCTTCAAGAGGGCCACCATTGTTCCTGTTCCCAAGAAAGCCAAGGTAACTGAGCTAAACGACTACCGCCCCGTAGCACTCACATCCGTCATCATGAAGTGCTTTGAGAGACTAGTCAAGGACCATATCACCTCCACCCTACCTGACACCCTAGACCCACTCCAATTTGCTTACCGCCCAAATAGGTCCACAGACGATGCAATCTCAACCACACTGCACACTGCCCTAACCCATCTGGACAAGAGGAATACCTATGTGAGAATGCTGTTCATCGACTACAGCTCGGCATTCAACACCATAGTACCCTCCAAGCTCGTCATCAAGCTCGAGACCCTGGGTCTCGACCCCGCCCTGTGCAACTGGGTACTGGACTTCCTGACGGGCCGCCCCCAGGTGGTGAGGGTAGGCAACAACATCCCCTCCCCGCTGATCCTCAACACTGGGGCCCCACAAGGGTGCGTTCTGAGCCCTCTCCTGTACTCCCTGTTTACCCACGACTGCGTGGCCACGCACGCCTCCAACTCAATCATCAAGTTTGCGGACGACACAACAGTGGTAGGCTTGATTACCAACAACGACGAGACGGCCTACAGGGAGGAGGTGAGGGCCCTCGGAGTGTGGTGTCAGGAAAATAACCTCACACTCAACGTCAACAAAACTAAGGAGATGATTGTGGACTCCTGAAGTCCACAATCATCTCCTTAGTTTTGTTGACGTTGAGCAGAGGGAACACCCCCCTATCCACATCGATGGAACAGTAGTGGAGAGGGTAGCAAGTTTTAAGTTCCTTGGCATACACATCACAGACAAACTGAATTGGTCCACTCACACAGACAGCATCGTGAAGAAGGCGCAGCAGCGCCTCTTCAACCTCAGGAGGCTGAAGAAATTCGGCTTGTCACCAAAAGCACTCACAAACTTCTACAGATGCACAATCGAGAGCATCCTGGCGGGCTGTATCAACGCCTGGTATGGCAACTGCACCGCCCTCAACCGTAAGGCTCTCCAGAGGGTAGTGAGGTCTGCACAACGCATCACCGGGGGCAAACTACCTGCCCTCCAGGACACCTACACCACCCGATGCTACAGGAAGGCCATAAAGATCATCAAGGACATCAACCACCCGAGCCACTGCCTGTTCACCCCGCTGTCATCCAGAAGGCGAGGTGTACAGGTGCATCAAAGCTGGGACCGAGAGACTGAAAAACAGCTTCTATCTCAAGGCCATCAGACTGTTAAACAGCCACCACTAACATTGAGTGGCTCCTGCCAACACACTGTCAATGACACTGACTCAACTCCAGCCACTTTAATAATGGGAATTGATGGGAAATGATGTAAATATATCACTAGCCACTTTAAACAATGCTACCTTATATAATGTTACTTACCCTACATTATTCATCTCATATGCATACGTATATACTGTACTCTATATCATCGACTGCATCCTTATGTAATACATGTATCACTAGCCACTTTAACTATGCCACTTTGTTTACATACTCATCTCATATGTTATACTGTACTCGATATCATCTACTGTATCTTGCCTATGCTGCTCTGTACCATCACTCATTCATATATCCTTATGTACATATTCCTTATCCCCTTACACTGTGTATAAGACAGTAGTTTTTTTGGGGAATTGTTAGTTAGATTACTTGTTCGTTATTACTGCATTGTCGGAACTAGAAGCACGAGCATTTCGCTACACTCGCATTAACATCTGCTAACCATGTGTATGTGACAAATAAAATTTGATTTGATTTGATTTGATGTTTTTGCCCCACTGTATATATACACTTTTTTATTTAAAAAAGCCTGTCCTACTCCCTACCAAAAGTGTGTGACTTGTCTGATAATCAAGAAATGTGATTTTGTTTAATTGAATCTCTGTCTGTATATTTGGATTCTTGATCGCTGGCTGAACAAGTGGAAGTGGTAGCTTGTTTGTTCATCTATCACTGATTAGAAACATTTAGCATATAATAATGTAGCCTAAATCAAGTGTATTATTTATCTATTGACTCACGTAGTAGCCTTATATAGCCTTTTATAGAGCCTAGGCTATTTTCTTACCGCCCCAATCCCACTGAAACCCAAAATCCTGACTCCTGTCTCACAAGAAAATTCCTACCTTTATTCTGTAATCCACACATACCATATCATGCCTCGACTATGAATGTCAAAGTTCCGCTGTAACATTTCCCCACTTCTCTGCCCATACGAAAGCTTTGGTAGAGAATGTGTGATCAACAATTGGTATGAGAGTGGATATGGCAATTTTATTTTTTTACAGAGTTGGTCCCCGTTAAGATACCTTGATATCTCGGGGTGCACTCTGTGCGTCCTGAGCATGTTCTGTGTCGACATAGCCTACAGTTGAAATGTGCTGAATAATTGAGGAACATGATAACGCTTAGAATATATGAAAATGGCTGTCTAGCAATGATCAACAATTATCTTGACAGAGCTTGAATTATTTTTTATGAATAATGGAAAAATTCTACAACCCAGGTGTGCAAAGCTCTTAGAGATTGAACCAAAAATACTCTGTAATCACTCCAAAGGTGCTTTCACAAAGTATCGACTCAGGGGTATGAATGCTTTAGAATTTCAGTATTTAATTTAGAATAAATTAGTAAAATTTCTCAAAACATGTTTTCACTTTGTTATAATCAGTTATTGTGTGTAGATGTGTGAGGAAAATATACACTGCTCAAAAAAATAAGGGGAACACTTAAACAACACAATGTAACTCCAAGTCAATCACACTTCTGTGAAATCAAACTGTCCACTTAGGAAGCAACACTGATTGACAATAAATGCCACATGCTGTTGTGCAAATGGAATAGACAACAGGTGGAAATTATAGGCAATTAGCAAGACACCCCCAATAAAGGAGTGGTTCTGCAGCTGGTGACCACAGACCACTTCTCAGTTCCTATGCTTCCTGGCTAATGTTTTGGTCACTTTTGAATGCTGGCTAAGCTTTCACTCTAGTGGTAGCATGAGACGGAGTCTACAACCCACATAAGTGGCTCAGGTAGTGCAGCTCATCCAGGATGGCACATCAATGCGAGCTGTGGCAAGAAGGTTTGCTGTGTCTGTCAGCGTAGTGTCCAGAGCATGGAGGCACTACCAGGAGACAGGCCAGTACATCAGGAGACGTGGAGGAGGCCAACAACCCAGCAGCAGGACCTCTACCTCCGCCTTTGTGCAAGGAGGAGCAGGAGGAGCACTGCCAGAGCCCTGCAAAATGACCTCCAGCAGGCCACAAATGTGAATGTGTCTGCTCAAACGGTCAGAAACAGACTCCATGAGGGTGGTATGAGGGCCCGACGTCCACAGGTGGGGGTTGTGCTTACAGCCCAACACCGTGCAGGACGTTTGGCATTTGCGAGAGAACACCAAGATTGGCAAATTCGCCACTGGCGCCCTGTGCTCTTCACAGATGAAAGCAGGTTCACACTGAGCACATGTGACAGACGTGACAGAGTCTGGAGACGCCGTGGAGAACGTTCTGCTGCCTGCAACATCCTCCAGTATGACCGGTTTGGCGGTGGGTCTGTCATGGTGTGGGGTGGCATTTCTTTGGGGGGGCCACACAGCCCTCCATGTGCTCGCCAGAGGTAGCCTGACTGCCATTAGATACTCAGACCCCTTGTGAGACCATATGCTGGTGCGGTTGGCCCTGGGTTCCTCCTAATGCAAGACAATGCTAGACCTCATGTGGCTGGAGTGTGTCAGCAGTTCCTGCAAGAGGAAGGCATTGATGCTATTGGCCGTCCCTCCCGTTCCCCAGACCTGAATCCAATTGAGCACGCACGTCCGTCCGTCCGTCCGTCCGTCCGTCCGTCTGTCTGTCTGTCTGTCTCACTCCATCCACCATCCGCCACGCTGCACCACAGACTGTCCAGGAGTTGGAGGATGCTTTAGTCCAGGTCTGGGAGGAGATCCCTCAGGAGACCAACCGCCACCTCATCAGGAGCATGCCCAGGCATTGTAGGGAGGTCATACAGGCATGTGGAGGCCACACACACTACTGAGCCTCATTTTGACTTGTTTTAAGGACATTACATCAAAGTTGGATCAGCCTGTAGTGTGGTTTTCCACTTTAATTTTGAGTGTGACTCCAAATCCAGACCTCCATTGGTTGATAAATTTGATTTCCGTTGATAATTTTTGTGTGATTTTGTTGTCAGCACATTCAACTATTCATTCAGATCTAGGATGTGTTATTTTAGTGTTCCCTTTATTTTTTTGAGCAGTTTTCTTCCATTTCTTCCATTTTGAATTCAGGCTGTAACACACCACAATGTGGAATAAGTCAAGGGGTATGAACACTTTCTGAAGGCACTGTATCTTTTATTAAAGATAAAAAAGTAAAATGTCAAGGTAGACCTACCAATTAGTTTGTGTTTTTACTACTATCTGTTTGATTTACCCAAAATCAGTAACAGAATTTCAGAAAAATCTGAAACAGCAATTGAATTGGCTACAATGGGAATTCATAGTAGTCACAAACCACAGTTGGGTCACCTGATGAGTTTGTCCATCTCATAACGTTTTTTCTTTATTTTATCTGTCATCTGGCAGTCAAAGCAAGTGTCTGCCTTTTTCTCTTTCTTCTCTCTCTCTCTACAGTTAATGTCACCTCTCCCGGATCATATTGACAACTACACATGAGCTCCCTCTCTTTCCATTTACTGTAACCGGCATCCTACACACTGAGCACTGACCAACACTGGACATCCATGGACATTGAAAAGTAGTTGAAATTTGGTCAGTTCGCCCTGAGCTTGATTTCAATGTCTGCAGATGTTGTTTATTGTTACCGTCCGGACTTGATTTGAACATCCACTGATGTAGATTTTTGGTTGAGTTTGGACTGGCCTTGATTTGTTCCAAATATAGTCCGAACCAAATATGAAGCAAACATAGACATCAATGTTTCACAAGTTTGGACATTACAGCACAGTACAATACAATACACTACAGTAAAACGAGTTAACTAGAGTATAGTTCCATACTGTACAGTGCAGTACAGCCCTATTCTGTACTTTATTCTGTACTGTACAGTAGAGTTGAATAGAGTAGAGTTCAGTACTGTACAGCAGAGCACACTAAAATTGTGAACAGTATAATGTACTGTAAGGTACTGTACTCTACTTTACTGAACTCTGATGTACTGTACTCTACTGAACACTACTGTGCCGTACTTTGATGTCCAACCTTGTGAAACATAGACGTCTATGATTTATTCAGCAAAAGTGGTCTTGTTTGGGGGCAGAGCTCATTAAAATAATAGCCGATATGTAGAATAATGTCAACATATGCAAAGGAAGATATTACATATTTGTACCATTGTGCAACTATTCAGGCTATATCGCCATGAATACAATATTATTAATGTCTGTAATTATGCATTTCTGTATAGTACAGATCAGGGACCCATGACGAAATTTCGTTATTGCTGGGTGTAAATCCAATTTAGTTATTGTAATCCCATAATCAAAATTTAAAAAATTAAAGTCAAGGTATAATGTGCTAGCTGACACGCCATTATTTCCGCAGACATCTTTGAATCTTGGAGCAGATATTTAACAGTTATGGAAATCGTGGTCACATATTTTTTTTTTACTGAAATTGTGTTACTAAACAGTTTATGCAGCACTCAGCTAAATTATTAAAATGTAAAATTTCCCTGTGTGTGAGCATATTGACAGACCAAAGTGCTGGTCGGGTCAAAATCAATGAAATGTCAATCAGAGCCATGACATGGCATCCCCACCTGTGTTTGTGTGAGCTATGCTCATGTGTGACTTTCGTGTGTGACCGCTGTGTGTGTGTCTTAGCAATGTGCATGTTCTGTGTGCAGTTGGGGGCAGGGCGTCATGGCAACGCAGGCCTGGAAATGAGAGGCTAGTTGCCGTGGAAACCACATGCTGAGAGCTGATCTACAGGATGAGTGAAGGAGCGAGAGAGAGAGAGAGAGAGAGAGAGAGAGAGAGAGACAGACAGAGACAGTAAGATACAGTAGATGGCATTAAGGATTTATATAGCATTTCTTGAGCATTCAACATACTCTTTGTTGCCCTGAAACTCTTGCTAGAGGCTCTGTCCTCTTGTCAGTAGATATTTTCTATTGCTTTGTACGTATAACCAGTAGTCTTCACACATGGATGACTCCCTTATAAGCAACAAAGCATTACATAGTAGTCCTGTAGGGGTGTGCCGAGTACTCTGACAAAACACGTTTTTTAATAGATATGGAGAATTTTCCGAATGCCGTTATGACACAAGTGTTTTTTGTAATTATCTGTAATCTGAAAAAAAGTGTCTTTCAGCTGCCAGCTCACATCTTTATTTCACTCAAACAGTATGAAGCGCTGTGTGTTCTAAACAACTATTGGCTAGTTCTTCTGTCTGTAAAGAAATGGGCGGGGTATCGCTTGAGCCTGCTGCAAAGATTGGTTTAGAACAAGCCGCTCTCCCTCTGCTCTCATAGACAGACACACGCACGCACTGTTTCACTCACAGTCAATCATCTCAGGCCCTTCTCCAAACATTGTGTATGAATCAGAATCCGTATCTAGTAATTTGCTGTGAATCTAGTTAATTCCTGTTGACTTTGCTGAGACCATTTTGTTGTTTTTGTCTGTCTACTTGCCGTTGTTTAGTTCGGTATTATTATTCCATTGCTGACTACGTCTGTCGTTATGTCAAGATCCGAGCCCATGCTTGATATTATTATTATTTCTTCTCGCTCAGGAATGTTTACAAAGCGACAGATCATTTGAAAACAAAATGTAGATAGTTTATTTTGGTTGTACAAATCTGTCCTGGTGTCGGGTGTCGGGGGTCTTGGAATTGATATGGCCCGGAGCAGGGCAGGACTCTAACATAGAGCGCATCTGAAATCGCACCACATTCCCTATAAAATAACCACATGTAGTGCACTATACTGGTAACATGGTGACATTTCAGACACAGCCTGTTCGATATCAAACTAAGAGAACTGTCAAGTAGTACATCAAGCTTTAACCAACTTAGAAACAGCACTGAAAATACACCAAATATGTTGTCTTGGATCGGAGTCAATCAGCCAATAAGTGTCCACAGATGCTGGGTGCATCTCAATAGTCTCATCTCAAACATAGGTACATTTCAATAATCTCACCTCAAACACAGGTTGGGTGCATCTCAATAGTCTCACCACACCTCACCTCAAACACAGGTCAGGTGCATTTAGATTGTCTCACCGTACCCAACTTCATCTCAAACACAGGGCAGGTGTAGCTCAATAGACACATCTTTTATTTATTTATTTTACTTCACCTTTATTAAACCAGGTAGGCTAGTTGAGAACAAGTTCTCATTTGCAACTGCGACCTGGCCAAGGAAGCATAGCAGTTCGACACATACAACAACAGAGTTACACATGGAATAAACAAAACATACAGTCAATAATACAGTAGAAAAAATAAACCAAAAAGTCTACATACAGTGAGTGCAAATGAGGTAACATAAGGGAGTTAATGCAATAAATAGGCCATGGTGGTGAAGTATTTGCAAAATAGCAATTAAACACTGTGCAGAAGATGCATGTGCAAGTAGAGATATTGGGGTGCAAAGAGCAAGACAAATAAATAAATACAGTATGGGGATGAGGTAGCTGGATGGGCTGTTTACAGATGGGCTATGTACAGCTGCAGTGATCTGTGAGCCGCTCTGACAACTGGTGCTTAAAGCTAGTGAGGGAGATATGAGTGCTACGAGAGGGTGCTGCTATGGTGACCAGTGAGCTGAGATAACGCGGGGCTTTACCTAGCAGAGACTTGTAGATGACCTGGAGCCAGTGGGTTTGGTGACGAGTATGAAGCGAGGGCCAGCCAACGAGAGCGTAGAGGTCGCAGTGGTGGGTAGTATATGGGGCTTTGGTGACAAAACGGATGGCACTGTGATAGACTGCATCCAATTTGTTGAGTAGAGTGCTGGAGGCTATTTTATCAATTACATTGCCGAAGTCGAGGATCGGTAGGATGGTCAGTTTTACAGGGCATGTTTGGCAGCATAAGTGAAGGATGCTTTTGTTGCGAAATAGGAAGCAAATTCTAGATTTAACTTTGGATTGGAGATGTTTGATGTGAGTCTGGAAGGAGAGTTTACAGTCTAACCAGACACCTAGGTATTTGTAGTTATCCACATATTCTAAGTCAGTCCAGAGTAGTGATGCTGGACGGGCGGGCAGGTGCGGGCAGTGGTCGGTTGAAGAGCAGTTGTATGGCATTGAAGCTCGTCTGGAGGTTAGTTAACACAGTGTCCAAAGAAGGGCCAGAAGTATACAGAATGGTGTCGTCTGCGTAGAGGTGGATCAGATAATCACCAGCAGCAAGAGCGACATCATTGATGTAAACAGGTTGTTTGAAAGGGATAGGTTGGATGCCTAAAGGGACCTGGCCTCTACCTGTCGAGTTGTATAAAGGAGAGATTGAGGGAAAGCCCAAGGAGAGGAGGAATAATGAAATGCATTCCTAATGTTCAGCTATGGTCAGGGGTCAGGTTATAACAACCAAGCAACTTCTCTCTAAGGTGGGTTGAGGGGTGAGGGAGTGAATGACTGAGTGACTGCATGCGTGCGTGTTGACTCACAGGGCACGGTGCGGAGGTAGAGGTTGTCTCTAATAATCTGCTGGTGGTCGTGGTCCAAGGAGCCCTTGGAGAAGCGCAGGTTGAGGTAGTGCCGAAGGTCCTTATCCACCACGCCTCCTACATACACAAACACCATAAACAAACAGACACAATTAAAATGCAGTCTAAAACACACACGCGGATGCAGGCCCTCAAGCAAGCAGACGCACACACACACACAAACAGACACACAAAACATGATACACATCACAGTAATTGTGTGAACTAGTACACTCTCAGAAAAAAAAGATTCCAAAGGGGTTATTTGGCTGTCCCCATAGGAGAACCCTTTTTGGTTCCAGGTAGAACCAATTATGGTTTAAGGTAGAACCCTTTTTGGTTCCATGTAGAACCCTCTAAGGAACCAAAAGGGTTATACTTGGAACCGTTTTTCAAAGGTGTATCCTATAGGGACAGCCGAAAAAAACATTTTAGGTTCTAGATAGCATCTTCTTTTCTAATAGTGTAATCACCTTGGGCTCAACATGCTCAGCAGGCTGTGTATAGCTTAATCCCTACATCTCCACATGACAAACCCTAGTAAGACTTCATAGTGTACACCAGAGTTGCCATTCGTGTTAAATTAAGACCTAGACAACCAGGTGAGGGGAGTTCATAACTAATCAATGACCTTAAAACCTTGTGACTAGGGGGCAGTATTTTCATTTTTGGAAAAATAACGTTCCCGTAGTAAACGGGATATTTTGTCAGGACAAGATGCTAGAATATGCATATAATTGACAGCTTAGGATAGAAAACACTCGAAAGTTACCAAAACGGTCAAAAAAAAAGCCTGAGAAAAATCCAATCCGGAAGTGCCTCATGTTTTGAAAGCGCTGCGTTCCAATGCGTCCCTATTGAGCAGTGAATGGGCTATCCACCAGATTACTTTTTCTCTGTATTCCACACGCATTTATGTTGAAGAATACCCGTAAGCGGCTACATTGCGCAAGTGATCACCCGATGCCCCCAGAGTGATTCTCGCGTAAAATACAGAGGTAGCCATTATTCCAATCGGTCCTACTGAAAAACTAATTGTCCCGGTGGATATATTATCGAATAGATATTTGAAAAACACCTTGAGGGTTGATTATAAACAACGTTTGCCATGTTTCTGTCGATATTATGGAGCTAATTTGGAATATTTGTCGTTGTTTTCGTGACTGCAATTTTCGGGCGATTTCGCAGCCAAACGTGAAGAACAAACAGAGCTATTTCGCCTACAAAAATAATATTTTTGAAAAAAAGGAACATTGGCTATCTAACTGGGAGTCTCGTGAGTGAAAACATCCGAAGCTCATCAAAGGTAAACGATTTCCGTGACCAAGTTACCTGCTGCTAGCTGGACAAAATGCTATGCTAGGCTTTCGATAAACTTACACAAATGCTTGTCTAGCTTTGGCTGTAAAGCATATTTTGAAAATCTGAGATGACAGGGTGATTAACAAAAGGCTAAGCTGTGTCTCAATATATTTCACTGTGCTTTTCATGAATAGGAATATTTTCTAGGAATATTTATGTCCGTTGCGTTATGTTAATTAGTGTTAGTCGATGATTACGCTCCCTCATGCAGGATGGGGAGTCACTAGATTAAGTGATCAATCAAGTCCAATGGAGGAGTGAAAACACTTGTTATGTGGAGACATTTTAGTGGGAAAGGGGTGGTGTATGGTGTAAACCAGGGGTGTCAAACTCAATTTCTGGAGGGCCATGTGTCTGCGAGTTTTCACTCCTCCCTTCTAGAACAACAAACACTCTTTGGCAAATAAGAACATGGCCATTTCATAGATCCAACACACCATAGCACATCTTTTGGACTGAAATGTATAGCTACATCAGCTTTAACGATGGTTTGTTAAGCCTTCATTCACCATCTTCCACGTTCATGTCACCACAACCCCTCGCCTTTTGAGCTCCCGGGAGGCGCAGCGGTCTAAGGCAGTGCATCTGTTCCGATAGTTGTACTTCTGTACAAAGTATTATATTGTCCTTTGTTGTCAACTAGTGGGGAAGTTGGGTACTGTAGCTTTTAATTCGTTAACATCTGTGCAGAGCTAATTCCTATCAGAACAATCCGAGCAAGAACAACAGACAGACTTGTTATGTGTTTCCATCTTGCTAGGCCTTGGTTAAAGATAAGTCTGTAAGTATTTGAAGTTTTTAGGACATACTTTTGCTAATTCAAATTGCGGATCTAGAATATTGATGTTTTTTTAAACATTTTTTCCCGATGATGCTAAACTAATTGCGCTAACTATCGCCCATTCACTTAACATTATGTGTTAGCATGCTAGCTAACATTTCGTGACGGAATTAAACTTTTTGGGGTTTTGGAAGTATATAACTATTTTAAGTGTTCAGATACCTCGTGACAGAGGTAAAGTATAGTTATTAAGCTATATGGACACTTAGATTGTGTGTATATGTTTAGTGGCACCTTTCCTGTGATGTAAATTGTCATCATTTCTGCATGGCCATGTTGGCAAGCTCAGGATATTTTATTGTTGATAGCTTGTGATAAAATGCTGTTCTTTATTTGTATACATTTTCATAAATGTATATAGTCAATTCTCTAATACATTTTCTCCTTTTTGTATCTGTTACAGTTTTACAAACAAAATATCTTCTACTAAAGATTCTTAACGGCACCAGTGCCTCCCTGATTCTTTATTGGAAGAGTGTAAGCTGTCTGCCAAACTTTGTAGCTTACACATTGTGAGGGCAGAACAGCATCTCAGTGGTAGAGGCGTCACTACAGACTCTCTGGTTCGAGTCCAGGCTGTAACACAACCGGCCATGATTGGGAGTCCCATAGGGCGGCACACAATTGGCCCAGCTTTGGCCAGTGTAGGCCGTCATTGCAAATAATATTTTTTTCTTAATTAACTGACTTGCCTTGTTAAATAAAGGTTAAATAAAAAAATTACACAAAAACGCAGCGTGGTTAGAGTTCATGGTTTTTAATATGAGAAACTCAACGTGGCAAAACCCGAAACAGACCGATCTGGTGCAGAGAACACAAAGACAGGAAACAATCACCCACAAAGTACCCACAGAATATGGCTGTCTAAATATGGTTCCCAATCAGAGACAACGATAGACAGCTGCCTCTAATTGAGAACCAATCTAGGCAACCATAGACATACAAAATACCTAGAAAGGAGACAGCCCCAAAAAACATACAAAACCCCTAGACAGGACAAAAACACATACATCACCCATGTCACACCCTGACCTAACCAAAATAACGAGGAAAACAAAGAATACTAAGGTCAGGGTGTGACAACCAAGCTCTTCCTCCTCCTCCATTTGGTAAATCTGACCATAATTCTGATTCCTGCCGACGAGCAAAAACTCCTACAGGAAGTACCAATGACGCGCTCAATACGGAAGTGGTCCGATGAAGCGGATGCTAAGCTACAGGACTGTTTCGCTAGCACAGACTGGAATATGTAACCGGACTCATCCGATGGCATTGAGGAGTATACCACTTCAGTCACCGGCTTCATTAATAAGTGCATTTGCTACATTGTCCACACAGTTCATCCACACGGACCTAAAGGCTATAGCGGCCACTTTCAAGGAGCGGGACAATAACCCAGAAGCTCATAAAAAAATCCCACTACGCCCTCCAACAAACCATCAAACAGGCAAAGCATCAATACAGGACTATGATTTATATCCTACTACTCTTCTGCTCATTAGGCTTGCAAACCGATAACCACCGATAACAAATGGAAACCCAGCCGCGAGCTTCCCAGTGATGCAAGCATACCAGACAAGCTAAATGCCTTCTATGCTCACTTCGAGGCAAACAACACTGAACCATGCGTGAGAGCACTAGCTGTTCCGAATCACTGTGTAATCATGCTCTCCTTAGCCGATGTGAGTAAGAACTTTAACCTCTAGCGGCGAGCAATCCCGTATCCGGGAGCGTAATCATAGCCTCAAGTGCATTACCATAATGCAACGTTTCCTATTCATGAAAATCGCAAATGAAATTAAATAAATATATTCAAACACAAGCTTAGCCTTTTGTTAACAACACTGTCATCTCAGATTTTCAAAATATGCTTTTCAACCAAAGCTACACAAGCATTTGTGTAAGAATATTGATAGCCTAGCATAGCATTAAGCCTAGCATTTAACAGGCAACATTTTCACAAAAACAAGAAAAGCATTCAAATAAAATCATTTACCTTTGAAGAACTTTGGATGATTTCAATGACGAGACTCTCAGTTAGATAGCAAATGTTCATTTTTTCCAAAAATATTATTTGTGTTGGCGAAATAGCTCTGTTTTGTTCATCACGTTTGGCTAAGAAAAAGACCGGAAAATGCAGTCACTACAGCGCCAAACTTTTTTCCAAATTAGCTCCATAATATCGACAGAAACATGGCAAACATTGTTTAGAATCAATCCTCAAGGTGTTTTTCACATATCTATTCGATAATCTATCAGTCGTGACAGTTGGTTTCTCATCAGAAGCAATAATTACGCAATAATTGCAACGGAGGACACCAAGCGACCACCTGGTAGATGTAGTCTCTATTGGTCAATCTTCCAATGATATGCCTACAAATACGTCACAATGCTGTCGACACCTTGGGGAAGCGACAGAAAGCCTAAGCTCATTCGTGGCCCATTCACAGCCATATAAGGAGTCATTGGCATGAGGCGGTTTCAAAAAATGCGGCTCTTCCTGATTGGATTTATATCTGGGTTTCGCCTGTAACATCAGTTCTGTGGCACTCACAGACAATATCTTTGCAGTTTTAGAAACGTCAGAGTGTTTTCTTTCCAAAGCTGTCAATTATATGCGTAGTCGAGCATCTTTTCGTGACAAAATATCCTGTTTAAAACGGGAACGTTTTTCATCCCAAAATTAAAATAGTGCCCCCTATATCCAAGAAGTTAAAACAGGTTAACTCACAAGGCCGCAGGGCCAGATGGATTACCTGGACACATACAAGCTGGCAAGAGTGTCTTCACTGACAATTTTCAACCTCTCCCTGACCCAGTCTGTTATACCCAATGGTGGAAAAAGTACCCAATTGTCATACTTGAATAAAAGTAAAAAGATACCTAAATAGAAAATGACTCAATTAAAAGTGAGTCACCCACTAGAATACTACTTGAGAAAAAGTCCAAAAGTATTTGGATTTAAATATACTTAAGTATCAAAAGTATAAATAATTTCACATTCATTATATTAAGCAAACCAAACAACACTATTTTCTTGTTTTTTAAATTTACGGATAGCCAGGGGTATACTCTAACACTCAGACACAATTTGCAAACAAAGCATTTGTGTTTGGTGTGTCTGCCAGATAAGATGCAGTAGGGATGACCAGGGATGTTCTCTTGACTTGTGTGAATTGGACCATTGTCTATCCTGCTAAGCATTTGTAAGTACTTTTGGGTGTCAGGGAAATGAAGTAAAAAGTATATTATTTTCTTCAGGACAGTATTGAAGTAAAAGTGGTCAACAATATAAATAGTAAAGTACAGATACCATAAAAAACGACTTTAAAGTATTTTTTACTTAAATAAGGACTTTACACCACTGGTAATACCTACAGTGGGGAGAACAAGTATTTGATACACTGCCGATTTTGCAGGTTTTCTTACTTACAAAGCATGTAGAGGTCTGTAATTTTTATCACTTCACCTGTGAGAGACGGAATCTAAAACAAAAATCCAGAAAATCACATTGTGTGATTTTTAAGTAGATATCTACCTCAATTGCCTCATACAGTCTGAGGTCCTGAGCGCTCTGGAGCAGGTTTTCATGAAGGATATCTCTGTACTTTGCTCTGTTCATCTTTCCCTTGATCCTGACTAGCAACATCCCCACAGCATGATGCTGCCACCACCATGCTTCACTGTAGGGATGGCGCTAGGTTTCCTCCAGACGTGACGCTTGGCATTCAGGCCAAAGAGTTCAATCTTGGTTTCATCAGCCCAGAGCATCTTGTTTCTCATGGTCTGAGTCCATTAGGTGCCTTTTGGCAAACTCCAAGTGGGCTGTCCTGTGCCGTTTACTGAGGAGTGACTTCCATCTGGCCACTATAACATAAAGGCCTGATTCAAGGACGCTGCAGAAATGGTTGTCCTTCTGGAAGGTTCTCTCATCTCCACAGAGGAACTCTGCAGCTCTGTCAGAGTGAACATCAGGTTCTTGGTCACCTCCCTGACCAAGGCCCTTCTCCCCTCAATTGCTCAGCTCTAGGAAGAGTCTTGGTTATTCCAAATTTCTTCCATTTAAGAATGATGTAGGCCACTGTGTTCTTGGGGACCTTCAATAATGCCAAATTTGTTGGTACCCTTCCCCAGATCTGTGCCTTTTTTTATTCATTTTAGAATTAGGCTCTAACCTAACAAAGGGGGTCTGAATACTTTCCAAATGCACTGTATATAGCCAAGTTGTTGTTAGTCATTGTGTATCTATTATTACTTTAATTATTATTACTTAGCTATAATTTTCTTTCTCTCTGCACTTTTGGGAAGGGCCCATAAGTAAGCATTTCATTGTTAGTCCACACCTGTTGTTTATGAAGCATGTGACGAAGAACATTTTATTTGATTCGGATCTACAAATCAAATACCTATCACTTAACACACAGGATGGCCATACAGTGATGACTACACCTCACTTCCTCACAATGACTTCCTCACAAACAGAGACGACACTGAATCAGTATACAGTAGGACATTCATATCATCTTGTATGTTCAAGCTATTACGCTACACACACTGTATCCAATCCACTGGCACAGGCAATCATGCATACACGATGACAATTATGTTTACTGTCCATCAAGAGGAAATGCTTTTACAGTAGCACACACTACAGTAACACAAACACACACAAAACTGCCTCTAGACAGTGTCAACTGCACTGATCTAAAACAAAGAAACGCACACACAGCCCATAACCCTGTCGGTGACAACTGCACTGATTTGATCTGAAAACACAGAGCTCGTCAATAACACCTTATGTAAAAATGAATGACACCATTTTAACAAAGGTCTGAGGCACTGTGGTGAATCCCACCACAAAAGCAGACAGCTCTGCTGGTTAGAGCACAGCAGGAGAAGAAAGGGTGGAAAGGAGGAGAGAGGAGGAGAGACAAACAAGTAGAAAATGCTAGCTGATGGGGAAAAGATGATCCGACTGTCGCAGTGTGAAAATCACATCTGACACAATCAGTGCCGGAATCAATGCTAAAATTCCCCCCCCCCCCCTCCCACACACACACATGCATGCATGGACACACACAGATACACACGCACACAAACGCTCACACACACACACACAGACACATACTGTGCAGGCACCTTATCTGCAGCTGGCCCAGTTGGTAAAAGAGGTGCGCCGTCCTCCACAGGTATACATCCAGAGAGCCCTTTCCTCCCAGCCGTCCTCTAGCCCCGTGCCCAGGCACAGTGCCTCCCTCCCTGGCTTGGCCAGCCTCTAAATCGCTCTATCCCTGGTTCTCTACCAATGCTCCAACATACAGCCCCCGCTGCAGCTAATTTACATCCCAGGAACGGTGATGGAAACGGGGAAGGGAGAGAGAGGTGGAGAGATGGAGAGACGACGACCGTCGGGAGACGACAGCGGAAAAAAGGAGTCTGCCAGTGGATAGCCGGGCTCATCCAGATCTGGTTGCTGATTGGTTAGAGGGGTTCTATAGTCCTGTAGCACCCCCTGTTCACTGATGGCAGTTCTGCACATATTCTCTTTAGCTGGTTGACCAACCAATGTTACTGACGGGAGATAAACACATCCTATTGCTGCAGGAAAATATGCCAGTGAGAGCACACACACACACACACACACACACACATGGTTGCATGTGCACATACACACACACACACACACACACACACACACACACACACACACACACACACACACACAGATGCATACACATAAACACACAGCCCTAAGCACAGTCCAGGGCAAATATTTATAAGAAATCAGGAATATACAAACACATAGCCACACATACACACACAGTTACCTACGTGTATCTAAACTCTAGTTCATGTATAACATTACCTGTGTTACTAAATATACTGTAAGTTACACTCATACACCCACAAACAAGCACACAAATTATTGTCCTGACAGTTTAGGTAATTATTTTCCAATTATAAGGTCAACAAAAATAACCCATACTCAACACTGTACTTGTGCATGTGACATTAAAACTTTAACACTGCACCAAATGCCCTAGTTTCAGACCCCAAAATATTCTTACACCTCTGAAGACTACCCACTGGGCACAGACATCAATTCAACTCCTACTCCATGTTGGTTCAATGTAATTTCATTGTCATGACATGGAAACAATGTTGATTCAACCCAGTGGGTAGGCACCTCCATGCCAGTTGGAAGGACTTAAGTGTTTTAATTCTGAACACTCAAAAGTCAGTGTCCTCTCTCTTTCTAAGGAAGTCATCAACACTCGAGGAAACTAAAGATCCTGACAGCCAACGTGTTCAGCCTGAGCGTGTGTGCCAAATTTCATCACTCTGAGTCAAGCAGATCAAGAAATGTAAACATGTGCCTGTTATAGCGCCACCATGTGGTAGATCAAAATGCACTTAGATATGTTTTGACAGTGTTTGGAACATGTGTACCAATTTTTGTCACAATACGAATGTCGTTTGATTTGTATGAATTTCTGCGATTTGTATGAATTGAATATTGTTTTTGGGACTAGTCTAGAAAATATTGCGTTGAGGGAACTTGGTCCATACATGTCAAGTGTTTGTGCAGATCGGTCAATTGGTGCTAGAAGAGTAGTTCTTTAAGTGATTTGTACACAATTCTAAATGCAGAAAATCCATCATGTAGTTCTTTGTTTCTTGAGGGAAATGTGTTCCTTGTGAGGAGAAGGACCTATGGACTAAATTTCATGACTAGGTCACACGGGTGCGTGATCTTAAAAAGTTTGCATTTTCAATCGCTTATTATAAAACGCCACCATGTGGCCAATTGGCATGGTGTTGCATTAGAGGATGTGGCCCTTGGCCCTTTACCATGTTGCTAAGATGCACAGTCCTGGGCCTTTGCTTTTCCCCCCCAAAATGGCAGAAAAAAATAACTTCATGATAACAATAATGAACTGGAACAATTACAATAGGGCTTCGCTACTTGAACCCTTAATAAAGAATAATAAAAGAGGGTAATGTTTGAAAATACTGTATATACACACATAATAAGAACATACAGTATAGACTATAAAATGTGGTAGACATGGTAGAGCACCTTATATAAGAAATTATAAATAGTAGCAGTAATTGTGTGTGTGTGTGTGTGTGTGTGTGTGTGCGCACCTGCATGTGTGGAAGTTGGTGCAAAAAGTCTCTTGAGAAGCAGGTTTGAAGAGTCAGTGAAAATAGTCTCTAAGGTGCAGGTGATTGTCTGTGGTTTATTGCAGACTTTCTAGTTATGACTGCAGTGAACGTTTGCTCCAGTTTTCGTTCTGAAGGAGCGTTTTCTGCTTTGCCCCTTTTTTCTCTGGTGTGCTGATGCAATCAGGTCCTCAAACTCAGGGGAATACCAGGGTGGGGAGGTTATTAAAAATGCATTGAGGTCTTCTGGGTCCGTCTCCACATCAGACATCATATGTTCAGTTGCCCCATCAAATTGCTGCCTCTTCAGCAGAGAGCTCTTTTAAGCGACTGACCAAAGCCTGTGAAAATACAGGCGACAATGACTTATTCTGCCCAATAAACAAGTCTTGAACACTGGAATCTCAAAGTTTAAAAAACACACTAAAATCTGTCGAACAAGTCTCAACTATTTAAAACTCAGTACGCTATTTCAAATGTTTGGATTAGTTCACATTTATAACAAATCTGTCTTCTGGCAATGCCGCCTTCGCTTTTTCATGTCCGTCTTTGATGCTCTGTCTGGGGTGTCCGATTTCAGTACAATACCGCTGCGCTTGAGAAGATAGTCAGTGGGGTGGATTAGCGATTGTTATATGCATCAAAATCCTTGAGAAAATTATAAGAACTAGACTAGAACTATGTTAGTCAGTCTGTTTTTATGGGACTAACTCACCTTCAAAATCTGCCTCAATTTGCGCTCAACCTCACTGACCAGCAGTGGTGTAGTGCAGTGCAGCCTATTATTGCTGAGACATAACAAAGAAAATCCATGAAATTTGGGTTAAGCATAAAATTCGCACCACTATTTCATGTAACATATTTGAGAAGGCTGGCCCTTCATAGCACTGCCTTCAATAGCATGACAATACTTTTCAGTGGTAATCTCCTTCACATGACTGACAAAGCCTGTGAAATGGAGACAAAGGGTTATCCTGCCTAATAAACAGAAGGTATTCAACACTGAAATCTCAAGTTTATAAATCACAAAAATGAATTATACAGGTCTTGTCATTTCAGAACCGAGTACTGCCTTTACACATATATGGATTGGTTCACATTTATGAACTAACCTGTCTCTGCCATTTTAGTTATTTTTTGTTCCCTCTGTTGCTCATTTTGAGGTATTTGATGCTTCTGTCTTTATATATCCAATATATATATTCTGTCCAATATATTTTTGCTGCCACATCTGAAAAGACAAAGTCACTGGTGTATTAGCAATGAAAGTTAACTAGTTGGTTTTATTAATAGAATCACAGAACTTAAACCATTCACATTTCTAACTATTGCCAGTCTATTGCTTGTTATGTGTTCGCTCGTGAGTACCAATCACTTCAGGAATGAATAAAAATGCATCATTGTGATAGCAATATGTGAACAATTCTTGACAGAAGTAACAAGCATCAACATCTTTGTGAATATTTCAGAATGTGGTACAAGTCTTAATGGGAATAACTCACCTTTTGTATCTCTTACTCCAATCTCGATAACTTGATATTCAGCTCATCAACTGCCCGATATGAAAACAGAATAATATGACTTGAATATTAGTAAAGCTAGCTAGCTAATACAAAAAAGAACAGTAATTGGAGCTACTGCTAGCTTTGCTATCTAAGGTTAATGTTAGCCCTAGAATCTAGCTACTGTGACAACGTGCAAATGTAGAGTTTCAATCAACCTTGCTCGCACTGTGTGTGGTGAAACCATGGTGTGGTGAAACCATTCACTTCAGAAAAAGGTGTGATATTAATAAAGTTTCCTTATCATTATGAGTTGTCGAATGCATAAAAATATTTGCTGCCATTGCAGTTTGACAATAGGTTGGCAATACAAGAGGTCTTCAGACTTACCATTTTTATATTATTTTCCTTCTGTAATTGACTTAGTATCCCATGTCTAACTCTGTGTTGTTGTTTTTGTCGCACTGCTTTGCTTTATTTTGGCCAGGTCGCAGATGTAAATAAGAACTTGTTCTCAACTGGCCTACATGGTTAAATAAAGGTGAAATAAAAAATCAAATGAATGAACAACTAGTGCTTTTTGAGTTCTTCTCCCCTATTTGGAAAGTTATGCATGCTCTTCAGTCTGAGAGACATTCTGAGAGCAGGTTCATGTCTCCTTCCTCTGTACATAAAAACAGTTTGAAACTGTACAACACAATATTGTCTTTGGAAAACTGGTTCATAAATCCAAAGTCATTAGCGGATGTAACTATATATTTTTTAAATGTTCCCTTTAATGTATTTAAAGCCTTTTTCAGCAAGTGTTTGCTGGCTTAGCTAGCCATGTTAATTACAAACTAACTAGCACCTTCAGTCAGTGCACTGTAATGTCACGCTAGCTATTGCTAGCAGGTCAAGCTTGTAAGAAATACCGCTATGCCCTCCAACGAACCATCAAACAGGCAGAGCATCAATCCAGGACTGAATGGTACTACACTGGCTCTGACGCTCATCGGATGTGGCAGGGCTTGCAAACTATTACAGACTACAAAGGGAAGCACAGCCGAGAGCTGCCCAGTGACACAAGCCTACCAGACGAGATAAATATGCTCGGTTGGCAATACAAGAGGTCTTCTATGCTCGCTTCGAGGCAAGTAACACTGAAGTATGCATGAGAGCATCAGCTGTTCCGGATGACAGTATGATCACGCTCTCTGCAGCCGATGTGAGTTAGACCTTCAAACAGGTCAACATTCACAAGGCCGCAGGGCCAGACGGATAAACAGGACGTGTACTCAGAGCATGCGCTGACCAACTACCAAGTGTCTTCACATACATTTTCAACCTCTCTCTGTCTGAGTCTGTAATACCAACATGTTTCAAGTAGACCACCATATTCCCAAAGCCAAAGAACACTAAGGTAACCTTCCTAAATGACTACCAACCCATAGCTCTGACATATGTAGCCATAAAATGCTTTGAAAGGCTGGTCATGGCTCACATCAACACCATCATCCCAGAAACCTGAGACCCTCTCAATGTGCATACCACACAGATCCACGGATGATGCAATCTCAATTGCACTTCACACTGGCCATTCAAACATGGACAAAAGGAACACCTATGTGAGAACTCTATTCATTGACTACAGCCCAATGTTCAACACCATAGTGTTGAAACTCATCAATAAGCTAAGGACCCTGGGACGGATTTCCAGACAGGCCGCCCCCAGGTGGTAAGGGTAGGTAACAACATATCCGCCACACTGATCCTCCACACAGGGGCCCCTCAGGACCCCTCCTGTACTCCCTGTTCACTCATGACTGCACGGCCAGGCATGACTCCAACACCATCATTAAGTTTGCTAATGACACAACAGTGGTAAGCCTGATCACCAACAACGATGAAACAGCCTATAGGGAGGAGATCAGAGACCTGACCATGTGGTGCAAGGACAACAACCTCTCCCTCAACGTGATCAAGAAGAAGGAGATGATTGTGGACTATAGATAAAGGAGGACCAAGCATGCCCCCATTCTCATCGACTGGGCTGTAGTTGAGCAGGTTGAGAGCTTCAAGTTCCTTGGTCTCCACATCACCAACAAACTAACATGGTCAAACCACACCAAGACAGTCGTGAAGAAAGCACGACAAAACCTATTCCCCCTCATGAGACTGAAAAGATTTGGCATGGGTCCTCAGATCCTCAAAAGGTTTTTTCAGCTGCACCATTGAGAGCATCCTGACAGAAGTGCAACGAGGCAATAGTCATTCAAGACTTCTTTATTGAATGTTTTTCTTGCTTACTTTGAAAGTTGTATATAGAAAGGGTTGTACCTGTGCTCTGTATTTATGGATTGATGATTCACTTCACATTGAGGACATGTATCATTACTGTTACTCCTATCTAAAATATATCCTGTGTCTTAACTAACCAGTGAACGTGTGGCTGTGGCCATCCTGTCTTTTACTGCAGATGAAAACCAAGTCAACCTGAAGTGTGGGTTCATGTGCCTTTCTTCTGGGTGGGTATATGAAGTTGGTTACACTAGCTAAACTGCATTTATTTACAAAAATCCCACTTTATTACAGGTAAATTACATTAGTAACTAACTTTGAATGTAAAAATGTGCTGCTTTCTTTTGGTTGTTACAAATTAATATAGCTACATCACTCTAACCAGAAACAAAATATTGTGACCAAAACTAACTACAGATGGTGATGACCTAACATAAAACACAAAGGCCATATATCAAGAAAACTCTCTATCCATATTTGACCAAACCTGACAGTAATTAGTCACATTCTTACTATATTTAAGTCAGCAAAATCAGTTATTTAAATATCAATGAAAATTTGAAATTCAGTTGCTTGCTGGTTGTTTAACACAACCAGAGCAAAATAGAGTTGAAATCCATGAATGAAGAGATTGAGATAAACTGTCCAGTTTGAGTGTTTGTTTCAGCTGGTAGCTGCAGCGAACTGAAAAGAGGAGTGATCCAGGGATTTAAGTGCTTTGGGGACCTTTAACCTTTCTGGGATATGTGGGAGCATCCCATCTGGCCAAAAGCCAGGGAAAATGCAGAGAGCCAAATTCAAATAAATTACTATAAAATCAAACTTTCATTAAATCACACATGACATGCAAGATAGCAAATTAAAGCTACACTTGCTGTGAATCCAGCCAACTTGTCAGATTTCAAAAAGGCTTTTCGGCGATAGCAAACAATGCTATTATCTGAGGATAGCACCTCCGTAAACAAAGAGAGAAAAGCATATTTCAACCTTGTAGACACAAAACGCAGAAATAAAAATATAACTCATGACTTACCTTTGACGAGTTTTTTTTGTTTGCACTCCAATATGTCCCATAAACATCACAAATGGTCATTTTGTTCGATTAATTACGTCGATATATATCCAAAATGTCCATTTATTTGGCGCGTTTGATCCAGAAAAACACTGGTTCCAACTCGCGCAATGTGACTACAAAATATCTCAAAAGTTACCTGTAAACTTTGCCAAAACATTTCAAACTACTTTTGTAATAAAACTTTAGGTATTTTTTTAAGGTAAATAATCAATCAAATTGAAGACGGGATGATCTGTTATCAATACTGGAGGAAAACAAACTGTAGCTAGCTTTCTGGTCACGCGCCTCTATCTTACAGTACACTACAAGTGACCCTCGTTCTGAACAGGGCTACTTCTTCATTACACAAAGGAAAAACCTCAACCAATTTCTAAAGACCGGGGATATCCAGTGGAAGCAGTAGGAACTGCAAGAAGGTCCTTTATAAATCTGGATTCCCAATGAAAACTCATTGAAAAGAGAGTGACCTCAAAAAAAAAATCTGAATGGTTTGTCCTCGGGGTTTCGCCTGCTAAATAAGTTATGTTATACTCACAGACATGATTCAAACAGTTTTAGAAACTTGAGTGTTTTCTATCCAAATATACTAATAATATGCATATCTTATCTTCTGGGGATGAGTAGATGGCAGTTGAATTTGGGCATGCATTTTATCCGGACGTGAAAATACTGCCCCCTGTCACCAACAAGTTAAATCTAGATTTGGTTTCCTCTATTGTAATCACTCCTCTTTCACCCCAGCTGCCAAACTAACCCTGATTCAGATGACCATCCTACCCATATTAGATTACGGAGACATAATTTATAGATCGACGGGTAAGGGTGCTCTTGAGCGGCAAGATGTTATTTACCATTCTGCCACCAATGCTCCTTATTGGACACATCACAGCACTCCATACTCCTCTATAAACTGTTCATCTCTGTATACCCGTCACAAGACCCACTGGTTGATGCTTATTTATAAAACCCTCTTGGGCCTCACCCCCCCTATCTGAGATATCTACTGCAGCCCTCATCCTCCACATACAACATCCGTTCTGCCAGTCACATTCTGTTAAGGGTAGAGAAAGCTTGTTGGCCACGAAGAAATCTTTATTGTAGAGCGTTTAACATAACATTCTGGGAGGGACCAGCTGAGTATAATTCTGTATCATCTGCATATAAATGGGTGAGAGAGCTTCCTACTGCCTGAGCTATGTTGTTGATGTATATTGAGAAGAGCGTTTGGTCTAGGATTGAACCTTGGGGTACTCCCTTGGTGACAGGCAATGGCTGAGACAGCAGGATGTTCTGACTTCATACACTGCATTCTTTGAGAGAGGTAGTTAGCAAACCAGTCCAAATCAATCAATCAATCAAATGTATTTATAAGCCCTTCTTACATCAGCTGATGTCACATCAACCCAGCCTCTAAAACCCCAAACAGCAAGCAATGCAGGTGTAGAAGCACGGTGGTTAGGAAAAATTCCCTAGAAAGGCCGGAACCTACGAAGAAACCTAGAGAGCAACCAGGCTATGAGTGGTGGCCAGTCCTCTTCTGGCTGTGCCAAAGACCCCTCGGAGATCCCAATACTCCTTAGCCGGCCCACAAGAATGGAATGGTTTACCATATCAAAAGCTTTGGCCAAGTCAATAAAAATAGCAGCACAACATTGCTTAGAATCAAGGGCAATGGTGACATCATTGAGGACCTTTAAGGTTGCAGTAACACATCCGTAACCTGAGCGGAAACCAGATTGCATACTAGAGAGACAACACTTTTGATAAACAGGGCAGGATCAGTTTGATCTCCACCCTTTAATAAAGGATGCCCTGTGACTGCCTTCCAAGCAATGGGAACCTCCCCAGAGAGAAAGGACAGTTTAAAAAGGTCAAAGATTAGCTTAGCGATGATAGGGGCAGCAGAGAGTGTCTAAACCATCTGACCCAGATGTTTTTTGGGGGCCAAGTTTAAGGAGCTCCTTTAGCACCTCGGACTCAGTGAACGCCTGCAGGGACAAACTTTATAGCGAGGCAGGGGAAAAAGAGGAAGAGCTTCGAGGCTAGTCGCATTAGAAGGGGCGGGAGATGAGGAAATGTTGGCTGGGCAAGGAGGCATGGCTGAGTCAAATAGGTATCCTGACTTAATGAAGTGGTGATTAAAGAGCTCAGCCATGTGCTCCTTGACAGTAACAACCACGTCATCAACATTAAGGGATATGGGCAGCTGTGAGGAGGAGGGTTTATTCTCCAAGTCTTTAATCGTTTTCCAGAACTTCTTGAGGTTAGACCCAGAGAGAGAACTGCTTCTTTAAGTAACTAACTTTGGCCTTCCGGATAGCCTCAGTGCACTTATTTATCATTTGCCTGAACGAGAGCCAGTCAGCCTGAGTATGCGTGTGCCGAGCTTTTTGCAAAATGGAATTCTTGAGGTGGAGTAACTCTGCAAGATCACGGTCGAACCAGGGACTGAACCTGTTTTTAATTTCAACATTTCTTAATGGGGGTGTGTTTGTTAAAGTCAAGGCAATATCAGTGGGCTTTGTGATGAATGAGCCATCTGATTCAATAAATGAAGGAGCAGAGTTGGCATTTTTTCCCAAAACTTCATTTAAGGTGCCCCAAAGTTTTTACAATTTTTCCTCTATATAATTTATCTTTGTTTCATAGTGTAGTTTCTATTTCTTTTTTACTTAGTTTAGTCACATGATTTCTTAATTTGCAGTACGTTTGCCAATCAGTTGGGCTGCCAAACTTAATTGCCATACCTTTTGCCTCATCCCTCTCAACCATACAATTTTTCAATTCCTCATCAATCCAAGGGGATGTAACAGTTTACAGTATTTGTCTTAATGAGTGCGTGCTTATTAGTAACTGGAATAAGTAGTTTCATAAATGTGTCAAGTGCAGCCTCTGGTTGGAGGTGGACTCCAATCAAGTCGTTGATCAATGGTAACAGGATGCACCTGAGATCAATTTTGAGTCTCATAGCAAAGGGTCTGAAAATGTATGGAATTAGGTATGTTTTTTTATTTTTATACATTTGGAAAAATGATTAATAACCTGTTTCGTTTTGTCATAATAGGTTATTGTGTGTAGATTGAGGATTTTTAAAATGTAATCCATATAAGAAAAAGGCTGTAACGTAACAAAATGTGGAAAAAGTCAAGGAGTCTGAATACTTTCCGAAGGCACTCTATATAAACATGCTTACATTTCCATAAAATAATCCACAAACCGTAACTCTTGAACCATTCAAGCTACAGACACCAAACCAACTTTCACAAGTTCAGTCTATATTAACTTCATTCTCTTAAACAACATTTATCGACTATAACTGTATAAATTACCATGAATTAACATAATACAACTTACAATAACTCTCAAACCGTTCAAGCTAGATACACTATGTCAACTTTAATGTTTTCAGGCTTTCCTAACTTGTTCAACTATAAACAGTCGCCACCATTACTACTTTAACGTATTTCAAAACCAAACATACTTTATAACAAGCTAGCAAACACACCACAGATGAATAGAGTTTTGATTTTAGTTGAATGATTAGAAAATTATTATTTATTATTTATTATTTGTGGAGAGAAATATGATGGTGCATTTAGTGATGACAGCTCTAAAAAATTATTTTGTGGATGTTGAAGAACTATGAATGCAACGAAGTGCCCTGAGATTAGGGAATAAGTACAGGGAGTGAGTGTTTTAATAAAATTAACTGAACATAATACAAAACAAGAAACACTAACAGCACACAGACGTGAAACTGAAACAATAACGCCTGGGGAAGGAACCAAAGGGCATGACATATACAGGTATAGGGAAGGTAATCAGGGAAGTGATGGAGTCCAGGTGAGTCTAATGACGTGCAGGTGCGCGTAACAAATTGGTGACAGGTGTGCACCATAACGAGCAGCCTGGTGACCTAGAGGCCGGAGAGGGAGCACACGTGGCAATGAAGAATAGATTTGCATGTAGACCTACTAATAGCTAGCTCTAGTTCCAGCTAAGAAATAAAGTCTTTAGGCAAACAATGATGACTGAAAAGTACTTTTTCTGAAGAAAATGTTTTGTGTTAGCTTGTTTTAAAGTTGTATGGTTTTAAAATACATGATCACTGTTAGTCTAAAGGCGTCAGTATGCTTCAGTTCGACTGTCGACTTGTAAAAGTTCCTGTGAGCACACCTGTCACCGGAACAAGTGTGCTCACATGCTCCCTAAAAAGACTTTAGCTTGAAAAAAAAGAAAGGGGAAAGTGTCAATATTCCTCCTGGCTAGTAGCCATCTAGGGCCAAACAAGGAAGTGACGAAACACCCAAACAAGGAAAACACGTGTGGGGAAAATAAAATAGTGCACACAAAGAGACATTTGACAGGCGAGAAAATTAAATTTGTGCAAATTGCACGCGACCTACTAGATTTGATGTAACGAGCAACAGTGGTGGAAAAAAGGAACCAAGTATGATTACTTAGTATAGATACCTTTATAGAAAGTCACTGAAGTAAAAACCTCTTGAAACTAGGGGGCACTATTTTTATTTTTGGAAAAATAACGTTCCCAAAGTAAACCAATTTCTCAGGACCAGATGCTAGAATATGCATATAATTGACAGCTTAGGATAGAAAACACTCTAAAGTTTCCAAAACTGTCAAAATATTGTCTGTGAGTATAACAGAACTGATATTGCAGGCGAAACCCTGAGGAAAATCCAATCAGGAAGTGCCTCTTATTTTGAAACCGTTGTGTTCCTATGCACCCCTATTGGCCATTGAAAGGGATATGAACCAGATTACTTTTTCTACATATTCCCTACGGTGTCTACAGCATTTTGATGTAGTTTCGCGCCTTTATGTTGAAGAATGAGAGTAAACAACTACATTGCGTAAGTGGCCAGCTGAGGGCTCTCAGAGTGATTCTTGCGTAAAAGACAGAGGTAGTAATTTTTCCTCTCGCTCCTACTGAAAAGCCAATTGTCCCGGTTGATATATTATCGAATAGATATTTGAAAAACACCTTGAGGTTTGATTATAAAAAACGTTTGCGTCGATATTATGGATATAATTTTGAAAGATTTTCGGCATTATCGTGACCGCTATTTCCGGTGGATTTCTCAACATAACGTATTTTGGGTATAAAAATAATCTTTATGGAACAAAAGGAACATTTTCTGTCTAACTGGGAGTCTCGTCAGTGAAAACATTCGAAGATCAAAGGTAAACGGTTCATTTGATTGCTTTTCTGATTTTCGTGACCAAGCTTCCTGCTTCTAGCTGGACAAAATGCTCTGCTAGGCTATCGATAAACTTACACAAACGCTTGCGTTGCTTTGGCTGTAAAGCATAATTTCAAAATCTAAGATGACAGGGTGATTAACAAAAGGCTAAACTGTGTTTCACTATATTTCACTTGTGATTTCATGAATATGAATATTTTCTAGTTATATTTTTTGACCGTTGCGCTATGCTAATTCGTGTTGTTGATGACAATTCTCCCGGTTCCAGGATGGGTAGTTCCTTAAGTATCAAAGTTAATTTAATTGCTAAAATATATTTAAGTGTCAAATTTAAAAGTATAAATAATTTCAAAGTGGATGGCACTCTGTTCTTGTTTTTAAAATATTTGGATAGCCAGGGGCACACTCCAACACTCAGACATTGTTTACAAAATATGCATTTCTGTTTAATGAGTCTGCCAGAACAGAGGCAGCAGGGATGACCACGTCTTCTCTTGATAAGTACGTGAATTTCACAATTTTCCTGTTCTGCTAAGCATTCAAAATGTAAGGAGTACTTTGGGTTGTCAGGGAAAATGTATGGAGTAAAAAGTACAATATTTTCTTCAGGATTGTAAGTGAAGTAAAAGTAAAAGTAGTCAAAAATATGAATACTAAAGTAAAGTGCAGATACCCCCCAAGTAATACCTGAAAGTGATTTTACATCATTGGTTAACTTCTTGCATCGAGCAATCCCGTATCCGGGATTGATTACCATAGCCTCAAGCTCATTACCATAACGTTAACTATTCATGAAAATCGCAAATGAAATGAAATAAATATATTGGCTCACAAGCTTAGACTTTTGTTAACAACACTGTCATCTCAGATTTTCAAAATATGCTTTTCAACCATAGCTACACAAGCATTTGTGTAAGAGTATTGATAGCTAGCATAGCATTAAGCCTAGCATTCAGCAGGCAACATTTTCACAAAAACAAGAAAAGCATTCAAATAAAATCATTTACCTTTGAAGAACTTCGGATGTTTTCAATGAGGAGATTCAGTTAGATAGCAAATGTTCAGTTTTTCCAAAAATATTATTTGTGTAGGAGAAATCGCTCCGTTTTGTTCATCACGTTTGGCTAAGAAAAAAACCTGAAAATTCAGTCATTACAACGCCAAACTTTTTTCCAAATTAACTCCATAATATCGACAGAAACATGGCAAACATTGTTTAGAATCAATCCTCAAGGTGTTTTTCACATATCTATTCGATGATGAATCATTCAGGGCAGTTTTGGTTTCTCCTCTGGAGCAAATGGAAAAATGCACGCAGCTGGAGATTACGCAATAATTTCGACGGAGGACACCAAGCGGGCACCTGGTAAATGTAGTCTCTTATGGTCAATCTTCCAATGATATGCCTACAAATACGTCACAATGCTGCAGACACCTTGAGGAAACGACAGAAAGTGTAGACTCATTCCTGGCGCATTCACAGCCATATAAGGAGACATTGGAACACAGCGCCTTCAAAATCTGGGCCATTTCCTGTTTGAAATTTCATCTTGGTTTCGCCTGTAGCATCAGTTCTGTGGCACTCACAGATAATATCTTTGCAGTTTTGGAAACGTCAGAGTGTTGTCTTTCCAAAGCTGTCAATTATATGCATAGTCAAGCATCTTTTCGTGACAAAATATCTTGTTTAAAACGGGAACGTTGTTTTATCCAAAAATTAAAAGAGCGCCCCCTATATCGAAGTTAACAACTGATTAGATAACCCTTAATAACATAATTCACACTCCACACTGCCCTTTCCAACCTGCACAAAAGGAACACCTACAGTACGTGAGAACTCTGTTCATTGACTACAGCTCAACATTCAACACCATAGTGCCCACAAAGCTTTTCACTAAGCTAAGGACACTGGGATTAAAGACACTATTATCCCAGAAACCCTAGATCCACTCCAATTTGCATACCGCCCCAACAGATCCACAGATGCTGCAATCTCTATTGCACTCCACACTGCCCTTGCACACCTGGACAAAAGGATGTGAGAATACTATTCATTGACTACAGCTCAGTGTTCAACACCATAGTGCCCTCAAAGCTCATCACTACTCTAAGGACCCTGGGACTAAAGAACTCCCTCTGCAACTGGATCCTGGACTTCCTGACGGGCTGCCCCCAGGTGGTAAGGGTAGACAACAACATATCTGATTCTCAACACTGGGACCCCTCAGCCGTGCATGCTTAGTCTCCTCCTGTACTCCCTGTTCACCCACAACTGCATGGCCAAATATGACTCCAACACCATCATTAAGTTTGCTGACAACACAACAGTGGTAGGCCTGATCACTGACAACTATGAGACTGACCTCCTTCCTATAGGCTGAGAACAGGCAGTGTGGTGCCAGGACAACAACCTCTACCCCAAGACAAAGGAGCTGATCGTGGACTAAGAAAAGGAGGGCCTACGAGGCCCACATTAACGTTAACATCGACAGGGCTGTATTGGAACGCGTCGAGAGTTTCAAGTTCCTTGGTGTCCACATCACAAACTAACTATCATGGTCCAAACACACCAAGACAGTTGTGAAGAGGGCACGACAACACCTTTTCCCCCTGAAGATACTGATAAGACTTGGCATGGGTTCCCAGATCCTCAAAATGTTATACAGCTGCACCATCGAGAGGATCCAGACCGGTTGCATCGCCCCCTGGTGTGGCAACTGCTCGGCCTCTGACCTCAAGACGCTACAGAGGGTAGTGTGTATGGCCCAGTACATAACTGGGGCCAAGCTTCTTGCCATCCAGGACCAATATACTAAGCGGTGTCAGAGGAAGGCCCAAAAATGGTCAAAGATTCCAGTCATCCAAGTCATAGACTGTTCTCTCTGCTACAGCACGGCAAGCGGTACCGAAGTGCCAAGTCTAGGTCCAAAAGGCTCCAGCTTCTACCCCAAGCAATAAGACTGCTGAACAATCAATCAAATGGCCACCCGGACTATTTACATGCCGCTACTCACTATTTATTGTCTATGCATAGTCACTTTACCCCTACCTACATGTACAAATTACCTCGACTAACCTGTACCCCCTATATATAGGGGTACCCCCTATATATAGGGGGTACTGTTAGTTAAGGTAATTTGTACCGGTACCCCCTATATATAGCCCCATTATTATATAATTTTCTTGTTACTTTTGATTTTCTTTATTTAGTAAATATATTTTTTACTCTATTTCTTTGACTGCATTGTTGGTTTAGGTCTTGTTGTATTCGGCTCATGTGACAAATAACATATGATTTGTTAATTACAAACTCTTTATCAACCCTTTACAAATGGAACCTTATTGTAAAAGTGTTACCAAAATTGGACACAGGAATGTTCTTGAAACCGTCTCATAAAATGTGTCTAGAACATTAATATCTTACATTCTGAGAACATGGTAACCATGTTGTGGATATTTGGTGTGGCGTTAATGGAATATTCTCCTTGGAGAATTGATTTATCCTGAAACCTGAACATCTGACCATTCCAGAGGGACAGACATTTTCAGGCCTCTCCAGTGAGGGGCAACAAAGGGTTCAAAATTAGTTCAGGAACTTCAGGAAGGGGGAAAATGAGGGTGCCAAGTCAAAGGTCCATCCCATTTTGACAGAATGTATAACCTATACCAGCCATACTCAATTGTGTTACTTATTATTTTGATAGGTGCATGAATTGAGGAACAAACTGAGGGGAAAGGTGATTTAGCAACACGAGGAAGACAATGGAGTTAAATATAAAAGCTTCTTTATTGCAAAAATTAGAACCAAAGCGTTTTGGATTTTGGCCTTCAGGGTTTTTATAGAAATCTGAAGGAATGAGGCTTTTAAACCTTTTAAAATGGCCCCAGGGACCAATCAATGAATATGCAAATAATTGGGTTCTTGACCCCTAGTATCAAATGAACACACATAAGACATAGTAATGTCTAGAATTTAAGGAAATGAGCTTTAAAACTGAAACATTTTCTCTCAGCCGCATCACAAAATCTGTAGAATTGCAGGTAATGAGCTTTAAAACTGCAACAAAAGGGGTTTGAACAGTGTGGAGTTGCATGGATTGTGAGGTGGGGGTTTGTTACTACGCTGATAAATGACAATACCCATCCATGGACCTTTGCCACCTAGGACATGTGTGTGATCGGACCTTCTCAAATAGTACTTTAGTACCCCTGTCCTATACTACACTGAACAAAAATACAAACGTGGTGTCACGAACCTCGCTGAAGAGGGTGCCTCTTCCTGTTCGGGCGGGGCTCGGCGGTCGTCGTCACCGGCCTATTAGCTGCCATCGATTCTTTTTCCGTTTGTGTTTGTTATTGGTTAATTGGGTACACCTGTTTTGTATTAGGGTTTGTTTGTAGGGTATTTAAGGGCACTAGGCCTGCTGGGTATTTTGTGCGGGCTTGTTAATTGTTACTCTGTGTTTGATGGTGTATTGCTTTTCGTGTTCTTTATTTTATTCCGGTCTATTTTGTCCTGTTGTTTTTGGACTGGCAACTTATACGCCTTTGTGTGTTGGCGTCATCATTTTGGTTGCACCGGTGAATACATTTTGATAAACGACAGAACCCTGCTCTCTGCGCCTGATTCCACCCACCACTCATAGTTTATCGTAACAGAAGCCCACACCGAAGAAATGGAATCAGCAGGAGCAGCGACCACCCCTCTCCCCACTATGGAGGAGCGCGTCCATCACCACACAGCTGTCCTCCATCGGATTGGTACGGCGATGGATCAGATGATGGAGAGGATGGAACGATGGGAAAGGAGTGGTCTACCGACGTCTATCTCAGCTCTCCCACTGCCGACACCACCTACACCACCTACATCGTCCTCTGGGTCCGGCGCACTGCGTCTCACTCCCCCGAGGGAGTACGAGGGAGCAGCGGCTGGGTGCCTGGGGATTTTTGCTCCAGCTAGAGCTCTACCTGGCTACCGTGCGTCCGGCTCCCTCAGGTGAGGAAAGTGTGAGCCTCCTCGTCTCCTGTTTAACGGGCAGGGCCCTGGACTGGGCTAACGCGGTCTGGAACAGTCCAGACTCGGCTCGGGACAACTACCTGGAGTTCACCCGCCGTTTCAGAGCTGTGTTCGATCATCCACCAGAGGGTAAAGCGGCGGGTGAGCAACTGTTCCACCTCAGACAGGAGATGAGGAGTGCGCAGGACTTCGCGTTGGAGTTTAGGACCCTAGCTGCTGGTGCTGGGTGGAATGACAGGGCCCTGATGGATCATTACCGGTGTAGTCTTCGGGAGGACGTCCGCTGGGAGCTAGCTTGCAGAGACACAACTCTCTCCCTGGATGAACTTATAGACAAGTCTATTCGATTGGACAACCTGCTGGCTGCCCGCGGGCGTTCGGAAGGGGTCCTGTTAATTCCACCCTCCAGCTCTCCCACTCCCACTCTGATGGAGTTGGGAGGAGCTAGGGGAATAGGGGCTCCTCCTGCTCCTATTGTGGACGTAGAGGACACAGTTCGGACCGTTGTGTTGGAGGAGTCCCTCTGGGAGTCGAGATGGTCGGCGGAACACTCCTCGGCCACCCCAGGTGAGTAAGCACCAAACTCACTCAGAGCTCCTTGTTGGTCACATGTTTTTGTAAAAAAAAAATCCCTGCGTTTTTCCCCTCTCTTCAGCATAAGGCGCTAGTCGATTCAGGCGCAGCTGGGAGTTTTATGGATCGTGGACTCGTCCGTAAATTGGGTATTCCGTTAGTGCCGATAGACCCACCTGTCCCCGTGCACTTCTTAGATAGCCGGCCGTTAGGGTCAGGGCTGGTCAGGGAGGCCACGATTCCGCAAATTATATTCCCACTAAGAGCAAACCAGATGTGAGAGGATCAGTTTCTACCTTATTGATTCACCTGGGTTCCCGGTGGTATTGGGGGTTCCCTGGCTGGTCAGACGAGTGTTCGGAGAGGTGTATAGGAGTTTCCATCGGTGCCACGACGGTGGAGAGTCCAGACCAGGTTTCCACCGTGCGCATTCCCCCAGAATATGCCGATTTGGCTATCGCTTTTAGTAAGAAGAAAGCGACCAAATTACCACCTCATCGACAGTGGGATTGCGTGATAAACCTCCTGGAGAACGCTGCACTTCCCCGGAGTCATGTGTACCCACTGTCACAGGAGGAGACGTTGGCTATGGAAACATATGTCACGGAAGCTCTGAGACAGGGGTACATTCGGTCCTCCATGTCACCCGTCTTCCTCGAGTTTCTTTTTTGTGAGGAAAAAGGAGGGAGGTCTGCGTCCGTGCATTGGTTATCGAGGTCTCAATTCGATCACAGTGGGTTTTAGTTATCCGCTACCTCTCATCGCTACGGCGGTGGAATCATTCCACGGAGCGCGTTTCTTCACAAAACTGGACCTCAGGAGCGCGTATAATCTGGTGCGTATTCGGAAGGGAGACGAGTGGAAAACAGCGTTTAGTACCACATCAGGCCACTATGAGTACCGCGTCATGCCGTATGGGTTGAAGAATGCTCCAGGCGTCTTCCAATCCTTTGTAGATGAGATTCTCAGGGACTTGCACGGGCAGGGTGTGGTAGTCTATATTGATGACATCTTGATTTATTCTGCCACACGCGCCGCGCATGTTTCCTTGGTGCGCAAGGTTCTTGAGCGACTGCTGAAGCATGACCTATACGTCAAGGCTGAGAAATGTGTGTTCTCCAAACCAGCCGTTTCCTTCCTGGGTTATCGCATTTCCAGCTCGGGGATGATAATGGAGTGTGACCGCGTTAATGCCGTGCGTAATTGGCCGACTCCGACCATGGTAAAGGAGGTGCAGCGGTTTTTAGGGTTTGCCAATTACTACCGGAGGTTTATCCGGGGTTTTGGCCAAGTAGCGGCGCCCATTACCTCACTGCTGAAGGGGGGACCGGTGCGTCTGCGGTGGTCTCGTCAGCAGAGGCTGATGGAGCCTTCAACCAGTTGAAGGTACTGTTCACTGGAGCTCCCATGTTGGCGCATCCGGACCCTTCGTTAGCATTCATAGTGGAGGTGGATGCGTCCGAGGCTGGGGTTGGGGCCGTGCTGTCTCAGCGTTCGGGCACGCCACCGAAGCTCCGTCCCTGCGCTTTCTTTTCTAAGAAGCTGGGTCCGGCGGAGCGGAACTATGATGTGGGGGATTGGGAGTTACTAGCTATGGTAAAGGCCTTGAAGGTGTGGAGACACTGGTTAGAGGGGGCTAAACACCCTTTTCTCATCTGGACTGACCACCGTAATCTGGAGTATATTCGAGAAGCGAGGAGACTGAATCCGCGTCAGGCTAGGTGGGCCATGTTTTTTTACACGTTTTAGATTTAAAATCTCTTACAGACCAGGTTCCCTCAACACTAAGGCCGACGCACTGTCCCGTCTCTATGACACCGAGGACCAGTCCATCGAACCCACTCCCATCCTTCCAGCCTCTCGGCTGGTGGCCCCAGTGGTATGGGAGGTCATCGAGCGGGCATTGAGGGTTGAACCTGCGCCTATACAGTGTCCGACTGGTAAAAGTTACGTACCGCTTGGTGTCCGTGATAAATTGATTCGGTGGGCTCACACACTACCGTCTGCGGGTCATCCGGGGATTGATAGAACGGTGCGAGGTCTTAGGGGGAAATACTGGTGGCCTACTTTAGCTAGGGATGTGAGGATCTATGTCTCCTCCTGTTCGGTATGCGCCCAGAGTAAGGCTCCTAGGCACCTTCCTAGAGGGAAGTTACAGCCCCTCCTGGTTCCACAACGGCCATGGTCCCATCTCTCGGTGGATTTTCTTACTGATCTTCCTCCATCTCAGGGAAACACTACCGTTCTGGTCGTTGTGGATCGGTCCTGCCATCTCCTCCCATTGCCTGGTCTTCCCACGGCCCTACAGACTGCAGAGGCTCTATTTACCCACGTCTTCTGGCACTATGGGGTTCCAGAGGATATAGTCTCCGATCGGGGTCCCCAGTTCACGTCCCGGGTTTGGAAGGCGTTTATGGAGCGTCTGGGGATCTCGGTCAGCCTTACCTCTGGTTATCACCCCGAAAGTAATGGGCAGGTGGAGAGATTAAACCAGGAAGTGGGTAGGTTTCTGAGGTCGTATTGCCAGGATCGGCCAGGAGAATGGGCGAGGTACGTCCCGTGGGCAGAATTGGCCCAGAACTCTCTTCGGCATTCGTCCACAAATATGTCGCCATTTGAATGCGTACTGGGCTACCAGCCGGTCCTGGCTCCGTGGCATCAGAGTCAGACCGAGGCTCCTGCGGTGGAGGAGTGGGTACAGCGCTCTAGAGAGACCTGGCAGGCAGTCCAGGCTTCTCTCAGGCAGGCCAGTGAACGGCAGAAGAGAGTCGCTGACTGCCACCGCAGTGAGGCCCCGGTGTTCGCACCAGGGGACAGGGTCTGGCTCTCGACCCGAAACCTGCCCCTCCACCTGCCCTGCCGGAAGCTGGGGCCGCAGTGTGTGGGGCCATTTAAAGTCCTGAGGAGGATAAACGAGGTTTGTTATAGATTGCAACTTCCCTCTTATTATCGCATTAACCCCTCGTTTCATGTGTCTCTCCTCAGGCCGGTGGTAGCTGGTCCCCTACAAGACAATGAGGTACCGGAGGTCCCTCCACTCCCTCTGGACATCGAGGGGTCCCCGGCGTACACAGTACGAGCTATTCTGGACTCGAGACGCCGGGTGATGGGCCTGCAGTACCTCGTGGACTGGGAGGGGTACGGTCCGGAGGAGAGGTGCTGGGTACCGGGGAGGGACATTTTAGATCCTTCCCTCTTGAGGGATTTCCACCGCCTTCACCCGGATCGCCCCGCGCCTCGTCCTCCGGGTCGTCCTCGAGGCCGGGGTCGGCGCGCCAGGGGGGTGGGTACTGTCACGAACCTCGCTGAAGAGGGTGCCTCTTCCTGTTCGGGCGGGGCTCGGTGGTCATCGTCACCGGCCTATTAGCTGCCATCGATTCTTTTTCCGTTTTTGTTTGTTATTGGTTAATTGGGTACACCTGTTTTGTATTAGGGTTTGTTTGTAGGGTATTTAAGGGCACTAGGCCTGCTGGGTATTTTGTGCGGGCTTGTTAATTGTTACTCTGTGTTTGATGGTGTATTGCTTTTCGTGTTCTTTATTTTATTCCGGTCTATTTTGTCCTGTTGTTTTTGGACTGGCAACTTATACGCATACTTTGTGTGTTGGCGTCATCATTTTGGTTGCACCGGTGAATAAATTTTGATAAACGACAGAACCCTGCTCTCTGCGCCTGATTCCACCCACCACTCATAGTTTATCGTAACACGTGGAACAATTTCAAAGATGAGTTACAGTTCATGTAAGGAAATCAGTCAAATGAATTAGGCCCAAATCGATGGATTTCACATGACTGGGAATAGTCTGTTGGTCACAGATGCCTGGATCAGAAAATCAGTCAGTATCTGGTGTGACCACACTTATGCAGTGTGACACATCTCCTTCACATAGAGTTGATCAGGCTGTTTATTGTGGCCTGTAGAATGTTGTCCCACTCATGTCTGGTGAGTATGCAGGCCATTTTCTGCTTCCAGGAATTGTGTACAGATCCTTGCGACATGGGGCCGTCCGTTATCATGCTGAAACATGAGGTGATGGTGGCAGATGAATACCACGACAATTGTCCTGAGGATCTGGTTACGGTATCTCTGTGCATTAAAAATGCCATCGATAAAATGCAATGGAGTTCGTTGTCCATAGCTTATGCCTTCCCATACCATAACCCCACCGCCACCATGGGGCACTCTGTTCACAACGTTGACATCAGCAAACTCCTCGCCCACACAACGCCATACACGCTGTCTGCCATCTGCCCGGTACTGTTGAAATTGGAATTCATCTGTGAAGAGGACAATTCTATCAGTGTACCAATGGCCATCGAAGGTGAACATTTGCTCATTGAAGTCGTTTATGACGCCGAACTGCAATCAGGTCAATATCATGGTTAGGACGACGAGCACGCAGATGAGCTTCCCTGAGATGGTTTCTGACAGTTTGTTCAGAAATCCTTTGATTGTCAAAACCCAGTTTCATCAGCTGTCCGGCGGCTGGTCTCAGAGGATCCCGCAGGTGAAGAAATCAGATGTGGAGGTCCTGGACTGGCGTGGTTACATGTGGTCTGTGGCTGTGAGGCCAGTTGGACGTACTGCCAAATTCTATAAAACGACGTTGGAGGCGGCTTACTTCATTAAACATTGGACCAACACCTTACATGCTGTTTTTATATTTTTGTTCAGTGCATATACCACAGACCCCTCCAACACAGAGTGGATTACATCAATATTAGTGAAGGATTTTGACCAAGCCTGAAAATTTGATCAGGCCGGAAATGTGTCTGAAATGTACAGTCTGTTTGTTCCCAGCAGCTTTCTGTCTGCCTGCGGTGCCCATGGAGTGTTCATAGATGCTCAGTCCAAGATACTAATATATACATATTATTAGTAGTATTGGATAGAAAACACTCTGAAGTTTCTAATATTGTTTGAATGATGTCTGTGAGTATAACAGAACTCATATGGCAGGCAAAAACCTGAGAAAAAAATCCAAACAGGAAGTGGGAAATCTAAGGTTTGTAGTTTTTGAACTCAGCTCCTATCGAATTCAAAGTGGGATATGGGTTATTTTGCACTTCCCAATGCTTCCAATAGATGTCAACCGTCTTTAGAACATTGTTTCAGGCTTCTCCTGTGAAGGGGGGCTGGATGGGAGCTGTTTGACTAAGGGGTCTGCCAGCAGCCTCGTTCTCAGTCAGGCGCATTTCACATGAGGTATTTCTCATTCCATTGCTTTTCTACAGACAATGGAATTATCCAGTTGGAACACTATTGAACATTTATGATAAAAACATCCTAAAGATTGATTCTATACTTAGTTTGACAAGTTTCTTCGACCTGTAATATAACTTTTTGAACTTTTCGTCCGACTGGACCTGAACGCGCTTTTGGGTTTGTTTACCAAACGCCCAAACAAAAGAATCTATTTGGACATAAATGGACATAAATGATGGACATTATCAAACAAAACTAACATTTATTGTGGAACTGTGATTCCTGGGAGTGCATTCTGTTGAAGATCATCAAAGGTAAGTGAATATTTATAATGCTATTTATGACTAATGTTGACTACGCAACATGGCAGATATTTCTTTTGGCCACTTTGGGCTCTGAGCGCCGTACTCAGATTAGGCTTTTTCCGTAAAGTTGTTTTGAAATCTGACACAGCGGATGCATTAAGGAGAAGTGTATCTAAAGTTCCAAGCATAACACTTGAATTTATCAACATTTATAGTATTTCTGTTAATTCATGTGGCTCTCTGCAATATCACTGCATGCTTTGGAACTACTGAACATAACACGCCAATGTAAAATAAGATTTTTGGATATAAATATGAACTTTACCGAACAACACATACATGTATTGTGTAAAATGAAGTCCTATGAGTGTCATCTGATGAAGATCATCAAAGGTTAGTGATTCATTTTATCTCTATTTGTGCTTTTTGTGTTACTCTCTTTGGCTGGAAAAATTTCTGGGTTTTCTGTGAGTTGGTGGTGACCTAACATAATCGTTTGTGGAGCTTCCGCTGTGAAGCATTTTTTAAATCAGACACTGTGGCTGGATTAATGAGAATTTTACCTTTAAAATGATGCCTAATACTTGTATGTTTGAGAAATCTTGTTTTATGATAATTTCTGTTGATTTTGCCCTGCAATTTCATTGGCTGTTTGCGAGGGATTCCGCTAGCGGAATGGGGTTCCAGAACGGGTTCCAGTCCTAGACAGGTTAAAGCACCAATTAGACTATAGCTGTGTGTGTGTGTGTGTGTGTGTGTGTGTGTGTGTGTGTGTGTGTGTGTGTGTGAGAGAGTCATTTGAATCAGATGGTTCATTCATCATAAAGCCCACTGATATTGCAAACTACATGAATAACTTTTTCATTGGCAAGATAAGCAAACTTAGGGATGACATGCCAGTAACAAACGCTGACACTACACATCCAAGTATATCAGACCAAATTATGAAAGACAAGAATTGTACAATAATAACTTGTTCACCTCTTCCACACTGACTTTATGGACAAGAATTCCGTAAAGTCAGTGTGGAAGAGGTGAACAAATTATTGTTGTCTATCAACAATGACAAGCCACCAGGGTCTGACAATCTGGATGGAAAATTACTGAAGATTATAGCAGACAATATTGCCACTCCTATTTGCCACATCTTCAATTTAAACCTACTAGAGAGTGTGTGCCCTCAGGCCTGGAGGGAAGCTAAAGTCATTCCGCTACCCAATAACAGTAAAGCCCCCATTACTGACTCAAATAGCCGACCAATCAGCCTGTTACCAACCCTTAGTAAACTTATGTAAAAAATGGTGTTTGACCAGGTACAATGCTATTTCACAGTAAACATAATGGACAACATAATTTCAGCATGCTTATAGGGAAGGACACAAAACAAGAACAGCACTTACACAAATGACTGATTGGCTGAGAGAAATTGATGATAAAATGATTGTGGGGGCTGTCTTGTTAGTCTTCCATGCAGCTTTCGACATTATCGATCATAGTCTGCTGCTGGAAAAATGTATGTGTTATGGCTTTACACCCAATGCTATGATATGGATAAAGAGTTACTTGTCTAACAGAACACAGAGGCCTCTCAAATATAATCCAGTTTGAATCAGGAATTCCCCAGGGAAGCTGTTTAGACCCCTTGCTTTTTTTCAATTTTTACTAACGACATGCCACTGACTTTGAATAAAGCCAGAGTGTCTATGTATGCGGACGACTCAACACTATACACGTCAGCTACTACAGTGACTGAAATGACTGCAATACTCAACAAAGAGCTGTAGTTATTTTCAGAGTGGGTGGCAAGGAATAAGTTAGCCCTAAATATTTCTAAAACTAAAAGCATTGTATTTGTAACAAAACACTCACTAAACCCTAAACCTAGACTAACTATTGTAATAAATAATGTGGAAATGAAGCAAGTTGAGGTGACTAAACTGCTTAGAGTAACACTATATTGTAAACTGTCATGGTCAAAACATATTGATGCAGTAGTAGCTAAGATGGGGAGAAGTCTGTCTATAATGCAGCAATGCTCTGCCTTCTTAACAACTCTATCAACAAGGCAGGTCCTACAGGCCCTAGTTTTGTCGCACCTTGACTACTGTTCAGTCGTGTGGTCAGATTCCACAAAAAAGGACTGAGGAAAATTGCAATTGGCTCAGAACAGGGAAGCACGGCTGGCCCTTGGATGTACACAGAGAGCTAATATTACACATATACTCCACATGGATTTAGTGGAGTAGGGGCCTGAGCCTACACAGTGTGTTGTGAAATCTGTGAATGTATTGTAATGGGGATCTATAATAAATACAAATAAATATGAAAGCTACTGGGCATAGACATATATAGAAGTGTACAGTATACACATGCTGTCACGACTTCTACCGAAGTCAGGTCCTCTCCTTGTTCGGGAAGCGCTTGGCGGTCAGTTTCGCCGGTCTTCCAGTCATCATCGATCCACTTTTAATTTTCCATGTGTTTTGTCTTGTTTTTCCTCACACCTGGTTTCAATTCCCTCAATTACTTGTTGTGTACTTAACCCTCTGTTTCCCCCATGTCTGGGTGTGGGATTGTTTATTGTAGTGCTTGAGCACGTTCCCCGTGAATAACGGGTTATTTTTGCATCCATGTATCTTGTTATTCTGGATGCCGTTGGTTTTGCTAAAAAGATCTCTGGTTATCACCCAGTTCTGCTCTCCTGCACCTGACTTCTCTGCCGCCAATTATGCACCCCGCTACACATGCATCATTATTCAGTGAACGTATTGGTATTGTTACAGTAGACTGCAGCGCTAGACTGCAGGGCAGTTAGATCAGTCCATCATTAATAATAAATTACAGATCCTCCTTTTAAAAGGTCTTCGTATTGATTGCTCAAACTGGTTTTAATGGCAGTGTTTATAATTTATCATGTATATTTCTTGTATTATAGTGAATTCCAAATCACTGTCTATTGTATGAGTCACAAAGCCATGAAGATGACTCGGTTACAGGAGAATGATAACACACCTCTTCTATGAGTTAGAAATAAACAAATGAGACGTGTGTGAGCATGCCTGTGTATGTCGGTGTGTGTATTGCTTCAAAGTGCCATCAAGAGGAGTCTGATACCTTTATACATAGTCAGAATTAAAGATCAAAGTTAGAGGAAGGATTTGGCAGAATTGTCCACCATCTTGTCTGTCTCTCCAGGGCATTGTAGGTAGATCAGAGGTAAATGTCTCCCCCCCTTACTAATCTCTTTGCTGATGAGATTTATTTTGATGTGTAGTAGGCTGGTGTGTGTAGATCTTCTATCTTAAAAAAGGCTAAGCCTTTATCACAAGGAATAAGGTTTTGAAGAGTCTGCCCTATATTTAGGAAACATAAGAAAGCTCAGGAAATATTGTAGTTTCTTTGGATACATATTTCACCCCATTTTTGTTGGCACAAATCTACCTCCATACCAACATACCTTCAGACGAGTCCTGTGACACTTGTGGGGGTCATCGAGAAAGACAGAGAACAGGACGCTACATAAGTTATGAGAAGACTTGACAAACTCCACTGTAGTGCGACAACTTCCACCTCAGATGCGGAAGCCCGACATAGGCGGATGCGGTGGAGGTGGATTGAGAAGCAGCGCATGCAAAACTGAAAAAAAATCTCTACCTTAAACTGTCATATTTTGATGCCGGTTCTTTAATATGTTACTTTGATTGACGCACGGGATTGGAGAAATGCAACCACTCTCAAATTCCTAGACTGAGCTATGGATGCAAGGACTGAAGATCCATTAGGCTATAAAGTGTTTGTTTGCATTTACATTGTTTTACTCCATTGTTTGTAAATAATCTTATATTTTGGGTTCTGATGGTGTACGACAGTTTAGCTAAGCTCATGCGGCATTTATAAGTTATATTCTTCAAGAATCAATGGGTATATATGTATCATTAATTTTGTACAAAAATGTATGTACAAAAAATGTATGAACTTGCACTGCAACTTCCATATTTTGTGCTGTTTTTCAATAACAGATACAGTAGGAAATTAAGGGGAGATAAATGGATGGGATACACAGAGTAGAGCCAGTCAGTGACAGGCAAAAACAAATTATCATCGTTTTCTATTTCGGTTTCCATCTTTTTTTTTTCTTACTTTAAATGCAATATGACATTGTAATTATTTTAGCGTTTTTTAATGGAAATTGCAAAGCCAAAAATGGCAAACATTCAAATACCAAAACATTGAAAGCATTCCATTGTCTCGGTCAGGTCCACAATATAAATATTTGAAATAATAAAATATTTCAGTTGTGTATATTACAAATCAAAACCAAATAAAATGTTATTTGTCACATAAGTAAGGTGTACCTTACTGTGAAATGCTTACTTACAAGTCCTTAACCAAGAGTGCAGTTAAGAAAAATAAGAGTTATGAAAAATATTTAATAATTAAACAAAAGTAGAAAATAAAAGCGCAACAATAAAATAAAAGATATATACAGGGGGCACTGGTACCAAGTCAATGTGCAGGGCTAGAGGTTAGTTGAGGTAATATGTACATGTAGGTAGGGGCTGTGCGGTACCGCTTGCCGGGCGGTAGCAGAGAGAACAGGGTGGCTTTGGCAATTTTTAGGGTCTTCCTCTGACACGGATTAGTTTTGATTTGACATCATTTCATCTTTGCTTAGGCAGTAGCAGCCAGACAACCATCTAATAATGTTATCTCTGTGCTCCCCATACTGTTATCCTATTTAGCTAGGCTAGTAGCTTGCTGGGTAGCTAGTAGCTACTTAATTATGCTGTACAGCTGTCTGACAAAATTATTTGACTAGATCTTTAAACTACATAAGGCATACTTTCAATTGGATAGAGTTACCTCTAGAACTGTCTCTATCCCTCTCATCATTGTGGATTGTATATTCCTCTCTTATGCGGTCTGTGTGTAGGCTATCAGTCTCTGTCCGAGCCGGGAAGTACAGGCACAATGGATTGTCATTCTAGTTCCAGATAGCCCAAATGACACCAGGGTCTCATTCCCAATGGTGCCCTGAGTACAAAAATTCTCACAAACATTAACATTACAAATAAAACAAGAGGAATAAAAATTGCAAGGCACATCCTGAACATCACAATGTCAACAAAAAACAAACCACTACAATCAATCGAAACAACTGCAATCCTCAATTAATTCAACACCAGTCCTCAACTGCCCTAGCGGTAATGCAAGGAATTGTGTAGGTTATTCAAACAATGGTGGGCACTAAAACTAAATTAGGATTTACCTAAATTGGTCAAGACCCAATGGACCTCAAGCTGCTTTGGTAACTCATTATTTTATACGTTAGCAACGTTGGAAGCTTGTGTAGTAGAGATTTGTAAAAAAATTAAGGAAATAATGAAGAGACATACAGGTCTTTAATGAGGAACAGACAACATTTTGATACAGTATGCAGTGGTGTGTATTAAAATTATCACCTGTGATAAAGCAAAGGGCACTATGATAAATGGCTTCCAAATGTTTAAATGTAGTTGCTGCTGCAATCTGGTAAATGGTGTCATCATAGTCAACAACTGGCGGGAAAGTTGACTGTATAATCTGCTTCCTGCTATTTAGGGAGAGGCAATATATATTTCTAAAAATGAAGTGCATTTTAAGTCTTCACTTTTTAACTAGCTCACCCATATGTTTTTTAAACATTAAGTCTTTGTCCAGATATTTATAGGCTGTAAACTGATAGATGGGAGAACCATCCAATGAATAAATATGTAGTTCAGCTGAATCACTTTTGCAAGAATTAGAGAACATACTGTATATTTAGTCTTGCTCGCATTAAGTACAAGTTTTAAACCAACTAGGGCTTTCTGTAAGGCAATAAAGTCACATTGCAGATCTAACGTAGCCTTGTCAACGGTTGGGGCAATGACATACATGTGTTGTCTGCATGCAGTTTTTGCAAGTTAACAGAGACCAATATTATTTATATAAATAGTAAAAGAGAACAAATCTCCAGTACCGACCCCTGCGGTACACCCTTTGTAATATCCAGGAAACTTGACACCATCAGAAATCACGCACTGAGTCCTGACTAATAATTCTCAATCCACTTGCAAGAAGCGTGATCCAGGCATATTTCAGTCAAACTTTGAATAAGTGTGATAGTCAACAGTATCAAAGGCCTTGAAAAGGTCTATAAATAAGGCAGCACAATGATTTTAATTAACTAAGCAATTTAACACATCTAAAACTGGGAAACCCTAAATCATTCCTGATGCTCCTCCTGGGTGCACGTTTTGGTTGTTGTCCTAGCACTACCCAGATCATTTATATAACCAACTCAGCATCAAGCTTTGATTATTTGAATCAGCTGGGTAATGCTAGAGAAAGAAAACATGCACCCAGGGAGGGCCCCAAGTCCGACAAGTGTAGCAGCTGAAACGGTGCCATGTCCAGGTCTAAAAGTGGATTGGTGGACATTAAGAATAGTATAAGAAGTAAAAAAAATGATTAGCTGGCTATGGATTCTAAAACTTTGGAAAGGAAGATCATGTGTAGATTGGATAGTAGTTATCTAAGTCAGAAGGATCTCTTCCTTTCTGTAGGGGGAGGACATGCCACTTTCCAGATATTAAGGATAACACCAGAAACAATTGTCAAGTAAAAAAAAAAATAGGTGAATGGTTCTGCAATAAGTGGTGTAGACAGCTAAAGTAAGAAGGGATTAAGTGAATCAGCTCCCATGGATGTTACATTTAAAAAAAAAATCAAAGCACATCAGACATCAAAGGGTTGAAAATAAACTGTGCGAGTCTGTTAGTGCATGATTCTCTACAATCTGTTCTGAGGTGAATAGAGGATCTCTAATATAATGATATGCACTTTCAAATAGGTGGCCAGGTAAAGCAAAATGGTAATGGCATCACATATTTCCATTTTGTCTGCCATGGTACCAGCGGCTGTCAAAACCTGCTAGGGCAACAAGGGGGTGGAGTTTTGTTTATAAGATTTGACCACTTTCCAGAAATTTGCTGGTACCACCCCTCTCCGACACAATTCAAGAAATAGAAATTCAAGAAATAGACATTTTACAGTCCATTCGGAAATGTTGTTACGTTACAGCCTTATTCTAAAATGTATTATATTTTTTACAATACCCCATAACGACAAAGCAAAAAAAGGTATTTAGGCATTTTTACAAATGTATTAAAAATAAACTGAAATAGAACATTTACATAAGTATTCAGATCCTTTAGTACTTTGTTGAAGCATCTTTGGCAGCAATTACAGCCTCAAGTCTTCTTTGGTATGACGCTACAAGCTTGGCACACCTGTAATTGGGGGAGATTATCCTATTCTTCTCTGCAGATCCCCTCAAGCTCTGTCAGGTTGGATGGGGTTCAAGTACAGGCTCTGGCTGAGCCACTCAAGGACATTCAGAGACTTGTCCCGAAGCCACTCCAGAGTTGTCTTGGATGTGTGCTTAGGGTCATTGTCCTGTTCTTAGGTGAACCTTCGCCCCAGTCTGAGGTCCTTTGCACTCTGGAGCAGGTTTTCATCAAGGAACTCTCTGTAATTTGCTCCGTTCATCTGTCCCTCGGATCTGACTAGTCTTCCAGTCCCTGCCGCTGAAAAACATCCCCACAGATAGAGTCTTGGTGGTTCCAAACTCCTTCCATTTAAGAATGATGGAGGCCACTGTTCTTGGGGACCTTCAATGCTGCAGAAATTTGTCAGTACACTTCCCAGATCTGTGCCTCGACACAATTCTGTCTCGGAGCTCTACAGACAATTCCTTCTACTTCAAAGTTGGTTTTTGTTATGACACTCACTGTCAACTGTGGGACCTTATATAGACAGGTGTGTGCCTTTCCAAATCATGACCAATCAATCGAATTTACCACAGGTGGACTCCAATCAAGTTGTAGAAACATCTGTATGATCAATGGAAACAGGATGCACCTGAGCTCAATTTCGAGTCTCATAGCTTTTGTCTCATAGCTCATGTAATTAAGGTATTCTGTTTTGTATTTTTTTATACATTTGCCTAAAAATGTCTAAAAATCTGTTTTCGCTTTGTCATTGTCGGATATTGTGTGTAGATTGATGAGGGAACAATTTTATTTAATCCAATTTAGAATAAGACTAACGTAACAAAAAAAGTGGAAGGGGTGGAAGGGGTCTGAATACTTTCCGAATGCACTGTGTTTCTCAATTGTTTGAAGGACTGCCAATCAGACATGTCAGTCTAGCCTTAGCCCAAACAAAATGGTATTTTATTTAATGGACAGTTCATGTGTTCACCCTTAGAAATTTGTGCGGCGCATCTTCATCTGTAAAAGTGTTAAACAGAGAAATAAAACAATGAAGGTGTCACGCAGCCCATTTTCACCTTCAGTGCGCTGTGCTGTGCCAGAATGCCAGCTCTTCTCTTCTCTTCTCTGCCACCAGTTACGCACCCCTTACAGAAGGGCCTGATCTGAGTCACACAACCCACCAGTCACTTGACCTCAGCTCAGACCAAATAAATATGCTTATAAAAATGACTAAAATGTCTCTTTGTTGTAATGCATGAGCGAGATTTAGGTAGCTTAAAATCTCTTGTGGAGGCAATGGACAATGGTCACTGAACTCATTGGCTGTAAACTTATGAGGGCTATTTGTTAGAAGTATATCTAAGAGAGTAGATTTTTCAAGGTTTTAAAGTTGGGGCGAGATGGTTTAAGTTATCAGCAAAGTTAGATAAAAATATATATATATAATTATTTCACCTTTATTTAACTTCTTAAGGTATAGAGGGCAGCATTTTCACTTTTGGATAAATAGCATGCCCAATTTCAACTTCCTGCTTCTCATGTCATGAATATAAGATATGCATATTATTAGTAGATTTGGATAGAAAACAGTAAAGTTTCTAAAATGGTTTGAATCATGTCTGTGAGTATAACAGAACTTATGTAGCAGGCAAAACCCCGAGGACTAACCGTTCAGAATTTTTTTTTGAGGTCTCTGTCTGTTCAGTGAATTCTCATTGGGAAACAATATTTCTTATCGACTTGTTTTCAGTTCCTACCGCTTCCACTGGATGTCACCAGACTTTGCAATTTGGTTGAGGTTATTCCTTTGTGCAATGAAGAAGTACGGCCATCTTGGAAAAAGGTAACGCTGTTGAGAGGAAGCAAGACTTGAAAAAGTAGTGTTTGTTTTCAATAGAGGACGAGAGGAAACTGACTCGTCTTCAATTTGATCGATTATTAATGTTTAAGTTGTGTTTTAAATGTTGTTTCGGCAAAGTTTACAGGCAACTTTTGAGATATTTTATAGTGACGTTGCGCAATTTGGAAGCAGTTTTTTTCTGGATCAACTGCGCCAAATAAATTGACATTTTGATTGAACAAAAGGACCAATTGTGATGTTTATGGGACATAAACACACATATTGGTAAGGCATGCTTTATTTTGTGTAGTGCCTGCAGGGTTGAAATATGCTACTCTTTGTTTACTGTTGTGCCATCATCAGATAATAGCTTCTTATGCTTTCGCCGAAAAGCTTTTCTTAAATCTGACATGTTGGCTGGATTCAATGAGTGTAGCTTTAATTTAGTATCTTACATGTGTGATTTAATGAAAGTTAGATTTTTGTATAATTTTATTTGAATTTGCCGCGCTGCATTTTCCCTGGCTTTTGGCCAAGTGGGATGCAAGTTAACCAGGTAAGCTAGTTGAGAACAGATTCTCATTTACAACTGCGACCTGGCCAAGAAAGCAAATTTAGCCCAGTACAAATATCTTTCAGCCCATCAGATACTGGCATCAACCAATCCAGATTAAAATGACATACTATTAATAATTGTGGATTTAAGAGACCAAGGTAGGGCGAGTGTCAAATGGGTATTATTACCAAGGCCCACATTTAGGACTAGACATTCAATTTGGTTAGGGACAGAGGTGGAATGGATACAGAAACATTTAAGTTGCTTTTTATGTATTTGTGACTCATTTCAGGAAACTATACGTATGTCGCACGTCACTACTTCACGAGAGACATTTGAACGTAAACTTATCAAAATGTGTTTTTTGACAGAAGTGCTTTCTGGAACATGAACAGAAATGCTTTCTGGAACTTTCATGTTCCTTAATAACAAAGGTGTATTCCATCTGTAAATACAAATAAAGTTGACTAAATTACCAGCCCAGTTGGTTTAGCCACAGAAAAAGAGGAACCTTTCCGCTAGCCATGATTGGCTGAGATAATGGATGGGCTGAACATGCCGGGAGATGAGTTTGGATTGGTCTGCCATGTAGCATGTTTCTGTCTATAATGTGAGCTGCTCAGTATGTTGATAGTCCTTTCTACTGCGTCATTTTTGAAAGATACAACGTTAGCTTCGAATTCAGCAGACGCTATCGACAGATCAGTTGGAAAAAGGGATTTGGGCAACGTTCTGCATACTTCATGGTCAGTGTGAACCGGAGTGACTTGACACAATGCTGGCCAAACAAGATGTAGCTACAAAGTAAACAGAGTTAAGTGGTTCCAGTCTGCAGCGAAGCATTCATTCATGTATGTGGGTAAGAGTCTAGCTACATTTTCAGATATATGTTTCTAATTTTGTCAGAAAATGGAACGTTAAAGTGTACTGTTAGCTAACTAGCAAATGTTAGCTTGCTGGCTCACCAGCTAACATTGTGTATGATCTGTGTAGTAATATTATTTGAATCAGAAACTAATTGATTTGCTAGTTTTAATTAAAGCCTGATGTTAGCTAGCTAACATTGAACCAAGTTGTTAGCTTTAGCTACCTGCAGATTCATACTATAGCTATGACAATGTTTGTATTGGTAGTAGCATGAGTTCGGATTATCCCGGTTCATTGTTTAGCTAGCTAGCTACATGTCTAAACAAAAAGTTTCCATTTTGCCAGATGATTACATGACCCATCAAGTTAACCAGGCGTGTCAAATCAAATCAAGTGTTATTTGTCACATGCTCCAAATAGAACAGGTGTTGACCTTACAGTGAATGCTTACTTACAAGCCCTTAATTAACCAACAATGCAGTTAAGAAAAATGTGTTAAGCAAAAAATAGATAAGTAAAAAATAAGAAATAAAGGTATCAAATACTTAAAGAGCAGCAGTAAAATAACAATAGGGATGCTATATACAGGGGGTACCGGTACAGAGTCGATGTGCGAGGGCACCGGTTAGTCGAGGTAATTGAGGTAATATGTACATGTAGGTAGAGTTAAAGTGACTATGCATAGATAATAAACAGAGAATAGCAGCAGAGTAAAAGAGGGGGGGGGGCAATGCAAATAGACTGGGTAGCCATTTGATTAGCTGTTCAGGAGTCTTATGGCTTGGAGGTAGAAGCTGTTGTGAAGCCTTTTGGATCTAGACTTGGTGATCCGGTACCGCCTATGACTAGGGTGGCTGGAGTCTTTGACAATTTTTAGGGCCGTCCTCTGACACTGCCTGGTATATAGGTCCTGGATGGCATGAAGCTTGGCTGCAGTGATGTACTGGATTGTACGCATTTCCTTCACATGACCCTTCAATTTAGACAATTCTGTCGGGTAGGCATCATCTAATAATTATAAAATATATATTTTTTTATTTGGACACTTAGTTTTTTATTATTGATACAATACAAGTAACCATTTCACTGTACCGTTTACACCTTCTGTACCTGTGCATGTGACAAATAAACGTTGATTTTATTTGATATAGTGTGTGCTAACCAGAGACAGTAACATAGAGATTGTAGAGGAGATTGTCGAGGAACACAAATATCTGTGTGTCCTCTTCGACAATACGCTTCAGAGGAGTAAATGTAACAGACCTGACCTACAAAAAGTGTCAGAGACAATACTTTGTCTAAAGGCTGGGATCTTTTAATGTTGATTGTACTATACCGACTCTGTTTTACAAATATTTAATTGAGAGTATTTGAACTTTCTGTATTGTTTGTTGGTTTGGCACTGCCACTGTTAGCAAGAGAAATATGCTGAGAAGGATTATCACCACAGCGAGCAAGGTACTTGGAGTCAAACATACAGGCCTGGATGAGATCTTTAAAAGGTCAGGACCCTCCGCAAGGCTCACAAAATAATTTTAGTCCCAGGCCACCCCCTGTACCCGAACTTTGAACTACTCCCCTTGACAGGAAAAACAGAACAAGACAATAATTTGTGCCAGGTGTGATATATAGCTCGGGCTAATATTTCTATCGACCCAGTAAGTCAAGCAGGCTAGTCTCTTTATTGGTATGTAACTGTTATGAAAGTTGTATTGTCAATTTGTTTTGTATCTAAATGACACTTTAAACTTATACATGACACTGCAATAAAATGTCCCCATGTAAAGATGGGGAGATGTCTAGCCGTAATAAAAGAGATGCTCTGATTTTTTGACACCACACTCCAAAAAGCAAGTTCTGCAGAATCTAGTTTTGTCAAATCTTGATTATTGTCCAGTCTTGTGGTCCAGTGTTGCAAGTAAAGAGCTAGTTAAGCTGCATCTGGCCCAGAACAGAGCGGCACATTTTGCTCTTAATTGTAATCAGCCTTAAATACTGTGCATGCCAGTATCTCTTGGCTAAGAGTTGAGGAGAGACTGACTGCATCACTTCTTTTTATAAGAAACAATATGTTGAAAATCCCAAATTGTTTGCATATTCAGCTTACACACAGCTCTGACACACACACTTATCCCACCAGACATGCCATCAGGGTTGTATTCACAGTTCCGAAATCCAGAACAAATTCAAGAAAGCGTACAGTATTATATAGAGCCCTTATTGCATGGAACTTCCTTCCATCTCATGTTTCAAAAAACAGATAAAGCAACACCTCGCAGCACAATGCCTCTCCCCTATTTGACCTAGATAGTTTGAGTGTATGCATTGATATCTAGGCTACATGTGCCTTTAAAAACAAATGTATGTAGTCACAGTATGTCCTTGAGTTGTTCTTGTCTATTGATGTTCTGTATTGCGATTCATGTTTTGTATGGACCCCAAGAAGAGTAGCTGCTGCTTTTGCAACAGCTAATGAGGATACTATTAAAAACCAAAAATACCTCTCCTATTTCTAACTCGATTCCACTTTGCTTTCGATGGAGTAGAAAAAAACTCAGTAGATATCTGATTCTCGATGGTGGGATGTGTTAATATGGGAAAGTGGTCCAAGGTAGTATTCTCAGTAGCTACTGCAGATGAGCTAGTCACATAGAGCACCCTGAATTCCCCTCGGTCATTTAGAATTGCTAAAGCCGTCAGTCTTTAAGTCTCCTTAGCCAAAGGAAGATGTTGTCTTTAGTCCATATTCTCCTCTAGTAGCTCCTTTGAGGCACAGAGCTGTTTGCATTTATCACAAGTTTACAGTGGCTTGCTAAAGTATTCACCCCCTTGACATTTTTCCTATTTTGTTGCCTTACAACCTGGAATAAAAAGATATATATTTTTAGGCTTGTATCATTTGATTTACACAACATGCCTACCACTTGAAGATATGTTTTATTGTGAAACAAACAAGAACTAAGATTTTAAAGTCAATACTTTCTTAGAGCCACCTTTTGCAGGAATTACAGCTGCAAGTCTCTTGGTGTATGTCTCTATAATCTTGGCACATCTAGTCCCTGGGATTTTTGCCCATTCTTCAAGGCAAAACTGCTCCAGCTCCTTCAAGTTGGATGGGTTCCGCTGATGTACAGCAATATTTAAGTCACAGCACAGATTCTCAATTGGATTCTCTGGGCTTTTGCCATTCCAAGCCATTGAAATGCTTCCCCTTAAACCACTCGAATGTTGCTTTAGCAGTATGCTTAGGGTCATTGTCCTGCTGGAAGGTGAACCTCCATCCCAGTCTCAAATATCTGGAAGACAAACAGGTTTCCCTCAAGAATTTCCGTCTTTAGCACCATCCATCATTCCGTCAATTCTGACCAGTTTCCCAGCCCTTGCCGATGAAAAACATCCCCACAGCATGATTGTGTTCTCGGGGTGAAGGGAGGTTTAGGTTTGCTCCAGACATAATATTTTCCTTGATGGCCAAACAGCTCAATTTTAGTCTCATCTGACCAGAGTACCTTCTTCCATAAGTTTGTGGAGTCTCTCGCATGCATTTTGGCAAACACCAAACATGTTTGATAATTTATTTCTTTAAGCAATGGCTTTTTTCTGTCCACTCTTCCGTAAAGCCCAGCTCTGTGGGGTGTACGGCTTAAAGTGGTCCTATGGACAGATACTCAAATCTCCGCTGTAGAGTTTGCAGCTCCTTCTGGGTTATCTTTGGTCTCTTTGTTGCCTCTGATTAATGCCCTCCTTGCCTGGTCTGTGAATTTTGGTGGGCGGCCCTCTCTTGGCGGGTTTGTTGTGGTGCCATATTCTTAAAAAATTTTAATAATGGATTTAATGGTGCTCCATGGGATGTTCAATGTTTCGGATATTTTTTATAACAAAACCCTGATCTGTACATCTCCACAACTTTGTCCCTGACCTGTTTGGAGAGGTCCTTTTTCTTCATGGTGCTGCTTGCTTGGTGGTGCACCTTACTTAGTGGTGTTGCAGACCCTGGGGCCTTTCAGAACAGGTGTGTATATATACTGAGATCATGTGAAAGATCATGTGACACTTCTGAAGGTAATTGGTTGCACCAGATCTTATTTAGGGGCTTCAAAGCAAAGGGGGTGAATACATACACTCACCACTTTAGGTATTATTTTATTATTTTTTTCACCAATTTTGATTATTTTGTGTATGTCCATTACATGAAATCCAAATAAATATGTATTTAAATTACAGGTTTCATGCATGTCAACATCAGAAGCCTCCTCCCTAAGTTTGTTTTACTCACTGCTTTAGCACACTCTGCTAACCCTGATGTCCTTGCCGTGTCTGAATCCTGGCTCAGGAAGGCCACCAAAAATTCTGAGATTTCCATACCCAACTATAACATTTTCCATCAAGATAGAACTGCCTAAGGGGGAGGAGTTGCAGTCTACTGCAGAGATAGCCTGCAAAGTAATGTCATACTTTCCAGGTCCATACCCAAACAGTTCGAACTTCTAATTTTAAAAATGAATCTCTCCAGAAATAAGTCTCACTGTTGCCGCCTGCTACCGACCCCCCTCAGCTCCCAGCTGTGCCCTGGACACCATTTGTGAATTGATCGCCCCCACCAGGTACAACCAGGTACCTGAACCCACCAGGTACAACCCTAAATCTGTAAACAAGGGTACCCTCATAGACGTTATCCTGACCAACTGGCCCTCCAAATACACCTCCGCTGTCTTTAACCAGGATCTCAGTGATCACTGACTCATTGCCTGTATCTGCAGTCAAACAACCACCCCTGCAGAACTAAGAACAGATATAGCCCTTGGTTCACTCCAGACCTGACTGCCCTCGACCAGCACAAAAACATCCTGTGGCGGACTGCAATAGCATCGAATAGTCCCCGCGATATGCAACTGTTCAGGGAAGTCAGGAACCAATACACGCAGTCAGTCAGGCAAAGGCCAGCTTCTTCAGGCAGAAATTTGCATCCTGTAGCTCTAACTCCAAAAAGTTCTGGGACACTGTAAAGTCCATGGAGAACAAGAGCACCTCCAGCTGCCCACTGCACTGAGGCTAGGTAACACGGTCACCACCGATAAATCCATGATTATCGAAAACTTCAAAAAGCATTTCTCAACGGCTGGCCATGCCTTCCTCCTGGCTACTCCAACCTCGGCCAACAGCTCCGCCCCCCCCCCGCAGCTACTCGCCCAAGCCTCTCCAGGTTCTCCTTTACCCAAATCCAGATAGGAGAGGTTCTGAAAGAGCTGCAAAACCTGGACCCGTACAAATCAGCTGGGCTTGACAATCTGGACCCTCTATTTCTGAAACTATCCGCCGCCATTGTCGCAACCCCTATTACCAGCCTGTTCAACCTCTCTTTCATATCGTCTGAGATCCCCAAGGATTGGAAAGCTGCCGCAGTCATCCCCCTCTTCAAAGTGGGAGACAACCTGGACCCAAACTGTTACAGACCTATATCCATCCTGCCCTGCCTATCTAAGGTCTTCGAAAGCCAAGTCAACAAACAGGTCACTGACCATCTCGAATCCCACCGTACCTTCTCTGCTGTGCAATATGGTTTCCGAGCCGGTCATGGGTGCACCTCAGACACGCTCAAGGTACTAAACGATATCATAACCGCCATCGATAAACGACCTTGCCAAGGCTTTCGACTCTGTCAATCACCATATTCTTATTGGCAGACTCAGTAGCCTCGGTTTTTCTGATGACTGTCTTGCCTGGTTCACCAACTACTTTGCAGACAGAGTTCAGTGTGTCAAATCGGAGGGCATGCTGTCCGGTCCTCTGGCAGTCTCCATGGGGGTGCCACAGTGTTCAATTCTCGGGCCGACTCTTTTCTCTGTATATATCAATGTTGTTGCTCTTGCTGCGGGCGATTCCCCGATCCACCTCTACGCAGACGACACCATTCTGTATACTTCCGGCCCGTCCTTGGATACTGTGCTATCTAACCTCCAAACGAGCTTCAATGCCATACAACATTCCTTCCGTGGCCTCCAACTGCTCTTAAATGCTAGTAAAACCAAATGCATGCTTTTCAACTGTTCGCTGCCTGTTCCGACCTAGAATATGTGGACATCTATAAGTACCTAGGTGTCTGGCTAGACTGTAAACTCTCCTTCCAGACTCATATCAAACATCTCCAATCTGAAATCAAATCTAGAGTCGGCTTTCTATTCCGCAACAAAGCCTCCTTCACTCACGCTGCCAAACTTACCCTAGTAAAACTGACTATCCTACCGATCCTGGACTTCGGCGATGTCATCTACAAAATAGCTTCCAATACTCTACTCAGCAAACTGGATGCAGTTTATCATAGTGCCATCCGTTTTGTTACTAAAGCACCTTATACCACCCACCACTGCGACCGGTATGCTCTAGTCGGCTGGCCCTCGCTACTTATTCGTCGCCAGACCCACTGGCTCCAAGTCATCTACAAGTAGGTTAGGCTAGGTAAAGCTCCGCCTTATCTCAGTTCACCAACTTCAAACATCTGCTATCTGAGCAGCTAACCGATCGCTGCAGCTGTACATAGTCTATCGGTAAATAGCCCACCCAATTTTACCTACCTCATCCCCATACTGTTTATACTTATTTACTTTTCTGCTCTTTTGCACACCAATATCTCTACATGACCATCTGATCATTTATCACTCCAGTCTTAATCTGCAAAATTGTAATTATTTGCCTACCTCCTCATGCCTTTTGCACACAATGTATATAGACTCTTTTTTTTCTACTGTGTTATTGACTTGTTAATTGTTTACTCCATGTGTAACTCTGTGTTGCTGTGCTTTATCTTGGCCAAGTCGCAGTTGCAAATGAGTACTTGTTCTCAACTAGCCTACCTGGTTAAATAAAGGTGAAATAAAATAAATAAATAAAATAAAGCAATAAAATAGGAAAAACGCCAAGGGGATGAATACTTATGCAAGGCACAGTATAGGTCAGTATACTCTTCCTCTTGGACTACAATGAACATGTCACAGGTCTCACGTTTTATGGCTTTGCTGTCCATGTCCGGATCCGACTCCAAAACAAATGAGTCTGACATATTTATGCTCAGATCAGAAATGGAGATCCCGGCTACAAGAGCCAACCACGACATGAGACAAGCTGAAGCTTACAGCCAAGTAACCCAGATAATCAAAGTTAGCCTACTAATGCTAGCTCCAAGAGACGGCAAAAATCCAGCCGAACACGGCGTGTTGAAAGCAGCACTAATTACCGTGGTTCCTAAAACAAACACTTTAACAAAGGTTTTAAAAGTATAAAATGTACACAGTACCAGTCAAATGTTTAGACACACCTACTCATTGCAGTGTTTTTATTTTTACTATGTTCTACATTGTAGAATAATAGTGAAGACATCAAAACTATAAAATAAAACATGAATGTAGTAAAAAGGTGTTAATCAAATCAAAATATATATATTTTATCTTGGCATTTTCTCAACCAGCTTCATAAGGTAGTCACATGGAATACATTTAAATTAACAGATGTGCCCTATTAAAAGTTAGTTTGTGGAATTGCTTTCCTTCTTAATGAGTTTGAGCCAATCAGTTGTGTTGCGACAAGGTAGGGTTGGTATACAGAAGAAGCCCTATTTGGTAAAAGACCATGAACATATTATGACAAGAAGAGCTCAAACAAGCAAAGAGAAATGACAGTCCATCATTACTTTAAGAAAAGAAGGTCAGTCAAAAAAAGGACATTGCTAGAACTTTGAAAGTTTCTTCAAGTGCAGTCTCAAAAACTATAAAGTGCTATGATGAAACTGGCTCTCATGAGGACCGCCACAGGAAAGGAAGACCCAGAGTTACCCCAGAGGATAAGTTCATTAGAGTTACCAGACTCAGAAATTGCAGCCCAAATAACTGCTTTACAGAGTTCAACTAACAGACACATCTCAACGTAAACTGTTCAGAGGAGACTGTGTGAATCAGGCATTCATGGTTGAATTGCTGCATAGAAACCACTACTAAAGGACAACAATAAGAAGAAGGGATGGGCTTGAGCCAAGAAACACAAGCAATGGCCATTAGACCGGTGGAAATCTGTCCTTTGGTCTGTCCTAATTTTAGATTTTTGGTTCCAACCGTCTTGTCTTTGTGAGAAGCAGAGTAGGTGAACAGAGGATGTCCGCATGTGTGGTTCATACTGTGAATCATGGAGGAGGAGGAGGTGTGATGGTGCTTTGCTGATGACACTGATTTATTTAGAACTCAAGCCACACTAAACCAGCATGGCTACCGCAGCATTTTGTGGTCCCAGTGTTGACAGTGCAGGTCAGAGCAAAAACCAAGCCATGAGGTCATAGAAATTGTCCGTAGATCTCCTAGAAAGGATTGTGTTGAGGCACAGATTTGGAGAAGGGTTCCAAAAAATGTCTATAGCATTGAAGGTCCCCAAGAATACAGTGACCTCCATCATTCTTAAATGGAAGAAGTTTGGAACCACTCAAGACTCTTCCTAGAGCTGACCGAAACTGAGATGGGCCTTGGTCAGGGAGGTGACCAAGAACCTGATGGTCACTCTGACAGAGATCCAGACTTCCTTTGTGGAGATGGGAGAACATTCCACAAGGACAACCATCTCTGCAGCACTCCAGCAATCAGGCCTTTATGATAGAGGGGCCAGACGGAAGCCAGTCCTCACTAAATGGTACATGACAGCCCGCTTGGAATTTGCCAAAAGGCACCTAAAGGACTCTCAGACCATGAAAACAAGATTTCTGGTCTGATAAAACCAAGATTGAAATCTTTGGCCTGAATGCCAAGCGTCACATCTGGAGGATCCTGGCACCATTCCTATGGTGAAGCATGGTGGTAGCAGCATCATGTAGTGGCAGGGAGAGGGAAAGATGAACGGACAAAAGTTCAGCGAGATCCTTGATGAACACCTTCTTCAGAGCGCTCAGGACATCAGACTGGGGTGAAGGGTTCACATTCCAACAGGATAACGACCTTAAGCACACCGCCAATATAAAGTAGGACTGGCCTTGGGATAAGTCTCTGCGTGTCCTTGAGTGGCCCAGGCAAAGCGTGGACTTGATTTCGATCAAACATCTCTGGAGACCCTGAAAATAGCTGTGCAGCGACTCTCCCCATCCAACCTGACAGAGCTTGAGAAGATCTGCATTGAAGAATTGGAGAAACTCCCTATATACACGTGCCAAGCTTGTAGTGCCATACCCAAGAAGACTGATTGATATAATCACTGCCAAATTTGCTTCTACAAAGTTTCGGTTTTATTTATTTAATTTCACCTTTATTTAACCAGGTAGGCCACTTGAGAACAAATTCTCATTTACAACTGCGACTGGCCAAGATAAAGCAAAGCAGTATGACAAAAACAACAACAGAGTTACACGTAAACAAACGTACAGTTAATAACACAATAGAAAATTCAATGTAAAATGTGTGCAAATGTAGAAGAGTAGGGAGGTAAGGCAATAAATAGGCCATAGAGGTGAAATAATTACAATTTAGCATGAACACTGGAGTGATAGATGTGCAGATGATGATTTGCAAGTAGAGATACTGTGGTGCAAAAGAGCAAGAGGGTAAGTAATAATATGGGGATGAGTTATTTACAGATTGGCTGTGTACAGGTACAGTCAATAAGCTGCTCTGGCAGCTGATGCTGAAAGTCAGAGAGGGAGATATAAGACTCCAGCTTCAGTAATTTTTGCATTTCATTCCAGTCATTGGCAGCAGAGAACTGGAAGGAAAGGCGGCCAAAAGGAGTGTTGGCTTTGGGGACGATCAGTGAAATATACCTGCTGGAAGACGTGCTATGGGTGAGTGTTGCTATGGTGACCAGTGAGCTGTGATAAGACGGGGCTTTACCTAGTAATGACTTATAGATGACCTGAAGCCATTGGTTTTGTCGATGAATATGTAGTGAGGGCCAGCCAAAGAGAGCATACAGGTCGCAGTGGTGGGTAGTATATGGGGCTTTGGTGACAACGGATGGCACTGATAAACTACATCCAGTTTGCTGAGTAGAGTGTTGGAGGCTATTTTGGAAATGACATCGCCAAAGACAAGGATCGGTAGGATCGTCAGTTTTACGAGGGTATGTTTGGCTGCATGAGTGGAGGTTTCGTTGCAAAAAACGAAACAGATTCTAGATTTAATTTTGGATTGGAGATGCTTAATGTGAGTCTGGAAGGAAAGTTTACAGTCTAACCAGACACCCAGATATTTGTAGATGTCCACTTATTCTAAGTCAGAATCGTCCAGAGTAGTGATGCTAGTTGGGCGGGAGGGTGCAGGCAGAAATCAGTTGAAGAGCATGCACTTTGTTTTACTAGCATTTAAAAACATTTGGAGGACACGGAAGGAATGTTGTTGAAGCTCATTTGGAGGTTTGTTTGCACAGTGTCCAAAGAAGGGCCAGAAGTATACAGAATGGTGTCGTCTGCGTAGAGCTGGATTAGAGAATCACCAGCAGCAAGAGCGACATCATTGATATATACAGAGAAAAGAGTCACCCGAGAATGGAACCCTGTGGCACCCCCATAGAGATTGCCAGTGGTCCGGACAACAGGCACTCCGATTTGACACACTGAACTCTGTCTGAGAATTGGTTGGTGAACCAGGCGAGGCAGTCATTTGAGAAGCCAAGGCTATTGAGTCTGCCGATAAGAATGCGATGATGACAGAGTTGAAAGCCTTGGCCAGGTCAATGTAGACGGTAGCACAGTACTGTCTTTTATCGTTGGCGGTTATGAAATCGTTTAGGACCTTGAGCGTGGCTGAGGTGCACACATGACCAGCTCGAAAACCATATTGCATAGTGGAGAAGGTACACGGTGTGATTCAAAATTGTCAGTGATCTGTTTGTTAACCTCTCTGGGATATGTGGGATGCTAGCCCACCTGGCCAAAAGCCAGAGAAATGCAGAGCGCCAAATTCAAATAAATTACTATAAAAATCTAACTTTCATGAAATCACACATGTAAGATACCAAATTAAAGCTACACATGTTGTGAATCCAGCCAACGTCAGATTTCAAAGGCTGTTCGGCGAAAGCAAACAATGCTATTATCTGAGGATAGCACCTCCGTAAACAAAAGAGAGAAAACATATTTCAACCCAGCAGGCACACAAAACACAGAAATAAAAATAAAATCATGCCTTACCTTTGACAAGCTTCTTTTATTGGCACTCCAATATTGTCCCATAGACATCACAAATGGTCCTTTTGTTCGATTAATTACATCAATATATATCCAAAATGTCCATTTATTTGGCGCGTTTGAAAACACCGGTTCCAACTTGTGCAACGTGACTCCAAAATATCTCAAAGGTTACCTGTAAACTTTTCCAAAACATTTCAAACTACTTTAGGTATTATTTAAAGTAAATAATCGATAAAATTGAAGACGGGATGATCTGTTCAATACAGGAAGAAAACAAACTGACGCTACCTTTCTGGTCACGCGCCTCTAACAAACAGTACACTGAAGTTACCCTCGTTTTGAACAGGGCTACTTCTTCATTACACAAAGGAAAAACCTCAACCAACTTCTAAAGACTGGTGACATCCAGTGGAAGCGGTAGGAACTGGAAGAAGGTCCCTTAGAAATCTGGATTTCCAATGAAAACACTTTGAAAAGAGAGTGACCTCAAAAAATTCATCTGAATGGTTTTTCCTCTGGGTTTCGCCTACTACATAAGTTCTGTTATACTCACAGACATGATTCAAACAGTTCTAGAAACTTCAGAGTGTTTTCTACTAATAACATGCATTAAGAGAACACAAGATTGATTCATGCTTAAAGGCATGGGTATAAGTGTCCGATGAAACCAAATGACAGTTTTTATATCTTGTAACTGGACTTTATGAATTACTATAAGTCTATTACTAATCAAATCTACAAATAAAGCTTATCAAAGGATTACACTGTAATGTTTTTGTTGTAAGGGAAACAAATTGGCTATGTAGGTGTACGTTTTTTCTAGTATGAATTATACAAAATTATACAAAACTGAAGTTAAAGAAGAACACAAAAGCTTTACACGCAAGTGAGTATTCTGTAATTGACACATTTTTTATACATTAGGAGAGGTACTCCGACACACACATGAATACGTAAGACTGTGGACACACCAAGAGACACAGAATCGTTGAAGATACATATGGGGTGGTGTGAATGTAAATACCTAAGTCCACCAACGGCCGTCGGATCTACAGGTAGAGGATCACATGTCTTAGGATCTCATATTTAAACCCCTGTATGAATAGAACACTAGTGGAAAGGAAGTATAATGGGTTACTAGAGATAATGGATCAACAGAGTTTAACTTGCTAGGTAGAGCTTCAGTGTGGAGAGAGCCCGCAATCTATAGGGGACTGATAGACCGTGCCAGCCCAGTTATTGTGAAAGTCGATCCCAGAAAGAGATTCTAGTCTCGAGAGCTGCCTTAAAAAAGCTCCCTCCAAAGTTTCTCTTCCCTTCTGAATTGGCTGATGTATTCTATACATTTGGTGCATTACAGGTTAATCTTAAAATAATAGACATTCCAAAGTTTAATTGGGGAATGTATTTTATAGAAACAGATATCTGTATCAGATATCCTGCCCAAGATGCAGTAAACTCCATTAAGATTAAGAACATTTAGGAATGATTATTTTCTTTTCTTCCAGGACTGATGGAATGTCCGCTACCATTGACAAACATGTTCATCAATGATTCTGTATCTCTCCCTTTGAAAGACTTTCTGAAGCAGGTGCCTTAGGAGAGCAGTTTTGAAACAGTGTACTATACAGTGTAGAGGTACCCAGATCTGGTTGCTAAGGGAGCTCCCAAATTAAGTAGGCCTGGGCATATTTTTTTCCCTACAGTTTACCACACACACAGCCCACCTGTAAATGAATATTTGTTAGTGGTGTTCATCCTGTTTTTGATTTATTAGGTGGGGTCTTTTTTTTATTTATATTTTTTTATACTTTTGTACTCTTCACTTCATCGAATACATTGCCACTGTTGCTAAGAATAATTCCCCACAACCAAAGTGGATGCCTGCAACTTGGTTGGAATCCCTGTTTGGGATCCCAAATTGCCAAATGGGCTGCAGTGTGTTTTTGTCTTAGTTTACCTAATTGTTTAATTTAACATGCTGTGTGTATTTTTTAGGAATTCACTACCGTTTATAGAAGTATAACCTTTATTATGATGTCAGTATTACCATACTAATTAGATTGCATAACCCAGAATGAAGGTTTTGAAATGTTGAAATGTCTGGATTTATGTGTTGATTTCCCTTACTTTAATAAAAATGATATAGAAGCTCAAATGTAATGGTTACCTTAAAATTATATGAGAATGGAATGTGATGGAAAATGTTATTATGTGAAGATACAAGCCTTGAACATGTTCATAGTGTCATAAATAATACTTGGTTCCTGCCTGTGCATAGTAAAGATATGACCTCCTTCTTAGGACCATCTGGCAGAACGCCCAGAATATGTTCTTTAATTTAAGATAGGAGATGGTTCCGGACACATGCAGGAATGTATCGTGTCTGTAACCAGTATATAAGAGATGTAACGGGACTGCCCGAGAGAGGCTCACTTCAGACCAGTACTTTATGAATCTTTGAACTCTCCAGCTTGCTGTTAAGAAACAAAGATTAATTGACTTCGAGTGTCCCTGTGTAGAATTTCCACGACAGTGTGATTTCAAGTTTACTTCGATATAATGTTTATTATATCAATATTTGGCATAAAGGAGTTCACCGCCATTTCTCAAATAATTCATTTTAATTACATGAAAAGATCCCACCATGTTGAACGCAAAAATTGTCTGTAGGCATTTATAAAATTGTACCTGCATTTCATGTTTCCATCAGACCGGTCGTGAATTTTCATGTAATCATCCGCATTAAATGGTTGGATGGAAATGTGGTTAGTGTTGTGTAAATTAACCTCCCAGCCCCAAATGAATGGAAGATGTAGGCATCAAACAGGGATTGGGTGTTAATTGATGCAAATGTATATAAAATATACAAAATAAATTGTGTGTGTGATGCCATTGTCAATGTTCCTCTGTGCTTTGCGCAAGTCCTCATATGGGACCCAATTCAGGAAACTAGGCATATGTCGAAAGTCACAACTTCGCAGGAGAGCCGTTAGAACGTAAAACATATTTTTTTTATCAAAATATGTTTTTTGGCAGAAATGCCTTCTCGAACATGTGAACATTCATGTGCCTTAATTTCAGACTTGTATGCCATCTGCAAATACGAACAAAATGTTTACTTTACGAGCCTAATTGGTTTGGCCAGATAAAAAGTGACCAACTGTCCCGATAGCCATGATTGACTTAGACAATGAGTGGGCTGGACATGCAGAGAGATGAGTATGCTCTCCACTTTCTGGAGGACCCAGTTTTGAAATCAGTGGAATTCGAGTATGATAGCTAAGGAGATGGAGAAAACACCAGTCTGGATTACATCTTCAAACTAAGAGCAACCATGCATGGCATCAGACAGGAGATGCATCCACCATGATTTAATCTAGCAAGTTACATTTTCAGATATTACACATTTCTAAATTTGACAGAAAGTGGTTTCATTTCAAGTGTACTGTTAGCTAGCTAACGTTGTGTATGATTTTATTCTTCGGAAATCAGACACATTTGCTTGACTAGTTATAGCCATAGAACTGATTGGTTAGCTACCTGCAGATTCATGTAGGGTAATAACGTAATGAGTTGTGATATGGTCCATTGTTTAGCTAGGTAGCTAGCTACATGTCTTAACAAAATACTCCACTATGCAAGTATCCATTTCAATAGAATGTCACTGCAACTGTTGTTGATAACCAGAGCGAATTTTACAGCTAGTATGTCTACCTACTCCAATTTCAGACCATGGGTAAGTCTAGCTAGCTACATTTTCAGATATTATGCGATCCTAATTTTGAAAAAGTATTTTGTTTCATGTTAAAGTGTACTGTTAGCTAGCTAGCTAACGTTAGCTAGCTGGCTCGCTAACTAACTTTATGTCAAATAGCTATCTATTTCTTAACCTCTTGAAACTACCCCTCATGGATCCGGGAGAATTGTCATCAACTACACGAATTAGTATAACGCCACGGACAAAAAAATCTAACTTGAAAATATTCATATTCATGAAATCTCAAGTGAAATATAGTGAAACAAAGCTAAGCCTTTTGTTAATCACCCTGTCGTCTCAGATTTTGAAATTGTGCTTTAGAGCCAAAGCAAGACAAGCATTTGTGTAAGTTTATCGATAGCCTAGCATAGCATTATGTCCAGCTAGCAGCAGGAAGCTTGGTAACAAAAATCAGAAAAGCCATACAAATGATACCTTTGATGATCTTCGGATGTTTTCACTCACGAGACTCCCAGTTTGACAGCAAATGTTCCTTTTGTTCCATAAAGATAATTTTTATAGCCGAAATACCTCCACGTTTTGTTGAGAAATCCACCGGAAATTGAGGTCAGGACAACGCCGAAAAAAACTGAAAATTAGATCCATAATATTGACAGAAACATGGCAAACGTTTTTTATAATCAATCCTCAAGGTGATTTTCAAATATCTATTCGATAATACACTGATCAAAAAAATTAAGGGAACACAATGTAACTCCAAGTCAATCACACTTCTGTGAAATCAAACTGTCCACTTAGGAAGCAACACTGATTGACAATAAATGTCACATGCTGTTGTGCAAATGGAATAGACAACAGGTGGAAATTATAGGCAATTAGCAAGACACCCCCAATAAAGGAGTGGTTCTGCAGGGGGTAACCACAGACCACTTCTCAGTTCCTATGCTTCCTGGCTGATGTTTTGGTCACTTTTGAATGCTGGCGGTGCTTTCACTCTAGTGGTAGCATGAGACAGAGTCTACAACCCACACAAGTGACTCAGGTAGTGCAGCTCATCCAGGATGGCACATCAATGCGAGCTGTGGCAAGAAGGTTTGCTGTGTCTGTCAGCGTAGTGTCCAGAGCATGGAGGCGCTACCAGGAGACAGGCCAGTACATCAGGAGACGTGGAGGAGGCCGTAGGAGGGCAACAACCCAGCAGCAGGACCGCTACCTCCGCCTTTGTGCAAGGAGGAGCAGGAGGAGCACTGCCAGAGCCCTGCAAAATGACCTCCAGCAGGCCACAAATGTGCATGTGTCTGCTCAAACGGTCAGAAACAGACTCCATGAGGGTGGTATGAGGTCCCGACGTCCCTAGGTGGGGGTTGTGCTTACAGCCCAACACAGCGCAGGACGTTTGGCATTTGCCAGAGAACACCAAGATTGGCAAATTTGCCACTGGCTCCCTGTGCTCTTCACTGATGAAAGCAGGTTCACACAGAGCACATGTGACAGACGTGACAGAGTCTGGAGACGCTGTGGAAATGTTCTGCTGCCTGCAACATCCTCCAGCATTAATGGTTTGGCGGTGGGTCAGTCATGGTGTGGGGTGGCATTTCTTTGGGGGGCCGCACAGCCCTCCATGTGCTCGCCAGAGGTAGCCTGACTGCCATTAGGTACCGAGATGAGATCCTCAGACCCCTTGTGAGACCATATGCTGGTGAAGTTGGCCCTGGGTTCTTCCTAATGCAAGACAATGCTAGACCTCTTGTGGCTGGAGTGTGTCAGCAGTTCCTGCAAGAGGAAGGCATTGATGCTATGGACCGCCCGTTCCCCAGACCTGAATCCAATTGAGCACATCTGGGACACCATGTCTCGCTCCATCCTCCAACGCCACGTTGTACCACAGACTGTCCAGGAGTTGGTGGATGCTTTAGTCCAGGTCTGGGAGGAGATCCCCAGGAGACCATCCGCCACCTCATCAGGAGCATGCCCAGGCGTTGTAGGGAGGTCATACAGGCACTTGGAGGCCACACACACACTACTGAGCCTCATTTTGACTTGTTGGGGATAGGGGGCAGTATTTTCACTTCGGATGAATTGCATGCCCATAGTGAACTGCATCCTACTCTGTCCTAGATTGCTAATATATGCATATTATTACTGGATAGAAAACACTCAGAAGTTTCTAAAACTGTTTGAATTATGTCTGTGAGTATAACAGAACTCATAGGGCAGGCAATCTTCCAAACAGGAAGTGAAATTCTGAATGCGTGTCTAATTTTAAGTCATCGCCTCTTCCCTTCCAAATAAGATATGGATCTGTTAGCACTTCCTACGCCTTCCACTAGATGTCCTCATTCAGTAGAACGTGGAATGGAGCCCCTGGTGTGAACTTCGAAAGAATGGGAAGGGAATCACTGTCCTGGGGAGTCACTGTCCTGGCAGAATGCAATTTCCCTGTGGCACACTTGTCTGTGGATGTCACCATCGTTCCATTTGGCTGCAGATGAAAATGTATGCTGCGGTTGGAACGTTTTTGGATATATATGAAAATAACATACTGAAGATTGATTCTCTACTTAGTTTGACCAGTTTATTCAACCTGGAATATATCTTTTTTAAGTTTTTGTCCGAGTTCTCCTGGACCAGCGTCAGCTTTTGGGCACATGAGCTGAAAGTGCTTGCAAATGCAGCTAATTGGACACTAGTATTGGACATCATGGAACAAAACAACGATTTATTGTGGAACTAGGACTCCTTGCACTGCCTTCTGATGAAAGATCATCAAAGGTAAGGGAATATTTATGATGTAATTTCGTATTTCTGTTGACTCCAACATGGCGGAGAAATATATTTACGTCTGAGCGCAGTCTCAGATTATTGCATGGTAGGCTTTTTCATAACATTAAAAAAAAATCTGATACAGCGGTTGCATTAAGAACCAGGGTCTCTTTAATTATATGTAGAACATGTATCTTTAGTCAAAGTTTATGATGAGTATTTCTGTTATCTGGCGTAGCTTTCTATAATTCCTCCGGATATTTTGGAGGCATTTCTGAACATGGCGTCAATGTAAACTGAGATTTGTGGATATAAATATGCACATTATCGAACAAAACATAAATGTATTGTGTAACATGTCATATGAGTGTCATCTGATGAAGATTATCAAAAGGTTCGTGATTTATTTTCTCTCTAATTCTGCTTTTGTCACTATCTTTGGCTGGGAAACATTTGGGGGTCGCCATAACAGGTTTTAAGGACATCACATCAAAGTTGGATCAGCCTGTAGTGTGGTTTTCCACTTTCATTTTGAGTGTGACTCCAAGTCCAGACCTCCATGGGTTGATACATTTCCATTGATAATTTGTGTGTGATTTTATTGTCAGCACATTCAACTATGTAAATAAAAAGTAATTAATAAGAATATTTCATTCATTCAGATCTAGGATGTGTTATTTTAGTGTTTCCTTTATTTTTTGGAGCAGTGTATATCAACCGGGACAATTGGCTTTTCAGTAGGAGCGAGAGGAACAATGGATGCCTTTGTGTATTACGCACAAATCACTCTGAGCCATCACCTGACCACTGACGCAATGTTGTCGTTCATGCTGATTTTTCAAAATGAAAGCCTGAGACTATGTCTATGGCTGTAGACACATTAGGGAAGCCATAGAAAAAGGCATCTGGTTGATATTCTTTTCAATGGGCAATAGGGATGCATATGAACACAGTGGTTTCAAAATAAGAGTCACTTCCTGATTGGATTTTTCTCAGGCTTTCGCCTGCAATATCAGTTCTGTTATACTCACATACAATATTTTTACAGTTTGAAACTTTAGAGTGTTTTATATCCTAAGCTGTCAATTATATGCCTATTCTAACATCTGGTCCTAAGAAATAGCCCGTTTTACTTTGGGAACGTTATTTTTCCAAAAATGAAAATAGTGACCCCTAGCTTTAAGAGGTTTTAACCTCAAGACTCTCATCTTAGTGTGCCATAGCGCACAATAACTGATTAATGTTTGAATGCTCAACACTGGTTGAATATGTCCGGTGTCAGTGAAAGTCGGCAACAAAGCATAATTACAGTTTTGCCAGCAGCATTGTTAGTCACTAATGCTCTGGATAACATGACAACTTCCTGACCAGCTCTGATAGGAGAAGTAAAATGGTCAGAGTGGGGTGTTCTTTCATTACAACCCTACATATTGGCCAGAGCGTTCAGTGTGCGCTCTGAATGCGAAACACTCTGAATTTACAAACGGACAATCTGACAGCACAGTTGCAGTCACCAACACTCTGGATAACATAACAGCCTAACCAGCTCTGCTAGGGCGAGTAATGTTCAGAGAGCTGTTCTCGCTCTCTTAGAGTTCTGGAAGTATCTGGCAAGTTAGTACAGAACACACAAATCAACCTTTAAAGAGATGGGTGGGGCTAAGGCTTAAGAGGGTGTGAGCAATGCTGAATGGGTGTAGACAAGGAAGGGCTCTTCAATAATAGTACCAAAACATTGAAAGACGGTTTTATCAAAAGTGAGTTTATAAGTTGATCAACTTTTAAAGCATAATTACTTTACAATTGTTTCCTCGAATGCAGTGTATGATATACAATTTTGTAGCTCTGACTCTCTACTTTTATCCTATGTAAAAAACAGAAATTCTAATGTTGCTACATAAGACCAAATCAAGGTGGTGAGTCATATAACAAAGAGGTGATATTTTGAAACAGTCGAAGCCAATACCCATGTCCTCTTCTTTTTGAGAGCTTGTTGGTGCCTTTATGTGCTTTAGAAACCGTAGAATCTGCCATTTCTGATCATGTAAAGATATTCATCTGAATTAATATGACCTGGATGAACCTCTGAGGGATGATTTGAAAGTCCCTTTTAAAAATTACTTTACCTCTTTTTCTCCCCAATTTCGTGGTATCCAATTGTTTAGTAGCTACTATCTTGTCTCATCGCTACAACTCCCTTACGGGCTCGGGAGAGACGAAGGTTGAAAGTCATGCGTCCTCCGATACACAACCCAGGGTAGCCTAGTGGTTAGAGCGTTGGACTAGTAACCGGAAGGTTGTGAGTTCAAACCCCCGAGCTGACAAGGTCTGTCGTTCTGCCCCTGAACAGGCAGTTAACCCACTGTTCCCAGGCCGTCATTGAAAATAAGAATGTGTTCTTAACTGACTTGCCTGGTTAAATAAAGGTAAAAAAAAACAAGCCGCACTGCTTCTTAACACAGCGCGCATCCAACCCGGAAGCCAGCCGCACCAATGTGTCAGAGGAAACACCATGCACCTGGCAACCTTGGTTAGTGTGCACAGGAGTTGCTGGTGCGCGATGAGTCAAGGATATCCCTGCCGGCCAAGCCCCCCCTAACCCGGACGACTCTGTGCCAATTGTGCATCACCCCACGGACCTCCCGGTCGCAGCCGGTTGCGACAGAGCCTGGGCGCGAACCCAAAGTCTCTGGTGTGGCACAGCTAGCGCTGCAGTATAGCGCCCTTAACCACTGGGAGGCCGCGAAAAAATAATAAAAAATAAAAAAAGAATCCCTTTTTGGATTGTTTCATCTTTTTTTTCCTAACCTCACTCCACTTTGTTAGAGAGCAGGCGTAGAGTGTTAAATTGCGTACATGCATTAGTGCATTCATAGTGGTGGGCTAATCGAAGTGATGGGCGAAGTGACATTCCTCATTTGCAAGGCATGTCACATAGCCCAACAGTATTCATGCACTGTTTTCTTAACCATGGATGGATCCATAAAGAATTACTATGTTCCTGAAAATTGGGCGGAAATAAAAGTGCAAGCTTTGTTACCGGCAATACCTTTCAGATGTAAAGTTCTGTTTCTGTAGCACTCATGTGTTGCAGATTTCCCACTGGATTGATGCAAATGACCTTGATATCATTCTGCAAGGTAGGCATAGGCTTCTTTGTAGTCAGCATTTAATTGAGAAGGTTTTTAGGAAAGCCTTTCCATCTACCAGAAGATGGATGTCATCACATTAGCCTCATTATTAACGGCTGCACAAAGTGGCATTCCTCTGCCGTTGCCTCTTCAGAAAGTTACAAATCACTGATGGATTTTGTACATGTCTTATGATAATCTATATTGTTCAATTCCATTTGAATGTCTGGATTCCGTGATTCTGAGTTGTCCGCAAAACAGATTTTATAGGGCCCTAAAAATCCTTAGGTTCCATCCCTCGTTCTGACCCATGTAACATCCATGACAGTTGTTTTTCTTCTCTAAAGTAAAAAAGGAAATTACAAAATTTTCTAAATTACAGTCGTGTTCAGTCAAGTCTTTCCTACAAAATTAAAATGTATATTTTGACACAAGACTTACAAACCCAGACTTTTGCTAATGTTCAGTCTCCCAAAAAAGCTTGTCCATTTCATGTAACATCCCCATAATGCTTCTTATTTGCATTATGTCTCCAACATGTCAATATTTACATGTTCTCTTTTTGGGGTATACACTCCCTCGAAGGGGTACTATAGAGACACAATGTTAGTCCATTCTGTGAGACATTAAAGTTGTGCTTTTCTGTGCAATTGTAATGTTCATGACGCTGGAATCACCCATACAGTCAATGTGATCTGAAAGGTCAAGATAGTTGTCATGGGAACACAAGCTTTGGGGTCATACGACAGACACTTATAGAGTGACACTGATGACTCCATTAATTGAGAATAAAGATGAACAATTAGTCTTCATAACAAGGACCCCAACATACATACACAATCTGCATCTCAGACACTGAAAACAATCACATAGGGTAATACAATCATACATACACATTTGCAAGCACACTCAGGCACACCAAATTGTAAAGCCCCTTGTAAAGTGGATGAATGTGCTTAATTTTAAGAAGTTATTTGGCCACTTTAGTTGTGATACAAATCTTATTAAAACATATAGGCCTATGGGCTAGGCTATGTGAGGTGTGTGACTATGATTGGAACAAGTTGTAAAAAATGGGTTGTTTATTATGCTGGGCATCCCTTCACAAGTAATAGGCTAATATTGTCACCCATCAGACAATTTTTGACTTAATATTGTCTTTACAATTGTTTTGATTTAGAATGGACCATTATCATGCACCTGTATCAAAACAGGGGTAGCAGGAAAAAACACATGTCATCTATGCAATTAAATAGCGAATGGAGGACGCTTTTCCCCTTGGTTTATTTTCATGCCAGCCAGGTAGGCTATACTCCTGTTCTAAATGTAAGCAATGTGCTTAATATTAGGAGGGTTGAGAAATAAATAAAGTAGGCCTAGCCAATAGAAAGCTGATCCTCCTCTTTTTATAAGCGGCCATCACTCTGTTTTCTCTCGCAATTGCATAGCCTATGGAAATGTTGTGCAACATGAGCTCATTGGCTCTCATAAAGTGTTCAAACACATTTACATTGATGTCAGAGTGGTTAGAGGGACAATAGAGTGCTGAGTACCAGGCAGTTAGCAAGTTTGGTAGGCATTTGGGAGGCGTTTGGTAGATGCAGCGTACTCAGTACAGTACGATCGTGGATCGTCACCGGAGGACCTGGGCCGTGGATTGTCGCAAAAGGAAACGGACCGTGGATCCTCGCCGGGGACTCCGGACCGTAGGTTGTCACCGGAGGAACAGGACCATGGATCATCGTCGGGGGCTCCGGAACCGGGAATTGTCGCCGGAGGCTCCGGACCGGGAACCGTTGCAGGAGGCTCCGGACCGTGGCTGGAGACTCCGGACTGCCAACCGTCGCTGGAGGCTCTGGACTGAAGACCGTCGCAGGAGACCTGGTGCGTGGAGCTGGCACAGGACGTACCGGGCTGGGGAGACACACAGGAGGCCTGAAGTGTGGAGCTGGCACAGGACGTACCGGGCTGGGGAGACTCACAGGAGGCCTGAAGTGTGGAGCTGGCACAGGACGTACCGGGCTGGGGAGACGCACAGGAGGCCTGGTACATGGAGCTGGCACAGGACATACCGGCTGAGGAGACGCACAGGAGGCCTGGAGCGTGGAGCCGGCACACATTGTATCGGAATAATAACACGCTCCTCAAAGCGAGTGCAAAGAGCTGGCACAGGACGTGCAGTGCAGGGGAGGCGTACTGGAGACCTGGTGCGTGGGGCCGGCAAAGTCTTCACCAGACGGCTAGCACACATTCGCCCTAAGGACACGCTCCTTAGGGCGAATGTCGTGCCTCATGCACCAACACAACAGCTCTCATAACTCTCTCCTCTAATTTCGCCATCAACTCCTTAACTGTCTCTGATTCACTCCCTTCACTCCCCTTCAAGTTCACCTTCCTCTCCCAGACTGGCTCTGGTTCAACCCTCTGCTCTGCCGACCACCCCGTGTGGACTGGCTCTGGTTCACACCTCGGCTCCGCCGACCAACCAGTGTGCCCCACCCCATTTTTTGAGGATGCCTCTCGGGCTTCCGTCGTGGCCGCAAACCCCGGTGTCGTCGTTGTTGCTCCTTCGCTGCCTCCGCCTGCTTCCATGGCAGGCTTCTGCCTCCTGCCATGATTTCGTCCCACGTCCAGGATGTCCTCCACTCCTGGCTTTCCTCCCATCCCCAGGATCCCTGCTCCTCCTGGGCATGCTGCTTGGTCCGTGGGTGGTGGGATCTTCTGTCACAATCGTCTGAATGAATGGACCAAGGCGCAGCGTACTTAGAGTTCCACATGTTTAATAAATATGCAACTCACCAAAAACATTACAGGAGAAAAAACGTGACGTTCTGGGCTGCTCTCAGGCAGCTATACTGTTACAGGTATCATCCGTATATTTCTAAATGAGAACCGGTAAGTAACTGTAAGTGCTGTAGTCTTACAGGTACAGTAATATGCACTGTACTTTCACAATGATAAGGATCTATCACCAAAACATTCAAATGTTTTTAGAGAACTGCAAGAAAACCAGTATCTGCTGGAAGAGGTCGACTGTTCACCCCAGAGCAGGAGACCCACATTGTAAATATGGTCATTGCAAATAACTGCATCAGACTCAGATAACATAATGGCAGATAACACCATATTCCAAAACGTCAACAGAGTGAGTCTTCTCTGCACTGTCTCGTCTACTGAAACGCAATAGAATTAGGATGAAGCAACGGTACAGAGTACCTTTCGAAATAAACTCAGACCGTGTAAAACAACTGAGATATGAATATGTGCAGATACAGTGAGGGAAAAAAGTATTTGATCCCCTGCTGATTTTGTACATTTGCCCACTGACAAAGATATGATCAGTCTATAATTTTAATGGTAGGTTTATTTGAACAGTGAGAGACAGAATAACAAAAACATCAGAAAATAACAAAAATGTTATAAATTGATTTGCATTTTAATTAGGGAAATAAGTATTTGACCCCCTCTCAATCTGAAAGATTTCTGTCTCCCAGGTGTCTTTTATACAGGTAACGAGCTGAGATTAGGAGCACAATCTAAAGGGAGTGCTCCTAATCTCAGTTTGTTACCTGTATAAAAGACACCTGTCCACAGAAGCAACCCATCAATCAGATTCCAAACTCTCCACCATGGCCAAGACCAAAGAGCCCTCCAAGGATGTCAGGGGCAAGATTGTAGACCTACACAAGGCTGAAAGGGGCTACAAGACAATCGCGAAGCAGCTTGGTGAGAAGGGGACAACAGTTGGTGCGATTATTCGCAAATGGAAGAAACACAAAAGAAATGTCAATCTCCCTCGGCCTGGGGCTCCATGCAAGATCTCACCTCGTGGAGTTGCAATGATCATGAGAACGGTGAGGAATCAGCCCAGAAATACACGGGAGGATCTTGTCAATGATCTCAAGGCAGCTGGGACCTTAGTCACCAAGAAAATGATTGGTAACACACTACGCCGTGAAGGACTGAAATCCTGCAGCACCCGCAAGGTCCCCCTGCTCAAGAAAGCACATATACATGCCCATCTGAAGTTTGCCAATGAACATCTGAATGATTCAGAGGACAACTGGAGGAAAGTGTTGTGATCAGATGAGACTAAAATGGAGCTCTTTGGCATCAACTCAACTCGCCGTGTTTGGAGGAGGAGGAATGCAGCTTATGACCCCAAGAACACCATCCCCACCGTCAAACATTGAGGTGGAAACATTATGCTTTGGGGGTGTTTTTCTGCTAAGGGGAAAAGACAACTTCACCGCATCAAAGGGATGATGGACGGGGCCATGTACCATAAAATCTTGGGCGAGAACCTCCTTCCCTCAGCCAGGGTATTGAAAATGGGTCGGGGATGGGTATTCCAGCATGACAATGACCTAAAACACACAGCCAAGGCAACAAAGGAGTGGCTCAAGAAGAAGCACATTAAGGTCCTGGAGTGGCCTAGCCAGTCTCCAGACCTTAATCCCATTGAAAATATGTGGAGAGAGCTAAAGGTTTCGAGTTTCGAGAAAACTAATTCAGCAAGCTTTGACACACTGACAGTCTGTGAGCCGATCCAAACGTCAGCCTCGAAACCTTAATGACTTGGAGAAGATCTGCAAAGAGGAGTGGGACAAAATCCCTCCTGGGATGTGGGCAAACCTGGTGGCCAACTACAAGAAACATCTGACCTCTGATTGCCAACAAGGGTTTTGCCACCAAGTACTAAGTCATGTTTTGCAGAGGGGTGAAATACTTAAACATTTTTGACATGCGTTTAAAAAATATATATATTCTGTGTCTCTCACTGTTCAAATAAACCTATCCTTAAAAATATAGACTCCTCATTTCTTTGTCAGTGGGCAAACGTACAAAATCAGCAGGGGATCAAATACTTTTTCCCCTCAATGTAGGATAGTATAGCTTATCATTGTTACTGGATCTGGAAGTGTATGGTGCTACATCAAATTGACTGATCCCTGTTTTTTCATACTATACCTCATTGTTTTGCCTAGTCTCTTTCAGAGAGCCATCGAACTAGAAGCAGATGCATTGCATCCAGTGGCGCCCCCAGAGATTTTTCATAGGGTTGGCCAGATGAGGCCACGGAAAATCTTGGGTTGGCACATCAAAACCAAAAGCCATAAGTGAATTTCAGGAATTCTATTATGCTGTTGCAGTATATAGGCTAGTTGAAAACTATGTCAATATGAGAGTTAAGGAATCACATACTGATATACTTTGGTATTTTACATTTAATGTTTCTAATGATCTAATATGCATTGACTAATACCGGTACAGTTAACATTTTGAGTTCCACAACAATCCTGTTTTAATGTGTTATGCATCTGTATATATATATATATATATATATATATATATATATATATATATATATATACAGATGCATGTGTTGGGTGATTCATTGTTCTTCAAATAGGCTAGTTGTCCTTTTCCTTAAAAAAACAAATATACAGCTTTAATTTGAATCAGTACATTGATTGTAAGGAACAAAACATTTACTGGGAACAAGCCTACTCAAGTTTAAAAACACCACTACAGAGGTTTCCAATTATTTTCAATACAGCTTTTTTCTGCTGTTACTGTGTCTTTTTATAAACTAAAATATTATATATGTCCAAAAATGAAAAAATGAAAACAAAAAAAACAATCATGGAGAAAAATATACATTTTACTATAGCCTACTTACAACCTATTTATGTCCCTGCTTTATTAGGCTACATTCTTTTCAATACAGCTTTATTTGCCTGTTGCTGTGTCTTTTGGCAAACACATCCACAAAATCATCAAGATTTATAGCCCTAGCGCTTCTTGACTCTACACTTGACATCCCCAAATTGCTCAATCACTCATCACTTATTGTATTTCTCAAGACAGTCTTGATTAACTTTAGCACAGAAAAACTGCTCTCATGTGCTGCAGTGCTCACAGGTAATGCAAGTGCAAATTTGCAAAGTTTAATAAGCATCTCGTGGAGCACCTCCTTATATTGCTCCAGGAATACTGTGAGCTCTGTTGAGACTAGGGGCAGTATTTTCATTTTTGGAAAAAAAAACATTCCCGTTTTAAAGATTCTAGAATATGCATATAATTGACAGCTTTGGATAGAAAACACTTGAACGTTTCCAAAACTGTAAAGATATCGTCTTTGAGTATAACAGAACTGATGTTGCAGGCGAAAGCCTGAGAAAAATCCAATCCGGAAGTGCCCCATATTTTGAAAGCGCTGCGTGCCAATGAGTCCCCATTGAGCTGTGAATGTGCTATGAACCAGCTTACGCTTTCTACGTATTCCCCAAGGTGTCTACAGCATTGTGATGTAGTTTTACTCATATATGTTGAAGAATACCCGTAGGGGGCTACATTGCGCAAGTGGTCACATGATGCTCCCGGAGAAAATCTTGCGTAAAGTACAGAGGTAGCCATTATTCCAATCGCTTCTACTGAGAAACCAATTGTCCCGGTGGATATATTATCGAATATATATTTGAAAAACACCTTGAGGGTTGATTCTAAACAACGTTTGCCATGTTTCTGTCGATATTATGGAGCTAATTTGGAATATTTTTCGGCTTTGTCGTGACCGCAATTTCCGGGCGATTTCTCAGCCAAACGTGAAGAACAAACGGAGCTATTTCGTCTACAAAAATAATATTTTGGGAAAAAATGAACTTCGGCTATCTGAGAGTCTCGTGAGTGAAAACATCCGAAGTTCATCAAAGGTAAACGATTTAATTTGATTGCTTTTCTTATTTTCGTGACAAAGTTGCCTGCTGCTAGCAAGGCATAATGCTATGCTAGGCTATCGATAAACTTACTGCGAGGGTAAAAAAAAACACGCCCTGTTAAGAACTCTTTTTATTTATTTAAATATTTTTTATATATATTGACTTTCAATGTCTAGCACTTGTCTAGCTTTGGCTGTAAAGCATATTTTGAAAATCTGACAGGGTGATTAACAAAAGGCTAAACTGTGTTCCAATATATTTCACTTGTGATTTTCATAAATAGGAATATTTTCTAGGAAGATCTATGTCCGTTGCGTTATGCTAATTAGTGTCAGATCACGGGATGGGGTGTCACTAGAGGATTTAAACTGGTTGATGTTTCCAAGGCACTAGTTTGCTTCCTATCAAGAATTTGCTTAAGCTGAGGGATCTCATATTCTAGATCCTAAGTGCTGCAGTTGTATTGTGGGGCAAATGGAAACACTAAATTTTCCTCACAAAATGTGGGACTGCAGGGATTTCAAGGCTTGTAATCCCTGGCATTATGACACACTTTTATTTAGAAAATCTTCTCTTCACGTCAGAGAAAAGCACAACAATTGGAATGAATGAACCTGCCTGAAATGACTCCTTATCTGTGTTGATCTGTCTTTGAACTATTAGGGAAATGTAATACACTTCAAGCTCTGGACAGCCTGGAGGTGCAACACCGATGTTGCATTGCTCGGCAAGGGTCACACTATTGTCCCAAATCTCTCTATAAATGTTTAATGTGAGAAGCAACAAGTGGAACAGCCATGCCCAAATTAAGTTGTGGGGACTGTAAAATATCTGACCGATGTTTTATCTCACCAAAAACATTGGTGAATGTTACAAGGAGGCTGACACACTTCAGATCTATTTGAGCTAATAGACCTCTTGCCTCCACAGCTCTGTGACCATTTCTCTCTTTAGATATTTCTTTCAGTAGACATATGATGGCTGACAGTCTGTCCCTCATTGCCTTGCAAGCATTGTACCTACATGCTCATCATGTCTCAGCCTTTGTAACTCTCTCGGGGCCCCCTGAAAAATCTCCCTCTGTACCTCTAGCCACCTTTGGTGCACATGTGACCCTGACACAAAGACAGTTTCTGTAAAAGAGAAAAGAAACAATAGGCTTCAGGGATGCATTTCACACGGTCAACTAATACTAAATGTAATCAATGTGAATTGCAGTGAACATAAAAAGCTAATGGGGCCTCTGATTTAATGAGTGCTTCCACACCTGTGTTATTTCCACTCATGAAAGAGGCACCATCATATGCTTGCCCTACTAGGTGGTTTCTGTAGGCAAGACCATACTTCTGCAGGATTTATACAGATTTCTGTGAAAGTGCTGCAACATCCAGGCTCTCTGCTGCTTCAAAGGTGAGGAAACTTTCACATATTGACCCATTGTAATAGTATCTGTTCCTTCTTGCTAATGTCTTTGGTCTCGTTGACAATAGTGCTGAAAGCCTCACTTTGTGCAACTTCACTAATTATTGAGGTGCGGACCATTTCAGCCAGGCAATCAAATACACTGCTCAAAAAAATAAAGGTAACACTAAAATAACACATCCTAGATCTGAATGAATGAAATATTCTTATTAAATACTTTTTTCTTTACATATTTGAATGTGCTGACAACAAAATCACACACAAATTATCAATGGAAATCAAATGTATCAACCCATGGAGGTTTGGATTTGGAGTCACACTCATAATTAAAGTGGAAAACCACACTACAGACTGATCCAACCTTTTGATGTAATGTCCTTAAAACAAGTCAAAATGAGGCTCAGTAGTGTGTGTGGCCTCCACGTGCCTGTATGACCTCCCTACAATGCCTGTGCATGCTCCTGATGAGGTGGCGGATGGTCTCCTGAGGGATCTCCTCCCAGACCTGGACTAAAGCATCCGCCAAATCCTGGACAGTCTGTGGTGCAACGTGGGGTTGGTGGATGGAGCGAGACATGATGTCCCAGATGTGCTCAATTGGATTCAGGTCTGGGGAATGGGCGGGCCAGTCCATAGCATCAATGCCTTCCTCTTGCAGGAACTGCTGACACACTCCAGCCACATGAGGTCTAGCATTGTCTTGCATTAGGAGGAACCCAGGGCCAAACGCACCAGCATATGGTCTCACAAGGGGTCTGAGGATCTCATCTCGGTACCTAATGGCAGTCAGGCTACCTCTGGCGAGCACATGGAGGGCTGTGCGGCCCCCCAAAGAAATGCCACCCCACCCCACACCATGACTGACCCACCACCAAACCGGTCATGCTGGAGGATGTTGCAGGCAGCAGAACGTTCTCCACAGCGTCTCCAGACTCTGTCACATGTGCTCAGTGTGTGACGGCCCTGAATTTTTCTGAACCGTCGCAGTGCTTCTCCTTCCAATAGGACGCTTTCCCTTTAATTCCCAATTAAATAGCCAGCATCAGCTGTGCAAAAGAGGGGTTGTGATGGAGACGTGAATGAGGATGTGTTCAACCCTCAGTTCCGAAGCTTCTCTATTCCATTTGTTTTGTTGCCGTTAAACGTGTGTTTTGTAGCCTAATAGAGTTTACCCAGGATCGGATCCACTCTTTGCGTCCGTGGACTACACCTCTCTGTTCTTCAAGGGCCTTTCTCCGCTGGAGATCTGTTGGCGGATTGGATTGTCTGACTGACTACAACCTTTTTGTATACGGTATTTCATTTGATTTGATGTCATGTATACGGTGATGATTTATGTAGTTAGTTGTAGTTGAGGACTTAGTAAGAGTTGATACGCTTTAAAGTTCTGTGGTAAAATAATTGTTATTTTGATTGTATGATTAATACTGGGTTTACGCTACACGGAATGAACGGACAAACATTGCGTGACTAAGGTCACGGGAGTTCCCTGAACTCCTTTACCGGGCTGGACTCTTTTTAGGCCCGAGGTACAGGACATTTCTAGAAGAACCAGAACTAATTGTGTTATTATATGTGTGTGTAATAATTTGTTGGTAATACAACCCAAGCAAAAGAATAGTTCTTTTTGAAGTTCTTTCCAATGTTTTAAGGGTTTATGAAAAGTTTATTTCCACCCTGACTTTTACATAAGTCCTTTGTATTGGTGTAGACTTGACGGACCAGAAGGGGACTCATTCCCTCCCAAACCAAAAGGAGAAACCAATGTTTTCTCTGGTAGGCACAACCTACCTGGCACCCCTATAAATAATAACCTCGAGTCAAAACCGTTACAAGTGTGAACCTGCTTTCATCTGTGAAGAGCACAGGGCGCCAGTGGCGAAATTGCCAATCTTGGTGTTCTCTGGCAAATGCCAAACGTCCTGCACGGTGTTGGGCTGTAAGCACAACCCCCACCTGTGGACGTCGGGCCCTCATACCACCCTCATGGAGTCTGTTTCTGACCGTTTGAGCAGACACATGCACATTTGTGACCTGCTGTAGGTCATTTTGCAGGGCTCTGGCAGTGCTCCTCCTGCTCCTCCTTGCACAAAGGTGGAGGTAGCGGTCCTGCTGCTTTGTTGTTGCCCTCCTACGGCCTCCTCCACATCTCCTGATGTACTGGCCTGTCTCCTGGTATCGCCTCCATGCTCTGGACACTACACTGACAGACACAGCAAACCTTCTTGCCACAGCTCGCACTGATGTGCCATCCTGGATGAGCTGCACTACCTGAGTCACTTGTGTGGGTTGTAGACTCCGTCTCATGCTACCACTAGAGTGAAAGCACCACCAGCATTCAAAAGTGACCAAAACATCAGCCAGGAAGCATAGGAACTGAGAAGTGGTCTGTGGTTACCCCCTGCAGGACCACTCCTTTATTGGGGGTGTCTTGCTAATTGCCTATAATTTCCATCTGTTGTCTATTCCATTTGCACAACAGCATGTGAAATGTATTGGCAATCAGTGTTGCTTCCTAAGTGGACAGTTTGATTTCACAGAAGTGTGATTGACTTGGAGTTACATTGTGTTGTTTAAGTGTTCCCTTTATTTTTTTGAGCAATGTATTATGTTTTGTGTAGTATGCCAAATGTATGTTGCATTTCTTTGACTTGTCATTTTTCTTTTGACTGTGTGATCATGCTTGGCTAGCAGTTCCATAATAGAGAGGAAATTTCCTTTATTCTGACCTTCCGTTTCTTTATGTGCTCTCTGTGCAATGTTTAGAGTAGCTGCACAGGGTTTCTCCAATAGTTTTAATGTACTCTGTACTTTCCCTCACTAATTTAGTATATTCTGCATTTAAGGAGGCTGAGAGAGAGCATTTGCTTGCAGTTGACTTTTCATATTCTGCCCATGCTAACACACCTTTAGTATGTGATTCTGATTTGGCATGGCCTACAAATCCCCCATCTATGTAAGTTGCTTTTTTCCAATTCTTGAACCCCTCTTCAGATGTAAACACTGAATCACCTGAGGAGGGGAGACTGAAGTGCCAGTAGACAGAGTCTTAACTCAGAGTATTCCAGCCATTTATGCGTACTGTACCACTCTTTCATGAAGCCCCGTCTTCTATCCCCCTGAAGGGTCAGAGGGAAAAACTTCAGTGTCTCTGCCCCTGTGCTCTTGACTGGGATATATCTAGGATGAAACAAGATGCAAAATCTGTTATTCTGATCTTAAAATAATAATAAGAATAATAATAAGAATAACATCATGAGTAGCTAGCCCCTCTCCATAGTAATTACCGATTACATTTGTAATATCGGCCTATAGACCAAATCAAATCAAATTTATTTATATAGCCCTTCGTACATCAGCTGATATCTCAAAGTGCTGTACAGAAACCCAGCCTAAAACCCCAAACAGCAAGCAATGCAGGTGTAGAAGCACGGACAATTCTATTCAGACCACTCAAACTCAACTACCAACATGAATCAGAAGGCTTTATGTGATTATGTCATGACTCATAACGCAATGTAGGCACGCTATAACCATACATTTATCCAGATAACGTTACTCTCTAGCCATCCATTTCATTATCAGGGGCACTGTCACGCCGTCATAACTTCACCTGTTGGTCCAGTAATGGGTTGAATAGCTCTAGCTGAGTCCTTCCTCGCTTGGTTGTAAAACTCTGACTATTGTTGCTGCTTGTTCTGCACTTTTGTGACATGCTGCTGTCTGTTGTTCTTCACTGTGGTCTGTCACTGATGCTGCCTGTGCCTGTTCGTCGCTGACATGTTCTGTCTCTGTTCTGTTACTCACTGACTCTGCCTATGCATTGGCTTGCTCAATGATGTTATCATCTTCAACTGCATCCTCACGAACGTTAACCCTCTGCTGCTGCTGCTCCCCTGTCAGCTGCGTCTCCCCTGTACTACTTTTCTTCTTAAAGAAAGAAGAGATACAGTGCCTTGCGAAAGTATTCGGCCCCCTTGAACTTTGCGACCTTTTGCCACATTTCAGGCCTCAAACATAAAGATATAAAACTGTATTTTTTTGTGAAGAATCAACAACAAGTGGGACACAATCATGAAGTTGAAGGACATTTATTGGATATTTCAAACTTTCTTAACAAATCAAAAACTGAAAAATTGGGCGTGCAAAATGATTCAGCCCCTTTAGTTTCAGTGCAGCAAACTCTCTCCAGAAGTTCAGTGAGGATCTCTGAATGATCCAATGTTGACCTAAATGACTAATGATGATAAATACAATCCACCTGTGTGTAATCAAGTCTCCGTATAAATGCACCTGCACTGTGCTAGTCTCAGAGGTCCGTTAAAAGCGCAGAGAGCATCATGAAGAACAAGGAACACACCAGGCAGGTCCGAGATACTGTTGTGAAGAAGTTTAAAGCCGGATTTGGATACAAAAAGATTTCCCAAGCTTTAAACATCCCAAGGAGCACTGTGCAAGCGATAATATTGAAATGGAAGGAGTATCAGACCACTGCAAATCTACCAAGACCTGGCCGTCCCTCTAAACTTTCAGCTCATACAAGGAGAAGACTGATCAGAGATGCAGCCAAGAGGCCCATGATCACTCTGGATGAACTGCAGAGATCTACAGCTGAGGTGGGAGACTCTGTCCATAGGACAACAATCAGTCGTATATTGCACAAATCTGGCCTTTATGGAAGAGTGGTAAGAAGAAAGCCATTTCTTAAAGATATCCATAAAAAGTGTCGTTTAAAGTTTGCCACAAGCCACCTGGGAGACACACCAAACATGTGGAAGAAGGTGCTCTGGTCAGATGAAACCAAAATTGAACTTTTTGGCAACAATGCAAAACGTTAAAATTACTGCTCTGGGCCAGAGCAGCCCAGGTACATTGTCGTTCAAAAGTTTGGGGTCACTTAGAAATGTCCTTGTTTTTGAAAGACAAGCACATATTTGTCCATTTAAAGTTCCTCCGCTGTTTCGTCTCCAGGCCAGTTCCTCGTCTGGGCGGAGTATGCTCACAACACACTGCCAAACTCGTCCACTGTTGCCTCTGTTTCCTGAACAAGAGGCCGAAGCGGGGGTTCCATCAGTCAAGGTGTTCATTTGACGATGTTGCCGCACCTGGATTAAAGCACGATCCTTCTTGCTACGCTCCTCTCCCTGATACCAACACCAGGCAAATCAGCACCGAAGGCCTCTTCGGCTCCTACGACCTGGTCAACGGGTGGCTGACCTCCCATGATCTTCCCTTAGAGGTGGACTCGAGGAAGCTCGCTCCACACTACATAGGCCCATTCAACCCGGTCACCTATCATCTCCAGCTTCCCAAGTCTATGAGGGTCTGCCCATCTTTCCATGTCTCCAATCTCAAGCTGGTAAGGACCAGTCCCTTCTCTCCCCCACATCTGCCTCTCTGCCCCCTTGCCTTATTGATGGTCGCCCGGCCTACACTGTCTGGCATCTGTTGGAGGCTCGTCAGGTCAGAGGCACCCTGCAGTACCTGGTGGACTGGGAGGGCTATGGCCCTGAGGAGCGGGTGTGAATGCCTACCCGGGACATCCTGGATCTGGAACTTGTTCGGGACTTCAACCAACTACATGGTGGTTTGCCCTGGTTCTGCGGCTGGAGCCGCTCCTAGAAATGTCATGGTTCCATCTGTCACCAGCGGGCGGCAGAGACCATCCTAGAGACATCAACGACACTCAGGTGTGTCCTATTTACTCATTATGATTTTCCTGTTAAAAGGTGTGTTTTTTGTTGTCCTTTGGAGGAGCATGATGTGTGTGCCGTGTGCGTTTGTCTCCTGAGTGAGTTCGAGACGTAGTGTTTGTTTTTTCCCAGTGTTACTGTGATCCTACTCAGTAAAGTATTATGTTTATACTTAACCACTGATTCCTCGTTAGTTTTTTTCTCTGCACCTGGGTCCAACCTCAACATGCCACACTTGATATTGGTTCTTGCAGAATCTGTTAAATTTTCTTCTATATGGTTATAGTGTTCATAACTATGAAGTTGTTAGTGGTCTTCACTTTATCCTTTGAAAATAGACATGTGAAAAGATTGTGAAAAAGCATGCACTTCTTCAGTATGTACCCATTGTTCCTCTTTAGTGCATTTAACAATGTCACAAGGAAAAGCCTTGGGCGGCGAGTTAAAAACTTCTTAGGGATAGGGGGCAGTATTCGGAAGTTTGGATGACTGAGGTGCCCAAAGTAAACTGCCTGCTACTCAGGCCCGGAAGCTAGGATATGCAATTGGTAGTATTGGATAGAAAACACTCAAGTTTCCGAAACTGTTAAAATAATGTCTGTGAGTATAACAGAACTGATATGGCAGGCAAAAACCTGAGGATAATGTTGTTGTTTTTTAGGTGACACCATTTAAAATGCCCATCTATGGGAAAATCAAATGAATACCTCCCAGATTGCAGTTCCTAGGGATTCCAATAGATGTCAAGTCTTTAGAAAGAGTTTCAGGCTTTTTTTTTTTGAAAAATTATCTAGAATTTGTAGTTTTTCCTAGTTGGCTCCCATTTTGGCTGTAGTATTGTGGTGCGCGTGGATGAGAGCGTGCACTTCGTTTTTTATCTCTGATAATGAACATACTATTCTCCGTCATTCTCCGATAGTTTATTTACATATTAGGGTACCTGAGGATTGATTAGAAACGTTGTTTTGCTTGTTCGGACAAAGTTTATTGGTAACTTTTGGGATTCATTTGTATGCAATTTTATTGAGGGAAACCAGTGGATTACTGAGTCAAGCTCGCCAACTAAATTGACTTTTTTGATATATAAAAGGAGTTTATCGACTTAAAGGACCGTTTATTAGCCCAAAGAGGTTTTTATATACAGAGGTTTTTAATACAATTCCAAATCTGGAAGGATAAAACCACCTTCAGACTAAGGGAGAAGTAAATCTTGATTATAATTTTTTTTTTAAAAAGGCTGTTATGACCGAGTATACTTTTTTAAATATAAAACTTTGGGAGGCTTGCCAAAATCTAAGAGGTTTATTTTACCTGTAAGACTTATGGGAATATTGTTCCATTTAATTAGATCTGACTTCATGTTGATGATTAATGGGATCAAGTTATCTTTATACATTTGTTATTTTTTTGTCACTTATTAAGCATCCTAATTATTAAATCTTTTTTCTGGTCCATTTAAAGGATTGCTGTTGATCATAAGTTATTCTTTTTGGTATTATTTCAGTTTTTTCCACATTAATTTTATTTTTTACCTTCAGCAAGTCAGTAAAGAACAAATTCTTATTTTCAATGACGGCCTAGGAACAGTGGGTTAACTACCTTGTTCAGGGGCAGAACAACAGATTTTTACATTGATAGCTCAGTCATTCAATCTTACAAGCTTTCGGTTACTAGTCCAATGCTCTAAGCACTAGGCTACCTGCCGCCCCGGAGAGTATTCAGAAAATATTTTTAACAAGCGGGGCATTGAGTTTTCATTATTAGTCCGGTATATCAGGAGATTGTTGGCAAATAAGTTTGGGCCCTGTCAATTTTCTTCTGCATGCAGTTCAATTGCCAGTGCAAACAGGAGGGGGATAAGAGGACATTCCTGTATTGTGCCCCTTCCTAGAGCAAATTCATCAGATAATGTGTTGTGTATATTTCTGCTCTAGGATTTTAATCAAATATTTTTATGAAATGTATTATTTCAGCTGAAAAGTTGAACACTTCTAAAGTTTGGAATAGAAAAAGCCATTCAAGATGATCGTCAGGCTTTTACGGCATCAACAGCCATTATTGATAAGTCTAGTCTTTTATCATATTGTATTATACTGAAGCATGTTCTTGTATTTGTTTGTAAGTGTCTATTTTTAATAAACCCTGTTATATTAATATATGTACAGTATCAAATCTGGTAAGAATTGTGCCTTTCTGTTGATTCTGAGTTTAGTTATTTTATTGTCACAATTTATTATACTGTGTCTGTAATCTGCAGGGGAATCTCCAGATTTTCCTGGTTTTAATATAACAGATATATAACGGTATATAATGGTTTAATACATGAATCTAGGAAGCACTGAATTGAGTGACATCACAAGAGGTTGGTGGCCCCTATAGGAGGGGCCATAGGGGCCCTCCCATAGCTGGAGCGGAATAGGTGGAATGGTATCAAATACATCAAACATTCCATTTGCTTAGTTTCAGCCATTATTATGAGCCGTCCTCACCTCAGCAGCCTCTACTGAATATTTGTATTTATTAGGGATCCCCATTAGCTGCTGCCAAACACACCAAAGCACCCACATTACATATAAAACAAAAGATAAAACAGTGAACTATGTTTGTACTGAATGAGCTAAAGATGAAACAATACATCATATAACATCTACACCACCACATATCCACAACACAAAATGTTCAATACCACCATATAACAACATCACAATGTGTACCTTTGTGTGTGTCTCTTCACAGTCCCTGTTGTTCCATAAGGTGTATTGTTACCTGCTTCTTACAGTAAATCTGATTCTACTGCTTGTATCAGTTACTTGATGTGGAATAGAGTTCCATGTAGTCATGGCTCTATGTAGTACTGTGCACCTCCCATAGTCTGTTCTGGACTTGAGGACTGTGAAGAGACCTCTGGTGGCATGTCTTGTGGGGTGTGCATGGTGTCCGAGCTGTGTGCTAGTATTTTAAACAGACAGCTCGGTACACTGAGTGACGTGTGCTGTCATTTTAGTAATTAGGGGTGCTACTTTGTCACAGAATGTTAAATAAAATGATATGGGAAAACCATCCATACCTGTGGCTTTCTCTGGCGAATGATTAAGTGTATAATATACATTTTTGTATGCTTATAATTGCTTCAGAATTGTTGCGTCTAAGAAGGCTGTAGAATAAGACCTACAGTTTATTTAATTCTGATTTATATACGCTGAACAACAATATAAACAAAACATGCAACAATTTAAAAGATTTTACTGAGTTAAAGTTCATAAGTAAATCAGTCAATTTAAATACACTATATATACAAAACTATGTGGACACCCCTTCAAATGAGTGGATTTGGCTTTTTCAGCCACACCCGTTGCTGACAGGTGTATAAAATGGAGCACACAGCCATGCAATCTCCATAGACATATTGGCAGTAGAATGGCCTTACTGAAGAGCTCAATGAGTTTCAACATGGCACTGATGACACCTTTCCAAAAAGTATGTTCGTCAAATTACTGTCCTGCTAGAGTTGCACAGATCAACTGTAAGTGCTGTTATTGATAAGTGGAAACGTCTAGGAGCAACAATGGCTCTGCCGCGAAGTGATAGGCCACACAAGCTCACATAATGGGACCGCTGAGCCCCTGATATGCGCAAAAATCATCTGTCCTTGGATGCAACTCTAACTACTGAGTTCCAAGCTGCCTTTGGAAGCAATGTCAACACAAGAACTATTCGTCGGGAGCTTCATGAAATGGGTTTCCATGGCCAAGCAGCCGCATGCAAACCTAAGACTACCATGTGCAATGCCAAGCGGCAGTTGGAGTTGTGTAAAGTTCGACGCCACTGTACCCTGGAGCAGTGGAAATGCGTTCTGTGGTGTGAGGACTCACTCATAAGCATCTGGCAGTACGATGGACGCATCTGGGTTTGGCGGATGTCAGGATAACGCTACCTAACCCAATGCAGAGTGCCAATGCAGAGTGCCAACTGTAATGTTTGGTGGAGGAGGACTAATGTTCTGGGGCTCTTTTTCATGGTTCCGGCTAGGCCCCTTATTTCCAGTGAAGGGAAAGCTTAATGCTACAATGACATTCTAGATGATTCTGTGCTTCCAACTTTGTGGCAACAGTTTGGGGAAGGCCCTTTCCTGTTTCAGCATGACAATGTCCCCGTGCATGAAGCGAGGTCCATACAGAAATGGTTTCTCGAGATTGGTGAGAAGCAGGTGCCCACATACTTTTGGTCATGTAGTGTAAATTCATTATGCCCTAATCTATGGATTTCACATGACTGGCCAGCGGCGCAGCTATGGGTGGCCTTTTATTGTTCTCAGCACAAGGTTCATGCTGTTTAATCAATTGCTTGATATGCCACACCTGTCAGGTGGATTGATTACTTGGCAAATTATAAATGCTCACTAACAGGGATGTAAACAAATTTGTGCACAACATTAGAGATACATTTGCTTTTTGTGCATATGGACCATTCAGGGATCTTTTATTTTACCTCATGAAACAAGGGGACCAACACTTTACATGTTGCCTTTATATTTTAGTTCAGTATAGATTTTAAAATGGTAATTAATAGCATTGTTTCTCATTAAAGCATTTGTATCCTTATCTTTTACAAATATAATTTTATCTGCTCTCTATGCAGTGCTTAATTTGAGTCACATCCTGCCAGAACAGGATCCTGCACCTCTCAAATTTGGACTGTTTTGTTCTGGACCCATTTGCCAGGATCCGATACCTCTCTTGGCATGAAAAATACTTTTCACCGTTTGCAATGTAAAAATTCAAATGAAAGCAATCAGAGTTAGGCTAATTCAAGTTGGCACCTCTGTTTTTTTAGGGGTCAGCCAGGAGAATTACAATGTTAAAACTTGCCTGCTAATTCATTTGTTTTGGGCAGGCCCGGGTTTATAGTTTTGCAAAACATTGTAGCCTATATAGACCAAGGCGTGGCCATTGCTGTGGAGAGAGAGAAGGGCCCCTGTATCTCGTACAGAACTAGAATGAGATTCACTTTCTATGAGATCTCTCCCTCTCTCTACTCTGTTAGACATGAGCCTGCAACTAATCTATCCAGTGCTGCACTTCATAATTTATTTCCTTATAGAATCATAGAAGTGTTCTGGAGGTGCCGTAGAAACCCCGATAAATTGAAATACATGGAAAAGTTATAGTATTTCTTCTGTCAGTTCAGAATAGAATTGAAATCGTTCTGAATACTACACCAAGAGGAGGCCTATAATTTAGCCACAAATGATCAATAGTTTTTAATTTTTTTATTGTCAAGCTGTGGATTGTGACGAGACATGCCTACAGTTGGGAACATGCAGCAAATCTGTCAGTGAACAGCATGCAGCCAAAACAGGCATTCACAATCTTTCAAATGCAAATACTACACCAAGAGCAGACCTATAATTTAGCCACAGATAATCAACTTTTTTATTTTTTTTATTGCCTAGCTGTGGATTGTGACGAGACATGCCTACAGTCGGGAACACGCAGCAAATATGTCAGTGAACAGCATGCAGCCAAAACAGGCATTTCAAATACAATCGCAACAAAAGTTGGAAAGCAAATATGACCGACATTCTCAAATCGGTCTTATGTAGCAACAGTTGTTTTTTACATTGGATAAAAGTAGAGACTCATAGCTAGAAAATGGTTATCATACACTAAAGTTGAGGAACAATTGGGGAAGTAAATCTGCTTTGGAAGTTGATAAACTTGTAAACACTTTTGAGAAAATGGCCTTGAATAGTTTGGTACTACTACCGGAGAGCCCTTCTTTGTCTACACCCATTCAGCGTCATTCACACCCTCTTAAGCTTTAGCCCCACCCATCTCTTTAAGGGTTGATCAGCTAAAATTATTTTTGTTGTTGTTGAATTTTACCCCCTATTTCGTGGTATCCAATTGTTAGTAGCTACCATCTTGTCTCATCACTACAACTCCCGTACGGGCTCGGGAGAGAAGAAGGTTGAAAGTCATGCGTCCTCCGAAACACAACGCAACCAAGCCGCACTGCTTCTTAACACAGCGAGCATCCAACCCTGAAGACAGCCGCACCAATGTGTCAGAGGAAACACAGTGCACCTGGCAACCTTGGTTTAGGGTGCACTGCGCCCGGCCCGCTACAGGAGTCGTTGGTGCGAGTTGAGACAAGGATATCCCTACCGCCCAAACCCTCCCTAACCCGGACAACGCCCAATTGTGCGTCGCCCAACAGACCTCCCGGTCGCGGCCGGTTGCGACAGAGCCTGGGCACGAACCCAGAGTCTCTGGTTGAGCTGCAGTGCAGTGCCCTTGACCACTGCGCCACCCAGCACTATTTTGCAAGTTGTATGGCACAGTTGTCAACATCCTGGTCCTCAAATGATACCGGTATACTTTCCTATTTATGCTATTTTTATTCCACTGCCAGTTTTGATCCTTTATATTGGACAGACAGACCAGTTCTCTACCTTCTCCCCCTGCCACACGCCTCCTCCACTTTTGGGGCAATGCTGTAATCAATTGGTTGTTCTCTTGGATTGAGCAGAACTCTACCATTACAATTTACAATATGATTTAACACTTTTGGGATAGGGGGCAGTATTTTCACTTTTGGATGAATAGCGTGCCCAATAGCCTCCTACTCTGTCCCAGATGCTAATATATACTATCAGTATAGTATTGGATAGAAAACACTCTGCAGTTTCTAAAACTGTTTGAATGATGTCTGTGAGTATAACATAACTCATGTGGCAGGTGAAAACCTGAGAAAAATCCAACCAGGGAGTGGGACATCTGAGGTTTGTAGTTTTTAAAAGCTTACCCTACCGAATACACATTGAGATATGGATGAGGTTGCACTTCCTAGGGCTTCCACTAGATGTCAACCGTCTTTAGAAACTGGTTTGAGGATTCTACTATAAAGGAGCGGCTCATGAGACCTCTGAGTCAGTGGTCTGGCAGAGAGCCTTGGTCTCATGACGCGCGCTCCCGACAGAGTTACCTCTCGTTCCAGTGCTTTTCTGAAGACAAAGGAATTCTCCGGTTGGAACATTATTGATGTTTTATGTTAAAAACATCCTAAATATTGATTCCATACATCGTTTGACATGTTTCTAAAGGACTAACAAACTTAGATTTTTTTTTCCTGGATGAAGTGCCTGCACCTCATGAAGATGGATTACTGGGCTGAACAAGTTAACAACAAGTGGCTATTTGGACATAAATTATGGAACTTTACGGAACAAATCAGTCATTTATTGTAGAACTGTGATTACTGGGAGTGCCATCTGATGAAGATCATCAAAGGTGAGTGAATATTTATGGTGTTGTTTCTAACTTTTGGAGATTTCAAAATGGCGGATATTGCTCTGGCCGTTTTGGGTTCTGAGCGCCGATCTCAGATTATGCTTTTTCCGCAAAGTAAAAAAAAAAATTGACACAGCGGTTGCATTAAGGAGAAGTCTCTTTAATTCTGTGAATAACACTTGTATCTTTTGTCAATGTTTATTATGAGTATTTCTGCAAAATCAATGGATGTTTTGGAATCAAAAAAGGCGCCAATGTAAACTGAGATTTTTGGATATAAATATGCACATTATCGAACAAAAAATACTTGTATTGTGTAACATGATGTCTATGAGTGTCATTTGATGAAGATCATCAAAGGTTAGGGATTAATTTAATCTATATTTCTGCTTTTTGTGACACCTGTCTGAGTGTTTTTTCGACTTGGCTATGACCTATCATCATAATATGTTGTGCTTTAGCTGTTAAACATTTTTTTAAATCGGACATGATGGGTAGATTAACAAGATGTATCTTTCATTTGCTGTATTGGACTTAATATGTGGAAGTTACATATTTAAAAAAATATATATATTTCTCTCACTGGCTTTTCAGCGGAATGTTTTCGAGCGAAACCCCTGCGCTAGAAAGGTTAAAAACAAAATCCCCTTTTCAAACATCTTTCTGATAAATACAGGTATTTTATTAACCTGTTAAGGTATAGGGGGCAGCATTTTCACTTTTGGATAAATAGCGTGCCCAATTTCAACTTCCTGATACTCATGCCAGGGATATAAGATATGCATATTATTAGTAGATGTGGATAGAAAACACTCTGAAGATTCTAAAACTGTTTTTAATTATGTCTGAGTATAACATAACTTATATAGCAGGCAAAACCCAGAGGAATAACTGTTCAGAATTATTATTTTTTTGCCTCTGACTGTTCCCTGAGATGTCATTGTGTAATGCTCCGGGTGTCGTGGGTGTGGGGTCAAATGCAGGAGACAGAGAGTGCAATGCTGTGCTCTTTAATGCACTAACGCACCACAGGGTGCTCACAATAATAACAGCCCCAAACACAGGGAATGAAAAATGCACGACCAGGAACAAACACGTTCCTCTACTACAGAGCCGAAGGTTACAATAATTAATCCCTCACAACAAACAGGCTGTCTAAAGAAGCCCAACTAATCATCACAAACAGGTGCTACCAATAAACATACAAGGGGGGGGAGGAAAGACAATCAGTGGCAGCTAATAGGCCGGTGACGACGACCGCCGAGCACCACCCGACCGGGAAGGGAAGCCACCCTCGGTCGGACTCGTGACACATTGCCATGGAATATTTCTTAGGAACCTGTTTTCAGTTCCTACCGCTTCCACTGGATGTCACCAGTCTTTGGAATTTAGTTGAGGTTATTCATTTGTGCAATGAAGAAGAAGCACATCCAGGAACAACGTTACACTATTGAGAGTTGCGCAAGATGTAAAAAGGAGCATGGTTTGTTTACTTCCTGTATTGAAAACAGATTGCGCCGTCTACAATTTGATCGATTATTAACGTTTAAAAATACCTAAAGTTGTATTACAAAAGTAGTTTGAAATATTTTGGCAACGTTTATAGGCAACTTTTGAAATATTTTGTAGTGACGTTGCGTTTTTTGGAAGCTGTTTTTTTCTGGATCAAACACGTCAAATAAATTGACATTTGGATATATATGGACGGAATTAATCGTACAAAAGGACCAATTGTGATGTTTATGGGACATATTGGAGTGCCAACAAAAGAAGCTCGTCAAAGGTAATGCATGTTTTATATTTTATTTCAACGTTTTGTGTACGGCCTGCAGGGTTTAAATATGTTACTCTCTTTGTTGACATTGTGCTGTCATCAGATAATAGCTTCTTATTCTTTCACCGAAAAGCCTTTTTTTTATCTGTCATGTTGGCTGGATTCACAACGAGTGTAGCTTTAATTGAGTATCTTACATGTGATTTAATGAAAGTTTGATTTTTATATCATTTTTTGAATTTGCCGCACTGCCTTTTCCCAGTATTTTTTCCAAGTGGGACGCAACTTGGAATAGCCTCAAAACGTTCTTCCTCTGTAATTTGGCCTTCGCACTGGTCTTTCTGTACATTTGTTAATTTTCATTTTTTTAAATATTATTTGGAAAGAATTCCTTACCGTAATCTTCATTCAGTGGGAGAGGATGAAATGGAAGAGAACATCTGCCTAAAATAATTAGCTTCCGCTTTTAACATGTAATTCACAAAATCATATATGACTCCGTTTTCAGTAACAAGTTTCTGCAAATTATTTTTGTTAGCGTTCCTGTATTGGAATTTTGTGCATTTTCGCCATATTCCACCCAATTTGCTTTATTTTTGTAATAGGTAATCTATTAGGCCATTCTTGAATAAGATCATCAAGTTCTTTTTGTTTTTCCTCTAACTTATTTTGTATCTCTGTAGTATCGTTTTTATTGCTCTCTACCTGTACTATTAGTTCATGGATTTCCCTTTTAGTCTTGTCTCTTTAGCCAGAAACAGATTTTTTTTTATTATTGACGAATATTGAATTGAATGACCCCTGAAGGTACATTTAAAAGGTATCCCAAACAATAAGGGGATTTGCTGAACCTATATTATACTGGGAAAATTCAGGAAAAATTCTGATATAAATGATTTTGTCTCAAATAAGTTGTCCTCCAGTAAACTTTGATAAAATTTTCAATATCCCCGTCCACGTTGAAAAACTATAAGAGTTATGTGACTGCCAATTAGACAATGATCCGATCGCATTCTGTCTCCTATTAAAACTTTTTTAACCTTTGATGGAAGAGAGAAAGAGACAAGAAAGTAGTCAAGACGACAAGCTTGATCAAGTCTCCTCCATGTATATCTCACTAGGTCAGGGTTTTTTAGTCTCCAAATATCCACTATTTCTAATGTGTCCATAATATTTGTGATTTCCTTAAGGGCACGTGATTATAGTTTGTAGAGTGACTACCTTTACAGTCCATTGAGGTACTTAACACTGTGTTATAGTCTCCTACCATAATGATTAGATGATTTGTTACCTGTAAATTCCACAAATTGGTATAAATGTTTTCGAAGGAAGGGTGGATCATCCTGATTTGGACCATGTAGATTAATGAGCCAAATGTATTTTTCATCCACTTTCATATTCAAAAGGATCCACCTTCCTTGCAAATCATTCCTGATTATTTGCACATTCAGATCAAAACTTGTGTTAATTAACATCATCACATCCTTTGTTCATGACAGAAAATTATTTCACCACCCCATTCCCTTTTCCACGCAACTTCATCTAAGTAGAGTAGAGTGAGTTTCCAGGAAACAGTATATGTTATATTCCTTTTCTTTTAGCCATGTAAAGACTGATCTTCATGTTTAATAATCTGCCAAACCGTTACAATTACAACTAGCTATACATATTTCACCCCTTACAATAAGTAGATACTATTCTCAGGCTAAATTGACCATAATTAGTGCTTGTAAAGTTACTAGACTAGTAGCTAAACTATCTTACCCGTATTCATCATTCATGGATGGACGCATCTCCTGTCTGATGCCATGGTTGCCCTTAGTTTGAAGATGTAAGATCTCCTTAGCTATCATACTCGAATTCCACTGATTTCAAAACTCGGTTATCCAGAAAGTGGATTGCAAACACTTTACTTCACAATCATTTTTTTTAAAGCGCCGTTACACAGATTTACCTAGACATACTGATCAGCTCAAATAGACAGAAGTGTCCCCTGTCAGATGCCATAGTTGCACTTAGTTTGAAGATGTAGTACTCACGCTGCTGAAACACTCGACCACTGTTACTACAACTTCTGGGATGCCTACAAGGCCCTACCCCACCCTCCTTTCGGCAAATCTGACCACGACTCCATTTTGCTCCTCTCTTCCTATAGGCAGAAACTCAAACAGGAAGTACCCGTGCTAAGGAGTGTTCAATGCCGGTCTGACCAATCAGAATGCACGCTTCAAGATGGTTCATATCACGCGGACTGGGATGTGTTCCGGGTAGCATCCAAGAATAACATTGAAGAATACACTGATACGGTGACGGAGTTTATCGGGATGTGTATAGGAGATGTTGTACCCGCTATTAAATCCTACCCTAACCAGAAACCGTGGATAGATGGCTAGTTTTGTACGAATGCTGCCACATCCTCAGAGCATGCGCAGACCAGCTGGCTGGTGTGTTTATGGACATAGTCAATATCTCCCTATCCCAGTCTGCTGTCCCGACATGCTGCAAGATGGCCACCAATGTTCCTGCACCTAAGAAAGCAAAAGGTAACTGAACTAAATGACTATCACAGGAAGGCCAAAAAGATCAACATGGACAACAACCAACCAAGGCACTTCCTGTTCACCCCGCTATCATCCAGAAAGCGAGGTCAGTACAGGTGCATCAAATCTGGGACCAAGAGACTGAAAAACAGCTTCTAACTCAAGGCCATCACCAGCACATAGAGGCTTCTGCCTATATACATTGACTTGAAATCCCAGGTCACTTTAAGAAATGGAAATCTAGTCACTTTAATTATGTTTATATATCTTGCATTACTCATCTCATATGTACAGGTGGGGCAAAAAAAGTATTTAGTCAGCCACCAATTGTGCAAGTTCTCCCACTTAAAAAGATGAAAATTACAGGCCTTTCTCATAGGTACACTTCAACTATGACAGACAAAATGAGAAGAAAAAAATCCAGAAAATCAAATTGTAGGATTTTTAATGAATTTATTTGCAAATTATGGTGGAAAATAAGTATTTGGTCACCTACAAACAAGCAAGATTTCTGGCTCTCACAGACCTGTAACTTCTTCTTTAAGAGGCTCCTCTGTCCTTCACTCGTTACCTGTATTAATGGCACCTGTTTGAACTTGTTATCAGTATAAAAAGACACCTGTCCACAACCGCAAACAGTCACACTCCAAACTCCACTATGGCCAAGACCAAAGAGCTGTCAAAGGACACCAGAAACGAAATTGTAGACCTGCACCAGGCTGGGAAGATTGAATCTGCAATAGGTAAGCAGCTTGGTTTGAAGAAATCAACTGTGGGAGCAATTATTGGGAAATGCAAGACATACAAGACCACTGATAATCTCCCTCGATCTGGGGCTCCACGCAAGATCTCACCCCGTGGGGTCAAAATGATCACAAGAACGGTGAGCAAAAATCCCAGAACCACACAGAGGGACCTAGTGAATGAACTGCGAGACCAAAGAGCTGAGACCAAAGTAACAAAGCCTACCATCAGTAACACACTACGCCGCCAGGGACTCAAATCCTGCAGTGCCAGACGTGTCCCCCTGCTTAAGCCAGTACATGTCCAGGCCCGTCTGAAGTTTGCTAGAGAGCATTTGGATGATCCAGAAGAAGATTGGGAGCATGTCATATGGTCAGATCAAACCAAAATAGAACTTTTTGGTAAAAACTCAACTCGTCGTGTTTGGAGGACAAAGAATGCTGAGTTGCATCCAAAGAACACCATACCTACTGTGAAGCATGGGGGTGGAAACATCATGCTTTGGGGCTGTTTTTCTGCAAAGGGACCAGGAAGACTGATCCATGTAAAGGAATGAATGCGGCCATGTATCGTGAGATTTTGAGTTAAAACCTCCTTCCATCAGCAAGAGCATTGAAGATGAAACGTGGCTGGGTCTTTCAGTATGACAATGATCCCAAACACACCACCCGGGCAACGAAGGAGTGGTTTCGTAAGAAGCATTTGAAGGTCCTGGAGTGGCCTAGCCAGTCTCCAGATCTCAACCCCATAGAAAATCTTTGGAGGGAGTTGAAAGGCCGTGTTGCCCAGCAACAGCCCCAAAACATCACTGCTCTAGAGGAGATCTGCATGGAGGAATGGGCCAAAATACCAGCAAGTGTGTGAAAACCTTGTGAAGACTTGGTGGCTGACTAAATACTTTTTTTGCCCCACTGTATATACTGTATTCGATACTATTCTATAGTATCTTAGTCTATGCTGCTGTGACATTGCTCATCCATATGTATATACATTCTTAATTCCACTCCTTACTTAGATTTGTGTGTATTGGGTATATGTTGGGAAATTGTTAGATAATACTTGTTAGATATTACTGCGCTGTCGGAGCTAGAAACACAAGCATTTCGCTACACCTGCAATAACGTCTACTAAACACATGTATGGGATCAATACAATTTCATATGGCAGACCAAACCAAACTCCACTCTATCGGCATGTTCAGCCCACTCATTATCTCAGCCAATCATGGCTAGCAGGATGGTTGCTCACTTTTTCTGTGGCTAACCAACTAGACTCATAATTTAACAATTCTATTCGTATTGACCGATGGAATACAAGTGCCCCCTAGTTTCAAGAGGAGACTTCTAAAATAATGTCGAATTTCATGAAATGTGTTTATAAAGGCCACATATTTCCTGAACCCTAGGCAACAAATATTTTTCCCCATGTGTGCAACTTCTGCAAGCGCCTCTACTCTACTGCTCTATGACAGTATGCAAAACAATGATAATGCATACAATGCATTATTATAAAGGAGATTTTTAATCATGCGTTCTGATACCTCAGAGCGCCGTGGGTCACCCCCCTCTCGGGCTCACTTTTTTTTCCAGCACTCTCTATGCCTACATTTGTAAAGTTTTTTTTTTTCATGTAAGTGTTTAATATATTTTTGGGTCTTGAAGATGCACTCTGTTCGTTTGCCATATTCCGTCGTAAGTGTATTTTCTGTTGGTGTAATTAAACATCCAATATTACTATGTCATGGATTTTTTTTTACCCAGTTGAGTGCATTTTTGGAGATAAAAAATGTTGTCAATTCTTGAATAGCTTTACTTACTTTGATGAAAAAAAGGAGTAGTCTTTTGTTGTTGGGAATAGTAATCTCCAAGGGTCCTGTATTTTCTTGGATTTGCCTTTCTTATTGCCAAATGCGTGACTTAGGTAACTCACTAAAATAATAAGAATTAACTGACTGATCTAATACAGCTTGAATTTGATCTAAAAACACCAGACATTCAATACAATCAATGTGTATTTTTCACCATGTAAGGTACAATTCAAAACTATAAAATTGCCTTTTTGGTAATTGTGCTGGGATATACGGAAGAAATGTGTATTCTTGTTTATCAAGATGCCTACAGCTCTGCGGTTACTACAGTAGGTGGCACCATAGGCCTCTCCAACACATTTATTTGTAACTCTTGCACATCTGAAAGACTTCCACCTTATCTTTTTTTTGCCATCATGGAGCCTGTGCACATTCCATGTAATGAGTGGGATTTTGTTGACCTTTACCTGTATAGGGGTGGCAGGGTAGCCTAGTTTTTTATTTTTTATTTTTTTATTTCACCTTTATTTAACCAGGTAGACTAGTTGAGAACAAGTTCTCATTTGCAACTGCGACCTGGCCAAGTTAAAGCATAGCAGTGTGAGCAGACAACAGAGTTACACATGGAGTCATCCTGACCCCTCCTGTCTCAGCCTCCAGTATTTATGCTGCAGTAGTTTATGTGTCGGGGGGCTGGGGTCAGTTTGTTATATCTGGAGTACTTCTCCTGTCCTATTCGGTGTCCTGTGTGAATCTAAGTGTGCGTTCTCTAATTCTCTCCTTCTCTCTTTCTTTCTCTCTCTCGGAGGACCTGAGCCCTAGGACCATGCCCCAGGACTACCTGACATGATGACTCCTTGCTGTCCCCAGTCCATCTGGCCATGCTGCTGTTCCAGTTTCAACTGACCTGAGCCCTAGGACCATGCCCCAGGACTACCTGACATGATGACTCCTTGCTGTCCCCAGTCCACCTGGCCATGCTGCTGCTCCAGTTTCAACTTCCACCTGACTGTGCTGCTGCTCCAGTTTCAACTGTTCTGCCTTATTATTATTCGACCATGCTGGTCATTTATGAACATTTGAACATCTTGGCCATGTTCTGTTATAATCTCTACCCGGCACAGCCAGAAGAGGACTGGCCACCCCACATAGCCTGGTTCCTCTCTAGGTTTCTTCCTAGGTATTGGCCTTTCTAGGGAGTTTTTCCTAGCCACCGTGCTTCTACACCTGCATTGCTTGCTGTTTGGGGTTTTAGGCTGGGTTTCTGTACAGCACTTTGAGATATCAGCTGATGTACGAAGGGCTATATAAATAAATTTGATTTGATGGAGTAAACAATTAACAAGTCAATAACACAATAGGAAGAAAAAAAAGGGGAGTCTATATACATTGTCTGCAAAAGGCATGAGGTAGGCGAATAATTACAATTTTGCAGATTAACACTGGAGTGATAAATTATCAGATGGTTATGTACAGGTAGAGATATTGGTGTGCAAAAGAGCAGAAAAGTAAATAAATAAAAACAGTATGGGGATGAGGTAGGTAAAAATGGGTGGGCTATTTGCCGATAGACTATGTACAGCTGCAGCGATCGGTTAGCTGCTCAGATAGCAGATGTTTGAAGTTGGTGAGGGAGATAAGTCTCCAACTTCAGCGATTTTTGCAATTCGTTCCAGTCACAGGCAGCAGAGAGCGTTGGACTAGTAAGCGGAAGGTTGCAAGTACAAATCCCCGAGCTGACACGGTTCAAATCTGTCGTTCTGCCCCTGAACAGGCAGTTAACCCACAGTTCCTAGGCCGACATTGAAAATACGAATTTGTTCTTAAGGTTGGAGCTCCAGATTGAACTTGAGTCAACTTTTTGGACGGACAGCCAGTCTGTGCTAAAATACATCCGCAATGATACCAAGAGAATCCATACCTTTGTGGCTAATAGGGTTGCTATGATCCGTGTCCTATCGAAAGCAAAACAGTAGAGGTATTTGATCTCCAAACACAACCCAGCCGATGATGCCTCAAGAGGATTACAGGATTACATTACAGAAACTCAATGGCCAAAACTCAGGAGTTTAGCTCCATCCCTCCAGATGATCCAGAGGTGAGAAAAGACCTAATCATAAACAGTACAAGTGTGGAAGAAGAGAGTCCAACCAGCAAATTGATTGAGTACTATTCAACATGGAACAGCTTGAAGAAAGCAGTTGCCTGGATGCTGAAACTGAAGAAACGTCTTCTACAGTTAAGCCAGAAAAGGAAAATTCTCTCTCAAACTGATCCAAGATCAGATCAGTCTGACAAAGTTCAAACTGACGTTTGGAAAAGAAAGTCAGTCTGTGGATGACCTAGATGAAGCAGAAAAGGCAAATCATTCGATTTGAGCAACGACAGCACTTTAAAACAAGAAATTGCACTATTTGTGAAAGGAAAACAATGTGCCAAGAGAAGCGGCTCAATCTGTAAGCTTGATACAAATTGCTGACAATGGCATTCTGAGAGTAGGAGGAAGGTTAATCAAAGCTGCTATGCCTACGGAACTAAAGAATCCTATGATCCTGACCAAAGACTCCTACATCTCCAGACTGATCTTACTCCACATCCATGAGCAGGTTGGCCACTCTGGGAGAGGTCACATGCTTTCTAGACTTCGCCAGCGATATTGGATACCCTCTGCCAACTCCTTAGCAAGGAAGATACTTAAGAGCTGTGTCTTCTGCAGGTGGATGCAAGCTAGAGCTGGAGAACAGAAGATGGCCGACCTTCCACAAGATCGGGTGTCACCTGATTTGCCGCCTTTCACCCATGTGGGCATAGATTACTTTGGCCCCATAGAGGTGAAGCGAGGCCGCGTTCATGTGAAGCGGTATGGTGTGATCTTTACTTGCCTTGTGAGTCGAGCTGTCCATCTAGAAGTTGCTAGTTATCTGGATACTGATTCCTGCATCAATGCCGTGCGCAGGTTCATCTGTCGAAGGGTCCCAGTAACAAGTATCAGAACAGACAATGGCACCAACTTTGTTGTAACACACAGAGAGCTAGGAGAAGCTCTGAAAGAGCTGGATCACAACAAGATTCAAAATGAATTACTGAAAGAAGGAGTGACATGGTCATTCAATCCTCCCTCTGGAGCCCACCATGGGGGGGTATGGGAGAGGTTGATCCGACTGGTAAAAAAGATCCTCTATTCAGTCTTTAAAGAGCAAGTACTGGATGATGAGGCTTTGCAGACAGCCTTGTGTGAAGTTGAGGCGATTATGAACGACAGACCAATCACTACTGTAACAAATGACCCTAATGATCTAGAACCCCTGACACCAAACCATCGGCTTCATCTGAAAGCTAAGCCAGTCCTGCCACCAGGACTATTCCAGAGAAGCGACTTATACTCCCGAAGGAGATGGAAGCAAGTACAATATATCACTGACCTCTTCTGGAAGAGATGGATCAGGGAGTATCTTCCACTTATTACAAGTGGAACAAAACTAAGACAAACTTCAGTCCTGGTGACCTTGTGGTCATCGTCGATGACACCGCCCCAAGGAACTCTTGGCTAATGGGGCGTGTGGTGGAGGCTTTGCCAGGGGCCAAAGGTCTTGTCCGGTACGTCATGGTTAAGACTAAGACCAATATCTTAGAGGCCTATTAATAAACTCTGTCTGCTCCTTGAGGCGACGGAGTGACACACACACACACAGTGCTCCATCTTTGAATCACGTGCACCTCTGATTCGTTGATGTCGTACTCTTACACTTTTGGATGTCAAACTCTTGACATTTTGAAGTTGAACCTTTACACTTCAACTCAGACTGAGATCTATGGACTATTTTCCTATATGGCACCTTGTATCACTGTATACTGAGATCTATGGACTCTTTTCCTATATGGCATCTTGTATATTTGTATATAGCTATGAACTGTAATAGTGCTCTGGTATAAAATGTTTTGTGTATTGGCTCTACGTTTGAATATTAAGTCATTGTTGTGCATTCAGTGCAGTCAACAATTAGGGGCCGGTATGTTAGAGCCGATATAGACATATTTGTATAAAAGACTGAACATACGGAGCTCCATGTATATTTGTGTAAATATATTAAATATGAATGTATATGATGAAATATTAGGTATGTACCTTTCTTGATTTATATTTACCTGATTGAGATATATTCATTTGTTAGTGTAACTCAGTTTTTGGCACCCCCCTCTTGCCCATTCATTGTATTGTGGTAAGTGTGTTAGGATAAAGGCAGGAAGTCGGGATCGTCGGGGGAGGGAGTTCTTGCTAGATGCGGGAGCGGTATAGTTTTTTGACCATACAGACATACAGGTCATAATATGTATTTTCCATATCAAGTATTCTATGCTTTAAGTTGACTGGAGAATCATTTATTTGTTAGATATAAGAAGAATAAACATTTTTGATGCACCATATCCCTGGATGTCACTGAATGTTTGGCCGTTTGGAAACCTTGTGTGGACTGTATGCGTAAGAAACAACCCCGCTTCAGGCTTGGGCAGTGGCTATGGTAAAGAGGAAAGGAAGCCACTACACCTTTATTTAACTAGGCAAGTCAGTTAGGAACAAATTCTTATTTACAATAACGGCCTACACCAGCCAAACCCGGACGACGCTGGGCCAATTGCGCGCTGCCCTATGGGACTCCCAATCACGGCCTGTCGTTATACAGCCTGAAATCGAACCAGGGTGTCTGTGGTGACACCTCAAGCTGATGACTGGGATGAATGCAGTAGCAGATTTCAGGATTAGGACAAGACACTCCCTTTTGACTGATGACTGATATAAAGGCATGTACGTGATAGCCCTATCTCGCTTATATGATTATGATGGTCATAATGCTTCTTGACAGTGTCAAATTGTATTTTATTAGTTCAAGTAAAGTGATACAGGATGGTCTTAATGCTTCATACAATGTCAAACTGTGTTTTCTAAAAGTTATTTAAAATATGATGGGGAAAAAACATGACTGTAAAGAATTCATTACAACAAAAAAAGGATTTAGGAAACAAACTTTCAAACAAAGAAAACAAATTTGAATAAGTATGAGTTTTGACACTCTTATGTAGGTATATGGGCCAGTGTTATGACCAAATTATGTGTCATGACACTGGGTGGTCAAGTAAAGTGTTACCAGAATATTCTCCTAAATGCACCAATGTTAGCATACAGTGCCTTGCGAAAGTATTCGGCCCCCTTGAACTTTGCGACCTTTTGCCACATTTCAGGCTTCAAACATAAAGATATAAAACTGTATTTTTTTGTGAAGAATCAACAACAAGTGGGACACAATCATGAAGTGGAACGACATTTATTGGATATTTCAAACTCTTTTAACAAATCAAAATCTGAAATATTGGGTGTGCAAAATTACAGCCCCTTTACTTTCAGTGTAGCAAACTCTCTCCAGAAGTTCAGTGAGGAATGATCCAATGTTGATCCAATGTTGACCTAAATGACTAATGATGATAAATACAATCCACCTGTGTGTAATCAAGTCTCCGTATAAATGCACCTGCACTGTGATAGTCTCAGAGGTCCGTTAAAAGCGCAGAGAGCATCATGAAGAACAAGGACAAGAACCAGGCAGTTCCGAGATACTGTTGTGAAGAAGTTTAAAGCCGGATTTGGATACAAAAAGATTTCCCAAGCTTTAAACATCCCAAGGAGCACTGTGCAAGCGATAATATTGAAATGGAAGGAGTATCAGACCACTGCAAATCTACCAAGACCTGGCCGTCCCTCTAAACTTTCAGCTCATACAAGGAGAAGACTGATCAGAGATGCAGCCAAGAGGCCCATGATCACTCTGGATGAACTGCAGAGATCTACAGCTGAGGTGGGAGACTCAGTCGTCGTACAATCAGTCGTATATTGCACAAATCTGGCCTTTATGGAAGAGTGGCAAGAAGAAAGCCATTTCTTAAAGATATCCATAAAAAGTGTTGTTTAAAGTTTGCCACAAGCCACCTGGGAAACACACCAAACATGTGGAAGAAGGTGCTCTGGTCAGATGAAACCAAAATTGAACTTTTTGGCAACAATGCTAAATGTTATGTTTGGCGTAAAAGCAACACAGCGCATCACCCTGAACACACTATCCCCACTGTCAAACATGGTGGTGGCAGCATCATGGTTTGGGCCTGCTTTTCTTCAGCAGGGACAGGGAAGATGGTTAAAATTGATGGGAAGCTGGAGGGAGCCAAATACAGGACCATTCTGGAAGAAAACCTGATGGAGTCTGCAAAAGACCTGAGACTGGGACAGAGATTTGTCTTCCAACAAGACAATGATCCAAAACATAAAGCAAAATCTACAATGGAATGGTTCAAAAATAAACATATCCAGGTGTTAGAATGGCCAAGTCAAAGTCCAGACCTGAATCCAATCGAGAATCTGTGGAAAGAACTGAAAACTGCTGTTCACAAATGCTCTCCATCCAACCTCACTGAGCTCGAGCTGTTTTGCAAGGAGGAATGGGAAAAAATTTCAGTCTCTCGATGTGCAAAACTGATAGAGACATACCCCAAGCGACTTACAGCTGTAATCGCAGCAAAATATGGCGCTACAAAGTATTAACTTAAGGGGGCTGAATAATTTTGCACGCCCAATTTTTCAGTTTTTGATTTGTTAAAAAAGTTTGAAATATCCAATAAATGTCGTTCCACTTCATGATTGTGTCCCACTTGTTGATTCTTCACAAAAAATACAGTTTTATATCTTTATGTTTGAAGCCTGAAATGTGGCAAAATGTCGCAAAGTTCAAGGGGGCCGAATACTTTCGCAAGGCACTGTATTTGTCTGTAATGGGGCCAGAGTCTAAGTTAATTTGTTGGGGGCATAGAGGGGGAGGTGCTACCATTCAAAGATTTGACAGTTTTCCAGAATTAGACAGATTCCCCTTACAGTCAGACAGTGTTTACATAGTACTCAGACACAGTTTTACACATAGATTCCGGACCGAAGTCTGTTTTTCTGGCCTTGGCCCAAGCAGCATCTCTTGTGTATTTTTATATTCTGATAAATCAGGAGTGAACAAAGCGTTATATCTATTTTTAACCCTCCATTTTTTGCGATAGTATTGAAGACATTTATAAAATAGCTTAAAGCTAATTTGGTTTCTGGAATAGCTGAGATATATTCAAGGTCACTAAAATGTTTACAGTTCTTCTTAGTGATGACACAAGTTTTAGATTTAACCATTTTCACAACTCTAACACAGGTAACTGGGCAATGGTCACTAATTTCTAGAGAGAAACCACCACTGGCAGCATATTTTTCTGGTGTATTTGTCAGAATAAGATAAATCAGGGTTGATTTCAATGGATCTTTCGGATTTGGCCATGTGGGCTTGGTTATCAGCTGGGTCAAATTTAGCTCAGTACAAATATATTTAAATCTTAATCGAGATTAAGATGGGCCATTATTAATAGTTTAGATCTAGCATACTTAGATAACAAGTCAGACAGTTTTTCAAGAGCACATTGGGAAGCCGATAAATTGCCCGAGTATTATTACCAAAACCCAGATTAAGAATTAGACATGCAAACTGCTTAAGGACAGAGTTGGAAAAAGGTACAGAAACATTACAATTATTCTTAGTAAATTTGGCAACACCAACTCTATAAACATTTTACTTATTTAACAGACGCTCTTATCCAGAGCAACTTACAGTTGAGTGCATACATTTTCCCATACTGGTCCACCATGGACTCAATCCCACAACCCTGGCATTGCAAGCACCATATATATGCTCTACCAAATGAGCCACAACGGGACACCTCAATATCTTTCAGTCTTATTTACGAGAATAATCCTTAAGCCTTCCACCAAACATACGGCGGCAGGGTAGCCTAGTGGTTAGAGCGTTGGACTAGTAACCCGGAAGGTTGCAAGTTCAAACCCCCGAGCTGACAAGGTACAAAATCTGTCGTTCTGCCCCTGAACCGGCAGTTAACCCACTGTTCCTAGGCCGTCATTGAAAATAAGTTGTTCTTAACTGACTTGCCTAGTAAAATAAAAAAGGTTAAAAAATTTTTTTTTTATAATAAATAAATAAAAATACAGAGAACATGGTTGCCATGTTCTCAGAATATTCTAAATGAATGTTCTAAACACGTTTCATGGGACGTTGCAAAAAAATTAATGTGTCCCGGACCCCACAGTGGAAAGGAGAGATTATCATGGACACGGTGGTGTTCTCCGTTTTGCTCTACGACCCCCATAAGTGTTGAAGGTAACTGGTACCGGTAAAAAAGGGATTAAATATGTGTTAAAAATATATATACACATATTTTTTAATGTTTTGTATTTTTATTTAATTATCTCCTAGATTTAGGACAGTCACTTCAAACCCTTGTTTCTTAATTATTATTATTTTATTGTTCTTTTTGCCGTTTAGGAATGTGTTATTCGATGCGTTTCTATGGGTTTTAATAGTAAAGGCCAAAATCTCTCTGACCGACTGGCTCAAATCAGTCTTATGTAGCAAAATTTGAAATTGTGTTTCTTACGTTGGATAAAAGTAGAGACTCCGAGCTACAAAATGGTATGTTTTGGTACTACTATTGGAGAGCCCTTCTTTGTCTACACCCATTCAGCATTGTTCACACCCTCTTAAGCTTTAGCCCCACCCATCTCTTCATGTTTTTATCCGAGCATTCTGTACTAACAGCAGCAGTCAAGCACACAAGCTAACTTGCTAGCGACTTCCAGACACAAATGAGAGAACAGCTCACTGAACATTATTCGCCCAAGCAGAGCTGTTATATTATCCAGAGTGTTGGTGACTGCAACTGTGCTGTCAGATTGTCCATTTGTAAATTTAGAGCGTTTCGCTCTCGGACCGGCTAACTGGCTAAAATTGGCTAGCTTGCTAGGTACTTCTAGACATGTAATGAGAGAACACAACTCTGACCATTTTACTCACCTTAGCAGAGCTGGTTAGGCTGTTTTTATATTATCCAGGCCATTGATGACTGTAACTGTGCTGCTGGCAATAATTTAGTTATGCTTTTTTGGTGATGGTTACTGACACGGCCAGCTAGCTAGCTAGGTAAACAATGGACCATAATCCCAACTAATGATGTTACTACCCTGCATGAATCTGCAGGTATCTAACAAACCTGGTTCAGTGTTAGTTAGCTAACATTAGGCTATAACTAGTGGCTCTGAGATACAAATTATAAGATCATAGCGAGCCAGCCAGCTAACGTTAGCTAGTTAATTAATAACAGTGCACTTTAACTTGAAATGAAAAGACTTCATGTCAAAATTAGAAAAGTGTAATATCTGAAAATGTAGCTAGCTAGACTATCTTACAGTTGTCTAAAATCCGAATAGATAGCCAGAGCGAATATACCAGCTAGTACGTCTATCAGCAGCTGTTGCAGTGACATGCTATTGAAATGGGCAACTGCATAGTGGAGTCTTTTGTAAAGACATGTAGCTAGCTAAAGAATTTACCATAATCCCAACTCCTGATGTTAATACCTTGCATGAATCTGCAGGTTGCTAACCAACCAGATTCAATGTCAGCTAGCTAACATTAGGCTATAACTAGTCAAGTAAATGGCTCTGAATAATAAGATCATACACGTAACAGTAGCTAGCGAGCCAGCTAGCTAACGTTAGCTAGCTAACTGTACACTTTAACTTGTCATTAGGTTTATGCAGTTAAATTTACAAAGCGCTCCTGCAGAAACTTCCGATGTATCTGACAACACTTGTCAAGTGTCAAAATAACAGAATACAGTACAAGAGCACAAGGATTGGATAGTGCTAAAGGTTCCAACGGTGGCATTTTATTTAGGGAGACCTGCTTGTTGTACTCCACAGATGTGGAATGTGATGCAGCGGAGGCTTTAATGCCCTTAGCCCTTCATGGAATGTATAATAAGAGTGGGCAAGGATAGGTGCTTTGTACAAGCTTGGATTGGTGGGGAAGGGTGCACAAGGATGGGAGGTTGGGATAACCTTGGCTTAGGGGGGGGGGGGCAAATGGGGAGGAAAACAGTGAGGGGGAGGTAGGAATGGATAAGCTTGGCTTGAGAGAGAAGAAAGGAAGGATTTATCTATACTACAATGAAATTGTATTTATTTTTGTAACTTGCAAACCTGCTGTAAAATGAATAAATGTTGGTCAAATTAGGAGAGGTTATTGATTCATTATTATTCCTTGTTTGCCATTACAGCTAAGATCCAATATTGGTTATTGGTGAGAGTGGAGATGGGCTCTATCCGAGGGATTGGGACAGGGTTGTGTGGTTAGACAGCAAATGTTCCTTTTGTTCCATAAAGATAATTTTTATACCCAAAATACCTCCGTTTGTTTGTCACGTTATGTTGAGAAATCCACCGGAAATAGCGGTCACGACAATTCAAAATTATATCCATAATAATCAACAGAAACATGGCAAATGTTTTTTATAATAAAACCTCAAGGTGTTTTTCAAATATCTATTCGATAATATATCAACCGGACACTTGCCTTTTCAGTAGGAGCGAGAGGAAAAATGACTAACTCTGTCTTTTATGCAAGAATCACTCCGAGCCCTCAGCTGGCCACTTATGCAATGTAGTCGTTTACGCTCATTCTTCAACATAAAGGCGTGAAACTACATCAAAATGCTGTAGACACCTTAAGGAATACGTAGAAAAGGAATCTGGTTGATATCCCTTTCAATGGCCAATAGGGGTGCATAGGAACACAACGGTTTCAAAATAAGAGGCACTTCCTGATTGGATTTTCCTCAGGGTTTCACCTGCAATATCAGTTCTGTTATACTCAGACAATATTTTGGTAATTTTGGAAACTTTAGAGTGTTTTCTATCCTAAGCTGTCAATTATATGCATATTCTAGCATCTGGTCCTGAGAAATAGGCGGTTTACTTTGGGAACATTATTTTTCCAAAAAATAAAAATAGTTCCCCCTAGTTTCAAGAAGTTTCCTTGTCAGTTCCATTTCTGATTGAAGAACCAGATAAAACATATTAGCAGACATATCATTTGAGGGCGGTGGACATCCCATTGATATGGGAGAGTCATGGTATGAAAACAGTTATTCTATACATTACATATACAGTACCAGTCAAAAGGTTGGACACACCTACTCCTTCCAGGGTTTATCTAACGTGTGAAAGTTACATATTTGTTAGCAACTGCCTTAGAATTCTAGATTCCCATTGAAACCTCATTGAAAAGAGTGACCTCAAAAAGAAAATCCTGAATGGCTTTTCCGCAGAGCTTTGTCTGTTATACTCAGACATCATTCAAACAGTTGTAGAAACTTCAGAGTGTTTTCTATCCAAATATACTAATAATATGCATATCCTAGCTTCTGGGCCTGAGTAGCAGGCAGTTTACTTTTGGCAAACTTTTCATCCGGACGTGAAAATAGTGCCCCCTAGCCTTAAGAAGATTTAATTGTAGCATAATAGTGAAGACATCAAAACTATGAAATAACACATGTGGAATCATATTTGAGATTCTTCAAAGTAGCCACCCTTTGACTTGAATAACAGCTATGCACACTCTTGACATTCTCTCCACCAGCTTCATGCAATAGTCCCCTGGAATGCATTTCAACTAACAAGTGCCTTGTTAAAAGTTAATTTGTGGAATTGCTAACCTTCATAATGCGTTTAAGCCAATCAGTTGTGTTGTGACAAGGTAGTGGTGGTATACAGAAGATTGTCCTATTTGGTAAAATACCAAGTCCATATTATGGCAAGAACAGCTAAAATAAGCAAAGAGAAATGACAGTCCATAATACAATGCCGACATGAAGGTCAGTCATTCAAGGAAAATGTCAAGAGCTTTTGAAAGTTTCTTCAAGTGCAGCCACAAAAACCATCAAGCGCTATGATGAAACTGGCTCTCATGAGGACCGCCACATGAAAGGAAGAACCAGAGCTACCTCTGCTGCAAAGGATGAGTTCATTAGAGTTACCATCCTCAGAAATTTCAGCCCAAATAAATGCTTCACAGAGTTCAAGTAACAGACACAACTCAACATCAGTTGTTGAGAGGAGACTGTGTGAATCAGGCCTTCATGGTCAAATTGCTGCAAAGAAAACAATACTAAAGGACACCAATAATAAGAAGGGAACTGCTTGAGACAGGAAACACGAGGAATGGACATTTGACCAGTGGAAATGTGTCCTTTGGTCTGATGAGTCCAAATGTTAGATTTTAGTTTCCTTTCCTTACACCATGTATTTGAGAGATCCAGAGTAGGTGAACGGATGATCTCTATATGAATGGTGTTATAGGAGATGGCTGCCGTTTTACGGGCTCTTAACCAATTGTGCTATTGTGTGTGTTATTTGTAAATTATTTTGTACATAATGGTTCTGCCACCATCTTTTATGACCAAAAAGAGCTTCTGGATATTAGGACAGCTCGTACTGGACAAACTCGTACTGGATAAACATATTTCCTTCACGAGTCGGATGCGAAGGAATTACTTCAGATACCCGACAAGGCCAACATCCCCATCATTCGCAGGAGAAAGAAACTGAGATATTGGGGACGTACTGTAGGTCGGGGTGCCTTGTAAGGATCCAATGGTGAGTAAAGTTATCTGCCTCTACCATTAGTCCTATTAGCCAAAGTATAATCTTTGGAAAACAAAATAGATCAGCTACGATCACAAATACCCTACCAATACAACATTCAAACTGTAATATCTTATGTTTCACCGAGTCGTGGCTGAACAACGACATGGATAAAATACATCTGGCGGGTTTTACGCTGCATCGGCAAGATAGAACAGCTGCCTTCAATAAGACAAGGGGTGGTGGTCTGTGTATATTTGTGAACAGCTGCTGCAAAAAAAATCTAATAATAAGGAAGTCTCAAGGTTATCTCATGATAAGCTGTGACCACACTATTTAACAAGAGAGTTTATCTATTTTTTTCTGAGATGTCTATTTACTACCACAAACTGATCTGGCAAGAAGACCACACTCAAGGAGCTGTATAAGGCCATAAGCTAAGAAGAAATCCCGCTATGCCCTCAAACGAACCATCAAACAGGCAAAGCGTCAATACAGGACAAGGATTGAATCGTACTACACCTTCTCCAATGCTCGTCGGGATGTAGCAAGGCTTGCAAACTATTACAGGCTACAAAGGGAAGCACAGCCGTGAGCTGCCCATTGACACGAGCCTACCAGGTGAGCTAAATTACTTCTATGCTCGGTTCGAGGCAAGCAACACTGAAACATGCATGGGAGCATCAGCTGTTCTGGACGACTGTGTGATTACGCTCTCTGTAGCCAATGTGAGTAAGACCTTCAAACAGGTCAACATTCACAAGGCTGCGGGGCCAGGCGGATTACCAGGACGTTTACTCCAAGCATGCCTTGACCATAAATGTATGTGGTTCTGTCCTTGAGCTGTTCTTGTCGATTGTTGTTATGCATTGTCATTCTGTAATATGTGTCATGTTTTGTGTAGACTCCAGGAAGAGTAGCTGCTGCTTTTGCAACAGCTAATGAGGATCCAAATAAAATACCAAAATAACTGGCAAATGGCTTCGCTGTCATTTTCAACCTGTCCCTGACAGAGACTGTAGTACAAACATGTTTCAAGCAGACCACCATAGTCCCTGTGCCCAAGAAACTAAGGTAACCTGACAAAATGAATACAGACAGGTAGCACTCACGTCTGTAGCCATGAAGTGCTTTGAAAGGCTGGTCATGGCTCACATCAACACCATCTTCCTGAAACCCTAGACTCAATCCAATTTGCATACCGCCCCAACAGATCCACAGATGATGCAATCTCCATTGCACTTCACACTACCCTTTCCCAACTGGACAAAAGGAACACAAACATGAGGATGCTATTCATTGACTACAGCTCAGCGTTTCACACCATAGTGTCCTCAAAGCTTATCACTAAGCAAAGGACCCTGGGACTAAACACCTCCCTCTGCCACTGGATCCTGGACATCCTGACGGGCCGCCCCCAGGTGGTAAGGAAAGGTAACAACACATCTGCCATGCTGATCCTCAACACAGGGGCCCCTCAGGGATGCGTGCTCAATCACATCCTGTACACATCCTCACATCCTGGGTGAACTGGACATCCAGTTCACCCATGACTGCATGGCAAGGCACGACTCAAACACCATCATTTAGTTTACCGACAACACAAGTGGGGTAGGCCTAATCATCAAGAACAATGGTGCCAGGATAACAACCTCTCCCTCAACGTGATCAAGACAAAGGAGAAGATTGTGGACTACAGGAAAAGGAGGACCGAGCACACCAACATTCTCATTGACGGGGCTGTGGTGGAGCAGGTTGAGAGCTTCAAGTTCCTTGGTGTCCATCACTAACAAACAATCATGGTCCAAACACACTAAGACAGTTGTGAAGAGGGCACGACAAAGCCTATTCCCCCTCAGGAGACTGAACAGATTTGGCATGGGTCCTCAGATCCTAGAAAAGGTTCTACAACTGCACCATCGAGAGCATAACTGCCTGGTATGCAACTGCTCGGCCTCCGACCTCAAGGCACTACAGATGGCAGTGCGTATGGCCCAGTACATGCCTGCGGCCAAGCTTCCTGCCATCCAGGACCTCTATACCAGGCGGTGTCAGAGTAAGGCCCTAAAAATTGTCAAAGACTCCAGCCACCCAAGTCATAGACTGTTCTCTCTGCTACTGCAGAGCAAGTGGTACTGGAGCTCCAAGTCTAGGTCCAAAAGGATTCTTAACAGCATCTACCCCCTAGCCATAAGACTGAACAGCTATTAAAATGGCTACCCAGACTGCTGCTAATATTCTCTGGTTATTATCTATGCATGGTTACCTTACACTATCTACATGTACATATTACCTCAAGTACCTCGACTAACCTGTGCCCCTGCACATTGACTCCGGTACCGGTACCTCCTGTATATAGCCTCACTACTATTATTTTACTGTTGCTCTTTAACTTTGTTATTTTTATTGATATTTTTTACTTATCTGTTTTTTACTGAGCACTTATTTTTCTTTAAACTGAATTGTTAGTTAACATCCTGTCCACTCGCACTGCCAATGTTGCTGCAGCAAGTTCCAGTCCGGGGATTGTCATCTGCTGGAGTGGAGTCACCCTTTATTTCCCCAGTATGAATGCAATGTGAACCTTTTCCATACCGTTTGTGAACCTAAGATAGCTTGCCAACAAATCATTTCCCCAGTATGAATGCCTAAGATAGCTTGAACTTTGTTCACTTGCATCACCGAAGTGTTGCAGCTGTGCGGTCTTGACTTGACCAAAGTTCTCAGGCGTCATACACCTGTCTATCTGGAATCTGGAGAGCTGGTCCAGCTCTGAGAGCCATCTCTTCCATGAAATAGAGTGTTCTTCATGGAAGACTTCGTCCCATCCACACTTTAGCTTGCAGAGCATTTGAAGAATTTGCTTTGCCTTTAATACAAATGGGGTGAGAAAACCTAATGGATCATAAATAGAGCTGACAGTTGAGAGAATACCTCTTCTTGTAAGGGGTCTGTTCTTGACAGTGACTCGGAAGGTAGACGCATCACTTTCAATGTTCCATCGGATTCCAAGTGCTCTTTCAACAGGCAGCTTCTCTCTGTGTTCATCAGGGATAGAGACCAGCACAGGGCGGCTGTTGCTGATCCACTTGGTCAATTTGAACCCACCCTGAGAGCACACATCCCTGAGGTTTTTTGTGAGAGCTATGGCTTGTTCTTCTGTGGCCACTGACTTGAGGCAGTCATCAACATAGAAGTTGGACTTGACTGTTTGAATCACCTCTTCATCATACCTCTCACAGTTGTCTTCTGCAGTCTTTTGCAGTGCAAAGTTTGCACAACTTGGAGAGGATATAGCACCGAAAAGATGAACCGTCATTCTGTACTCCTCCAATCTTTTGTTAGTATCACCGACCGGCCACCATAGGAATCGCAGGAAGTCTAAGTAATCTTCATGGACACGTACTTGATGGAACATTCCTTCGATGTCTGCAATCATGGTAATGTGCTCTTGCCGAAATCTTAACAAGACTCCTATAAGCGTGTTTGCCAGGTCAGGGCCTTGAAGGAGTTCACTGTTAAGAGATGTACCTTTATAGGATGATGAACAGTCAAACACAACTCGTATCGTTCGGTTGCGCTTATGGTGAACGCCATGGTGTGGTATACCTTGCCTTTCTCTCTGAGGAGCGGTTCTTGTGGTACCTTCTCGGCGTAACCTTTTGTTATCATCTCTTCCATGAAGCCTTTGTACTCTGCAGCGTAACCTTTGTCCTTCTTGAACTTCCTGATAATATTTAGAGCCCGCTACTTTTCCATGTCACGATTGTTTGTCAGGACTACATCTTTTTTTGCGAAAGGGCAACGGTAGGTAGTAGTGATGGTCTTTGAGGGTTATGGAGCTTGATACGATCTCCATAAACCTATGATCCTCAGCTGACATCTCACTTTTCTCTTCATACCCTCTCTCAGGGAAGTCATGGTTGTACTGATTTACAAGAAGAACCCCCAGGTCGGCCATTGAGATACGATTGGCCATCACCGTAGGATGCCCAGATTCTTCTGCCATGGTACAATAGTTAAGAGGACCGTTCATCACCCATCCAAAGAGGGTGATAAATAGTCACTGCCTTGACTATTTATGATTTGCCAGTGTTCCATTGCCTTTGGAGCATTTACGCCAATCAGGAGTTCGACGTCGGCGTCAATTTCCTTCAACTGAACCTCTTTCAGGTATGGCCAACTTTTGAGATCTTTCTGAGTGGGAATATTCTCCCTTGTCACTGGGATCTTATTTTGGGTGTAGACCTTTGGTAATGCAAGAAATGTGTCACCTTCCACATTGCCAATCTCTAACCCAGATATCTCAAAGCTCTTGGTAGGACTCTCCTGCCCCATTGTGCATAGCAGAATTTCAGTCTCACTGCCTTTAGCTTGCAACTGCCTCATGAGTCTCTCCGTACAAAATGTTGCTGAGCTACCAGAATCGAGAAATGCATAGGTTAACGCAGACTTGCTTCCATTTGCCATCTTTACTTGAACTGGCACAATCGCAAGTGCACAATCTGTACCGGCCCCGGTATCTTCACCAGCTTCCAGTGAAACAAGAGCACTGCTGACAGTCTCCTCCCGCTTTACTGCTACACCCCTCGTATCTGACAGGTCATCCTTCTTTTACATTCTTTGATGTCCTCTCATCAAACAGCCAAAACAAAGGCCTTTTTTGATCTCTGAAACTCAACCTTGGCTTCGTGTGGCTGTGCCTTCACCTGTTGGCAGTCGACCAAGAAATGCTCACCAGCGCAAAATACACACGAGATACTGGGAGCATCAGAAGGGTAAGTGCCTGGTTTCTTGACTTTGAATGTTTGTTCTTTTAGAGGTTTTTCAGGGTCACAATCTGCCACTACAGCTACTGTAGTGGCACAACTGCTTCCCCTAATCTTGAATTTGAACTGTTTAAAGTCAGCTTCTGTTTTGGTTTTAAAAAACTTTTTGTTGGTCAGGGGATCTTGGATATCTCCGTACAACAGATCCTGCAGTATATTGGCCTGTTTTTCCATGAACGTCACAAGGTCACTGAACTGGGCTCTCAGGTGGCTTCTCTCTAAAATATCACATGCCGTAGACCTCCATTTTTCCCTTAGTTTGTAGGGAAGTTTTGACATGATCAACTTTATGTTGGAGGGAAGATTAAGCTTGTCCATGTTCTGTAGGTCTTGCAGCAACCTCTAAGATAGTGCATAGCCACCCAGTCCCCAGTCCCTTTCCATCATCCGGTTTGATGTTTATCCAGTTCCAAGCTTTTTCCATGTAAGCAGTGGTGACTTTGATTTCATTGCCAAAGTGTACCTTTAGCAACCGCTTAGCCTCTGCATAGCCTCTTCTGGCTTCCATATGCAGACAACTACGGACCATATCCTTGGGCTGACCAGAGGTGTACTGTTCCAGGTAATAGAGCCTATCCTGGTGACTGCTTGTCTTATCTTCTATACCATGCTCAAATGCACGCAAAAGTTTAGAGGATCACCGTCAAACATAGGTATCTCCCTAACAGGGAATGTGGCATGTTTGTACTCTAGTACAAGGAGGTCAGCAATGTCATTCTGCCTTTGCATGACAGTAGAGAGGTTATCATGGCTGGTATTATGGCTGATACCCGCAGTGTTGATTCTGTGTTGATTGCTAGACCTTGCTGTTGGCTGCTGAAGTGTGTGGTTTATGACTGTTTTCTGAATAGGTTTTGATGGCTTTGTGATCGGTTGTTGTAAAACTCTTTGTAGTGGGGTCTTTGGAACTGCACCTAATGCAGCAAACTCAACAGGTGATGGTTCAGGTTCCTTATAGACCTTGGGTTCCTGGTTCTCAAAATAAGCGTTCATTCCATCTTCTTGGCTTAGAAAATGGGCTGCCACAGCATGGGATTGAGAAGTTGACTCAACACTCTCCAGGACCTAAAGTTTGGCATTATATGCTGCTATGTCCATTTCCAGTGCCATTTTTTCCATCCTAACATTCAGTTGAGATTTCTCCAGTTCCAATGCATGCTTGTCCTGTAATGATGCTTGGCGAGCTGCTCGTTCTGCCTTTGCTTCCACAGTGTCCTCTGCACGCCTAAGCGCTGTCTTAGAATACTTTGTTTTACTTTATGTTTTTGACACATTGGAAATACTGTCATTCGGTTCAATGAGCGTTTGTGGCTCGATATCAGCTTTTTTCCATATTTCGACCTCTTTCAGGAAATGTTCATAAGTTCTCATTCTTGGTTGATAATAGTTCATGCTCTCCTGTTCGTGTTCCTCCTCTGCGACCAGCTCTAGCACAGAATCATGAGCATGCTTAAAGTCATTGAGAACAGCATGAAATGCTTCAAGACTCTCATCCACAGTTTCAATGTTTCCTCCATCAACAAGAAGGGCTTTTATTTCATTCATTTTGCGTGTACACACTCCAAGTTTGCCTCTCCGGGTTGCATAGAGTGAATTTAGATGCTCCTCTGCCCTCTCCAGTGGAGTCTTTATTTGGGATTTCATCCTCCACATCATTCACTTTTAGTTCACTCAATTTACAATGACACAGTTGTTGGTTTTTGATTGTTAAACGTAATACCCCTTTAGACTTTTAATGCTTTAAAACACAGTCCTCCATTTCAGCATATTGACCCATTTTGAATTGAACATGTGCAAGTTCGGCATTTTAGATGCATTTTAAAACATGCCATCCCATTATAAGTTGTCCCTTTAATGAAGTTCAAACACGCAGTATCTTTGGATCCTTAAATTGCATTCGTTGAGTTGATGCATTGCGTTTCCACGTTAGGCCAAATATTAGACATAAGATTAGGCTACATTGTGCGTAGGATCTCAGTGTTTCCCAAACTTAAACTTCTAAATTGTTTTCACAGCGCTGTGTTTTGAATTCCACTCCCAAGTTTAAAAAAAATTCCAATTAAAAGCACATTTGCGCTTCCATAATATGCATGATCAAACGATCGCATTGAACAGGGCAGCTCATTCATTCGCAGTGGTTACTCACCGCTGGCGAAATCTAGGAGTTCCATTCCTTCCAAGCGAGCTATCCCCTTATGGTCCGAATGCAATGACATATAGAACAATATCCAGCGTGTGTCCGAACTGGAGATTTCCTTCCGATAGTAATCCTTCACGGAGTTTTTTGACTTGATTGTAGTGGCTTCCTTTCCTCTTTACCATAGCCACTGCCAAAGCCTGAAGCGGGGTTGTTTGGTACGCATAGTCCACACTCAAGTTTTCCAAACGGCCAAACATTCAGTGACATCCAGGGATATGGTGCATCAAAAATGTTTATTCTTCTTATATCTAACAAATAAATGATTATCCAGTCAACTTAAAGCATAGAATACTTGATATGGAAAATACATATTATGACCTGTATGTATGTCTGTATGGTCAAAAAACTATACCGCTCCCGCATCTAGCAAGAACTCCCTCCCCCGAAGATCCCGACATCCTGCCTTTATCCTAACACACTTATCACAATACAATGAATGGGCAAGAGGGGGGGCCAAAAAATGAATATATCTCAATCAGGTAAATATAAATCATAAAAGGTACGTACCTAATATTTCAGAATATACATTAATATTTAATATATTTACACAAATATACATGGAGCTCCATATGTTCAGTCTTTTATACAAATATGTCCAAATCGACAAATATGTTACACATCAGCAACAACATTTTGGCAGGTGCATGTCTGACATCAATATCTGAGCAATTACGGTGATAATTTAACATGGTCAATAACAAAAAAATGCATACAAGCATATATAGCCTACGTATGAACAGTATGTTTATGGTGTAATAGAAGGTTTTGCCTTGTGTGGTAGGTTTTGTGGGTTTTGACACTCTTATGTTATCATAACCAGCCATAAAATAATGCAATAAATGTCACAATAGTTCTAAATATATGTGTCATGACAGTGTTATGACCTTATTATAGCACGTTTCATGTCAGGATGTCACCTGATGGTCCCAAAGAATCATTCTCCAAAATGTTTTTGTTTCAACACACATCACACCTGGTTACTGTTGCCAAGCACATCAAGGCCCTGATTGGTGAACCACTGATCCATTCACAGCTCTTTGTGACTGTTGCTAAGGTTATGGAAACTCACACACGCAGTGATTTTAACATTACATATTTGACACACATGATTACATTGTACATGTTCATTTATATCAAAATAAAATAAAATAAAATGTATTTATATAGCCCTTCGTACATCAGCTGATATCTCAAAGTGCTGTACAGAAACCCAGCCTAAAACCCCAAACAGCAAGCAATGCAGGTGTAGAAGCACGGTGGCTAGGAAAAACTCCCTAGAAAGGCCAAAACCTAGGAAGAAACCTAGAGAGGAACCAGGCTATGTGGGGTGGCCAGTCCTCTTCTGGCTGTGCCGGGTGGAGATTATAACAGAACATGGCCAAGATGTTCAAATGTTCATAAATGATCAGCATGTTCGAATAATAAGAAGGCAGAACAGTTGAAACTGGAGCAGCAGCACGGCCAGGTGGACTGGGGACAGCAAGGAGTCATCATGTCAGGTAATCCTGGGGCATGGTCCTAGGGCTCAGGTCCTCCTCCGAGAGAGAAGGAGAGAATTAGAGAACGCACACTTAGATTCACACAGGACACCGAATAGGACAGGATAAGTACTCCAGATATAACAAACTGACCCTAGCCCCCCGACACATAAACTACTGCAGCATAAATACTGGAGGCTGAGACAGGAGGGGTCAGGAGACACTGTGGACCCATCCGAGGATACCCCCGGACAGGGCCAAACAGGAAGGATATAACCCCACCCACTTTGCCAAAGCACAGCCCCCACACCACTAGAGGGATATCTTCAACCACCAACTTACCATCCTGAGACAGTATAGCCCACAAAGATCTCCGCCATGGCACAACCCAAGGGGGGGGGGGGGGGCGCCAACCCAGACAGGATGACCACATCAGTGAATCAACCCACTCAGGTGACGCACCCCTTCCAGGGACGGCATGAGAGAGCCCCAGTAAGCCAGTGACTCAGCCCCTGTAATAGGGTTAGAGGCAGAGAATCCCAGTGGAAAGAGGGGAACCGGCCAGGCAGAGACAGCAAGGGCGGTTCGTTGCTCCAGAGCCTTTCCGTTCACCTTCCCACTCCTGGGCCAGACTACACTCAATCATATGACCCACTGAAGAGATGAGTCTTCAGTAAAGACTTAAAGGTTGAGACCGAGTTTGCGTCTCTGACATGGGTAGGCAGACCGTTCCATAAAAATGGAGCTCTATTGGAGAAAGCCCTGCCTCCAGCTGTTTGCTTAGAAATTCTAGGGACAATTAGGAGGCCTGCGTCTTGTGACCTTAGCGTACGTGTAGGTATGTACGGCAGGACCAAATCAGAGAGATAAGTAGGAGCAAGCCCATGTAATGCTTTGTAGGTTAGCAGTAAAACCTTGAAATCAGCCCTTGCTTTGACAGGAAGCCAGTGTAGAGAGGCTAGCACTGGAGTAATATGATCAAATGTTTTGGTTCTAGTCAGGATTCTAGCAGCCGTCCTTTCTAAAATTTTTGAGAGGAATGGAAGATTCGATATAGGCCGATAGTTTTTTATATTTTCTGGATCAAGGTTTGGCTTTTTCAAGAGAGGCTTTATTACTGCCACTTTTAGTGAATTTGGTACACATCCGGTGGATAGAGAGCCATTTATTATGTTCAATATAGGAGGGCCAAGCACAGGAAGCAGCTCTTTCAGTAGTTTAGTTGGAATAGGGTCCAGTATGCAGCTTGAAGGTTTAGAGGCCATGATTATTTTCATCATTGTGTCAAGAGATATGTTACTAAAACACTTGAGCGTCTCTCTTGATCCTAGGTCCTGGGAGAGTTGTGCAGACTCAGGACAACTGAGCTATGAAGGAATATGCAGATTTAAAGAGGAGTCTGTAATTTGCTTTCTAATAATCATAATCTTTTCCTCAAAGAAGTTCATGAATTTATCACTGCTAAAGTGAAAGTCATCCTCTCTTGGGGAATGCTGCTTTTTAGTTAGCTTTGCGACAGTATCAAAAAGGAATTTCGGATTGTTCTTATTTTCCTCAATTAAGTTTGAAAAATAGGATGATCGAGCAGCAGTAAGGGCTCTTCGGTACTGCACGGTACTGTCTTTCCAAGCTAGTCGGAAGACTTCCAGTTTGGTGTGGCGCCATTTCCGTTCCAATTTTCTGGAAGCTTGCTTCAGAGCTCGGGTATTTTCTGTGTACCAGGGAGCTAGTTTCTTATGAGAAATGTTTTTAGTTTTTAGGGGTGCAACTGCATCTAGGGTATTGCGCAAGGTTAAATTGAGTTCCTCAGTTAGGTGGTTAACTGATTTTTGTCCTCTGGCGTCCTTGGGTAGACAGAGGGAATCTGGAAGGACATCAAGGAATCTTTGTGTAGTCTGTGAATTTATAGCACGACTTTTGATGTTCCTTGGTTGGGGTCTGAGCAGATTGTTTGTTGCAATTGCAAACATAATAAAATGGTGGTCCGATAGTCCAGGATATGAGGAAAAACATTAAGATCCACAACATTTATTCCATGGGACAAAACTAGGTCCAGCGTATGACTGTGACAGTGAGTGGGTCCAGAGACATGTTGGACAAAACCCACTGAGTCGATGATGGCTCCGAAAGCCTTTTGGAGTGGGTCTGTGGACTTTTCCATGTGAATATTAAAGTCACCAAAGATTAGAATATTATCTGCTATGACTACAAGGTCCGATAGGAATTCAGGGAACTCAGTGAGGAACGCTGTATATGGCCCAGGAGGCCTGTAAACAGTAGCTATAAAAAGTGATTGAGTAGGCTGCATAGATTTCATGACTAGAAGCTCAAAAGACGAAAACGCCATTTTTTTTTGTAAATAGAAATTTGCTATCGTAAATGTTAGCAACACCTCCGCCTTTGCGGGATGCACGGGGGATATGGTCACTAGTGTAGCCAGGAGGTGAGGCCTCATTTAACACAGTAAATTCATCAGGCTTAAGCCATGTTTCAGTCAGGCCAATCACATCAAGATTATGATCAGTGATTAGTTAATTGACTATAATTGCCTTTGAAGTAAGGGATCTAACATATTCTAGCCCTAATTGGGGCTATTTTGAGATGTGAGGTATCATGATCTCTTTCAATACTGACAGAAATGGAGGTGGTCTTTATCCTAGTGAGATTGCTAAGGCGAACACCGCCATGTTTAGTTTTGCCCAACCCAGGTCGAGGCACAGACACGGTCTCAATGGTGATAGCTGAGCTGACTACACTGACTATGCTAGTGGCAGACTCCGCTATGCTGGCAGGCTGGCTAACAGCCTGCTGCCTGGCCTGCACCCTATTTCATTGTGGAGCTAGAGGAGTTAGAGCCCTGTCTATGTTGGTAGATAAGATGAGAGCACCCCTCTCCAGCTAGGATGGAGTCCGTCACTCCTCAGCAGGTCAGGCTTGGTCCTGTTTGTGGGTGAGTCCCAGAAAGAGGGCCAATTATCTACAAATTCTATCTTTTGGGAGGGGCAGAAAACAGTTTTCAACCAGCGATTGAGTTGTGAGACTCTGCTGTAGAGCTCATCACTCCCCCTAACTGGGAGGGGGCCAGAGACAATTCCTCGATGCCGACACATCTTTCTAGCTGATTTACACGCAGAAGCTATGTTGCGCTTGGTGATCTCTGACTGTTTCATCCTAACATCGTTGGTGCCGACGTGGATAACAATATCTCTATACTCTCTACTAATACAATAATTATTATTCAACATGTCCTCATCTGGGAATTTAACTCAACGTTTTAGTTCACGTCATTCAGATCTTCATGTTATGAGTTAATTTTACTATTCTCTCATCATTGATTTGGTTTACTTATTTTTTTTAATGTAAGGGCTTTCTGTATAGTTGTCTATTGTTGGTGGGGCATATTAATTTGAATGATGCTCTTGAATCACTATGATCAATTAAAGTTGTTATTTAGTGTAATTTTAACTGAGCTGAGATTTACTTCAAAGTGTGTTCACCCTGTTGCCTACACCTATCAAGTTGTTTCAGATTAACACAAGTGCCTAGGGAGGAGGGGTTAGGGTTTCTTCTGGACAGGGACTAACTATACTCGCCCAATAAGCACATACTCTAGAGATATCCCTTATTGGGACAGTGGTTAGTGTGTTTGTAATTCATGCTGGTGGTCTGGGTTCGAGATGCGCTAGGGGAGCCACCATAGTCTCACATTTTTAGCCATGGAAATGTGTGGGAAAGATCGCAAATCTCATTGCTCCCCCAAAGCTAAATTTGCATACACTTAGGCTATTGTTTATATGTGTATTTCACACTATGTTGAGGGAAAAATCTGAGTATAATGCTTGTATGGATGCCAACAACAATGCATGTTCATGTCATCGTCACCAATCAACTGCATTGCGGTTAAAAACTACCTGTACCACCACCAATTTCTCTATGCTAGCTATGCTACCAGCTACCAGCTTTTACAAACGGGAGTTAGCATTTAGCAGTCACTTCTAAACCTAAAGAGGGACTACTTCAAAATGTTGTGCAGCAAAAACTATCAAGGCACAAGGTGAGACCTAGATGTAGACACAGGAGGCAGATGGTTGGAGTCTTACAATGTTTCAAATCCAAAGGGGTAGGCAGGAAAATGGTCGTGGACAGGCAAAAAGGTCAAAACCAGATCAGACTCCAGGAGGTACTGTAACGTTCGTTGTTGTAAGGATTGGACCATGGTGCAGTGTGGAAGGCTTTCATCATGTTTATTAATGTGAACCAGCAACAAACCAAAAAAAGAGTAACAAAATGAACGTGCAGCTTTGTAGTGCAAAAAGGCTACAATACAAAAAAAGATACCACACACAACAGGTGGAAAAAGGCTGCCTAAATATGATCCCCAATCAGAGACAACGAAAGACAGCTGCCTCTGATTGGGAACCATACTAGGCCAACCTAGAAATGAAAAACTCGAATGCCCACCCTAGTCACACCCTGACCTAACCAAATAGAGAAATAAAAGGATCTCTAAGGTCAGGGCGTGACAGTACCCCTCCCCCCAAAGGTGCGGACTCCAGCCGCAAAACCTGACTCGGCATCCAGCCTCTGTGCCGGCTCCGGTGCGGGGATCGTCGCAATTAAATTTGAAATTATGTTTTTAACATTGGATAAAAGTACAGACTCAGAGCATCAAAATGGCATATCATTCACTGTAGTTGGAGGAAACATGGTGAAGTAATGCTGCTTTAAAAGTTGCTACATTTATAATCCCATTTAGGACAAAAGGGCATTTTGCTTTCACATGTCTTCTACATTAATCATTGGGAAACATATATTTAGAAAATTAATACTTTCAACCAAATTTCAAAAATGAATTATCTGGTTTCTCTCAACAAGTTACCGCATTAGGCAAACCATTTACAGATGGCATCCCCAGCCGCGTCCTCAGAGCATGCGCAGACCAGCTGGCTGGTGTGTTTACGGACATATTCAATCAATCCTTATCCCAGTCTGCTGTTCCCACATGCTTCAAGAGGGCTACCATCGTCCCTGTTCCCAAGAAAGCTAAGGTAACTGAGCTAAATGACTACCTCCCCATAGCACTCACTTCCATCATCATGAAGTGCTTTGAGAGACTCGTCAATCACCTCCACCCTACCTGACACCCTAGACCCACTCCAATTTGCTTACCGCCCAAATAGGTCCACAGACGATGCAATCTCAACCACACTGCACACTGCCCTAACCCATCTGGACAAGAGGAATACCTATGTGAGAATGCTGTTCACCGACTACAGCTCAGCATTTAACACCATAGTACCCTCCAAACTCGTCATCAAGCTCGTGACCCTGGGTCTCGACCCAGCCCTGTGCAACTGGGTACTGGACTTCCTGACGGGCCGCCCCCAGGTGGTGAGGGTAGGCAACAACATCTCCACCCCGCTGATCCTCAACACTGGGGCCCCACAAGGGTGCGTTCTGAGCCCTCTCCTGTACTCCCTGTTCACCCACGACTGCGTGGCCATGCACGCCTCCAACTCAATCATCAAGTTTGCGGACGACACTACAGTGGTAGGCTTGATTACCAACAACGACGAGACGGCCTACAGGGAGGAGGTGAGGGCCCTCAGCGTGTGGTGTCAGGAAAATAACCTCACACTCAACGTCAATAAAACTAAGGAGATGATTGTGGACTTCAGGAAACAGCAGAGGGAGCACCCCCCTATCCACATCGATGGGACAGTAGTGGAGAGGGTAAGTTTTAAGTTCCTCGGCGTACACATCACAGACAAACTGAATTGGTGCACCCACACAGACAGCATCGTGAAGAAGGCGCAGCAGTGCCTCTTCAACCTCAGGAGGCTGAAGAAATTCGGCTTGTCACCGAAAGCACTCAGAAACTTCTACAGATGCACAATCGAGAGCATCCTGTCAGGCTGGATCACCGCCTGGTAAGGCAACTGCTTTGCCCACAACCGTCAGGCTCTCCAGAGGGTAGTGAGGTCTGCACAACGCATCACTGGGGGCAAACTACCTGCCCTCCAGGACACCTACACCACACGATGTCACAGGAAGGCCATAAAGATCATCAAGGACAACAACCACCCGAGCCACTGCCTGTTCACCCCGCTATCATCCAGAATGCGAGGTCAGTACAGGTGCATCAAAGCAGGGACCGAGAGACTGAAAAACAGCTTCTATCTCAAGGCCATCAGACTGTTAAACAACCTCCACTAACATTGAGTGGCTGCTGCCAACACACTTACTCAACTCCAGCCACTTTAATAATGGGAATTGATGGAAATTGATGTAAAATATATCACTAGCCACTTTAAACAATGCTACTTAATATAATGTTTACATACCCTACATTACTGATCTCCTATGTATATGTATATACTGTACTCTATATCATCTTTATGTAATACATGTATCACTAGCCACTTTAAACTATGCCACTTTGTTTACATACCCTACATTACTCATCTCATATGTATATACTGTACTCGATACCATCTAGTGCATCTTGCCTATGCCGTTCTGTACCATCACTCATTCATATATCTTTATGTACATATTCTTTATCCCTTTACACTTGTGCGTATAAGGTAGTAGTTTTGGAATTGTTAGGTTAGATTACTCGTTGGTTATTACTGCATTGTCGGAACTAGAAGCACAAGTATTTCACTACACTCGCATTAACATCTGCTAACCATGTGTATGTGTGACAAATAAATTTGATTTGATTTATTATATTGCCTGTTTTATATAATAAAGATAACCTTTCACATTGAACTGCTACAGTGTTGTTCGTTATTTATGCCCCTTTATAGCATCGTTCACACCCTCTAAAGCAGGCCTGGCCAAAGGCCGGCCCGGGGCCGTATGCGGCCCGCGACCTGATTCAATACGGCCTGCGTAATCATGCTCAGATCACATAAAGGATTTGCGATAGTAAAGTTTTGAAAAACGTATTTGTTATTCAAATTAAAAGCCCAATGAATACCCACATTTGTGTAATGATTTAACTACCACTGCTTGTGGGACATTTATTTTGAAGGCAAGTATAAATAGCAACTGCACGAGGACAGACAGCTGACACAAACTTCACAGTTACAAATAGTAGCTGGCTAGAAATTGAGCAAAAATGTGTTTTTTTTTAAGATTTCAAAGAACAGGAAAGTAGACAATGAATGTATGGTGTTCCAGCAAGAGTGGACATCGGAAAATGTCTTTATTGAGGTATCAGGGAAAGCTGTGTGCTTAGTGTGCAAAGAGAGCATCGCTGTCTTGAAATACTCTTGTCGGATGTGGCAGGGCTTGCAAAACTATAACAGACTATAAAGTGAATCACAGCTGTGAGCTGCCCAGTGACACAAGCCTACCAGACGAGCTAAATAACTATGCTCGCTTCAAGGCAAGTAACACTGAAACATGCATGAGAGCATTAGCTGTTCCAGATGACTGTGTGATCCCACTCTCCTCAGCCAAGTGAGTAAGACCCTTAAAACAGGTCAACATTCACAAGGCCGCAGGGCCAGATGGATTACCAGGATGTGTACTCCGAGCATGCGTTGACCAACTGGCAAGTGTCTTCACTGACATTTTCAACCTCTGTGCCCAAGAACACCAAGGTAACCTGCTTAAATGAACTCCCGTCTGTAGCCATGAAATGCTTTGAAAGGCTGGTCATGGCTCACATCAACACCATTATCCCAGAAACCCTAGATCCACTCCAATTTGCATACCGCCCCAACAGATCCACAGATGATGCAATCTCTATTGCACTCCACACTGCTCTTTCACACCTGGACAAAAGGAACATCTATGTGAGAATGTGATTCATTGACTACAGCTCAGCATTCAACACCATAGTGCCCTCAAAGCTCATCACTAAGCTAAGGACACTGGGACTAAACAGCTCCCTCTGCAACTGGATCCTGGACTTCCAGACAGGCCTCCCCCAAGTGGTAAGGGTAGGTAACAACACATCCGCCATGCTGATCCTCAACACGGGGGCCCCTCAAGGGTGCATGCTCAGTCCCCTCCTGTACTCCCTGTTCACTCATGACTTCATGGCCAGGCACGACTCCAACACCGTCATTAAGTTTGCCGATGACACAATAGTGGTAGGCCCGATCACCTACAACGATGAGACAGCCTATAGGGAGGTCGGAGAGCTGACCGTGGGGTGCAAGAACAACAACCGAGAGGTGATCAAGACAAAAAAGATGATTGTGGTGCAGTCAATGAAGAGCACAACCACAGGGAAAAAATGTATTGTAGGAGGTTAATAAGTGTGAAACTTTGTAAAGTTATCCAGTGACCACTGTTGGGTGCCCAAAATTGACAGGAAAAAACACTGGCCTTTTGAAAGGGATACAAGATCAAGTAGCTGAGCTGAACCTAGATCAGAAAATTATTTTCCTGCAATGCATTTATTCATCAAGAGGTGCTCTGTAAATGTGTTCTGAAAATGAGCCATGTTGTGGAAACAGTCACTAAAGTGAAAAACTTCATAAGAGCAAAATCTGTCTCACTGTTGGAAGAGTTGGGCCATGCAGATCTCCCCCACCACACAAACGGGAGATGGCTGAGTTTGGGGAAGGTACTTAAAAGGGTGTGGGACCTGAAGTCAGAGATGGCTGCGTTATTGCAAATTAAAGGAAAATATGTGGATTTCCCTCAACTGCAAAAAATTGTTGACTGCTTTTGCCTTCACCTTGGATATCATAAATGAACTACAAGGGAAGTGCCTTTTTGCACATCAGATGTACAGCCTTGTCAAAGCCTTGAAGGGAAAATTACTTTTCCTGACCCGCCAAGTAGAAGCCAAAAATCTCACCCACCTTCCGACACTACTAGTCTGTTCCCTATCAGATGACCAGCGGGAGAAGTATACATCACTGCTGCGTGTTTTGAACAGAGAGTTTTCTCGTCATATTGAGGATTTCAAAGTGTTGGAAAATGATATGCTGTTGGTTTATTCTCCTTTCACCTTCAATGTGGATAACGCTCCCACTGACCTGCAACTTGATCTTATCGATTTTCAGTCTGATGCAGGGATTGGAGAACTATTCAAAACAATGTCACTGACAAGGTTCAATTTATCTCGATGAACATTTTTTTTCCCCAAAGATTAGGAGTCATGCTCAGAAGATGTTTGTACTGTTTGGGTCAACCTATGCATGTGAACAGACATTTTCAGTGATGAAATATAACAAGTCAAGGCACAGATAATCTCTTACTGACTCTCACCTCTCAGCAATCATGTGCATAGCGACGTCAGAAACTATACTTGACTTCACTGCTTTAGTCAATGCCCAGAGACTTCACTCCTCACACTGATCGAGTAGTTTAAATGTGTTGAGGTCTCTCTCGTGTTTTTGTGCATACCCATTAACAAGAGTTCTGTCCGTGGTGCTGAATGCACAGTGTACTTTTCCCTCCGTGTAGTTCATTGCATGTTTAATAATGAAAATACCTACCAAAAGGAGAACATGGATGTGGTTTATTTCTGTGCATGTTACAGTAGATATCTGTCAACACAGTCATACACATGATGTATAATCCTGTAATATGATTCTGGCCCACGATGGCAAAAATATATTCTAATGTGGCTCTCCATGGAAAATAATTACCCAGGCCTGCTCTAAAGCCCAAGACACACCATCTCTTAAATAATTCACATAGGAACAATTGTGAATGCGGCCATGTGCTAAAGCAGTGAGGTAGTGCTTAAAAAACAAATAAAAGGTTTCAACAATAAAATTATTTATTAGTAGTAGCCTACAATTATGAAAAACTTAAAAACACACAAACACACAAAGGCTTAGGTAAAAACAATATCTAAACCTAGGCTTATATCACAAGATCCTTTGAGTAACTTTGGTTCAGGTTATGTTATATGGACAAAGGAATCTAGTCTGAGGGCATATTACATGTCCTGCTCCAAAGGGCAGGACAGAAATGTCCATGGCCTTTCATTGCAAACGTATATGTTTGCCTGGTTGTGTCCAGTCCGGGGGATGCCTACATATCTCTGGGAGGAAGGGTGTCAACATTGCACAGCAGCGGAAACCTGGTTCCATCTAAGTGAAAGCTCCTTGGCCACAACAACACCAGGCTCCAGACAATTAAAGCTGTAAAGGAGGAAAGCAGACAAAATTAGACAAGACATTTAAATCGTGCATACCAGCAATAACATTGTTTTCTTTTTTGGGGGGAGATATTTTATTAGGATCCCCGTAAGCTGTTGCAAAAGCAGCAGCTACTCTTTCTGGGGTCCACACAAAACATAACACAGAATGACATAATACAGAACATCAATAGACAAGAACAGCTCAAGGACAGAACTACATACATTTTTTTAAAGGCACATGTAGCCTACATATCAATGCATACACAAACTTTCTAGGGTCAAATAGGGGAGAGTCGTTGTGCCATGAGGTGTTGCTTTAGCAGTTTTTTAAACCAGGTTTGCTCTTTATTTGAGCAATATGAGATGGAAGGAAGTTCCATGCAATAAGGGCTCTTTATAACACTGTACGCTTTCTTGAATTTGTTCTGGATTTCTGAACTGTGAAAAGATCCCTGGGTGGCATGTCTAGTGGGATACTTGTGTGTGTCAGAGCTGTGTGTAAGTTGACTATGCAAACATTTTCGGATTTCCAACACAATGTTTCTTATAAAAAGAAGTAATGCAGTATGTCTCTCCTCAACTCTTAGCCAAGAGAGACTGGCATGCATAGTATTTATATCAGCTACAATAAAGAGCAGAAGGTGCCGCTCTGTTCTGAGTCAGCTGAAGCTTAACTAGCTCTTTCCTTGCTTTTTGGAGTGTGGTGTCAAAAATGCAGATCTCTTTATTACGGCCAGACCTCTCCCCATCTTTACAACCATTGAATCTATATGTATCGACCATGTTTACAATCTAAGGTAACGCCAAGTAATTTATTCTCCTCAACTTGTTCAACAACCACACCATTCCTTACCAGATTCAGTTGAGGTCTAGAACTTATTAAGGAATTATTTGTACCAAATACAATGCTCTTAGTTTTAGAGTTGTTCAGGACCAGTTTATTCCACCCATTCCAAAATAGACTGCAAATAGAAAAGAGTAGGGCCTAGAGAGCTGCTGGGTTGCGTTTACACAAGAATTAATTGAGGGCATTGAAACCAGGTGTGAGGAAAAACAAGACAAAACACATGGAACATGAAAAGTGGATCGATGATGGCTGGAAGACCGGCGACGCCGAGCGCCACTCGAACAAGGAGAGGACCCGACTTCGGTAGAAGTCGTGACAGCTGCCCTGCGGTACACCACAATTTACATGTTTGACATTAGAGAAGAATCCATTAAAGAAAATATGTTGATTTCTTTTAGATAGATAGCTCTGAATCCACGATATGGCAGAGGTTGAAAAGCCATAACACAAGTTTTTTCAACAACAAGTTAGGTCAATAATTGTTTATTTTTTTATTTTTTTTATTTCACCTTTATTTAACCAGGTAGGCAAGTTGAGAACAAGTACTCATTTACAATTGCGACCTGGCCAAGATAAAGCAAAGCAGTTCGATACATACAACGACACAGAGTTACACATGGAGTAAAACAAACATACAGTCGATAATACAGTATAAACAAGTCTATATACGATGTGAGCAAATGAGGCCTATATAAGTCTATATACAATGTGAGCAAGTGAGGTGAGATAAGGGAGGTAAAGGAAAAAAAAGGCCATGGTGGCGAAGTAAATACATTATAGCAAGTATAACACTGGAATGGTAGATTTGCAGTGGAAGAATGTACATAGTAGAGATAGAAATAATGGGGTGCAAAGGAGCAAAATAAATAAATAAATACAGTAGGGGGAGAGGTAGTTGTTTGGGCTAAATTATAGATGGGCTATATTCAGGTGCAGTAATCTGTGAGCTGCTCTGACAGCTGGTGCTTAAAGCTAGTGAGGGAGATAAGTGTTTCCAGTTTCAGAGATTTTTGTAGTTCGTTCCAGTCATTGGCAGCAGAGAACTGGAAGGAGAGGCGGCCAAAGGAAGAATTGGTTTTGGGGGTGACCAGAGAGATATACCTGCTGGAGTGCGTGCTAAAGGTGGGGGCTGCTATGGTGACCAGCGAGCTGAGATAAGGGGGGACTTTACCTAGCAGGGTCTTGTAGATGACCTGGAGCCAGTGGGTGTGGCGACGAGTATGAAGCGAGGGCCAGCCAACGAGAGCGTACAGTTCGCAGTGGTGGGTAGTATATGGGGCTTTGGTGACAAAACGGATGGCACTGTGATAGACTGCATCCAATTGATTGAAGTCGTGGATCGGTAGGATGGTCAGTTTTACAAGGGTATGTTTGGCAGCATGAGTGAAGGATACTTTGTTGCGAAATAGGAAGCAAATTCTATATTTAACTTTGGATTGGAGATGTTTGATGTGAGTCTGGAAGGAGAGTTTACAGTCTAACCAGACACCTAGGTATTTGTAGTTGTCCACATATTCTAAGTCAGAACCGTCCAGAGTAGTGATGTTGGACGGGCGGGCAGGTGCAGGCAGCGATCGATGAAGAGCATGCATTTAGTTTTACTTGTATTTAAGAGCAATTGGAGGCCACGGAAGGGGAGTTGTTTGGCATTGAAGCTCGTCTGGAGGGTTGTTAACCTCTAGCGTCGAGCAATCCCGTATCCGGGAGCGTAATTATAGCCTCAAGCTCATTACCATAATGCAACGTTAACTATTCATGAAAATCGCAAATGAAATGAAAGATATATATTCACTCACAAGCTTAGCCTTTTGTTAACAACACTGTCATCTCAGATTTTCAAAATATGTATTGATAGCTAGCATAGCATTAAGCCTAGCATTCAGCAGGCTACATTTTCACAAAAACAAGAAAAGCATTCAAATAAAATCATTTACCTTTCAATGAGGAGCCTCTCAGTTAGATAGCGAATTTTCATTTTTTCCCAAAATATTATTTTAGTAGGAGAAATCGCTCCGTTTTGTTCATCACGTTTGGCTAAGAAAAAAATCTGAAAATGCAGTCTCTACAACGCCGAACTTTTTACCAAATTAACTCCATAATATCGATAGAAACATGGCAAACGTTGTTTAGAATCAATCCTCAAGGTGTTTTTCACATATCTATTCGATGATAAATCATTCGTGGCAGCTGTGTTTCTCCTCGAAGCAAACGAAAAATACACGCAGCTGGAGATTACTCAATAATTGCAACGGAGGACACCAAGCGGCCACCTGGTAGATGTAGTCTCTTAAGGTCAATCTTCCAATGATTTGCCTACAAATACGTCACAATGCTGTCGACACCTTGGGGAAACGACAGAAAGTCTAAGCTCATTTGTGACCCATACACAGCCATATAAGGAGACATTGGAACACAGCGCATTCAAAATCTGGGGCACTTCCTGTATGAAATTTCATCTTGGTTTCGCCTGTAGCATTAGTTCTGTGGCACTCACAGACAATATCTTTGCAGTTTTGGAAACGTCAGACTGTTTTCTTTCCAAAGCTGTCAATTATATGCATAGTTGTGCATCTTTTCGTGACAAAATATCTTGTTTAAAATGGGAACGTTTTTTTATCCATAAATTAAATTATATCCATAAATCTTGGATATAATTTAAACACATAAATGATATCCAAGAAGTTAACACAGTGTCCAAAGAAGGGCAGAAGTAAACAGAATGGTGTGGTCTGCGTAGAGGTGGATCAGAGACACACCAGCAGCAAGAGCGACATCATTGATGTATACAGAGAAGAGAGTCGGTCCAAGAATTTAACCCTGTGACACCCCCATAGAGATTGCCAGAGGCACGGACAAAAGGCCCTCTGATTTGACACACTGAACTCTATCAGATAAGTAGTTGGTGAACCAGGCGAGGCAATCATTTGAGAAACCAAGGCCATAAACCAACCATAGATACAGCAACACCTCCCTCATAAGCTTTTCTGTCTCTTCTATAGATGTTATATCCTTGTATTGCTACTGCTGTATCATCAAATGACTTATCTAAGTGAGTCTCAGAAATGGCTAATATATGAATGTTATCTGATGTTAGCAGGTTGTTGATTTCATTAACCTTTTTTCTAAGGCTACATATATCAATATGGGCTATTTTCAGCCCTTTCCTGGGTAGCTTAATTATCAGAGATAGACATAATACTGAAAAGAGCAAACAAAGCAAGAGAAAAAAATATACATTCAGCAGTCAATTTATCAATTGGTGTGTGTGTGAGTGTGTGTGTGTGCGTGCTGCGGGGTTGAAGCTACAAAACCATAGGCTTGGCTCTCTCATCCCTTCAGGCTTCTGGGACAGAGGGTGGACAATGAGCCTGTCTTAGCAGATATAAGCAATGTACCCACAGGCTCAGGCAGCTTTTATGGCTGGGATCAGTTCTTTCTTTTTCTGGCGCACAGCTTCAGGATAGTCCTTGTTGAGGACAATATACCTTCCGCTCAAGTTTTTGGCTCTTTCCAGAACAGCTACCTTGTCCTCGAACCTCAGGAATTGACCACTATCGGCCTAGGCCTATCACCTGGGACGGTGGTGGGTTTTACAGTGCTGTGGGCGTGCTCCACCTCAATCTTCCTGTGGTCTATCTTCAATTTCTCAGAGATAATTTCCCTCACTTTGTCCTCAGACTCCGTCCAGGTCACATGTGGAGACTGCAAGTCCGTCCACAAACATGTTGCGCCGCTTTGATTGTCCCCCTGATTTATCTGTCATTGTTGTCATGGATTCACACACAGAACTGTGTCTCTCAATGACTTACAGATTGCTGTCATCTTGCCATTCTGTTTCAACTCATCGAGCTGACCTTGGGAGAACTGCAAACTGTTCTTCAGGTCCTGGACCTCTCTGATCAGGTCGTCCATTTTATTAATTAGTTGAATCCAAGTATTTGGACTAAACACTTGAAGCGATTTTCTTGTTGTCATAACAACTGCTTGCAAGTCTCTTTCTGTTCGTTTAAAAGATCCTTCACGTATGATACAGAGACACCACTGTCCTCAATGGTACTCCCGCCGACGTTGGTCTTTGTCATGGTAGCTAGCAACGTAGGTTACAGTATTACTCCTCGCAGTTCCAGATAGGGCAGGTCACAGGAACGATTGAAAACAACAAACAGCAGGGATCTAGACAGCACCAGAGCCAGGATAATCCACGGTCCCAGCCACAATGGCTAACCGTATCGCGGGCTGAATTCAAGAAAACTCACTAGCTTGATTTGCAGCTAGCTAGCAGCTAGGGTAGCTGCGGCGCCAAATAGCTCCTCAGACCCGTCCTTGGCCGGCAAGATCACTGGAAAGACACAAGCAGTCCCAGCAACGCGGGATCCAAACTAAGGAGCTAGCTGGCTACCAAGAACATTCCAAGTAACAAACGTTAAAAAAACTAAACTGAGCTCTTCCTCAATCCACGTTCATCAGGAGGTGATATCCAAAGGGCATTGTAAGGAGATGTAAGGAGTCAGTGCACATTATTGCTTCTCCCCCAAGTCCAAGCAAAAAGCTCATAGTACAAAGACAAAATACCTGAAGTGTTGCTTGTTCACCCTAGATCACCGGTGGCAGAGATCAAGTTTATGCTGAAAGACAAATTCCAGAAAAATAGGTTAAAACTTAATTTGTCCTATAGCTTGTTATTGCCTGTTGACCCCAGCCTAACAATAGCAATGCAGACACAGGATAACTAAATAGATAAAATTTTGCTTCATAATTACCAGCTGGCTAGATAAAAATGGTATTCAATCTAGTTAGGCTGCTAGTTGAACATGCAAAACAAAAATCAACCTCGAAATCTATAATCCAATAGCTAGCTAGCTACACTGAAGAAAAATGTCATCGTAACATGTAAGGTGTTGGTCCCATGTTTCATAATCTGAAATAAAAGATCCTACAAATGTTCCATACGCACAAAAAGCTTATTTCTCTCAAATATTGTGCACAAATTTGTTTACATCTCTGTTAGTGAGCATTTCTCTTTTGCCAAAACAATCCATCCACCTGAGTGGTGTGGCATATCAAGAAGCTGATTAAACAACATTTTCATTACGCAGGTACACCTTGTGCTTGGGACAATAAAAGGCCACTTTAAAATGAGCAGTTTTGTCACACCACACAATGCCAGAGATGTCTGAAGTTTTGAGGGAGCATGTAATTAGCATGCTGACTTCAGGAATGACCGCCAGAGCTGTTACCAGATAATTCATTGTTCATTTCTCTACCATAACAACATCCAACATCGTTTCAGACAATTTGGCAGTATGTCCAACCAGCCTCACAACCGCAGTATGGCATTGTGTGGGTGAGAGGTATGCTTATGTCAACATTGTGACCAGAGTGCCCCATTGTGCCGGTGGGGTTATTGTATGGGCAGGCACAAGCTACAGACAACAGATACAATTGCATTTTATCGATGGCAATTTGAATGCACAGAGATACCGTGACGAGATCCTGAGGCCCATTGTCGTGCTATTTGTCCAGGCTGTATCACATCCGGCCATGATTGGGAGTCCCATAGGGCGGCGCACAATTGGCCCAGCATGGTCCGGAATGGGCCGGGGTAGGCCACCATTGTAAATAAGAATTTGTTCTTCTGACTTGCCTAGAGGTTACATTGAAAAAAACGAATAAAAAACGAATAAAAATGTATCCGCTGCCGTCACCTCATGTTTCAGCATGATAATGCACAGCCCTATGTCGCAAGGATCTGTACACAATTCCTGGAAGTTAAAAATGTCCCAGTTCTTCCTGCATACTCACCAGACATGTCACCCATTGAGAATGATTGGGATGCTCTGGATCTAAGTGTACAACAGCATGTTCCAGTTCCTGCCTACTTCCTGCAAGTTTGCACAGGCATTGAAGAGAAGTGGGACAACATTCCAAAGGCCACTATCGGTCTGATCAACTCTATGCGAAGGAGATGTGTCACGCTGCATGAAGCAAATGGCGGTCACTGGTTTTCTGATCCATGCCCTTACCATGTTTTTAAGGCATCTGTGACCAACAAATGCATATATGTATTCCCAGTCATGTGAAATCCATAGATTAGGGCTGAATGAATTGATTTAAATTGACTGATTTCCTTATATGAACTGTAACTCAGTATAATCTTTGAAATTGTTTTTTAGCATGGCTAGCGAACTAGCCAACTTAGCATGTGTCCCTATAATGAAACATGGGGTTTGATTAGCTTGCTAATCGATTAGCATTCGCACCAAAGGGGGTATTTTTGGTAGCTAGCTAGTTAAACATGACAAACTGGCAAACATGAAAAGCTCAGCTTGCTGTCTTGACGTTGCATTGCCCTGCAATGAGCCATCGCTGAACAATGGCTCGTTGTGGGACCAAGCAATCTAAAATGGCACCTGTATGCAACTGTCTAGCTAGCTAACTAAATAGCAAACAGTAGTTAGCAAAAACGTTTTAATACAGTTGAGACAATAATGTATGTACATGATGGCATTTTAACTGTAGACTCTTCAAATCAAATTAAATCAAATGAATTTATATAGCCCTTCATACATCAGCTGATATCTCAAAGTGCTGTACAGAAACTCAGCCTAAAACCCCAAACAGCAAGCAATGCAGGTGTAGAATTATGTGTATGGATTATGATGATTCACAGCATACTGAAACACTTTCAAAATGATCTTTCCCACTTGGCTTCAGCCAGTACATATTGCTTTAGCCACAGAAGACAAAGCTGTGTCGATACCAGCAGCTGTATTCAGGACAACGCTGGTATTGAACGCTGAAGCTGCACTTATGAAAAGATAAGTAAATCCAATGGATCTTTCCAATATCCGCGGCAGCAGGGAGCGGGATGTGTCATTTGACAGAGGAGCCTTGAGTGACAAATAATGGTGGGGAGTCGACTCCAAATTAATAAATTCCTCGACTACTTGCCCGTCAAATCCCGGTGTCGTCTCTCATTTCTGGGTGTCAAGCTTAGATTCCTCTAGGAATTGACTCCTCGATTTTAAGATTCTGTATTTTTGCAACAGAGGAAACTAGTTGCTGAAGGCTACTTCTGAGAACACAAACTCTCACATCTTTCACAGCAAAGAAAGTGTGACCTAGCGAGAAAGGAGAGAGAGGGGAGAGGCACAGCGAGGCATTGTCAGGCATGTCAGCCACCAGGCAGAACATTGCATCGGTAATCAAAAGATGTTTCGGCTGACGCAATGCTGTATCACGCAATTTCTTGGCTTACAATGTCTTGTGCAAGTTCACTAAAGTAGGGGCTATCAATGAGTAGGGTGAGCTTTTCTACATGCAACAGACTGAAGACCAAACACACACTAGTGTTTTTCATAGGGAAGAGAAAGAACAGGCGACCCAGAAAGGTTGAAAGTGGATCGGGGCAGGCAGACAGACAATCGGAACCGTGTGCAACGGCTATATCTTCGTAATCTGCCTTGTAAATTCACCAAAAGTATATTAAAGTATATATGCATCAGCTTAATTAGGCCTAAATGTGCAACAAACCATATTGTGCCTATAGCTTATTTAATGAAACCCTGGCTGGAGAGCTACCTTCCTGTAGGTTTTTCGCTCCAACCCCAGTTGTAACTAACCTGATTCAGTTTATCAACCAGTTAATTATTGAATCGGATGTGCTAGATTAGGGTTGGAATTAAAAGCTACAGGATGGTAGATCTCCACAAACAAGTTTAGAGAGCCCTGTCCTAGGCAAATACGGTTCAGCAGCTCAAGTCAGCAGGATGGGGGGCATTGTTATTAGGAAGGACGTGTACCATGAATAGCTAAATTTTGATCACACTTCAATTTAAATATTATGGGGACACCTATGCATTTGGCAGCCAAGCACAAGTTATTAGTGTAGCCTATTATCGTCTTAACATGACGTAGAAATATCTTCACGCTTAGGATGTGTATGGGTGTGTGTGCTTATGAATGTGTGTGTGTCACGGTCGTCCTCCTCTTCATCTGAAGAGGAGAGGCGAGAAGGATCGGACCAAAATGCGGCGTCGTAAGTGTCCATGGTAAATCTTTAATACCGAAAGTACTGACACTGTATACAAAACAATAAACAAACCCAAAGGTGCGGACTCCGGCCGCAAAACCTTGACCTATAGGGGAGGGTCTGGGTGGGCGTCTGTCCGCGGTGGCGGCTCTGGCGCGGGACGCGGACCCCACTTAACCATTGTCTTTGTCCGCCTTATTGTCCGCCTCCGTGGCTTTCTAACAATGACCACCCCTCTCAATGACCATACTGGACAGAGGGGCGGAAGCTCTGGACAGAGGGGCAGAAGCTCTGGCGCCTCTGGGCTGAGGGGCTTTGGCGCCTCAGACTCCGGCAGCAGCGCCGGACAGGCGGGAGACTCCGGCAGCAGCGCCGGACAGGCGGGAGACTCCGGCAGCAGCGCCGGACAGGCGGGAGACTCCGGCAGCAGCGCCGGACAGGCGGGAGACTCCGGACAGGCGGGAGGCTCCGGCAGCGGCGCCGGACAGGCGGGAGGCGCCGGACAGGCGGGAGACTCCGGCAGCGGCGCCGGACAGGCGGGAGGCTCCGACAGCGGCGCCGGAAGACTCCGGCAGCAGCGCCGGACAGGCGGGAGACTCCGGCAGCAGCGCCGGACAGGCGGGAGGCTCCGGACAGGCGGGAGGCTCCGGACAGGCGGGAGGCTCCGGCAGCGGCGCCGGACAAGCGGGAGACTCCGGCAGCGGCGCCGGACAGGCGGGAGGCTCCGGACAGGCGGGAGGCTCCGGCAGCGGCGCCGGACAGGCGGGAGGCTCCGGCAGCAGCGCCGGACAGGCGGGAGGCTCCGACAGCGGCGCCGGACAGGCGGGACCACCTGCAGGGAGGAGACAGAGAGACAGCCTGGTGCGTGCGGCTGCCACAGGAGCCACCAGGCTGGGGAGACCCTCAGGAGGCTTGGTGTTAGGAGGCACCTGAAGGACCGGGCTGTGGGGGAGCACTGGAGCTCTGGTGCGCAACCTTGGCACCACTTCCCCAGGCTGGACAACTACTCTAGCCCGGACCCTCCAGAGTGCAGGCACAGGTTGAACCGGGCTGTGGGTAAGCACAGCACTCCCTTAGGCTCCACTCCCACATTCGCCCGGCAGGAGCGGAGCGCAGGCAGAGGACGCACTGCACCCTCCCAGCGCCCCGGAGACACAGCACGCAGAGCCGGCGCAGGATAACCTGGACCAAAACTGCGTACCGGCGACCAGACCCGCTGAGCAGGCACCATACGCCCTGGCTCGATGACCACACTCTCACGGCACTTTCGGGGGGCTGCCCTATAGCGCACCGGGCTATGGGCACGCACTGGCGACACCGTGCGCTTAACCGCATAACACGGTGCCTGACCAGTAATGCGCTGCTTATAATAAGCACGAGGAGTGAGCTCAGGTCTGCTACCTGGCTTACTACCACACCTCGTCTGCCCCCCCCCAAAACATTTTTGGGGCTGCCTCTCGTACCTGTCGCACTGCCGTGCTGCCTCCTCATATCGCCGCCGCTCAGCTTTCGCTGCCTCCAGCTCTGCTTTGGGGCGGCGATATTCCCCAGCCTGTGCCCAGGGTCCTTTCCCGTCTAGAATCTCCTCCCATGTCCAGGAGTCCTGTGATGCTGGCCGCTGTTTTTGCTGTTGCTGCTGCTGTCGTCGCTGCTGTTTACCACGCCGCTTGGTCCTTGGTTGGTGGGTGATTCTGTCACGGTCGTCCTCCTCTTCATCTGAAGAGGAGAGGCGAGAAGGATCGGACCAAAATGCGGCGTCGTAAGTGTCCATGGTAAATCTTTAATACCGAAAGTACTGACACTGTATACAAAACAATAAACAAATGACGACCGTGAAGCTACAACATAGACAATCACCCACAAACAAACAGTGCAACCCAGGCTACCTAAGTATGATTCTCAATCAGAGACAACTAATGACACCTGCCTCTGATTGAGAACCATACTAGGCCGAAACATAGAAATACCCAAATCATAGAAAAACAAACATAGACTGCCCACCCAACTCACGCCCTGACCATACTAAATAAATACAAAACAAAGGAAATAAAGGTCAGAACGTGACAGTGTGTGAGGGAGGGTGAGTATGATTATGTGTAGGAGGGTGGGAGAGAACGATTGTGTGGATGCATAGGGTAGATGTTGTGTGTGAATGAATTAGAATGGATGAGTAAGTTGATGTATGGATGGTTGTAAGTGTGTCAGAGGAAGGGGGGATGGGAAAAGAAGGGAGGTTGGGACAAGCTTGACTTTGACTGGAAGGAGAGCGAGCTCAAGAATTTGTTTGAGAGTGAATTGTTTGTTGCAGAAAGTTAAGTTTAACAGGCTAGAGTCTACTTCGTTTCATTTAATTTTTTGTTTTGCTTGTATTTACCAACAGCCTGTATAGTCCGGAGAAATGCATAAGTTATTGTCACTTCTTTTTTTTACTCTGCCTTTAAATTGTTATCTCTGCGACACATATTGAGTAGATTCTCATAGAGGTTTCCACATTCAGAGGAAAATTGTTGCGTTTTGTGATTTGCATTTACTATGCTTTCTTCCGGGACAATGTGGACCAACCAGACTTCCGATTAAACAATAGTTTACTCACGGAGGACTATAGAGAAGAAGTGGCTACTTTTAGCAAACAGATTAAGAATTTACACAATCTACTGGGGAAAGCACCACCTACCTACTCATTCTCAACACCACAGGCTGGACGCCGTTCCGATGTGTTGAGAGTATCGCTGCCATCTCAACACTCATTGACGGAATGGGAAATGCCTTCCAGGGACCCCTCCCCGTAGAAGTCTGGAGCAAGACCTTCGCTTCTGGTGGATTTAGTTGATGATACTTTCGACATTTCTTCTGCCCAACCATGGAGGCATGTCACCCGCAGTAGATCAGCTGGCGAGAAGTGGACTATGGCGAGTGGGGTTTCTTTGGCGTGACCCAAATACAGTTGTTGAACAGCTTCGCCCTCCTGACTTCGGAGGTCCCAGCACCTATCTGGACTCCTTCCCCAGGGATTTTGATTCTCCTTTGGACTCGGATCACCGGACCTCGAGGGTGTCTGAAGCACTAGCTCCATCAGTGCAAAAACTGTCGAACCTCCTCTGCAATTATAACAGCGATAAAATCGGTGGTTCTCGTAAGCTTTATGGATGTCACGAATTCCGCAGAAGTTGGTCCCACTCATGTTCGGGCGGCGTTCAAAGTCACCGACCTTCTAGCCATCGCTGATCCTCTTTTCATTTTCCTTTGTTTTTTTCTTGTCTTCCATCACACCCGGTTCCAATCCCATCAATTACATTACACGTTGTGAATTTCCCCCTCAAGTCCTTGTCAGTGATTGTTTATTGTAAGTGGTTGTGCACGTCTGTCCTGTTGTGCGTCGGGTTATGTACCAATTATTTGATTGTTCTGTTTTCCAGTGTTTTTTTTTGTTATTGACTTCTCTGCCGCCAGTACGCACCCCACACAGAATCACCGACCTGTCTATGGAGTCAGCAGGAGCAGGTACCCCGGGTAGGTGGAGGAAAGCATCCGGGAGCACGCAGTAATGCTCCACCATCTTGGCACCGCCATGGACCTCATTGTTCAGACTATATGGACCGCTGGGAGAGACAGGGAGTTCTTCCAGCGCCTCCACCAGCACAACCGGGTTCTCCTCTGAGCGCCCCTCTTCCTCCTGGTCCCAGTGGGATTCGTCCTTCCCTGCCCCAGGAATACAACGGAAAGGCTGCGAACTGCCAGGGGTTCCTTCTTCAACTGGACTTATACCTGGCCACTGTCCACCCGGCTCCATTGGGCCGTGAGAGGGTGTCCGCCCTCGTCTCGTGCCTCACCGGGAAAGCCCTGGGATGGGCCAATGCTGTGTGGAGAGAGGGAGATGCGGCGTAGGACCAGTTTGAGGAGTTCAGGGTGAGCACCTCTTCCATCTGAGGCAGGAGACGAGGAGCACCCAGGAGTTCGCCCTGGACCACTGCAGTCTGTATGAGGACGTCCATCGGGACTTGGCCTGCAGAGACACCACCCTCACGTTCGACCAGCTGGTGGACTTGTCCATCCGGCTGGACAACCTGCTGGCTACCCGAGGACATTCTGATCGGGGTCTGGTGGTTCCAACCTCCCGCACCACCTCTCCGATACCCATGGAGCTGGGACGGGCGGTGCACAGGGAGAGTGGAGGGGGTTCCAGCTTGTACACCATCTGTGACCGCAGAAGTCACACTGCCAGTCGGTGCCGGGTTGGTTCCTCTGGGGGACGAGGCAGCAGGCAGGGCTAAGGTGAGCCGGCACTATTCTCACCCAGAGCCCTCTGTTGCACATATGTTTGTGTATATCGCTTTCCCTGAATTTTCCCGGCATTCCCAGCATAAGGCGCTCGTCGATTCAGGAGCGGCAGGGAATTGTATTGATAGAGCGTTAGCCTATAGTTTAGGGAATCCCCATTGTTACCGTGGCTGTGCCTTTCCCCGTTCACGCCTTTCCCCGTTCGACCATTAGGGTCAGGGTTGATTAGGGAGGTCACAGCTCCTTTGGGCATGGTGACGCAGGGGGAGAATTAGGGGAGAGAATTACTCTCTTCCTTATGGACTCTCCTGCATTTCCCGTGGTGCTGGGCCTACCCTGGTTAGCTTGTCATAACCCCAGTCTTTCTTGGCCACAGATGGCTCTCACGGGGTGGTCGCGAGAGTGCTCACCGTCTCTAAAAAGAAGGCGACACAATTACCACCTCATCGAAGGGGCGATTGTGCAATAAATCTCCTGGTAGAAGCTGCACTTAACCGGAGTCACGTGTATCCCATCTCACAGGCGGAGACGGCGGCTATGGAAACATATGTCTCCAAATCCCTGCGTCAGCGGTACATCCGGTCCTCCACTTCATCCGCCTCCTCAAGTTTTTTTTGGTGAAGAAGAAGGAGGGAGGTCTGCGCCCGTGTATTGACTATCGGGGTCTGAATCAGAACACTATGAGGTATAGTTACCCGCTACCGCTCATAGCCACAGTGATTGAGTCAATGCACGGGGCGCACTTCTTCACCAAACTAGATCTCAGGAGCGCTTACAACCAGGTGTGTATCCGGGAGGAAGACGATTGGAAGACGGCTTTCAGTACCACCTCAGGGCACTATGAGTACCTCGTCATGCCGTACGGGTTGATGAATGCGCCATCAGTCTTCCAAGCCTTTGTAGACAATATTTTCAGGGACCTGCATGGGCAGGTCACACTGCCAGTCGGTGGTGTATATTGATGACATTTTGATATACTCCGCTACACGCGCCGAGCATGTGTCCCTGGTGTGCAGGGTGCTTGGTCGCCTGTTGGAGCCTGACCTGTACGTCAAGGCTGAGAAGTGCCTGTTCTTCCAACAGTCCGTCTCCTTCCTAGGGCATTGCATTTCCACCTCAGGGGTGGAGATGGAGAGTGACCGCATTTCAGGAGTGCGTAATTGGCCGACTCCTACCACGGTAAAGGATGTGCAGTGGTTCTTAGGGTTTGCCAACTACTACCGGAGGTTTATCCAGGGTTTTGGTCAGGTAGCGGCTCCCATTACCTCACTGGTGAAAGGGGGCCCGGTAACGCTTGCAGTGGTCACCTGAGGTGGACAGAGCCTTAAAACCTCTTGGAACTACCCATCCCAGATCCGGGAGCATTGTCATCAACTACACTAATTAGCATAGCGCAACGGTCAAAAAATATTACTAGAAAATATTCATATTCATGAAATCACAAGTGAAATATAGTGAAACACAGCTTAGACTTTTGTTAATTACCCTGTCATCTCAGATTTTGAAATTAGGCTTTAAAGCCAAAGCAAGACAAGTGTTTGTGTACGTTTATCGATAGCCTAGCATAGCATTATGTCCAGCCAGCAGCAGGAAGCTTGGTCACGAAAATCAAATCAAATCAAATGTATTTATATAGCCCTTCGTACATCAGCTGATATCTCAAAGTGCTGTACAGAAACCCAGCCTAAAACACCAAACAGCAAGCAATGCAGGTGTAGAAGCACGGTGGCTAGGAAAAACTCCCTAGAAAGGCCAAAACCTAGGAAGAAACCTAGAGAGGAACCAGGCTATGTGGGGTGGCCAGTCCTCTTCTGGCTGTGCCGGGTGGAGATTATAACAGAACATGGCCAAGATGTTCAAATGTTCATAAATGATCAGCATGTTCGAATAATAAGAAGGCAGAACAGTTGAAACTGGAGCAGCAGCACGGCCAGGTGGACTGGCGACAGCAAGGAGTCATCATGTCAGGTAATCCTGGGGCATGGTCCTAGGGCTCAGGTCCTCCGAGAGAGAGAAGGAGAGAATTAGAGAACGCACACTTAGATTCACACAGGACACCGAATAGGACAGGATAAGTACTCCAGATATAACAAACTGACCCTAGCCCCCCGACACAAACTACTGCAGCATAAATACTGGAGGCTGAGACAGGAGGGGTCAGGAGACACTGTGGACCCATCCGAGGACACCCCCGGACAGGGCCAAACAGGAAGGATGTAACCCCACCCACTTTGCCAAAGCACAGCCCCCACACCACTAGAGGGATATCTTCAACCACCAACTTACCATCCTGAGACAGGGCCGAGTATAGCCCACAAAGATCTCCGCCATGGCACAACCCAAGGGGGGGGGGGGGGGGCGCCAACCCAGACAGGATGACCACATCAGTGAATCAACCCACTCAGGTGACGCACTCCTTCCAGGGACGGCATGAGAGAGCCCCAGTAAGCCAGTGACTCAGCCCCTGTAATAGGGTTAGAGGCAGAGAATCCCAGTGGAAAGAGGGGAACCGGCCAGGCAGAGACAGCAAGGGCGGTTCGTTGCTCCAGAGCCTTTCCGTTCACCTTCCCACTCCTGGGCCAGACTACACTCAATCATATGACCCACTGAAGAGATGAGTCTTCAGTAAAGACTTAAAGGTTGAGACCGAGTTTGCGTCTCTGACATGGGTAGGCAGACCGTTCCATAAAAATGGAGCTCTATTGGAGAAAGCCCTGCCTCCAGCTGTTTGCTTAGAAATTCTAGGGACAATTAGGAGGCCTGCGTCTTGTGACCGTAGCGTACGTGTAGGTATGTACGGCAGGACCAAATCAGAGAGATAAGTAGGAGCAAGCCCATGTAATGCTTTGTAGGTTAGCAGTAAAACCTTGAAATCAGCCAGGAAGCCAGTGTAGAGAGGCTAGCACTGGAGTAATATGATCAAATTTTTGGGTTCTAGTCAGGATTCTAGCAGCCGTATTTAGCACCAACTGAAGTTTATTTAGTGCTTTATCCAGGTAGTCGGAAAGTAGAGCATTGCAGTAGTCTAACCTAGAAGTGACAAAAGCAAGTTTCTGATTTTTGCAATGTTACGTAGATGGAAAAAAGCTGTCCTTGAAATGGTCTTGATATGTTCTTCAAAAGAGAGATCAGGGTCCAGAGTAATGCCGAGGTCCTTCACAGTTTTATTTGAGACAACCATTAAGATTAATTGTCAGATTCAACAGAAGATATCTTTGTTTCTTGGGACCTAGAACAAGCATCTCTGTTTTGTCCGAGTTTAAAAGTAGAAAGTTTGCAGCCATCCACTTCCTTATCTCTGAAACACATGCTTCTAGCAAGGGCAATTTTGGGGCTTCACCATGTTTCATTGAAATGTACAGCTGTGTGTCATCCGCATAGCAGTGAAAGTTAACATTATGTTTTCGAATAACATCCCCAAGAGGTAAAATATATAGTGAAAACAATAGTGGTCCTAAAACGGAACCTTGAGGAACACCGAAATTTACAGTTGATTTGTCAGAGGACAAACCATTCACAGAGACAAACTGATATCTTTCCGACAGATAAGATCTAAACCAGGCCAGAACTTGTCCGTGTAGACCAATTTGGGTTTCCAATCTCTCCAAAAGAATGTGGTGATCGATGGTTTCAAAAGCAGCACTAAGGTCTAGGAGCACGAGGACAGATGCAGAGCCTCGGTCCGATGCCATTAAAATGTCATTTACCACCTTCACAAGTGCCGTCTCAGTGCTATGATGGGGTCTAAAACCAGACTGAAGCATTTCGTATACATTGTTTGTCTTCAGGAAGGCAGTAAGTTGCTGCGCAACAGCCTTTTCTAAAAATTTTCGGAGGAATGGAATATTCGATATAGGCCGATAGTTTTTTTATATTTTCTGGATCAAGGTTTGGCTTTTTCAAGAGAGGCTTTATTACTGCCACTTTTAGTGAATTTGGTACACATCCGGTGGATAGAGAGCCATTTATTATGTTCAATATAGGAGGGCCAAGCACAGGAAGCAGCTCTTTCAGTAGTTTAGTTGGAATAGGGTCCAGTATGCAGCTTGAAGGTTTAGAGGCCATGATTATTTTCATCATTGTGTCAAGAGATATGTTACTAAAACACTTGAGCGTCTCTCTTGATCCTAGGTCCTGGGAGAGTTGTGCAGACTCAGGACAACTGAGCTTTGAAGGAATACGCAGATTTAAAGAGGAGTCCGTAATTTGCTTTCTAATAATCATAATCTTTTCCTCAAAGAAGTTCATGAATTTATCACTGCTAAAGTGAAAGTCATCCTCTCTTGGGGAATGCTGCTTTTTAGTTAGCTTTGCGACAGTATCAAAAAGGAATTTCGGATTGTTCTTATTTTCCTCAATTAAGTTTGAAAAATAGGATGATCGAGCAGCAGTAAGGGCTCTTCGGTTTTGCACGGTACTGTCTTTCCAAGCTAGTCGGAAGACTTCCAGTTTGGTGTGGCGCCATTTCCGTTCCAATTTTCTGGAAGCTTGCTTCAGAGCTCGGGTATTTTCTGTGTACCAGGGAGCTAGTTTCTTATGAGAAATGTTTTTATCAGAAAAGCCGGTTAATCAAATTAACCGGTTACCTTTGATGATCTTCAGATGTTTTCACTGAAGAGACTCCCAGTTAGACAGCAAATGTTCCTTTTGTTCCATAAAGATTATTTTTATACCCAAAATTCCTCCGTTTGCTTGTCACGTTATGTTCGGAAATCGACCGGAAATAGCGGTCACGACAACGCCCCCCAAAAAATTCAAATTATATCCATAATATCGACAGAAACATGCCAACTTTAAAAAAAATCAACCCTCAAGGTGTTTTTCAAATATCTATTCGATAACATATCAACCGGGGCAATTGGCTTTTCAGTAGGAGCGAGAGGAAAAATGACTACCTCTGTCTTTTACGCAAGAATCACTCTGAGAGCCCTCAGCTGGCAACTGACGTAATGTAGTCGTTTACGCTCATTCTTCAAAATAAAGGCCTGAAACTATGTCTAAAGGCTGTAGACACCTTAGGGAAGCCACAGAAAAAGGAATATGGTTGTTATCCCTTTCAATGGGCATTAGGGATGCATAGAAAGACAGGGGTTTCAAAATAAGAGTCACTTCCTGATTGGATTTGTCTCAGGATTTCGCCTACAATATCAGTTCTGGTATACTCACAGACAATATTTTTTACAGTTTTGGAAACTTTAGAGTGTTTTCTATCCTAATGTTACGGCTTTCTAGGTGTGGTGAAGGAGAGTCGGACCAAACTGCAGCGTGTAGATTTCGATCCATGTTTAATCAAACAAACATAACATGAAATAACACAAAACACTACAAAACAATAAACGTAATGAAAACCGAAACAGCCTATACTTGTGTCAACTAACAATGCGACAGGAACAAAGACACTAAGGACAGATAGGACAATCACCCACGAAATACAAAGTGAAACTCAGGCTACCTAAATATGGTTCCCAATCCGAGACAACGAGAATCACCTGACTCAGATTGAGAACCGCCTCAGGCAGCCAAGCCTATACTAGACACACCCCTAATCAACCACAATCCCAATGCCTACAAAAACCCTAATAGGACAATACAATAACCCCATGTCACACCCTGGCCTGAACAAATAATAAAGATAAACACAAAATACTTTGACCAGGGCGTGACACCTAAGCTGTCAATTATATGCATATTCTAGCATCTGGTCCTGAGAAATAGGCGGTTTACTTTGGGAACTTATTTTTCCAAAATTAAAAATAGTGCCCCCTAGTTTCAAGAGGTTAAATCACCTGAGGGCTCTGTTTACCTCGGCTCCCGTGCTGGCCCATCCGGATCCCTCTTTGGCGTTTATAGTGGAGGTGGACGCATCCGAGGCTGGGATAGGAGCTGTGTTCTCTCAGCACTCCGGTACGCCACCGAAGCTCCGCCCCTGTGCCTTCTTCTCGAAGAAGCTCATCCCGGTGGAGCGAAACTATGATGTGGGGGACCGGGAGCTGTTGGCTGTCGCCAAGGCCTTGAAGGTGTGCAGACATTGGCTTGAGGGGGCTAGACACCCTTTTCTCATCTGGACTGACCACCACAATCTGGAGTACATCCGGGCGAGGAGACTGAACCCTCGCCAGGCAAGGTGGGCCATGTTTTTCACCCGTTTTGTGTTTACCCTTTCCTATAGACCAGGCTCCCAGAATGTTAAGGCAGATGCATTGTCCCGGCTGTATGACACAGAGGTGCGGCCCATGGATCCCACTCCGCTGGACACGGACATTGAGCAGGCGTTACGTGCAGAGCCCGCTTCCGTCCAGTGTCCCGCTGGGCGTCTGTACGTCCCGTCTGCTGCTCGTGAACGGTTGATCTATTGGGCCCACATGTCACCCTCCTCTGGTCATCTTGGAATCGGTCGGACAGTGCTCTGTTTAAGCGGGATGTACCGGTGGCCTACCTTGGCTAAGGACGTGAGGGTTTATGTTTCCTCCTGTCCTTGTCGGTGATTGTTTATTGTAAGTGCTTGTGCACATCTGTCCTGGTGTGCATCGGGTTATGTACCCATTATTTGATTGTTGTGTTTTAAAAAATGTTTTTAACTGCGCCATTTGGAAACACAGTTTTTGCTCTCCTGTGTCTGACTTCTCTGCCGCCAGTACACACCCCTCACAATGGAATTGTTTTAAGTTCAAATGAAAGTTCATACCAAGAATCATTTTGCTATTTGATTTTGAATTTTAAAACCCCGTCAGTATAAAAAGATACACAGTACCAGTCAAAAGTTTGGACAGACCTACTCAATCAAGGGTTTTTCTTTATTTTTACTACTTTCTACATTGTTGAATAATAGTGAAGACATCAAAACAATGAAATAACACATATGGCATCATGTAGAATCAAAAAAGTGTTAAAGAAATCAAAATATATTTTATATTAGAGATTCATCAAATAGCCACCCCTTGCCTTGATGAAAACTTTGCACATTCTTGGCATTCTCTCAACCAGATTTATGTGGTAGTCACCTGGAATGTATTTCAATTAACAAGTGTGCCTTGTAAAAAGTTAATTTGTGGCATTTCTTTCCTTCTTAATGTGTTTGAGCCACTCAGTTGTGTTGTGACAAGGCCGGAGTGGTATACAGAAGATAGCTCTATTTGGTAAAAAACCAAGTCAATAACAGCTCAATGTCAATAACAGCTCAAATAAGCAAATAGAAATGACAGTTCATCATTACTTTTCATCAAGTGCTACGATGAAACTGGCTCTCATGAGGACAGCGACAGGACAGGAAGACCCAGAGTTACCTCTACTGCAGAGCAAAAGTTCATTAGAGTTACCAGCCTCAAGTAACAGACATATCTCAACATCAACTGTTCAGAGGAGACTACTTGAATCAGGCCTTCATGGTAAAGTGTCTACAAAGAAACCACTACTAAAGTACCCCAATAAGAGGAAGATACTTGCTTGGGCCAAGAAACATGAGCAATGGACATTAGACCGGTGGAAATCTGTCCTTTGGTCTGCTAAGTCCAAATGTTTTATATTTAGTTCCAACTGCCGTGTCTTTGTAAGACACAGAGTAGGTGAACGGATGATCTCCGCATGTGTGGTTCCCACCATGAAGCATGGAGAAGGTGGTGTGGGGGTGCTTTGCTGGTGACACTGTCTGTGATTTATTTTGAATTCAAGGCACACTTAACCAGCATGGCTACCACAACATTCTGCAGCAATATGCCATCCCATCTGGTTTGCGCTTAGTGGGACTATCATTTATTTTCAACAGGACAATGACCCAAAACACTCCTCCAGGCTGTGTAAGGGCTACTTGACCAAGAAAGAAAGTGATGGAGTGCTGCTTCAGATGACCTGGCCTCCACAACCACCCGACCTCAACCCAATTGAGATGGTTTGAGATGAGTTGGACCACAGAGTGAAGGAAAAGCAGCCAGTTATCAGAATATGTGGGAACTCCTTCAAGACTGTTGGAAAAGCATTCCAGGTGACAACCTGACAACTGAGTGGCTCAAACCCATTAAGAAGGAAATAAATGCCACAAATTAACTTTTAACAAGGCACACCTGTTAATTGAAATACATTATTCCAGGTGACTACCACATAAAGCTGGTTGAGAGAATGCCAAGAGTGTGCAAAATTTTCATCAAGGCAAAGGATATCTACTTTGAAGAATCTAAAATGTAAAATATATTTTTGTTTAACACTTCTATGGTTACTACATGATTCTACATGTGTTATTTCCTAGTTTTGATGTCTTCACTATTATTTGACAACATGGAAAATTGTAAAAATAAAGAAAAACCCTTGAATGAGTTGGTGTCCAAACTTTTCAAATGGTACTGTATAAAACTTTTTTTTTTTATAAAAAAATCCTCAAATACCATTTGCCAACTCCTTGTGTCAGAGAGCACATAAATTAGAGCAGAGCCTACACACACACACACATTCACTACTTTCCCCCATTCAAGTCTTCTCTCTTTCTTCCCCTCATCTCCTTCCTGTTTGTCTTTATGCCCTTCTTTCTCTCCCTGCCCAACCCCCCCCCACACACACACTCTCTGACCCATCTATTTCTGCCCCTCTCCCTCTGCAGAAATATAATTCCTGTTTGTGAGTCCTCATCTGAGTGGAGAAATGCAGCTGAAGCACAAAATGTGTTTGATGCTGAGCAGAAATGTCGCACTAAGGTATTTTCGGTGAAGGACAATTATAGTTACACGCCCCTGATCAGTATTTATTTTTCTCCAATAGAGCGTTGACTTTCAACATAAAATACAACCCCTGTCAATACACAACTGGACTCACCTGCTCCCGCTTTCGCCCGTTGTGCTATTTACAAACAAACACGTGACTGGCTCAAATGTTCTGGAGAACTACATAATGTAAAATAATTTGACAGTTGAAATAAAGAACGCAATCTGCTTTATCTCTGTATTGCACAAGTTGACTGCAGGTATTTACTTAAAACGTAGCTATAAATATAACATTTTATTGAAAACTTCAAGGAAATTGTTTCAACGGTATTGAAAAACCACCCCATGACTATTTCCAAATACCCCGGTATACGGTATGTAAGTTAAACTGCCAAGCCTAGGCAGATGTCTGTCTGAGCCTCTCCTCTGTCATTATGTGGAGGTCAGGCCAAGGACAGAGGTTGACGTCAAAGCAATGCTCAACAGCAACGCTGGATCTACTAGCGGCACACAACATGAGCGCTACACTCCCTCTGGGAGCAAGCCTTTGTGTGTGTGTGTGTGTGTGTGTGTGTGTGTGTGTGTGTGTTGGTCCTGCCAATGGAGTACTAGAAGCCACATTTATTTATGTCTCACAACCACAGAACCATCCACACAACTACACACACACACAGTTCTGGCATCACCCTCCATTAAGCCTTCAGTCTCATTGAAGTGAGTTATAGAAAGAGCACTCTGCTACTATCTGTGCGTGCATGCGTGTAGACTCGTACTAGCTGAGCGAGTGGATTCTTTCTAGATGATTTCTCAGTGAGCCTTGAGTGTGTGTCAGACCACCTTCATAACAGGGCTTCACTCTATCTCTATGGCAGGAGGATTACAATGGTACTGCACAGTGGGAGACCAGAGAGGAGGAACAGAGGCTAGGGCTGTGGTGACTGTATTACCACCACACCAGCAGTCATGAGTCATGACCGCAGTAAAATTCCATGTGACCGTTGAGTCACGTTAATCTCCTTTAATGCACTCTGGACATGCGTTAGTGGTATATTAAAGCTTATGGATAGCACAGGCCTATATATGAGCCCCCACCCACCCAAAAAACAGAATTAAAACATTAATTGTGCCGTTATGCAGGGGTGGGCAACTCCAGTCCTTGAGAGCCTGATTGGTGTCACTTTTTCTCCATCCCTAGCAAACACAGCTGATTAATAAAATTGCATTCCAATCTGAAGATCATGATTAAGTGATTATTGGAGTCAGGTGTGTTAGCTGGTACTGGGGAAAAACTATGACACCAAATCAGGCCCTCCAGTCAAGGACTGGAATTGCCCACCCCTGCACGGTTATACAATACATAGCCTATTACGCATGGTAGAAAAACATGTTTAAAAACCTGATTTAAGATCTTTGGTACATAATTGGTCTAGCCTATATAGCAAAATTAAACAAATTCTAGTAATCACCTCTGAGTGTTGACTATTATTATGCATACCGGATGGACTGGTTACCTTATTCTATGCTCCAAAGTTCATATCCACGAGTCTGGGACAGAATGTATAGGCCTAGGCGATGCTTCATTGATGGTTCATTGACTGTGCAGGGTGGGCGTCTAACAGAGTAAGCCTAAAATTATGGGGAATTTTGTTTTGAATTGACTATATTTTCATAATTAATAGGCTGATACATTACCTTTAGCTTCAGAGTATGTCACCCCTGTGCATTTCCATCTCCTCCCCTATTTCCTTCATTCCTTCCTCGAGCACGCACAGAGAGGGGCTGTCAACATTTTAATGAAAAATGTTTTGTTGTGGAAACATGTTACCATCAATGTTTCCAAACAGAGTTCACTTGGTTTCCTAAATGAAGTGCTGGGTAGCTGCAGAAACAGGGTTGGAAAGGCCATGGCATACAGAGTTCGGGCAGAATATCACCTGGAGCAAGAGACTGCATGTTCCTCAAACAGTGGTTGATGTGTGGAGTGAAATATCTGGAGTAGCCTACCGGGGATGAGGGAAAATGTAACTGTCAGGAAAGTTGCCGCCATTTGGAAAAGCCTATGGCATGGCGCATAGCCAGATAGCAACGTCATGACAATGTTATCGTTAATGTGATGACATGCTATTTATCGAATAATAACCATGTTCATTATTACGCGACTAAATTAATCGTGTAACAACTAACTCAGTAATACTTATTTTCCACCATAATTTGCAAATAAATTCATAAAAAATCCTACAATGTGATTTTCTGGATTTTTTTTCTCATTTTGTCTGTCATAGTTGAAGTGTTCCTATGATGAAAATTACAGGCCTCTCTCATCTTTTTAAGTGGGAGAACTTGTACAATTGGTGGCTGACTAAATACTTTTTTGCCCCACTGTACACATTATGAAAACTCTTCAAGTTACAATGTTTGTGTTATAACATCTTTATCTAACTTTATGACATCACAAAATCAACATTTATTTTCATATTCCATCTATCATTGCTACCACCATTTTGGCTGATAAAATATAATGCCCCAAAGTCAATTTATTTGATGTTTTGTAGTTTTGGGCTGTAATCTCTTCCTTGGGCACACAGACATTCCAGTCTCTCACACTAGAGACCAGAAAGGAGTTGGGCTGCTGTCTTATAATTTATGATGGGCGTGAGGTCATAACCCCCACCCCTCCCCCATCAATCCCTCTATTCCTCTCCCCTTCTGTGGGAAGGAGAGATACCTCTAGAACTGTGATCCACTGTAACCTGATCCTCACAGGCCGGTCATGACAACATACAGTAGGCCAACTCATATTCTGTGCTTCTGAAATACATTTTCTCCATATCATAATGCTTCTTTAAACCTACCTAAAATAAATAATGGATTTATTGTGATTGTGTATATTAAATTGATTTATTAGACATCTTGAAATGTAGATGTTCTAAAGTCGCGCATCAATGGCTTGTATGTGCGGAGACCTGGAGATGCTAAACATGTTATGCATCTCACATCCCTGAAGGGTTCTGTGTCCTCCTCTATGCCACAACAAATTATTTCAGCCAGTGGCCACATTACGGAAAATTTTTCATAACTGATGCATGTAATCACCATTTTATGATTACATGCATTTTTTAAATAACTTCTAATAACTTCTATTTACAGTTATATTGGGCTGGATGCTGATAGGGTCAATTTGCTGAATGATCCAAGAAATTATAGTCAAAACTTTTATTTGGGCTAAGATTCTTGAATCGTTGGTAAATGTACAACTTTTCTCTTTCTTATCTGAGAAAAATATTTTGAATGTAAACCAATCAGGTTTTACACATAAGCACAGCACTAATACAAGAACCACTTAGTTGTTAATGAGCTTATTGATGAGCTTTAGACACTAAAATGAGGTGTGATTGACCGGCTCGATCGGTCTCATGTAGCAACATTTTAAATGGTTTATTTTACATTAGATGAAAGTAAAGACTCAGAGCTAGAAAATGGTATATCATACACTACAGTTGAGGAATAGTGGGAAAGTAATTTTGCTCTGAAAGTTGATACACTTGTAACCTCACTTTTGAGAAAATTGCCTCTTTTTTGTCTACAACCATTCAGCATTGTTCACACCCTCTTAAGCTTTAAGGATTCACATGTGAGGCCATGAACTAAACAACCAAAGATATCAAGACTAAACACTGGTTTATACTACAGGTGTGTTCGTAAATTTAATCTGGAGTGCCAGAGTGTGCTCTATGCATTCGTAAACTGAGAATGTTGTCAGATTGTCCATTCGTAAATTCAGAGCCTTTCACTCGAAGCGTTCAGAGCATACACTGGGTGCAGGAGTAGCATTTTGGCCTTAACAACAGCAGTCAAGCACCCAAGCTAACTGGCTAAGGTTGGCTAGCTTGCTAGCTACTTCCAGACACAAATGAGAGAACAGCTCACTGACCATTTTACACACGCTAGCAGAGCTGGTTAGGCTATGTTATTTTATCCAGAGCATTGGTGACTGCAACTGTGCTGCTGGCAACAATTTAGAGAGTGCTCTGAAATCGGAGTAGATAGCCAGAGTGAATTTACCAGCTACGTCTATCGACAGTTGTAGCAGTGACATAATAAACATTCTATTGAAATAGTTACTTGCACAGTGAAGTCTTTTGTTCAGACATTTAGCTAGCTAGGTAAACAATGAACCATAATCACAACTCATAACGTTACTACCCTGCATGAATCTGCAGGTAGATAACCAACCAGGTTCAATGTTAGCTAGCTGTCTCTGAGATATGAATAATATTACTACATACACGTAACATTAGCTACCTAGCTAACAGTACACTTTAACTTGAAATGAAAATGACTTTCTGCCAAAAATTGGAACGTGTAATATCTGAAAATGGACGCTTCTCCCTCCCTGTCACGGATGCCATGGTTACACTTAGTTTGAAGATGTATAAAACACCTGTCTCTGGATTACAACAGCCTTCTGTGTGTTCTCTTTTCGACTCCGTCTGCATATTCACAATCAAATGGCAGAATTTTCTCCATCTTAGCTGTCATACTCGAATTCCACTGATATCAAAATGCGGTCCACCAGAAATTGGAGAGCAACACTTATGCAGTTTTACTACTTCATATCTTTCAAAAAAGCCACGTTAGAAAGGATTACCTACACATACTGCTCATGTTATAAACAGCAGCCTGCCTGATGGCAGACCAATCCAAACCATCTCTCGGCATGTCCAGCCCACTCATTATCTCAATCAATCTAGGCTAGCAGAAAGGTTGCTGACTTTGTCCTTGGATAAACCAACTGGGCACCTAATTTAACAATTGTATTCATGTTTACAGACAGCATACAAGTTTGTTATTAAGGCACATCAAAGTTCACATGTTCCAGAAGGCATTTATGCCAAAAAACGCATAGACTTTTTTAAATAAATAAAAATAGGTTTACATTTAAATGGCTCTGCTGTCAAGAAGTGACACACGACATATGCCTACTTTCCTGAAGGAGTGATAATTCCATTTTTAGCTCAATTTATAAAAACCTGTTTTTGCTTTGTCATTATGGGGTATTGTGTGTAGACTGATGAAGGAATAAAACAATTGAATCTATTTTTGAATAACGCTGTAACCTAACAAAAAATTTAAAAAGTCAAGGGGTCTGGATGCTTTTTGAAGGCACTGTATATGCTATTGCCCCGACTGTTGATCTGGCTGTGTTAAAACTACAGTCAGATTTTATCGCTATGCAGGGCTGTAGGCATAGTGTTACCATGCTCTATGTGCCAGGATTTCGAGCCTTGGGACAAGGTTACTAGCTATGTTATTTTATTTACAGTGTGAGTGAGTAGTGATTCTCAGCCTAGTCTGACTCAACATGCCACCGCCAGGTAAAAGAAAGGGACCAGGTATCCGCATTGTCTTTAGGCATCAACCTAAAAGAAAAGTTAGCAGCATGACCATCCCCCCTCGGAATTTCTGTCCCACTGAGCTGAAACTTCTGTCCCACTGAGCAGTGCACACTGTGAACTCAGTGGAAGACAGATGTTCAGAGGGGGATGGAAACTGTTTGGTCATGTCATTTACAATCTTGAAAGATTCATGTGGCGTAGCAGTCTAAGTTACTGCATCTCAGTGCTAGAGGCGTCACTACAGACCTTGGTTCGATTCCAGGCTGTATCAAAGCCGGCCGTGGTTGGGAACCCCATAGGGCGGCGCACAATTGAACCAACATCGTCAGGGTTGGGGTTTGCCGGGGTAGGCCGTCATTGTAAATAAGAATTGACTTTGCCTGGTTAAATAAAAAATGTAGTCCTAGTTAAATGTGATTGCTGAACTCACAGTAAATGTGTCCTGTAAAGTAAACTTCATTGTTCACTGTCTGGGTCACTGTATATATCCATGTCTGCTGTGATCGGAAGCAAGTGACAGTGAAGAGAATGATGTCAGTGCAGGCAGGGGCAGCAGCAGTGTTCATCTACAGGTGACTGAGATTATTTATCCCCTAAAGTGAAAATAAACTGTCACAAAACTGTGTGGTCCCTGTGAAGGTATATCTTTACTGATGACAACATTTGACTTCCTTTGGTAACCAGTCATGCACAGACACATAACCTCATACTGCGCACTCTCTGCCTTCAGCGATCATCACATATTCTTATCTACTTTTTTACCTAGGTTAAAAATCAATGAGACAGAATTGATTGTTGGTCAAATCAATTCAAATGTTATTTGTCACATGCGCCAAATACAACAGGTTACACCTTACCGTGAAATGCTTACGTACAAACCCTTGACAAACAGTGCAGAATGATTTTTGTTGTTGTTGCTAAATCTTTTTTTTTAAATAAACACAAAATAACAAGGCTAAATACAGCTGGTACCGTTACCGAGTCAATGTCTAGGGGTACGGCTTAGTCGAGGTAATTGATGTCTAATGTACAGTGGGGCAAAAAAGTATTTAGTCAGCCACCAATTGTGCAAGTTCTCCCACTTAAAAAGATGAGAGAGGCCTGTAATTTTCATCATAGGTACACTTCAGCTATGACAGACAAAATGAGGAAAAAAATCCAGAAAATCACATTGTAGGATTTTTAATGAATTTATTTGCAAATTATGGTGGAAAATAAGTATACTTTTTTGCCCCACTGTACATGTAGGTAGGGGTAAAATCAGTATGCGTATATAATAAAGAGCTAATTGCAGCAGCGTAAAAAAGGGAGTCAATTTAAATAGCCCTGGTAGCCATTTCATTACCTGTTCAGCAGTCTCATGGCTTGTTAAGGAGCCTTTTGGACCTAGACTTTGCTCTCCGGCATTGCTTGCCGTGCGGCAGCAGAAAGAACAGTCTATAACTAGGGAGGCTGGAGTCTTTGACCATTTTTAGGGCCTTCCGCTGACACTGCCTGGTATAAAGCTCCCGGATGGCAAGAAGTTTGGCCACAGTGATGTACTGGGCCATACGCACTTCCCTCTGTAGCGCCTTGCAGTCGAATGCCGAGCAGCTGCCATACCATATGCAATCTGTCAAGAGGCTCTCGATGGTGCAGCTGTATAACTTTTTCAGTCTCCAGAGGGGGTATAGGCATTGTCATGCCCTCATCACGACTGTCTTGGTGTGTTAGGACCATGATAGTTTGGTGAAGTGTACACAAAGGAACTTGAAACTCTTGACCCGCTCCCCTACAGCCCCGTCGATATGAATGGGGGCATGCTCGGCCCTCATTCCAAAGGAGCTGTCCACGATCAAGTGACAGACAAGAAAGTGATGTCAGTGCAGACAGGTGTAGCATCAGTGTTAATCTACAGCTGAGTGAGATTAACCCCTCTAGGGTATGTGGGACGCTAACGTCCCACCTGACCAAAATCCAGTGAAAGTGCAGGGCGCTAAAATCAAACAACAGAAATCTCATAATTTAAATTCCTCATACATACATGTATTATAATGTATTTAAAGATACACTTGTTGTTAATCCCACCACAGTGTCTGATTTCAAAAAGTCTTTACGACAAAAGCATACCATGCAATTATGTTAGGTCAGTACCTAGTCACAAAAAAACACAGCCATTTTTCCAGCCAAAGAGAGGAGACACAAAAAGCAGAAATAGAGATAAAATGAATCACTAACCTTTGAGGATCTTCATCATATGGCACTCATAGGACTTCATGTTACACAATACATGTATGTTTTGTTCGATAAAGTTCATATTTATATCCAAAAATCTCAGTTTACATTGTTATGTTTTGCCTCCAAAACATCCAGGTGAAAGTGCAGAGAGCCACGTCAATATACAGAAATACTCATCATAAATGTTAATGAAAATACAACTGGTAAGCATGGACTTAAAGATATACTTCTCCTTAATGCAAACGCTGTGTCAGATTTTTTTTAAAGCTTTACGGAAAAAGCACACCATGGAATAATCTGAGTACAGCGCTCAGAGACCAAAACAAGCCATACAGATTCCCGCCATGTTATGGAGTCAACAAAAGTCTGAAAGTGATAGTAAATATTCACTTACCTTTGATGATCTTCATCAGAATGCACTCCCATGAATCCCAGTTCCACAATAAATGTCAGTTTTGTTCGATAAAGTCCATCATTTATGTCCAAATACCTCATTTTTGATCATGCATTTAGTACAGTAATCCAAATGCGCAGGCACTAGGTCCAGACAAAGTCAAAAAAGTTATACTACAGTTTGTAGAAACATGTCAAACGATGTATATAATCAATCTTTAGGATGTTTTTATCATAAATCTTCAATAATGTTTCAACCAGAGAATTCCTTTGTCTTTAGAAATGAAAGGGAACAAAGCTAACTCTCACGGGCGCGCACCTGACTGAGCACATGGCCTTCTGACAGACCCATGACTCAATCAGCTCTCATTCTCTCCCACTTCACAGTTGAAGCCTGAAACAAGGTTCTAAAGACTGTCGACATCTATTGGAAGCCTTCGGAAGTGCAATATGACCCCACAGACACTGTATATTGGATAGGCTAAAACTTGAAAACCTACAACCCTCAGATTTCCCACTTCCTGGTTGGATTCTTTCTCAGGTTTTTGCCTGCCATGTGAGTTCTGTTATACTCACAGACATCAAACAGTTTTAGAAGCTTCGGAGTGTTTTCTTTCCAATTCTACTACTAATATGCATATCCTAGCATCTGGGCCTGAGTAGCAGGCAGTTTACTCTGGGGACACTTTTCATCCGGACGTGAAAATGCTGCCCCCTACCCCAAAGAAGTTCATTATCTAAAAATAAAATAAAAACTGTGGTCCCTGTCAAGGTGTATATTTTACTGATGTTGAAGATGGAAACAAATAATGTCTGCCTCCATCAAATTCAACCAGCCAAGTTTAGTGCAGTCTCTGTCAGCCATCTTCAGAGTCCAGCTACTGTCTGCCTCCTAGAGATATCCAGTCTCTGTTAGCCACCCCCAGAGCCCAGTCACTGCCTGCCTTCTTCCAAGTTTAGTCCAGTCCAGGCTCTGTCAGCCATGTTCAGAGTCCAGCTGTCTGTCTTCTAGAAAACTCCAGTCCAGTCTCTGTCAGCTGCATTCAGAGCCCAGAAAATGTCTGCCGCCATCAAAGTCCAGACCAGTAAACCACATTCAGAGCCCAGCCACTGTCTGCCTCCTAGAAAGGTCAAGTCCAGGCTCTGTCAGACACCTTCAGACTACATCAATTCTCAAGCTTCAGTAATAGTACGTTAAATATTACTCCTTATTTACAGCTTCAATGGAGACTCTCCTCTGGCACACACTAATGTTCTAATTTCATATTAAGGCAATGTACAGTGTTTTACGATGTGCAAATTGTTAAAGTACAAAAAGCATGTATTTACAATGGTCTCGCTCTCTCCTTAGTTAAACTCAGACCACCCTGAACCCTAAGTGAAATATCTTGAAGCCACTTTAACTATTGTCTTAAATGAGATCTGTTTGTTAGACTGAATATCAAAACTCTAAATAAACTGGAAGGTATATTTTAGCTCAGCACCTCAAGTGTATGTTTTCCACCTGCAATCTATGTAAACTACAAAACTTGATACTCAAATGTTTGATAATTTTAGTAAATGATATCCTATATAAATATTCATGTCCATCATTATACTCAGTCTTCATCTTTTCTGTCTTCTATATATTTGCCTTGAAATACTTTTATTGACGGTGACTTATCCTTCCACTTATAGTGTTTTTATACCATAAAGTCATGTCAAACTGTAGAATTGCAGGAACTATTTTATATGTAAATATTTTTTGTGCATCATTATAATAAAACTGAGTCTTCATCTGTGTCTTCTTAATATGAATAGATATGCATCTGTATCATTATAATACAACTCAGTCTTCATATTTTGACCTTCTTAATATTTGCCTAGAAATGCCTTCATTAATGATGGTGACAACATATCCTTCCACTTATAATGTGTTTTCAAATATCCCTCCATATTCCACTCAAAATACCCCTCCCCAATATCTACACCACGATTTCACCCTTGCAGTTTTGAGTGACATAGTTTACAATAGCCCCACCCATTGATGACAAAGAGATTAGGTTATTTCTGATGAGCAGACAGACATAAAATAGGCTACAACCAGACAGGCAGGTTCTTATATTTTGAAGGTGGCGGCGGCGCACTCACACTCGTTCAATGTTTAGCTTTTGCGCCTTTAGCCCACTGTCTGGCATACCTCACCTTGTTTGACACACTTGAAGCGGACCGGGTCTTTGCAGTGTTTGATGACGGCCAGAACATCTCGGGTGGTGAGCCCAGCCACCGCTGTGTTGTTGACCTCCAGCAGCAACTCACTCTGAGCCAGCTTTCCGCTCTGGACAGCTGCTTTGCCTTGTTTCACCTCGCCGAAGAAGGGGAACTGCCCAATCTCCGCGCCCCCCTTCAGCTCGAAGCCAAATTCCCCTTCTTTGCTCCTGATGACAACCGCTTCGTGGACTTTGTTGGTCCAGTGATTTTTCTTCTTCAGGCTATTGGACATCATTGAGCTAGTATTATCAATCCGGGGTGCCTATCAGATAGTCTATGTCTCATCCCTGCCTGTGTGTGTAATGCAGGTCTCGGCTCTCACCAGCTCAGAGCGCCTACGGTAGCTCCATCACCGACACATGCCAGGCATAGTATCCGTCTAGCATGCAGCGTATTAGGGTAGAGGTCTGCAGTACAGTTGGGTGGAGAACTACGCTGTCACACACACAAAGGCAAGACACAGGAGATAGGCTACTAGTGGGTGACCCGGATGTGAAGTCTGGAGGAGGGGAGATTAATGCTTCCAATTCAGGTTCGTAGAGGAGGGATGGAAAGTAAAAATGAAAGGATGTGCAAAGGTATGTTCTTTAGTCTGCACCACCAGATCGCTCAGAGCGCATAGACCAGCTGAGACTGATCACACACAAATTTAAAGCGAAAGCATCACTTATAAATGGCATCAAATTGTTTATTTTGTTTGCCCCCCACTGCAAGCTTTTTCCATGTATTATTATGCTATTGCAGTAGTCTAAGAGCAAAACAAGCATCGAATGTCAGTTGTCTGACTTGCCTCCAATAGGCAGAATACATACACACTCAGACACACAGGCACAGAGACTTAATGGTCTGTGTTTAGTCAAGTAGAAGGGAGTGTATCTCTGTTGTTCACATACACTACTACAACTACTACTGCCTTTATACTACTACTACTAGTGCTGCTACAACAACAACAGCAACAACAGCTGCTGCTGCTATACTACTTCTACTTATACTAGCCTACTACAACTACTACAACCATAGTAATAAACCCACTGGGCACAGACGTCAATTCAACGTCTATTCCACATTGGTTCAACGTCATTTAAATGACATGGAAACCGTGTGTGCCCAGTGGGAATGCTCTCTTATAATACTTATAGTAAATGTACTTGTAATAGGATATTTTAAGATTTCTGTAATAGCACTGTTACTGTAATAGTATTTTTAAGGAAGTGTTAATGTCTGGTATGGGCGTAGACAAACACACACAATACTCAACAATGAATTCAATATGAATAAAGTCAATGCAGCTACACATTATGGCATCTTTACAGTTCAGTTTTCTCAATGGTCACAATGTAAACTAAATTGATCATGATGTGGCCCACTGTCGCTTATAAATCAATCATCAAAACACTGTCATTATGTCAAAATCAGATCTCAGTAGTCCAGCCTTTCTTAAAGTTTGGGTTGAGACCCAAAGTGTGTGGCAGACATGGTGGGTCGGGATATATCAGAGGTTCTCAACCCTCAATCAGGAACTCAACTTACTGTTCAGAGTTAGAATAGAAGAATACATGGGGTGCAAATTTGAAATTTGGTTGTGTATCAGCAGTTTTCCTCTTGTTATGTGAGTGACTGACAGGCACTCAACTAACCATATCAGCGAACAAGTTAGTCTAGCCAGCTATATAAACTTGTTATAATCATGGCCGAATACCGATCGGGCATGCTGGGCACGTGCCCAGGGGCCCTGTTTCCAGGGTGCCCCCATTGATTTGTTAGTCACTCTCACTCTTATAGAAGTATCATATTAACATGGCCTAAATCATGGTAAAATGTGTATAATTGTAGTAAATTTGCTTTAAAACTACAAGTTTTTCTCTCCACCCCATGGATTGATGTGTAATGCAGCTGTTTTTATCTCAATTTCAAATCATTTCCAGGTAACGGTTAAGTACCTTACTGTGATTGTTCTCAAAAAAACTGCTAGGACTGTCTGTGTCACGCCCTGACCATAGAGAGCCCTTGGTTCTCTATGGTGTTCAGGTCAGAGCGTGACTAGGGGCGTGTTCTAGTCATTTTGTTTCTATGTTTTGGGATTGAGTATGGTTCCCAATTAGAGGCAGCTGATTATCGTTGTCTCTAATTGGGGATCATACTTAAGGGTTCCTTGTTCTCACCTGTTTTGTGGGATATTATTTTGTGTTTTTGCACCACGTAGTCACGGTTCGTTGTTCGTTTTGCTTAAGTTTCACTTTATATTAAGGATGTGGAACTCTACGTGCGTTGCGCCTTGGTCCAGTTCTTATGACAACCGTGACAGTCTGTGAGTGGTCTGAGTTGGGAAGGGAAGGGAATACTAGCTGCTATTGACAGAGGTTTGGAACTATCTTTCTTATTGGTCTATTAACAGATGTGATGTCACCAGGCAGGCCAAATTCCATCCCACCAAAATAGGTTGGAATTTCATGTGATGTTTTCAAACAGCTCTTACACTAAAAGGGCATTATCCTCATTCACAAGTTCACAGTATTATTCCAGCATTATACCTCATAGTGTGGAAATATTTGACGGACCGGCTCCTATGCAGCATTTTGTTTTACATTGGATAAGAGATTCAGAGCTAGAAAATGGTATACCAGACATTGCGTTTGAGGAACAATGGGAAAGTAATTCTGCTTTGAAAGTTGATAAACTTGTAACCCCACTTTTTTTGGAACACCTTTGAATGTTTTGGTACAGAAAGCTCTTTGTCTACACCCATTCAGCCTCATTCACACCCTCTTAAGCCTTAGCCCTACCTATCTCTTTAAGGATTAACGTGAGGCCATATGCTAAATAGAGTGAGTAAGGTAGTGTAGTAAACAACCAAAGATTTGAAGACTAAATGTGGGAAAGTAGTAGCAAAAATGCACTTTATCTAGTCCTTGATCGACACTACCGTTCAAAAGTTTGGGGTCACTTAGAAATGTCCTTGTTTTTGAAAGAAAAGCTAATTTTGTCCATTAAAATAACATAAAATTGATCAGAAATACAGTGTAGACATTGTTAATGTTGTAAATTACTATTGTAGCTGGAAACAACAGATTTAAAAAAATGGAATATCTACATAGGCATACAGAGGTCCATTATCAGCAACCATTACTCTTGTATTCCAATGGCACGTTGTGTTAGCTAATCCAAGTTAATAATTTTAAAAGGCTAATTGATCATTAAGAAAACCCTTTTGCAATTGTTAGCACAGCTGAAAACTGGTGTTCTGATTAAAGAAGCTATAAAACTGGCCTTCTTTAGACTAGTTGAGTATCTGGAGCATCAGAATTTGTGGGTTCAATTACAGGCTCAAAATGGCCAGAAACAAAGACTTTTCTTCTGAAACTCGTTAGTCTATTCTTGTTCTGAGAAATGAAGGCTATTCCATGTGAGAAATTGCCAAGAAACTGAAGCGCTCGGACAACGCTGTGTACTACTCCCTTCACAGAACAGAGCAAACTGTCTCTAACCGGAATAGAAAGAGGAGTGGGAGGCCCCAGTGTACAACTGAGCAAGAGGACAAGTACACTAGTGTCTAGTTTGAGAAACAGACGCCTCACAGGTCCACTCTAATGTACTTGCCTCCCACTCCTCTTTCTAGAGTCTGCAATACTACTAAGCAAGGGGAACCACCAAGCAAGCACTATGAAGACCAATGATCTCTCCAAACAGGTCAGGGACAAAGTTGTGGAGAAGTACAGATCAGGGTTGGGTTTTAAAAAAATATCTGAAACTTTGAACATCCCATGGAGCACCATTAAATCCATTATTAAAAATGGAAAGAATATGGCACCACAACAAACCTGCCAAGAGAGGGCCGCCCACCAAAACTCACGGACCAGGCAAGGAGGGCATTACTCAGAGAGGCAACAAAGAGACCAAAGATAACCCTGAAGGAGCTGCAAAGCTCCACAGCGGAGATTGGATTATCTGTCCATAGGACGACTTTAAGTTGTACACTCCAGAGAGCTGGGCTTTACGAAATAGTGGCCAGAAAAAAATCCATTGCTTAAAGAAAAATATAAGCAAAAAATAAGCAAACTTGTTTGGTGTTCGGCAAAAGGAATGTGGGAGACTCCCCAAACATATGGAAGAGGGTACTCTGTTCAGTTGAGACAAACATTTTGGGCCATCAAGGACAACATTGTCTGGCGCAAACCCATCCCTACAGTGAAGCATGGTGGTGGCAGCTTCATGCTGTGGGGATGGTTTTCATCTCAGGGACAGGGAAACTGGTCAGAATTGATGGAATGATGGATGGCGCTAAATACAGGGAAATTCTTGAGGGAAACCTGTTTCAGTCTTCCAGAGATTTGAGACTGGGACGGAGGTTCACCTTCCAGCAGAACAAGGACCCTAAGCATACTGCTAAAGCAACACTTGAGTAGTTGAAGGGGAAACATTTAAATGTATTGGAATGGCCTAGTCAAAGCCCAGTCCTCAATCAATTATTCTCCAAGGTGGCATAGCAGTTCAGACGTCTTTTGTCCTCGTCTTGTCGTGTCCTGTATATATATATATTTACAACTTTTTCACATACATTTTATTTTTATTTTCCATCAACTCATCTTCAAAACACTCTCCTGCAACCCGTCTCACCAATGTATTTTTTATAAAAAATATTTATAAAAAAGTATTATTTACCTCAGATCTGTAATCCTCCAAGAAGCTAGCCAGAAACTCCAGGAGGCTGGCCTGAAACTAGCCAGAAGCTAATCCAGAAGCTAGTTCAGAAGCTAGTTGGCTCCTTTACTGGCAAGTCGTTGGTGTTCAGCTAACCACGGTTTGTGGTCATCGGCTATCCTTTGGCTCGAAAGTCTATCGCCAGTTCTGTACGGCGCAGCGCGGCTCGGAACAGAGCATACCGGACCAATTTTTCTCTCCATGTCCCTGGATTTCGACTGCTCTCTGGACATTCATGCCCGGAACTCACAGCTAGCTAGCTGCTATCCGTGTGACTATCGGCCTTCGTCGATTCCGGAGCAAACATCAATTGTTCCGGAGCTAGCAAGCTCCGTCAATCACTCCTGAGTTCCATCAATCGCACCTGGGCTGCAGTCGCCTATCCGGACCCGTTTTGCTGCCTTCGCAGAGCCCCACCGGGCCTTCACAACTGGACTGCCGACGTTATCTACCCGAAGAAGTTATTCGGCTGGCTCCTCCGTCGCGACGTTACCTGAACGCCCATCTGCGGCCTGCTAACCGTTAGCTGTCTTACCGGCTGCTATCTGAATAGACAATCGGACAATTTTTTTATTTTTTTTTATTTATTTATTTATTATTATTATTATGTTTTCTTCTTGGGCCTCTATAACTATATCTATTGTTTTTATTTTTGTTGTTGTTGTGTGATTTGGATTGATCCCCTCTACCACACGGAACCCCACTAATCTACTGACGGAGCGCAGGAGGTGGCTAACAACAGACCTCCATCCTATGCTAGCTTGCTACCGATGCCCTGTCTAGCTGTCTAAATCACCAACCAACCTCTCCACTCACCGGACCCTTTTGATCACTCGACTAAGCATGCCTCTCCTTAATGTCAATATGTCTTGTCCATTTCTGTTCTGGTTAGTGTTTATTGGCTTATTTCACTGTAGAGCCTCTAGTCCTGCTCACTATACCTTATCCAACCTATTAGTTCCACCACCCACACATGCAATGACATCTCCTGGTTTCAACGATGTTTCTAGAGACAATATCTCTCTCTTCATCACTCAATACCTAGGTTTACCTCCACTGTATTCACATCCTACCATACATTTGTCTGTACATTATACCTTGATGCTATTTTATCGCCCCCAGAAACCTCCTTTTACTCTATGTTCCAGACGTTCTAGACGACCAATTCTCATAGCTTTTAGCCGTACCCTTATTCTACTCCTCCTATGTTCCTCTGGCGATGTAGAGGTGAATCCAGGCCCTGCAGTGCCTAGCTCCACTCCTATTCCCCAGGCGCTCTCTTTTGACGACTTCTGTAACCGTAATAGCCTTGGTTTCATGCATGTTAACATTAGAAGCCTCCTCCCTAAGTTTGTTCTATTCACTGCTTTAGCACACTCTGCCAACCCGGATGTTCTAGCTGTGTCTGAATCCTGGCTTAGGAAGACCACCAAAAACTCAGACATTTTAATTCCAAACTACAACATTTTCAGACAAGATAGAACTGCCAAAGGGGGCGGTGTTGCAATCTACTGCAAAGATAGCCTGCAGAGTTCTGTCCTACTATCCAGGTCTGTACCCAAACAATTTGAACTTCTACTTTTAAAAATCCACCTCTCTAAAAACAAGTCTCTCACTGTTGCCGCCTGCTATAGACCACCCTCTGCCCCCAGCTGTGCTCTGGACACCATATGTGAACTGATTGCCCCCCATCTATCTTCAGAGTTCGTGCTGCTAGGCGACCTAAACTGGAACATGCTTAACACCCCAGCCATCCTACAATCTAAACTTGATGCCCTCAATCTCACACAAATAATCAATGAACCTACCAGGTACCTCCCCAAAACCTTAAACACGGGCACCCTCATAGATATCATCCTAACCAACTTCCCCTCTAAATACACCTCTGCTGTCTTCAACCAAGATCTCAGCGATCACTGCCTCATTGCCTGCATCCGTAATGGGTCAGCGGTCAAACGACCTCCACTCATCACTGTAAAACGCTCCCTGAAACACTTCTGCGAGCAGGCCTTTCTAATCGACCTGGCCGGGGTATCCTGGAAGGATATTGATCTCATCCCGTCAGTAGAGGATGCCTGGATATTTTTTTTAAATGCCTTCCTAACCATCTTAAATAAACATGCCCCATTTAAGAAATTTAGAACCAGGAACAGATATAGCCCTTGGTTCTCCCCAGACCTGACTGCCCTTAACCAACACAAAAACATCCTATGGCGTTCTGCATTAGCATCGAACAGCCCCCGTGATATGCAGCTGTTCAGGGAAGCTAGAAATCATTATACACAGGCAGTTAGAAAAGCCAAGGCTAGCTTTTTCAAGCAGAAATTTGCTTCCTGCAACACTAACTCAAAAAAGTTCTGGGACACTGTAAAGTCCATGGAGAATAAGAACACCTCCTCCCAGCTGCCCACTGCACTGAAGATAGGAAACACTGTCACCACTGATAAATCCACCATAATTGAGAATTTCAATAAGCATTTTTCTACGGCTGGCCATGCTTTCCACCTGGCTACTCCTACCCCGGACAACAGCACTGCACCCCCAACAGCAACTCGCCCAAGCCTTCCCCATTTCTCCTTCTCCCAAATCCATTCAGCTGATGTTCTGAAAGAGCTGCAAAATCTGGACCCCTACAAATCAGCCGGGCTAGACAATCTGGACCCTTTCTTTCTAAAATTATCTGCCGAAATTGTTGCCACCCCTATTACTAGCCTGTTCAACCTCTCTTTCGTGTCGTCTGAGATTCCAAAAGATTGGAAAGCAGCTGCGGTCATCCCCCTCTTCAAAGGGGGGGACACTCTTGACCCAAACTGCTACAGACCTATATCTATCCTACCGTGCCTTTCTAAGGTCTTCGAAAGCCAAGTCAACAAACAGATTACCGACCATTTCGAATCTCACCATACCTTCTCTGCTATGCAATCCGGTTTCAGAGCTGGTCATGGGTGCACCTCAGCCACGCTCAAGGTCCTAAACGATATCTTAACCGCCATCGATAAGAAACATTACTGTGCAGCCGTATTCATTGATCTGGCCAAGGCTTTCGACTCTGTCAATCACCATATCCTCATCGGCAGACTCGACAGCCTTGGTTTCTCAAATGATTGCCTCGCCTGGTTCACCAACTACTTCTCTGATAGAGTTCAGTGTGTCAAATCGGAGGGTCTGCTGTCCGGACCTCTGGCAGTCTCTATGGGGGTGCCACAGGGTTCAATTCTTGGACCGACTCTCTTCTCTGTATACATCAATGAGGTCGCTCTTGCTGCTGGTGAGTCCCTGATCCACCTCTACGCAGACGACACCATTCTGTATACTTCCGGCCCTTCTTTGGACACTGTGTTAACAACCCTCCAGGCAAGCTTCAATGCCATACAACTCTCCTTCCGTGGCCTCCAATTGCTCTTAAATACAAGTAAAACTAAATGCATGCTCTTCAACCGATCGCTACCTGCACCTACCCGCCTGTCCAACATCACTACTCTGGACGGCTCTGACTTAGAATACGTGGACAACTACAAATACTTAGGTGTCTGGTTAGACTGTAAACTCTCCTTCCAGACCCATATCAAACATCTCCAATCCAAAGTTAAATCTAGAATTGGCTTCCTATTTCGCAACAAAGCATCCTTCACTCATGCTGCCAAACATACCCTTGTAAAACTGACCATCCTACCAATCCTCGACTTTGGCGATGTCATTTACAAAATAGCCTCCAATACCCTACTCAACAAATTGGATGCAGTCTATCACAGTGCAATCCGTTTTATCACCAAAGCCCCATATACTACCCACCATTGCGACCTGTACGCTCTCGTTGGCTGGCCCTCGCTTCATACTCGTCGCCAAACCCACTGGCTCCATGTCATCTACAAGACCCTGCTAGGTAAAGTCCCCCCTTATCTCAGCTCGCTGGTCACCATAGCATCTCCCACCTGTAGCACACGCTCCAGCAGGTATATCTCTCTAGTCACCCCCAAAACCAATTCTTTCTTTGGCCGCCTCTCCTTCCAGTTCTCTGCTGCCAATGACTGGAACGAACTACAAAAATCTCTGAAACTGGAAACACTTATCTCCCTCACTAGCTTTAAGCACCAACTGTCAGAGCAGCTCACAGATTACTGCACCTGTACATAGCCCACCTATAATTTAGCCCAAACAACTACCTCTTTCCCAACTGTATTTAATTTGAATTTATTTATTTATTTTGCTCCTTTGCACCCCATTATTTTTTTATTTCTACTTTGCACATTCTTCCATTGCAAAACTACCATTCCAGTATTTTACTTGCTATATTGTATTTACTTTGCCATCATGGCCTTTTTTGCCTTTACCTCCCTTCTCACCTCATTTGCTCACATTGTATATAGACTTGTTTATACTGCATTATTGACTGTATGTTTGTTTTTACTCCATGTGTAACTCTGTGTCGTTTTATCTGTCGAACTGCTTTGCTTTATCTTGGCCAGGTCGCAATTGTAAATGAGAACTTGTTCTCAACTTGCCTACCTGGTTAAATAAAGGTAAAATAAATAAAAAATAAAACATCTAATTGAGAATCTGTGTGTCACGGATGACTAGGACTGGAAGGTAGGAATCAGGTGCAGAGAGCAGAGGATTCACGGAAAAAAGCACTTTATTCCGGCACAAAATGGTCATGCCCAAAACACAGGGTGGAAAACACTGACCAATCCAAAAATAATCCGACACAAACAAGGACGGGCTTCACAAGCTTAAATAGGTAAGCAAATCAAGAAAACACAAATAGGAACAGGTGCAACTCAAAAGACTAAACTAACAGAAAAGGGAAAAGGGATCGGTGATGGCTAGTGGCCGGTGACGATGACTGCCGAGCACCGCTCTAACAGGCAGGGGAGCCAACTTCGGCGGGAGTCGTGACAGTACCCCCCCTGACGCACGGCTCCCGCAGTGCGCCTCCACCGGCCTCGAGGGCGACCCGGGAGGTGAGGTGCCGGGCGATCCGGGTGGAGGCGGTGGAAGTCCCTCAGGAGTGAAGGGTCCAAAATGTCCCCCACCGGTACCCAGCAACTCTCCTCCGGACCGTACCCCTCCCAGTCCACGAGGTACTGTAGGCCCCTCGGCCGGCGTCTCAAGTCCAGAATGGCACGTACTGTGTACACCAGGGACCCCTCGATGTCCAGAGGGGGCGGAGGGACCTCAGGCACCTCACCTTCTTGTAGGGGACCAGCCACCACATGCCTGAGGAGAGACACATGAAACGAGGGGTTAATACGATAACAAGTAGGAAGTTGTAACCTATAACACACCTCGTTTATCCTCCTCAGGACTTTAAATGGCCCCACACACTGCAGCCCCAGCTGCAGGGCAGGCGGAGGGGCAGGTTTCGGGTCGAGAGCCAGACCCGGTCCCCCAGTGCGAACACAAATTGGTCTTCTGATATTGTTTGTTGCATCCGATAGTTTGTAGGTTAAGCCAACAAACTATTATCACCGTTTTGCTGTACTACCCCCACAAGCGTCTTGGGACTTGTCTATAGTCGGTACTGCTGAACTTCTGTCTGTAGCGTCCGAACAGTTTGGGCTACACACTAATATGTCCCCTTTGTGGAAAGGTGAGACTCTCACAAACACATACATGCCGGTTGATTTTCTCTAGGAATCTTCTGAAGGTCTCCCGGTACCACCTGATTTTTTTTCTATTACTGCTGTACAAATTTGGTAGTTGATATTTTATTAGGATCCCCATTAGCTGTTGCAAAAGCAGCAGCTACTCTTCCTGGGGTCCAAACAAAACATGAAACATAATACAGAATTGCATAATACAGAACATCAACAAACAAGAACAGCTCAAGGACAGAACTGCATACATTCTTTAAAAAGGTACACGTAGCCTACATATCAATGCATACACACAAACTATCTAGGTCAAATGGGGGAGAGGCATTGTGCCAAGAGGTGTTGCTTTATCTCTTATCTGCAAGTGGAAGGGGGAAAAAGTAAGGAACCTGTCTGTCAGCCCTGCATTAAAGACCAACATCGGTTAAAGAAAATTGTGGTAAAATAAAAAAGTATACCAGTTTAATTTAAGGACCAAAACATTGACAGTTGTGCCATTGTCGTGGAAGGATCAGAATTTGTTGGTAACATTTGTAAGCTGTTTAATATTCATCAAATGTGTGTAAGTTACTTCCCATCAGAATGGTATTTTTGTGTAATTCTGTGGTGAGGTTGCAGTTATCTGTTCTATGTCAAAACTAAGTTGCATGGGCCGCTGAGAGGGGAGAGGTCAAAGTGTCATCATGTGTAAACATATCTTTTACTCCCTACCTTTTCTAGTGGGGAAAGAAGGGTTGCAGTGTCTGGAATCATTCTATGCTCCCTCTTATGTTGTTTCTATCTTAACCTATAGCCTCACCCTCCTCTCTGTGAGTTTGTCCAGGAGGTTGTATTTTGAGTGGGTTGTATCTAAATGACAATTTGATATATGCCTGTTGATATGGAGGATTTGGTTTATGGTTCTGGGGTTTGGGAAAGGAGACAAAGCTGAACGATGAATTATGTCTATGCTGTCTGACTATGTGTGTCTTTGCTATTAAAGGAACTCAGTTGCATTGTAAGGGGGCTCTCAGAGAATTCATTTGAGAGATTTATCTGAGAGTCACAGGATTGTGATAGAGCTGATATAATTAAAGATGGACTTTGATAACTAACTCTGACTTGTGTGTGGTTTGCGCTCATGATTTGGTAAATAGAGGAAATTTCCACGACACCATATAGATTGCAAAATAGATGGGAAAATATTTTTGATGAACCAATTCCATGGCACATGGTTTATTAACTAGTGATTAAGAGCGTTGGGCCAGTGGGTCGCTGGGTCGAATCTCCGAGCCGACTAGGTGAATATTCTGTTGATGTGTTGATGTGCCCTCGATTTGGTAATATTTGGTACAGAAACCTTTGTTTGCAATTACAGAGATCATACATTTCCTGTAGTTCTTGACCAGGTTTGCACACACTGCAGCATGGATTTTGGCCCACTCCTCCATACAGACCTTCTCCAGATCCTTCAGGTTTCGGGGCTGTCGCTGGGCAATACTGACTTTCAGCTCCCTCCAAAGATTTCCTATTGGGTACAGGTCTGGAGACTGACTAGGCCACACCAGGACCTTGAAATGCTTCTTACGGAGCCACTCCTTAGTTGCCCTGGCTGTGTGTTTCGGGTCGTTGTCATGCTGGAAGACCCAGCCAGTCATCCTGTCCCCTTTGCAGAAAAGCATCCCCAAAGAATGATGTTCCCACCTCCATGCTTCACGGTTGGGATGTGTTCTTGGAGTTGTACTCATCCTTCTTCAGTGAGAGCCGGAATTCTTACTGGTTGGTAGGTGATCAAATACTTATGTCATGCAATAACATGGAAATTATTTACTTAAAAATCATACAATGTGATTTTCTGGATTTTTGTTTTAGATTCCGTCTCTCACAGTTGAAGTGTACCTATGATACAAATTACAGACCTCTACATGCTTTGTAAGTAGGAAAACCTGCAAAATCGGCAGTGTATCAAATACTTGTTCTCCCCACAGTATGGGATACATCCATCCCAGCTCTGTAGATTTTGCTGCTGAGACAATCATTAGAATCAATCAATCGAACTGGTTTTGGTACTGTCTATAAGTAGCTTGTTTTTGGTTGCAGGTTCAGGAATGGCTATGGAATTGCAACCTTTCCCTGGAGCTAACTCTGCAAATAGCACTACTGGGCGATTGAAAAAGTTTAGGTCAATCGATCAAAAACATAATAATACTTTTAGCAAAAAAAAATGTCTTTAATTTACAATCTGTATAAACTAGGAAAATATAAATGTTCAGAACATTTGTGAAACATCACAGCAGAGTCGAAAAATATAGTCCAAACAGAAATCAAAACTGGATGGTGTTCAGAGATTGATGGGAGAGGTTGAGTGGAACTGAAGGGTGTGACTAAAAACAACATAACTAATGTGAAATATACTGTATCATGTACATATTTTAAGACCTTTTGTGAATGAGCACAGTTAAAAATATATGGAAAATAGATATCAAAACTGGATAGTCTTCAGATATAGATGGGAAGGGTTGAGGGTAGCTGAGTGGGTTGGGGTACTGACGTGATCTTCCTGCCTGGGTTGGTGCCCCCCTCGGGTTTGTGCCGTGGGCTATACTCAGCCTTGTCTCATGATGGTAGGTTCGTAGTTGAAGATATCCCTCAAATGGTGTGAGGGCTGTGCTTTGGCAACGTGGGTGGGGTTATATATATCCTGCCTGCTTGGCCCTCTCCGTGGGTATCGTCAGACGGGGCCACAGTGTCCCCTGACCCCTCCTGTCTCAGCCTCCAGTATTTATGCTGCAGTAGTTTGTGTCTGGGGGCTAGGGTCAGTCTGTTATATCTGGAGAATTTTTCTGTCTTATCCAGTGTCCTGTGTGAATTTAAGTATGCTCCCTCTAATTCTCTGTCTCTCTTTTTCTCTCTCTTCTCCCGGAGTACCTGAGCCCTAGGACCATGCCTCAAGACTACCTGGCCAGATGACTCCTTGCTGTCCACAGTCCACATGGTCATGCTACTGCTCCAGTTTCAACTGTTCTGCCTGCGACTATAGAACCCTGACCTGTTCACTGGATGTGCTACCTTGTCCCTGACGTGCTGTTTTGGACTCTTTCTCTACCGCACCTGCCTTCTCTGTCTCTGAATGATCAGCTATGAAAAGTCAAATTATATTTATTTTTTATTTTGATTTATTTTACCTTTATTTTACTAGGCAAGTCAGTTAAGAACACATTCTTATTTTCAATGATGGCCTAGGAACAGTGGGTTAACTGCCTGTTCAGGGGCAGAACGACAGATTTGTATCTTGCCATTTGAACTTGCAACCTTCCGGTTACTAGTCCAACGCTCTAACCACTAGGCTACCCTGCCGCCCCAACTCCTGAGGTGTTGACCTGTTTCACCCTCTTCATCTAAAGTCTCTGCTAGATAGAAGCCCCGCCTTATCTCAGCTCACTGGTCACCATAGCAGCACCCACTCGTAGCACGCGCTCCAGCAGGTATTTCTCAGTGGTCACCCCCAAAGCCAATTCATCCTTTGGCAGCCTTTCCTTCCAGTTCTCTGCTGCCAATGACTGGAACAAACCATAAAAGCCTGATTGGTAGAGTGCTGCACTGATGGATGTCCTTCTGGAAGGTTCTCCCATCTTCACAGAGGAACTCTGGAGCTTTGTCAGAGTGACCATTGGGTTCTTGGTCACCTCCCTGACCAAGGCCCCTTCTCCCCCTATTACTCAGTTTGGTCAGGTCGACCAGCTCTAGAAAGAGTCTTGGTGGTTTCAAAGTTCTTCCATTTAAGAATGATGGAGGCCACAGTGTTCTTGGGGACTTTCAATGTTGCAGAAATGTTTTGGTGCCCTTCCTCAAATCTGTGCCTCGACACAATCCTGTCTAGGAGCTCTACGGACAATTCCTTTGACCTCATGGTTTGGTTTTTGCTCTGACATGCATGGTCAACTGTGGTACTATATATAGACAGGTGTGTCTTTCCAAATCATATCCAATCATTTGAATTTATCACAGATGGACTCCTATCAAGTTGTAGAAACATCTTAAGCATGATCAATGGATACAGGATGCACTTGAGCTCAATTTCGAGTCTCATAGCAAAGGTAAATGCTTATGTAACAAGGTATTTCTGTTGTTTGCTTTAATACACTTGCTATATATATATTTAAGACCCCAGAAATGATCCATATGCACAAAAACCTTATTTTTCTCAAATGTGGTGCACAAATGTATTTACATCCCAGTTAGTGAGCATTTTTTCCTTTGCCAAGATAATCCATCCACCTGACATTGTGGCATATCAAGAATCAGCATGATCATTACACAGGTGCCGCTTGGCTGGGGACTTTCTGCACAATCTGTCAGAAACCATGTCAGGGAAGCTCATCTGCGTGCTCGTCGTCCTCACCAGGGTCTTGACCTGCAGTTCGGCATCATAACTTTAGTGGGCCAAAATTACTCACCTTCGTTGGCTCATATTCGATGGCCTCTGGCATGCTGGAGAAGTGTGCTTTTCAAGGAAGCATCCTGTTTTCAACTGTACCGGGCAGATGGTAAACAGCGTGTAAGGTGTTATGTGGGTGAGCGGTTTACTGATGTCAACGTTGTGAACAGAGTGCCTCATGGTGGCAGTGGGGTTATGGTATGGGCATGCATAAGCTACGGACAACGAACACAATGCATTTTATCGATGGCAATTTTAATGCACAGAGATACAGTGATTGAGGCCCCATGTTGCAAGGATCTGTACACAATTCCTGGAAGCAGAAAATGTACCAGTTCTTCAATAGCCTGCATACTTAACAGACATGTCACCCATTGAGCATGTTTGGGATGGTCTGGATCGACGTGTACGATAGCATGTTGCAATTCCCGCCAATATCCAGCAACTTCGCAGTCATTGAAGAGAAGTGGGACAACATTCGACAGGCCACAATCAACAGCCTGATCATCTCTATGAGAAGGAGATTTCGCACTGCATGAGCAAATGGGGGCCACACCAGATATTGACTGGTTTTCTGATCCATGCGGCTATCTTTTTGTAAGGTATCTGTGACCAACAGATGCATATCTTTATTCCCAGTTATGTGAAATCCATAGATTACGGTCTAATAAATTATTTTAAATTGATCAATTACCTTATATGAACTGTAACTCAGTAAAATCTTTAAAATTGTTACATGTTGCATTTATATTTTTGTTCAGTGTAGATCTGTTACTAAAACTAGATAGCTTTCTGAAATATAGTGTTTTCACAGAGATTCAGCTGACCAAGATGACCAAAAAGAGTGACAAACAATATTGCACCTCTGATGGTAGAAAAGAAAGAACAGTTAAGCATGCATTTACATTAACAATAGATATTTTTGAAATACGAATTACTTTACTTAACGACTGTCACCTTAATGGGGGGTGCTGCCAATAAACTGCTTGGACCTCAAACCAGAAAAGCCTCTCCAAACAAATCAACTGAAAACAAAAGGACATTATTGCAGTGGCTTTACATAATGAACATATTGAACATTTTCACACATGACTCAAACTCAACACATACAGTACCATTCAGAACAACCAATCACACCCCAAACCTTTCTTCAGCAAAGGCTAAATACTAGGCCTACATGGCAACAAAACCACATTCTACTGCAATGCAACGAATCTTTCCAATTCCATTTATGCATGCCCACTTCTTTTTTTAAGATCTGCCTGCCCAATGACTTCTGTACTGACAGCTGTCAAAACACAGTAAACATGATATGTCTTTCTACACCCGTTGCATTCAAGATCTCCCCCTATTATGTATATCGTGAGATAATCAGCTGTTGCTTCAAAAAGTAAAAAAAATAAAAGGGATTTAATATGTACATATGTAACCCGTTTCAGGAAAGTAGGCGTATGTTGCTGGTCACTAATTCACAGGAGAGCCGTTTGAACATAAACTTTAAAAAAAATTAAAATCAAAATGGCTGGAATGCCTTCTCGAACATGTGAACTTTCATGTGCCTTAATAACAGATGTATGCCATCTGTAAATACGAATAAAATTTATAAATTACGAGCCTAGGCGCTTTAGCCACAGAAAAAGTCAGCAACCTTCTCGCTAGCCATGATTGGCTGAGATAATGACTGGGCTGGACATGCAGAGAGAAAAATGTTAGCTGGCTGGCTCGCTAGCTAACTTTATGTGTATGCACTCCACTTTCTAGGGGACCGAGTTTTGAAATCAGTGGAATTTGAGTATGATATCTAAGGAGATGGAGAAAAGACCTGTCTCCGGATTACATCTTCAAACTAAGGGCAACCATGGCATCCGACAGGAGACGTGTCCATCCATGATGTAACAGATAAGATAGTCTAGCCAGCTACATTTTCAGATATTACAAGTTTCTGATTTTGACAGAAAGTGGTTTCATCTCAAGTTAAAGTGTACTGTTAACTAGCTAACGTTAGCTGGCTGGGTTGCTAGCTAACGTTACGTGTTTGATATTATTCGTATATCAGAGCCATTTGCTTGACTAGTTATAGCCTAATGTTAGCTAGCTAACATTGAACCTGTTTGGTTTGCTAGCTGCAGATTCATGCAGGGTAGTAACGTCAAGTGTTGGGATTATGGTTCATTGTTTAGCTAGCTAGCTACATGTCTTACCAAAAGACTACACTATGCAAGTATCCATTTCAATAGAATGTTACTGCAACAACTGTTGATAGACATAATAGCTGGTAAATTTGCTCCGGCTAGCTACTCCAATTTCATACCATGGGTAGCATAGTCTAGCTAGCTACATTTTCAGATATTACATGTTTCTAATTTTGACATGAAGTCTTTTCATTTCAAGTTAAAGTGTAATGTTAGCTAGCTAAAGTTAGCTGGCTGTCTTGCTAGCTAATATTACCTGTATAATCTTATTATTCATATCTCAGAGCCATTTGCTTGGCTAGATATAGCCTAATGTTAGCTAGCTAACATTGAACCTGGTTGGTTAGTGACCTGCAGCACAGTTACAGTCACCAATGCTGTGGATAACATGAAAACAACCTAACCAGCTCTGCTAGGGCGAGTAAAATGGTCAGAGTGGGGTGTTCTCTTATGTCTCTGGAAGTAGCTAGCAAGCTAGCCAATGTTAGCCAGTTAGCTTGGGTGCTTGACTGGCGCTCTCGACAAAGATCAGTCGAAAAAGTTGTGATGGACTACTTTCTGGGTGACAATCGTGCCATGTTGACAGTCTCTGACTCTGACAATGAATCAGACGATGAGAAAATCCCTGATCTAGGTATAAAAAAAAATTGAACCCGACATTGTAGAGTCTTCTGATGACCGTGATGGGAAGAAACGGCGATCAACAGTATTGTTGTCACGGAAGAAGTTGACCGAGTTTTGAAATCAGTGGAATGCCCATTGGAAGTAGAGTATGATAGCTAAGCAGATGGAGTCTATTCTGGCATTTGATTGCAAATATGCAGATGGAGAAGAAAATAGATGATTCTTACGCAGACACACTTGTTCAAATTGATCGGTCATGTGAAATAAAACACCTGTCTCCTGATTTTTCTTCAAACTAAGGGCAACCATGGAATCCCTGACAGGGAGGGAGAGAGAAGCGTTCATCTATGGGTAAGAGTCTAGGTAGCTACATTTTCAAATATTATACACAGGGGCACCACCAGGGATTTTGGACCCGATGAAAATACAGTGCCTTGCGAAAGTATTCGGCCCCCTTGAACTTTGCGACCTTTTGCCACATTTCAGGCTTCAAACATAAAGATATAAAACTGTATTTTTTTGTGAAGAATCAACAACAAGTGGGACACAATCATGAAGTGGAACGACATTTATTGGATATTTCAAACTTTTTTAACAAAACAAAAACTGAAAAATTGGGCGTGCAAAATTATTCAGCCCCTTTACTTTCAGTGCAGCAAACTCTCTCCAGAAGTTCAGTGAGGATCTCTGAATGATCCAATGTTGACCTAAATGACTAATGATGATAAATACAATCCACCTGTGTGTAATCAAGTCTCCGTATAAATGCTCCTGCACTGTGATAGTCTCAGAGGTCCGTTAAAAGCGCAGAGAGCATCATGAAGAACAAGGAACACACCAGGCAGGTCCGAGATACTGTTGTGAAGAAGTTTAAAGCCGGATTTGGATACAAAAAGATTTCCCAAGCTTTAAACATCCCAAGGAGCACTGTGCAAGAAGAAAGCCATTTCTTAAAGATATCCATAAAAAGTGTCGTTTAAAGTTTGCCACAAGCCACCTGGGAGACACACCAAACATGTGGAAGAAGGTGCTCTGGTCAGATGAAACCAAAATTGAACTTTTTGGCAACAATGCAAAACGTTATGTTTGGCGTAAAAGCAACACAGCCCATCACCCTGAACACAACATCCCCACTGTCAAACATGGTGGTGGCAGCATCATGGTTTGGGCCTGCTTTTCTTCAGCAGGGACAGGGAAGATGGTTAAAATTGATGGGAAGATGGATGGAGCCAAATACAGGACCATTCTGGAAGAAAACCTGATGGACTCTGCAAAAGACCTGAGACTGGGACAGAGATTTGTCTTCCAACAAGACAATGATCCAAAACATAAAGCAAAATCTACAATGGAATGGTTCAAAAATAAACATATCCAGGTGTTAGAATGGCCAAGTCAAAGTCCAGACCTGAATCCAATCGAGAATCTGTGGAAAGAACTGAAAACTGCTGTTCACAAATCCAACCTCACTGAGCTCGAGCTGTTTTGCAAGGAGGAATGGGAAAGAATTTCAGTCTCTCGATGTGCAAAACTGATAGAGACATACCCCAAGCGACTTACAGCTGCAATCGCAGCAAAAGGTGGTGCTACAAAGTATTAACTTAAGGGGGCTGAATAATTTTGCTCGCCCAATTTTTCCGTTTTTGATTTGTTAAAAAAGTTTGAAATATCCAATAAATGTCATTCCACTTCATGATTGTGTCCCACTTGTTGTTGATTCTTCACAAAAAAATACAGTTTTATATCTTTATGTTTGAAGCCTGAAATGTGGCAAAAGGTCGCAAAGTTCAAGGGGGCCGAATACTTTCGCAAGGCACTGTATATTACACTGGGCCCCACTACCACAGGCCACACCAACCCTGCGCAATTGCTGTAACCACACACCTCCAGAACACAATCAACACATTCAAACGACCCATTCAAAGCTTTAAATAACTCTACCATGTAGGCTTGCAATAGTCCAATATTTACTGTACGATATTTACTGACAGTGAGCTGTGAAAATATAACACTGTACAGACATGCATGCAACACTGATGCAAGACTGATGCCATCTATAAGAAATGTGCTAAAGGCCATCTTTTACAGTCTAAATGTGATTTTAATGGTACAACTCTTGAATGGAAATTTCTCTTAACATTAATGAATAACTTAAAATAAATATAACTTAAATATACATTAACCTCTAATTAAAATAAATTAACATTATCATCTATAGAATGATATAACAAACAAAAATGTGGAACTAAGTATACATACCATACATACCAACTAGAAAATAAGTAGCTGTAAAAGTGGAAAATGGAAAACAAAATGAGAATGGAAATGAAAAGGCCTGATGATGGTGCCAGAGGAAAGGTCAAGTGGTCACCAAATCAATAGGTTTCTTCCACTTTGGGTCTTGGTTATGCACAACAAATTATATGGCAATCTAGCCATTACTTTGTGATATATCTTGCTCTCAGTCTTGTTCTCAGCCTGTGGGCATCCTGTGTGTAGTGATCCAATATCCATAGCCATGCCATTTAACAGTTATCACTGGCCCTTGCTCAGCCTTACTCACCAAGAGCCCAGCACAGAGCCTTCTTGCTAGCAAAGTCACTGATCAGCTTGTTTTTCAACATCCTCACTCTGTCTGTCTCTTTCTGTGCACCTTCTCTCATTTTCTCCATCCTCATCATCTGCATTGCTACTGCCGGCACTGTCTTTCACCTATTCCTTCACTTCCACACTCCTCCCTGACAAAATTGTATCACTTGAAGAGGGTCCTGGCTCTGCAGAGTGTACATGACACATACAATAATATATCCTATAATATATTATTATTTGCAATAACATCATAACCACTATTTCAGTTACTACGATTTTGTTGAAATTAACTGCATGCACCACAGAAAAAAATTATATTCCTGCAGAATATTGACCCAAATTGCCTGCAGTTGCATATCACCACCACTAGATGTAGGTAAACGATCATATTTCAGTCTGCATAAAAGCCATGGAGACATTTTATTTATTTATTTATTTTATTTCACCTTTATTTAACCAGGTAGGCAAGTTGAGAACAAGTTCTCATTTACAATTGCGACCTGGACATACCTTGGCCATATGACTTGAAGGTATTATTTTAACATTGGCTGCAACTTATATAGACTGAGTCACTCAATGCTTCAAACTGTCCAGAATTCAAATAAGACTATAGGCTGTTTTTGTTTTATATAACGATCATTATGTGGAAAAACTATTAGTGTTTGAATTCTTCTAATTGAAAATGATTTCATTTTTTTTCTTCATAATAATACAAAATCAATTCCAATGCACCCACCCCCTGCAGTTATGCCAACTGACATGTCATTCAACACAATGCTGCTCACCTCCTTCTTCAGTAGGGAGTAGGGCAGGTTCAAGGGTATGGGGATGGGGAGACAGGGCTGCTGAGCCTGAAGCTGCATCTGTTGGGCCTGGCACCAGGCAGGGGCAGGGACAACTGATTTAGTATGAATAGCATGCTTAAAGTTTGCCTGCATTGATTAATAGAAATTGCATCCTTAGAGCTAGAATTCAGTATGCCCCTATACTTTCCATTGTAAGAGCATGGGCTCTCAAAAAAATAATTCTGGTTGATTTTTCTTTGGATTTTCTCCTACCATATCAATTGTGTTAGTCCCCTACATTATTTTAACATTTATATAAACTTCAAAGTGTTTGATTTCCCATGATACCAATTATATGCATATCCTGGCTTCAGGGCCTGAGCAAAAGGCAGTTTACTTTGAGCATGTCAGTCAGGCGGAAATTGAGAAGAAAGAACCATAGCCCTAAGAAGTTAATAATTTAATATTGAAAAAATGTTACCTAATGTTCTAATATTTTTTTAGGCACCCCTGATTGTAAGGTTCTAATTTTGTCAGAAAGTTATTTTCATTGCAAGTTCATGCGTACTGTTAGCTAGCTATGCAACATTAGCTGGCTGGCTCGCTAGCTAACGTTCCATGTATGATCTCTGTAGTAATATTATTTGTAGCTCAGAAATCCATTTGCATTACTAGTTGTAGCCTAATGTTAGAGAGCTAGCTAACATTGAACCTAGTTGGAACCTGCAGATTCATGCATGGTGGTTAGCTATGACAATCAATTTTTATTGCCAGTAGTATGGGTTGGGATTATTGCCGCATTCAAAACAACTAGGAACTCGGAACTGGGAAGTCGGAAATCTCAGAGTGTGATCAAGACAACTGGGAACTGAAAAAAAAGCTCAGACTGGGATTTATTTATTTTTTTCACGGTCAGCTGACTCAGAATTCCAACTCGGGAAATTGGGCCTCTTTCTCTCTCTTTCTGACCTGAAGATCACTGACGTCCTGATTTGACCTTGTATTTTTCCAAGTTCCCAGTTGTTTTGAAATCATTAGATTCAATGTTTAGCTACATATCAAAACAGAAGACTCCACTTCACCAGATGAATACATGACCCATCAAGTAAGCTAGGTGTGTCTGTGGCTGATTATGGCCATCTATTGTATTTTATGAACATGTATATGTATATATGTATATGTCTAAACAATAGTGACCCATCCACTTAGCTATATGTGGCTGAGGGGTGGTTATAGCATTTCTTTCACATGACCGATCAATTTGACAAAAGTGTGTCTGCGTAAGAATCATCTAATAATTTGAAAATATTTAAACAATATAAATCTGGACACTTTCTATTTTTGATATTGCTACTATGCATGTATGAAGTAATAATTTCACTGTGCCGTTTACATCTTCTGTATGCTGTGCATATGATTAATAAATCTATATTTTATTTGATATAGTGTGTGTTTACCAGAGACGGTAATGTGAAGAACAACATGACCTGCACCAAAATCAGATTAGGATATAGGCCAAGGACTAGATAAAGTGTATTTTTGCTAGTACTTTCACCACATTTATTCTTTACATCTTTGGTTGTTTGCTAGACTACCTTACTCACTCTATTTAGCATGGCCTCACATGTGAATTCAAGGACCATTTTCTCAAAAGTGCAGAGTATGATATACCATTTTCTAGCTCTCTCTACTTTTATCCAATGTAAAAAACTAAATTTACATTTTGCTACATAGGACAGAATCGAACCTGTTGGTCACATGTTATATGTATTTCTCAGTTTCCAACAAAGATCAGGTGACAGGAGAGATCAGCTAGAGGGTGACTTGTTACAGGTCAATGAGGAAATCCAAGAAGCTACACAGTTTGAGAGTAGGATGAATATAGCAAGCACTTAGTTTTACAAGTTCCTCGGGATTCATGTATCTAAAAATAATGGCAATTTGAGGATACTTGGAAATTGATTAGCTAGAGAGTGTAGTCAACACAGTACAGTTTAACAGTGATATTGTAAATTATTAATTTAAGGTGTGAATTTAGGATTGGCTCCCCAGAAACTAGTTTGAGGATTTTTTTTCTTTGAGTTGCCAGTCTGATACCATTGTTCTTGGTTTGTTGACTTACCTACATTTGAACAGCACTGTTATTGCGGAGAATTGTTGTTTTATCCTTTAATTATTTTCACAGATTGTGTTAAAGGACTCATTCCCCGTCATCCTGGCCAACTGCCACTGCTCGTGTGTTGCTGTGGCTACTTTGTGCAACCCCACAGTTGCACTGCTCTACCAGACAGCGCACTACTCTCAATTTGGGATTCGTGCGGTTCCCCCCATAAATAGTTGCACTGAGTAAGCAGAGGTGCAACAAGCCAAGAACAATTGTAAGGCTGTGTGGATGGTTATTGAAGGCTAATCTGAATCATATAAATGAGTGACGTGAACGTGATAATCTAAGAAGTGCCCCTTGTTATTCCTAGTGTGTGAGGCCAGGCCCTGTTAACAGGATGGTGGTCCTGTCAGCAAAACCCAAAGAGAGAAGACTGGCTGAGGGAGTGAGGTAAAATGTTGAGCATCTATTACAATCTCTACTAATCTTTGGCAACTGCTTCAAAATAAATACATTTGATTGTGTAGCCAATGTGCCTCAATTACAAGAGCTACATGATTTTATGCCAATCCAGAAACAATCCATAGTGGTACCTGAACTCTAGACACTTGTGTTCATCCAAAAGGGATACAATTGAAGTCGAAAGTTTACATACACTTAGGTTGGAGTCATTAAAATACATTTTTCAACAACTCCACAAATGTCTTGTTCACAAACTATAGTTTTGGCAAGTCTACTTTGTGCATGCCACAAATCATTTTACCAACAATTGTTTACAGGCAGATTATTTCACTTATAATTCACTGTATCACAATAACAGTGGGTCAGAAGTTTACATTCACAAAGTCGACTGTGCCTTTAAACAGCTTGGAAAATTCCAGAAAATGATGTCATGGATTTAGAAGCTTCTGATAGGCTAATTGACATAATTGGAGTCAATTGGAGGTGTACCTGTGGATGTATTTCAAGGACTACCTTCCAACTCAGTGCCTCTTTGCTTAACATCATGGGAAAATCAAAAGAAATCAGCCAAGACCTCAGAAGAAAATTGTAGACATCCACAAGTCTGGTTCATCCTTGGGAGAAATTTCCAAGCACCTGAAGGTACCACATTCATCTGTACTAACAATAGTATTCAAGTATAAACTCCATGGGACAACGCAGCCATCATACCGCTTGTCACAAGGAAACATCTCGAGCCAGACAGGGCGTGAAAGCCCAACGGACTGGCTTAGGCACCCAGGTTCCATCGGCGGTGGAATCCACCCTGGACAAGCAAAACAAAACAAACAAACAAAAAAAACTCCTGGACCGGCTGGGCGAACACGAACTGACGATCCGGCTGAGGCCCGACGTGGGATGGGCACCATCTGAGCCAACCGGGGCAAGGAAACCTCTCGAGCCAGCTAGGGCGTGGAAGCCCGACAAGCTGGCTATGCACCCCCGGTTCCATCGGTGGTGACCCAGAGCCAATTTCACCATACCAACCAGAACGCCAGTACTCCCCGATGCTTCGTGAGTTGGCTGCTGTATTCTGTCACAAGGAATGACGCTGGAGAGAAGAAGCAGATACGGGGAGTAAAACATTTGATATAGGATGGATATAGAACGGACATGGAACGAGACAGGAACAGCATCAGCAAACAAGTAATAAAAGTCAAGACAAAAGTCAATTAACGCAGCAGCGGGGAACAGAGCTGACAAATATAGGGGAGGAAACAAACAGATAATGAGTGAGTCCAGGTGAGTCCAATATCGCACTTGCGTGACAAGGGAAGGCAGGTGTGCGTAATGGATGGAAGGAGTGCGTGATGCAGGGCAACCTGGTGCCCTCAAGCGCCAGGGGGGGGAAGAGCGAGAGCAGATGTGACAGTACCCCCCCCCCCACCTCTCTTGGGGCACCACCCGGCATCCCAATGGGGCAAACCAGCCAAGAATGGGCGCTGGGCAAGCCGGTTGGGGCGTGGGAGCCCAACGAACCGGCAGGAGCGTGAGAGTCTGGCGAGCCAGCTGAGGCATGGAAGCCAGGCAATCCGACTGAGGCAAGATGCCTGTCGATCCTGCTGCAGCGAGGGAACCCGATGATCCGGTGGAGATTGACGTGGGATGGGAAGCCGCCGTGCCAACCAAGGCAAGGAAACCTCTCGAGCCAGCCAGGGCGTGAAAGCCCGACGGGCTGGCTTAGGCACCCCCGGTTCCATAGGTGGTGGAATCCACCCCGACATCACAAAAAAAAAAAAACTCATGGACCGGCTGGGCGAACAAGAACTGACGATCCGACTGAGGCCCGACGTGGGATGGGTGCCATCAGAGCCAACCGGGGCAAGGAAACCTCTCGAGCCAGCTAAGGTGTGGCAGCCCGACTAGACCCAGAGCCGATGCCACCATACCAACCGGAACGCCAGTACTCCCCGATGCTTCGATTGATGGCTACTGCTTTCTGTCACAAGGAATGATGCTGGAGAGACGAATCAGGTAGGGGGAGTAAAACATTTGATGTAGAACGGACATGGAATGAGAGAGGAACAGCGTCAGCAAATTAGTAATACAGACAAAAACAATTAATGCAGCAAGGGAACTGACAAATATGGGGAGGACATAAACAGATGATGAGTGAGTCCAGGTGAGTCCAATATCGCTGAAGCGCGTGACGAGGGAAGGCAGGTGTGCGTAATGGATGGAAGGAGTGCGTGATGCAGGGCAACCTGGCTCCCTTGTACTTACAAGGGGGAAGAGTGGGAGCAGACATGACACCTCTCAGGAAGGGGACGCGTTCTGTCTCCTAGAGATTAAGGTACTTTGGTGCGAAAAGTGTAAATCAATCCCAGAACAGCAGCAAAGGACCTTGTGAAGATGCTGTAGGAACAACAGGTACAAAAAGTATCTATAGCCACAGTAAAATCAGTCCTATATCGACATAACCTGAAAGGCCGCTCTGCAAGGAAGAAGCCACTGCTCCAACACCGCCGTAAAAAAGCCAGACTACGGTTTGCAACTGCACATGGGGACGAAGATCATACTTTTTGAAGAAATGTCCTCTGGTCTGATGAAACAAAAATATAACCATAATGACCATCATTATGTTTGGAGGAAAAAGGGGGAAGCTTGCAAGCTGAAGAATACCATCCCAACCGTGAAACACGGGGGTGGCAGCATCATGTTGTGGGAGTGCTTTGCTGCAGGAGGGACTCGTACACTTCACAAAATGTATGACGTCATGAGGAAGGAAAATGATGTGGATATACTGAAGCAACCTCTCAAGACATCAGTTAGGAAGTTAAAGCTTGGTCGCAAATGGGTCTTCCAAATGGACAATGACCCCAAGCATATTTCCAAAGGCAAAATGGCTTAAGGACAACAAAGGCAAGGTATTGTATTGGCCAACTGAAAAAGCTTGAGTGAGCAAGGAGGCATACAAACGTGACTCGGTTACACCAACTCTGTCAGGAGGAATGGACCAAAATTCACCCAACTTATTGTGGGAAGCTTGTGGAAGGCTACCCTAAACATTTGACCCAAGTTAAACAATTTAAAGGCAATGCTACCAAATACTAATTGAGTGTATGTAAACTTCTGACCCACTGGGGATATGATGAAAGAAAGAAAAGCTGAAATAAATCATTCTCTGTACTATTACTCTGACATTCATATTCTTAAAATAAAGTGGTGATCCTAACTGACCTAAAACAATTTTTACTAGGATTAAATGTCAGGGATTGTGAACAACTGAGTTTAAATGTATTTGGCTAAGGTGTATGTAAACTTCCGACTTCAACTCTCTCTCTCTATATATATATACACTGTATGTAAATAATTAAACATATAATAATACTAATGTTCAGGGGACTCCTAGCGACTGCTTATGCCTGCACCCCACCGTGTTTGTTATGCATCATAGCGCAATTCCATCCTCCCTGGAAGTAATCATTGCTTAGACATTATTGGGCAAGTCATATATTTAGAAAAGGATCATTGATTACAGGGATGGATATGGTTATGTTATTTAAAATAATGTAATTGACTTTCAATCCATGTCCTTTACATTCAATGTCCAATTCTGCATACTGATATCTTTAATTCAAAATGAAATAACATATGTAGAATGTAATAGGTCTCAATTTAATTCTATATGGACCCCAATCCGGCTTGGTAAACTATTTGAAGCACTAGTGGCCATTTTCCAAGACATGTGTTTCACTCCAATGAACTGGGAAGGTCGAACAACCTCAGCTGTCGCCGTCAACTCTACAACGTGCGGAGTAAGAGAAGTATGGCCAATGCATAACTCCTCTCCATCTCACAGATTTCCCCATCACTACCCCAGGTCCCCCAATCACTACCCCAGCAATTATACTCGACACACCCGCTGCCTTTGAAATCAGCTGAAATGATTGAAACGGTTGATCCCACTAAGGTATCCCACCTTCCACCACTCCACCCCAAGCCTGGAGACATTTTATGTTTGTGGGTATTTCCTCGTAATGCTTCCCCTGGCATTCCTCATTCACACCACCCGGCACATGGAAAACCACAAACAGTTATTTCACCCCATCCTTTCACTCCTTCCCAAACTATCAACAGCAATCTTCTGCACGGACCGTGAGGTGACTATTGAGGGAGCAATCCAGTCTGAGCTGCCGCAAGCCAGGATTGTTAGTTGCTGGAACCACATCTCGAACAATGTGAAGCACAAGATGTGGTCGGAGGGTTCCCAAGCTGTGGCCGATTACCATCAAGCCATCCAAGAGCTCTTGGTCTCGAAATCAAGGAGTGACTACGAATGCACACTGAAGCCCTGATTTCGAGGCTTATTTCCATCAGTCGCTGTCTGACGCCATGGACAAGAGCGCACATTATGTACTATACATTCATTTTGCTACACTTGCATTAATATCTGCTAACCATGTGTATGTGACCAATACAATTTAATTTTATTTGATACAGCTTGGGCATCCAGTCAGACGGAATTACAAACTGCTCAGATAGCTTCAATGCTGTCCTCAAGGCATTGATTGGATGGAAGAAGGTCAGTCGAATGCCCACCACCACTTTCTCCTACCACATGTCGGAGGAAGACATGGTGTCCTTTGCTGAAGGCATCCAGTCCTGTTTGGCACAGGAAGACGTTGACATGGCAGAAACTGGAACGTATGCCTTGGCCTATTTCCAATTGAGATGTGCTCCTGCACCGACTGGCAGCTGTACTGGCCATTGGCGGAAGTGTTGACATTCCTAAGCCAATAAAATTAAGGACAGGGCATCTTGGCGCAAAACGCTCTGGCCATAAATGTAGCACCAAGGAGCATGCCCAGGAAGAACAATCGACCATTGATCAACAGGTTGGTCTTACTTGTTACTGGATTTCGTCTTATTTGGGCATGTCACAAAATGTTGACCATTTTACTAAGCCATGTGGTCATCATGGGTTTTCGGTATATCCATGAACACAAAATGCAGGTCTGTCCAAAACTGAACTGCCAACATTTTTCAATAGGGTGACCTATTCAATTCAAGCAAGGATAACGAATTGGAGAATAGAGTAAGTGTGACTGTTTTGGTTACATGCTGAATGTCTTCCTACTGCATGTTAATCACGTCTGTACAGTCAGGCAAGTTGGACACAATTTTTATGACCATGAAGTGGACAGGGCAAATTCAGGATTTTGTTGGAGGGATCCGTTGCCATCCTGCACCTCCATGACTTCCTTTCGTTCAAGCCCAATGAGTGGCTTTGTGGGGAGGTATGTTCAGGTCGCTCACATGTTATGGTTGAATGGTATGAAATAGCCATACGTGCAGTTGGTATAAAGTACAATTAGAGTTGCTGCCTGGGTTGACTGTCTTGCCTACCCATCAATTCAACTTTGACCAACCATATGCCATTCTGGTTTAGGTTAATGACTTCTACCTCCAACTGAAGCAGATTGACCTTCAAGTGGAGAGGGATGTTTTTTCTTGTGGATCACCTTCTGGCAGGGAATATCCTGCATGGGGATAAGGTGTTGATGCGCAAGAATACCTTGTCAAAGGTACCTTTGTCACCTTGTCAAAGGTAAATGCATTTCCGTAGAGTTTTTGTGTCATGCTTCTAAATGAGAGGCTAGAGGGGCCAATATGTGGAGAGATGCCACCTTCCTGACAAAAGGTGGCCTGCCACACCATATACATGTATCTTCATTCCTCTTCCTATAGACCAGTCTGGAGCAGCACAGTTACTTGATTGGAGCTTGCAACGTGGCAAACTACCACTGTATAGTCTTGCTAAGCTGCACAAGATGGACCATTTAGTGCGAGATTGGACAGTACTACACTTGAATATATTATGTTTATGAGGGCATTTTGATACACTGACTTGGTATTACCGCTTGCATTTAGTATGTCAATCGCAGGACCTACTCTGCCATTGTCCTGGACCTTACTGGTTCCCCTAATGCGGAGCGCCATATGAGTGAGAATCTAGTCAAGCACATCAGGTATGGTAAATCTATTCTATGGTCTGGCCCAAAAAAAATCTGACATTTCTCCAAAGACTCACATACTATTGATAATGTCAAGTTAAGTTGACATGTCAATGATGTTGAGACTATTGTTACATTTATAGTCTAGTTACATATTGATGTCTCAATTAGGCTATGTATTCATGTTTAGAATGTTCTAGGCTATGAAGAGATAATTATAAAGCATTATTGATTTTCATTCAAGCATGCTGTCTCAATCATGAGCAGCCATTGTTCATGTGTTATGCAATGCTATGTATGAATGTTGCTGGAACTATAGGAGTGAAGACTGAATATCATGATCTATGTGTAAACAATTCATGTTTTCCTCCAACCAGATACTGGTTTGAAAAATGAACCTACAGAACCGGCACAGAATCTGTGTTCAGCAATGTTTCCTGGCAGGCGACAATAATACTTCACACAAGCATAGAGACGTCTACAATTGTGGAGTTTATGTGCTGCTGGTGAGTTCATATACTAATTCGTTCCCAGGATAATTCAGTAATCAAAGGCAAGTCTATGGGATGTTAGAAATCTGTGCGTAACCCTTAAGGGTAGGTCACCCAAAAGTGGGCCAAAAGCAAATGCACCCAATGTTTACATGCAGAGCTCTTTCTGAGGGTTTAGCATAACAAATTAGTATAAGTTTCACACCTGTCATGTGTACACCTAAGAAAATGGTCTTAAACGGGAAGGGACCCGTGTGCATGTGTTCAAGGAGATTCTGTTTTTCTGTTGCTAACCGATGTGCACTAATGAATATGACCCAGGTCAATGGAGTACCTGGTTTCTATGTGACAAATTCTCTATGAAATGTTGGTGTAATATCCATCAAATCAGTGAAGCTTTAACATCCCCAGTGAGCTGGCTTGTTTTCATGATTACAGTCAAGCAAGAAAGATTTGACAAGGTCATAGACTATCTCAATGAATCAGCGGATTACTATTGTTAAGATGACAAGGCAGTTGGAGGCCTGCTTTCACATTATTTTGTGTTTCCCAATGACCTATAGATGTAGACATTATTTATCCCATAATTTGTTGTTTATGTACTACCTAGATGGCCAGAGATTTAATGCAGAGTGAGAAGGCACTAATTGACCCAACTGTCCCTGTCACGTTCTGACCTTTATTTCCTTTGTTTTGTATTTATTTAGTATGGTCAGGGCGTGAGTTGGGTGGGCAGTCTATGTTTGATTTTCTATGATTTGGGATTTCTATGTTTCGGCCTAGTACGGTTCACCCCAAACTTGACTGCCCTTGACCAGCACCAAAACATCCTGCGGTGTTCTGCATTAGCATCAAATAGCCCGCGTGATATGCAACTTTTCAGGGAAGTCAGGAACCATTACACTCAGTCAGTTAGAAAGGCTAATGCTAGCTTTTTCAAACAGAAATTTGCTTCCTGTAGCACTAATTCCAAAAGTTTTTGGGACACTGTAAAGTCCATGGAGAATAAAAGCACCTTTCGCCCAGCTGCACACTGCACTGATGATAGGAAACACTGTCACCACCGATAAATCTACGATAATCGATATTTTCAATAAGCATTTTTCCATGGCTGGCCATTCTTTCCACCTGGCTACCCCTACCCCGGCCAGCATCTAACACCCCCTGCAGCAACTTGACCCCCCCGCTTCTGCTTCACCCAAATCCAGAAAGCTGAACTGCAAAATCTGGATCCCTACAAATCAGCTGGGCTAGACAATCTAAAACCCTCTCTTTCTAAAATCATCAGCCGATATTGTTGCAACACCTATTACTAGCCTATTCAACCTCTCTTTCGTATCGTCTGAGATCCCCAAAGATTGGAAAGCTGCCGCGTTCATCCCCCTCTTCAAAGGGGGAGACACTCCAGACCCAAACTGTTATAGACCTATATCCATCCTGCCCTGCCTTTCTAAAATCTTCGATAAGTTAATAAACAGAACACCGACCATCTCGAATCCCACCGTACCTTCTCCACCATGCAATCTGGTTTCCGAGCTGGTCATGGGTGTACCTCAGCCACGCTCAAGGTCCTAAACGATATTATAACTGCCATCGATAAAAGACAGTACTGTGCAGCCGTCTTCATCGACCTGGCCAAGGCTTTCGACTCTGACAATCACTGCATTCTTATCGGCAGACTCAATAGCCTTGGCTTCTCAAATGACTGCCCCAGCTGGTTCACCAACTACTTCTCAGAGTTCAGTGTGTCAAATCGAGGACCTCTTGTCCGCGCCCTCGGCAGTCTCTATGGGGGTGCCACAGAGTTCAATTCTCTGGCTGACTCTTTTCTCTGTATAAATGGATGATGTCGCTCTTGCTGCTGGTGATTCTCTGATCCACCTCTACGCAGACAACACCATTCTGTATACATCTGGCCCTTCTTTGGACACTGTGCAAACAAACCTCCAAACGGGCTTCAACGTCATACAACACTCCTTCCGTGGCCGCCTTCCATGGCTTTTGAATATGCTGGTAAAATTAAGTGCATGCTCTTCAACCGATTGCTGCCGACATCCTCCCGCCCGACTAGCATCACTATTCTGGACTTTTCTGAGCTAGAATATGTGGACAACTACAAATACCTGGTTAGACTGTAAACTCTCCTTCCAGACTCACATTAAGCATCTCCAATCCAAAATCAAATCTAGAATCGGCTTCCTATTTAGCAAAAAGGCCTCCTTCACTCATGTCGCCAAACATACCCTCGTAAAACTGACTATCCGACCCATCCTTGACTTCGGCAATGTCATTCACAAAATAGCCCCCAACACTCTACTCAGACTACATCCAGTTTGCTATCTCAGTGCCATCCTTTTTTATCACCAATGCCTCATATACTACCCACCGCTCTGACCTGTATGCTCTCTTTGGCTGGCCCTCACTACATATCCATCGCCAAACCCACTGGCTCCAGGTCATCTATAAGCTGGGTCTTGACCTAGCAAAGACTTATCTCAGCTCACTGGTCACCATAGCAACACCCACCCGTAGCACACGCTCCAGCAATTATATTGCACTGGTAATCCCCAAAGCCAGCACTTCCCTAGGCTGCCTTTCCTTCCAGTTCTCTGCTGCCAATGACTGGAATGAATTGCAAAAATCTCTGAAGCTGGAGTCTTATATCTCCCTCTCTAACTTTATGCATCAGCTGTCTGAGCAGCTTATCGATCACTGTACCTGTACACAGCCAATCTGCAAATAGCCCGACTACCTCATCCCCATAGTATTACTTCCCCTCTTGCTCTTTTGCACCCTAGTAACTCTACTTGCACATCATCTGCACATCTATCACTCCAGTAATAATGCTAAATTGTAATTATTTTCGCCTCTAGGGCCTATTTATTGCCTACCTCCCTACTCTTCTACATTTGCACACATGTACATAGATTTGTACTTTTTTCTATTCTTTTGTGTTATTGACTATGTTTGTTTATGTGTAACTCTGTTGTTTTTGTCACCCTGCTTTGCTTTTCTTGGCCAGGTCGCTGTTGTAAATGAGAATTGGTTCTCAACTGGCCTACCTGGTTAAATAAATGTGAAGTAAAATAAATAAATAAAAATGTTATTTGCTGACCACACCGCTCGTGTTAGGTGTGCAAGCTTTGAAAAATAAATGTAAACATACATGTTATTCAATAATTTAATCCATCGAGTGTGTGCATAGCCAGGCGCTAAAAAAGAAGTTGGTTCTATTTTTTTATGCTTGACACGCCGCTGCAAGTCTGCCTTTCCCTTCTCCTCAGTGGTTTTTAGAAGCATATACCCACGTGGGTGGTTGAAAGATGAACTGAGGTCCAAATTCCAGCCCATATAAAGTCCAAAGAAGAAAAAGAAGACGTGAGTTTTTTTATTATTACAGAATTATGCCAGGGGTGGGTATAATATGTGGAACGTTCCAACAGGAATCTGTTCCAAAAACTTAGTAAATAACAAGGTTGACATCAAACAACGCATACAAAGTTGGTTTAGTTATTTCCTGTGTGTCGGTATTCACCGGTGAACTCTATTGTACCTCAATTAGGCTATCGCTAGGGTAAATTGTAGCTAATGAATGCCAGCTCCAATATTTTATTTGCTAGGTGGCTTGTACACAATTGTTACCAATGATACTGTATTCATCAGCCAACACAGCCAGCTGGGTTCTCAGTACATCGCACAGACAGGAATAAGTCCGTACGACAGATGTATGTTTCATGATAAACTATTCATGGTGTGATTGTGATAACGTACAGAAACTCAAGCCCTTTTGTTCACCCGATCTAGCAAACCTCACAATCAAATGCCGCCCGTATTACCTCCCAAGATAATTATCTTCTGTTACCCTTTGGTAAATCAGATAATGACTCAATTTTGCTCATCCCTTCCTATAGGCAGAAACTCAAAAAGGATGTACCCGTGCTAAGGTCTATTCAGTGCTGGTCTGACCAATCGGAATCCATACTTCAAGATTGATTTAATCACGAAGACTGGGATATGTTCTGGGTAGCCTCTGACAATAACATTGACGTATACACTGACACAGTGACTAAGTTCAGCAAACAGTGTAAGGGGATGTTGTTCCCACTGTGATTATTAAAACATACCCAAATCAGAAACCGTGGATACCATCGCATTCAACCATGGCAAGATGACTGGGAATATGGTTGAATATAAAGTGTAGTTATTCCCTCTGAAAATAAGGCAATCAAACAGGCAAATCTTAAGTACCGAGATGAAGTGGAGTCAAAGGCAAAGACGCGAGCCATTATGTGGCAGAGTCTACAGACAATCACGGATTACAAAGGGAAAACCAGGACACCGACGTCTTGCTCACGGACAAGCTAAACATCTTCTTCACCCGCTTTGAGGATAGCACAGTGCCACCGACACGGCCCGCTCCCAAGGACTGTGGGCTCTCGCTCTCCGCGTCCGACATTTAAACGTGTTAACCCTGACGAGGCTGCCGGCCTAGATGGCATCCCTAGCCGCGTCCTCCGAGCATGCGCAGACCAGCTGGCTGGAGTGTTCATGGACATATTCAATCTCTCCCTATCCCTGTCTGCTGTCACCACTTGCTTCAAGATGTCCACCATTGTTCCTGTACCCAAGGAAGCAAAGGTAACTGAACTAAATGACTATCGCCCCGTAGCACTCACTTCTGTCATCATAAAGTGCTTTGAAAGGCTAGTTAAAACCTGTTATGGCAAGGCGATCCCCTAGGGGAACCCCCCCCCCAATTCAGCTGAAAAGGTGGCGCAGGGAATTCAAAAATATTCTTTAGAAATATTTCACACATTAACAAGTCCAAATACAGCAAATGAAAGATAAACATCTTGTTCATCTACCCATCATGTCCGATTTTTTAAATGTTTTACAGCGAAAACACAACATGTATTTATGTTAGACCACCACCAAATCAACAAAAATACACAGCCATTTTTCCCAGCCAAAGAGTGTCACAAACGTAGGATTAGAGACAAAATGAATCACTAACCTTTTGAAAATCTTCATCAGATGACACTCATATGACATGTTACACAATACATTTATGTTTTGTTCGATAATATCCATATTTATATCCACAAATCTCAGTTTACATTGACGCCATGTTCAGAAATGCCTCCAAAATATCCGGAGGAATTATAGAAAGCTACACCAGATAACAGAAATACTCATCATAAACTTTGACTAAAGATACATGTTCTACATATAATTAAAGATACACTGGTTCTTAATGCAACCGCTGTGTCAGATTTTTTTTAAACGTTACGAAAAAAGCCTACCATGCAATAATCTGAAACAGCGCTCAGACGTAAATATATTTCTCTGCAATGTTGGAGTCAACAGAAATACGAAATTACATCAAATATTCCCTTACCTTTGATGATCTTTCATCAGAGTGCAGTGCAAGGAGTCCTAGTTCCACAATAAATCGTTGTTTTGTTCCATAATGTCCAATACTAGTGTCCAATTAGCTGCATTTGCTAGCACTTTCAGCTCACGTGCCCAAAAGCTGACGCTGGTCCAGGAGAACTCGGACGAAAACTTCAAAAAGATATATTCCAGGTCGAATAAACTGGTCAAACTAAGTAGAGAATCAATCTTCAGGATGTTATTTTCATATATATCCAATAATGTTCCAACCGGATCATACGTCTTCATCTGCAGTCAAATGGAATGACGGTGACACCCACAGACAAATGCTCCACAGGGAAATGGCATTCTGCTAAGACAGTGACTATTTCCCCTCCCATTCGGTCAAAGTTCACACCAGAGGCTCCATTCCACATTCTACTGAATGAGGACATCTAGTGGAAGGCGTCAGAAGTGCTACCAGATTCATATATTATTTGGAAGGGAAGGGGCGATGACGTCAAATTTGAACCACATTCAGAATTTGGAAGACTGCCTGCCCTATGAGTTCTGTTATACTCACAGACATAATTCAAACAGTTTTAGAAACTTCTGAGTGTTTTCTATCCATTAGTAATAATAATATGCATATATTAGCAATCTAGGACAGAGTAGGATGCAGTTAACTATGGGCACGCAATTCATCCAAAGTGAAAATACTGCCCCCTATCCCCAACAAGTTTTAAGGATCATATCACCTCTACCCTATCTGACACCCTAGACCCACTTCAATTTTCATACCGCCCCAATAGATCGACAGACGATGCAATCGCCATTGCACTGCACACTGCCCTATCCCATCTGGACTAGGGGCCCTGGGTCTGAACCCCGCCCTGTGCAACCGGGTCCTAGAATTCCTGACGGGCCACCCACAGGTGTTGAAGGTAGGAAACAACACATCCACCTCGCTGTTCCTCAAAATAGGGTGCCCCACAAGGGTGCTGCTCATCCCCCTCCTGTACTCCCTGTTCACACATTACTGTGTGGCCACGCATGCCTCTAACTCAATCATCAAGTTTGCAGACAACACAACAGTTGTAGGCCTGATTACCAACAATGACGAGACAGGGGGTGAGGGCCCTGGCGGAGTGGTGCCAGGAAAATAGCCTCTCCCTCAACGTCAACAAAACAAAGGAGCTGATCGTGGACTTCAGGAAAGAGCAGAGAGAGCACAGCCCTATTCACATCGACGGGACCGCAGTGGAGAAGGTGAAAAGCTTCATGTTACTCTGTGAAATAGTCCACCCAGACAATGTGGTGAAGATGTTGCAACAGGAGGCAGAAGAAATTTGACTTGGACCCTAAGACCCTTACAAACTTTTACAGATGCACACTTGAGATCAATTGTATCTTCTCCTGGTGTGGCAACTGCACTGCCCACAATCACAGGGCTCTCCAAAAGGTGGTGCGGTCTGCCCAACGCACACTGCCTGCCCTCTAGGACACCTTCAGCACTCGATGTCACAGGAAAAGGCCAAAAAGATAATCAAGGACATTAGCCACCCGAGCCACGGCCTGTTCACCCCGCTACCATCCAGAAGGCGAGGTCAGTACATGTACATCAAAGCTTGGACAGAAAAACACCTTCTGTCTCTCTATCTCAAAGCCATTAGACTGTTAAATAGTCATCACTAGCCGTTTACCACCCAGTTACTCAACCTTGCACCTTAGAGGCTGTTGCTCTATATACATAGACATTGAATCACTGGTCACTTTAATAATGTTTACATACTTTTTTAGTATTTTCATATGTATATACTGTATTCTATTCCACTGTATTTTAGTCAATGTCACTCCAACGCTAGTCCTAAAATGCTAGTCCTAAAATTTATATATTTTTAAACTCCATTCTTTTACTTTTAGGTTTGTGTGTATTGTTGTGAATTGTTAGAAAGTACTGCACGAGGAACACAAGCATTTCCCTACACCCGCAATAACATCTGCTAAATATGTGTATGTGACCAATATAATTGTATTTGATTTGATACTGGTACTATAGAAACATACATTGTATTTTGCCAAGTCCTCTCTGTGTTAATCTTGTTGCCCAAATATAGCAGGTAACTTGTGTCTGTGTTGCCGATGTTATTGAGTTCAATTGCTTTACATTCCGACTTCACATTCGAACTTGTACTTTTGAATGTCTCTTGAATGGAAATATCTAATAAAAAGAGCAATGTATGTAAAGCATGCATCTGTTTTAAGGTGTGTGTGTAGTTCCTCTGGATGTCCACTAGGTGTCAGCACAGTTTCAATGTTTTTACACCAGGTTCAGAATGACCTCATATGTAACAATGTTGCTTTCAAGTCCAGTGATGTAAATTACTTAAGTAAAACAACTTTAAAGTACGACCTCAGTAATTTTTTGGTGTATCTGTAATTTACTTTACTATTTATATTTTACCAACTTTTACTCCACTACATTAAGTTTAGATATATACAATGCTCAAAAAATAAAGGGAACACTTAAACAACACAATGTAACTCCAAGTCAATCACACTTCTGTGAAATCAAACTGTCCACTTAGGAAGCAACACTGATTGACAATAAATTTCACATGCTGTTGTGCAAATGGAATAGACAACAGGTGGAAATTATAGGCAATTAGCAAGAAACCCCCAATAAAGGAGTGTTTCTGAAGGTGGTGACCACAGACCACTTCTCAGGTCCTATGCTTCCTGGCTGATGTTTTGGTCACTTGAATGCTGGCTAAGCTTTCACTCTAGTGGTAGCATGAGACAGAGTCTACAACCCACACAAGTGGGTCAGGTAGTGCAGCTCATCCAGGATGGCACATCAATGCGAGCTGTGGCAAGAAGGTTTGCTGTGTCTGTGTAGTGTCAAGAGCATGGAGGCGCTACCAGGAGACAGACAGTACATCAGGAGATGTGGAGGAGGCCATAAGAGGGCAACAACCCAGCAGCAAGGAGGAGCAGGAGGAGCACTCCCAGATCCCTGAAAAATGACCTCCAGCAGGCCACAAATGTGCATGTGTCTGCTCAAATGGTCAGAAACAGACTCCATAAGGGTGGAATGAGGGCCCAACGTCCACAAGTGGGGGTTGTGCTTACAGCCCAACACCGTGCAGGACGTTTGGCATTTGCCAGAGAAAACCAAGATTGGCAAATTCGCCACTGGCGCCCTGTGCTCTTCACAGATGAAAACAGGTTCACACTGAGCACGTGACAGAGTCAGTCTGGAGACGCCGTGGAGAACGTTCTGCTGCCTGCAACATCCTCCAGCATGACCGGTTTGGCGGTGGGTCAGTCATGGTGTGGGGTGGCATTTCTTTGGGGGGCCGCACAGCCCTTCATGTGCTCACCAGAGGTAGCCTGACTGCCATTAGGTACCGAGATGAGATCCTCAGACCCCTTGTGAGACCATATGCTGGTGTGGTTGGCCCTGGGTTCCTCCTAATGCAAGACAATGCTAGACCTCATGTGGCTGGAGTGTGTCAGCAGTTCCTGCAAGAGGAAGGCAATGATGCTATGGACTGGCACGTCCGTTCCACAGACCTGAATCCAATTGAGCACATCTGGGACATCATGTCTCGCTCCATCCACCACAGACTGTCCAGGAGTTGGCGGATACTTTAGTCCAGGACTGGGAGGAGACCATCCGCCACCTCATCAGGTGCCTGCCCAGGCATTGTAGGGAGGTCATACAGGCACGTGGAGGCCACACACACTACTTTACTGTTCCTGTGTCATGTCTGTGCATTGTTCGTGTCTCTTATTTTGTATTATGTTGTGTTTTGTTATTTAAACACTAACTCCCTGAATTTCCTTCCTGACTCTCAGTGCACATCGTTACAGAAAAACGCCTCCCCAAAGGGAAGCATCAGGTAGTGTTTTTAATGTATTTATTTTTTGGGTGGGAATGGCGTCGGGTCAGGGAGCTGCTACAGGCTCATCTGCCTCCGTCGGTTTGTCAGGCTTTCATGCCTCAGCCGGATTGCCAGGTTCCCCTGCCTTAGCTGGATCGGTAGGCTCCCCTGCCTCAACCGGCCTCAACTGGTCTGTCAGGTTCCCATGCCCCAGCCGGTGACAGATTTCTGCGCATTAGCAGGGGTAACTGGTCTGCTCCTGATCCCAGGGATCGTCCCTTTGGTTGGCGTCCTGCGGCTGGAGCCAAAAGAAACCGTGGAGGGGGTACCTTCAAGTATGCATTCTAGGTCGTCATGCTCCCACATCTCAGCTGGACTGACAGGTTTCCCACGCCTCAGCAGAGGTGACCGGTCTGCTCCTGATCCCCGGCATCGTCATTTTGGTTGGCGTCCTGCGGCTGGAGTTGCGTATAGGGAAGGAGGTACTGTCACGTGAACTCCCTCTTCATCCTCTTGGTCACCAGGCTGCTCATTATGGCGCATACCTTTCACCGGCGTTACACGCACCTGCGAATCATCAGACTCACCTGGACTCCATCACTTCCCTGATTACCTTTCCTATATACAGTTGAAGTCAGAAGTTTACATACTCCTTAGCCAAAAACATTTAAACTCAGTTTTTCACAATTCCTGACATTTAATCAAAGTAAAAATTCCCTGTCTTAGGTCAGTTAGGTTCACCACTTTATTTTAAGAAGCTTCTGATAGGCTAATTGACATAATTTGAGTCAATTGGAGGTGTGCCTGTGGATGTATTTCAAGGCCTACCTTCAAATTCAATGTCTCTTTGCTTGAAATCATGGGAAAAGAAATCAGACCTCAGAAAATAAATGGTAGATCTTCACAAGTCTGGTTCTCCTTGGGAGCAATTTCCAAATACCTGAAGGTATCATGTTCATCTGTACAAACAGTAGTACGTAAGTATACCAATCTACTAATAATAAGCATGTCTTATATTCTTGGCATGAGTAGCAGGAAGTTGAAATTGGGCACGCTATTTATCCAAAAGTGAAAATGCTGCTCCCTATCCCAAAGAGGTTAAAAACTTCCAGTGACTCCCCATCCCGCATGCGGGAGCGTAATCATCGACTGACACTGTAATTAGCATAAGCAACGGACATAAATATTCCTATTCATGAAAATCACAAATGAAATATATTGAGACACAGCTTAGCCTTTTGTTAATCACCCTGTCATCTCAGATTTTCAAAATATGCTTTACAGCCAAAGCTAGACAAGCATTTGTGTAAGTTTATCGATAGCCTAGCATAGCATTTTGTCCAGCTAGCAGCAGGTAAACTTGGTCACGGAAATCAGAAAAGCAATCAAATTAAATCGTTTACCTTTGATGAGCTTCGGATGTTTTCACTCACGAGACTCCCAGTTAGATAGCAAATGTTCCTTTTTTCCAAAAATATTATTTTTGTAGGTGAAATAGCTTCGTTTGTTCTTCACGTTTGGCTGAGAAATCGCCCGGAAATTGCAGTCACGAAAACGCCAAAAAATATTCCAAATTAGCTCCATAATATCGATAGAAACATGGCAAACGTTGTTTATAATCAATCCTCAAGGTGTTCTTCAAATATCTATTCGATAATATATCCCCCGGGACAATTAGTTTATCAGTAGGACCGATTGGAATAATGGCTACCTCTGTATTTTACGCGAGAGTCACTCTGGGAGCCATCAGGTTACCCCTTGCGCAATGTAGCCGCTTATTCTTCAACATAAATGCGTAAAACTACGTCAAAATGCTGTAGACACCTTCAGGAATACGGAGAAAGAGTAATCTGGTTGATAGCCCATTCACTGCTCAATAGGGACGCATTGGAACGCAGCGCTTTCAAAACATGAGGCACTTCCGGATTGGATTTTTCTCAGGCTTTCGCTTGCAACATCAGTTCTGTTATACTCACAGACAATATTTTTACAGTTTTGGAAACTTTCGAGTGTTTTCTATCCTAAGCTGTCAATTATATGCATATTCTAGCATCTTGTCCTGACAAAATATCCCGTTTACTACGGGAACGTTATTTTTCCAAAAATGAAAATACTGCCCCTAGTCACTTAAACATAGATGAGAAATCATGCAGCTGACGCTATAGGCCATTAGACTAGAAAACATGTAGCTATGATGGCCTATAGAATTGTAGCCATTTCAGCGTGGGGAATCCGTCCCGGCATTCTCTGACTTAATGTACATTTTGAAGGAAGTGGTTTTATACTCTATGGAAAAAGGGGCAATTCTATGACGCCTGATGTAATGTCTGGCCTCCAGGGGGCGTGGCCACTGACTAGTTAAACTTTATATGAAAATCCATACTCTCATTTAGAAGGCTAACATTTACTCATTCATTTTACCCAACATCTAGATGTAAATCTGATAATTGAAAAGTGTACACAAACAGAGATACAGCAATGTGTGTCTCCTGTCTTTCATGAGATCACCAAATGAAACAACTTTGGCAGGATTGTTCTTTAAATACCCACAGACTATTCCCACATTCTCAAAAATAGAAATATTGTTTAATTATTCAAACTTTTGATTGTCCAAGTGTCTCTTTGTGTTCCAATCTCGAACACCACAGAGCATAGAGGCAGTGTATTTTACTACTGCCATAAAACAGTCGACTTCCCGCTCTCCCCCTCTACGAGAGAGAGCACGCTGTAAACCACTGTAAGCTGATCATTCAGATTTTCAAATGGAGAGTTATGACATTTCTGTATGATTCTTTGTCAAATTTTGAAGTGTGTGTAAATATCATGTAAGTATTGTTTGACAAAACTGTATTCCCATAGTACAATGAATATGAAGAGAGAAGGTGTCACGGCTTCAATAAGTAGTGAGTGCAGGAGTCAGGCGCAGAGAACAGGGTAGTTCAAAAGATGTGGATCTTTAATATTCGAACAAAACAAGAGAGACGGTCACGCCACACACACGCGCGTAAAAGTCCCAGTCCAAACAAACAGGACAAAACTGATCGGAAAAAAGAAACCACAAGAATAATCAAACACCATGAACAGAAAAACAAGCCCGCACAAAAGCCGGCGGGCCTACTGGGTTTAAATAGCCCACAACCAAACCTAAACAGGAAACAGGTGCAACAAATCAGACACAACTAAATTAAGCAGAAAAGGGGATCGGTGGCAGCTATTAGGCCGGCGACGACGACCGCCGAGCGCCGCCCGAACAGGAAGAGGCACCATCTTCGGCAGGATTCGTGACAGTACCCCCCCCCCCCCCCCCTGACGCGCGACTCCCGCAGCGCGGCGACCCGACGGGCGAGGAGCAGGGCGATCCGAGTGGAGGCGGTGGAAGTCCTTCAAGAGGGAAGGATCCAAAATGTCCCCCACCGGTACCCAGCACCTCTCCTCCGGACCGTACCCCTCTCAGTCCATGAGGTACTGCAGGCCCCTCATCCGGCGTCTCGAGTCCAGAATAGCTTGTACCGTGTACGCCGGGGACCCCTCGAGGTCCAGAGTGGGCGGAGGGACCTCCGGCACCTCACCTTCTTGTAGGGGACCAGCTACCACCGGCCTGAGGAGAGACACATGAAACGAGGGGTTAATGCGATAGTAAGAGGGAATTTGCAATTTATAACACACCTCGTTTAGGACTTTAAATGGCCCCACAACGGCTCTGGCAACGGCTCTGGCAGCTCCGGCAGGGCAACGGCTCTGGCAGCTCCGGCAGGGCAGGCGGAGGGGCAGGTTTCGGGTCGAGAGCCAGACCCTGTCCCCTGGTGCGAACACAGAGGCCTCACTGCGGTGGCGGTCAGTGCTCTCCTTCTGCCATCCACCGGCCTGCTTAAGAGAGTCCTGGACTGCTGTACCCACTCCTCCACCGCAGGAGCTTCGGTCTGACTCTGATGCCACAGAGCCAGGACCGGCTGGCATTGGAATGGCGACGTGATCGTGGAGGACTGACGGAGTGAGTTCTGGGCCAACTCCGCCCATAGGACGTACCTCGCCCATTCTCCTGGCCGGTCCTGGCAATACGACCACAGAAACCTACCCACTTCCTGGTCCACTCTTTCCACCTGCCCATTACTCTCGGGGTGATAACCAGAGGTCAGGCTGACCGAGACCCCCAGATGCTCCATATACGCCCTCCAAACACGGGACGTCCTCCGGCACCCCATAGTGCCGGAAGACGTGGGTAAATAGAGCCTCCGCAGTCTGTAGGGCCGTAGGGAGACCAGGCAATGGGAGGAGACGGCAGGACTTAGAGAACCGTTTCCACAATGACCAGAATGGTAGTGTTCCCCTGAGATGGGGAAAGATCAGTAGGAAAGGCCACCGATAGATGATACCAGAGCCGTTGTGGAACCGGGAGGGGCTGTAACTTCCCTTACTATGAGCTCACACCGAACAAGAGGAGACATAGAGCCTCACGTCCTTGGCTAAGGTGGGCCACCAGTATTTCCCCCTAATACCCCGCACTGTCCTCGCAATCCCCGGATGAACTGAATAAGGTCGTGTGTGAGCCCACCGAATCAATTGATCACGGACACCAAGCGGCACGTACCTGAGACCGGCCAGACACTGTGAAGGCGCAGGTTCCAACCGCAACGCCCGCTCGATGTCCGCGTCCACCTCCCATACCACCGGAGCCACCAGCCTAGAAGCTGGAAGGATGGGAGTAGGATCGATGGACCGGTCCTCAGTGTCATAGAGACGGGACAGCACGTCGGCCTTAGTGTTGAGGGAACCTGGTCGATAAGAGATGGTAAATCTAAATCGGGTAAAGAAAATGGCCCACCTAGCCTGACGCGGATTCAGTCTCCTCACCGCCTGGATATACTCCAGATTGCGGTGGTCAGTCCAGATGAGGAAAGGGTGTCTAGCCCCCTCAAGCCAGTGTCTCCACACCTTCAGGGCTTTTACCATAGCTAGCAACTCCCCGTCCCCCACATCATAGTTCCGCTCCACTGGACCCAGTTTCTTAGAAAAGAAAGCGCAGGTGAAGGAGCTTCGGTGGCGTGCCCGAGCGCTGTGACAGCACGGCTCCAAACCCAGCCTCGGACGCATCCACCTCCACTATGAATGCTAACGAAGGGTCCGGATGCGCCAACACGGGCGCGTCAGTAAACAGCGCCTTCAACTGGTTGAAAGTCTGCCTCGGCCGACCACCGTAAACGCACCGGCCTCCCCTTCCGCAGTGAGGTAATAGGCGCCGCCGCTTGGCCAAAACCCCGGATAAACCTCTGGTAGTAATTGGCAAACCCTAAAAACCACTGCACCTCCTTTACTGTGGTCGGAGTCGGCCAATTACGCACGGCGTTAACGCAGTCACACTCCATCACCACCCCCGATGTGGAAATGCGATAACCCAGGAAGGAAATGGCTCATTTGGAGAACACACATTTCTCAGCCTTGACGTATAGGTCATGCTCCAGCAGTCGCCCAAGTACTTTGCGCACCAGGGAGACATGCGCGGCATGTGTGGCAGAATAGATCAAGATGTCATCAATGTATACCACCACACCCTGCCCGTGCAGGTCCCTGAGAATCTCATCTACAAAGGATGGAAAGACGACGGGAGTATTCTTTAACCCATATGGCATATAGGTACTCATAGTGGCCTGATGTGGTAATAAACGCTGTTTTCCACTCGTCTCCCTCCTGAATACGCACCAGATTATACGCGCTCCTGAGGTCCAGTTTTGTGAGAGAGAAAAAACGCGCTCCATGCAAGGCTACCGCCGTAGCGATGAGAGGTAGCAGATAAATAAATCCCACTGTGATCGAGTTTAGACCTCGGTAATCAATGCACGGACGCAGTCCTCCCTCCTTTTATCTTCACAAAAAATAAACTCGAGGAGATAGGTGACATGGAGGGCCGAATGTACCCCTGTCTCAGAGATTCCGTGACATATGTCTCCATAGCCAACATCTCCTCCTGAGACAATGGGAAGTGCAGCGTTCTCCTGGCGGTTTATCACGCAATCCCCCCGTCGATGGGATGGTAATTTGGTCGCCCTTTTTTTATAAAAGTGATAGCCAAATCAGCATATTCTGGGGGAATTCGCACAGTGGAAACCTGGTCTGGACTCTCCACCGACGTGGCACCGATGGCAACTCCTATACACCTACCTGAACACTCCTCTGACTACCTCTGAAGAGCCCCCTGTCTCCAGAAAATGAGGGGAATAGCCAGCCAGGGAATCCCCAACACCACTGGAAACGCAGGTGAATCAATAAGGTAGAAACTGATCTGCTCCCTATGACCCCCCTGTCTTACCATGTCCAGCGGTGCTGTGGCCTCCCTGACCAGCCCTGACCCTAACGGTCGGCTATCTAAGGAGTGCACGGGGAAAGGTGGGTCTATCTGCACCAACGGAATACCCAACTTACGGGCGAGTCCGCGATCCAAAAAAACTCCCAGCTGCGCCTGAATCGACTAGCGCCTTATGCTGGAGAGAGGGAAAAAATGAAGGGGGGGGGGGGGGGAAACGTGTGACCAACAGGGAGCTCTGGGTGAGTTTGGTGCCTACTCACCTGGGGTGGCCGAGAAGTGTTCCGCCTGCCATCTTGACTCCCCGACGGACTCCTCCTGCACCTACTGCGGCCAGAGAGGACACATTTCGGACCGGTGCTGGAGGAGTCCGTCCGGGAGTCGAGATGGCAGGCGGAACACTTCTCGGCCACCCCAGCCTCCTCCTCCAGTCCCCCTGGACTCCATCGGAGTTGGAGTGGGAGGGCTGGGAGGTGGAACTGATAGGACCCCCTCTTAACGCCCGCGGGCAGCTAGAAGGTTGTCCAGTCGGATTGGCATGTCTATAAGCACGTCGAGGGAGATTGTGGTGTCCCGACAAGCCAGCTCTCTGCGGACATCTTCCCAGAGGCTGCATCGGTAGTGGTCCATCAGGGCCCTGTCATTCCACCCCGCACCAGCAGCCAAGGTCCGGAACTCCAAGGCGAAGTCCTGCGCGCTCCTCGTCTCCTGTCTGAGGTGGAACAGTCGCTCCGGGTAGTGGTCCCGAGCCGAGTCTGGGCCGTTCCAGACAGCGTTGGCCCATTCCAGGGCTCTACCCGTCAAACAGGAAATGAGGAGGCTCACACTCTCCTCGAGGGAGTCGCCGCTCCATCGTACTCCCTCGGGGGCACGAGACGCAACGCGCCGAAACCAGACGATGATGTTGGAGGAGTGGGTTGCGTCGTCTGTGGGGGAGCCGGGGTGGATTTCGGGAGACCACTCCTCTCCCATCGCTCCATCCTCTCCATCATCAGGTCCATCGCCGAACCGATCCGATGATGGATGGCTGTGTGATGGAGGACGGTGCTCCTGCTGACTCCATAGTGGTGCGGGCTTCTGTCACGGCTTCAATAAGTAGTGAGTGCAGGAGTCAGGCTCAGAGAGCAGGGTAGTTCAAAAGATGTGGATCTTTAATATTCCAACAAAACCAGAGAGAAGGTCAAAGCCACACACACAAGGGCGCGTAAAGTCCCAGTCCAAACAAACAGGACGAAACTGATCGGAAAAAAGAAACCACAAGAATAATCAAACACCATAAACAGAAAAACAAGCCCGCACAAAAAACGGTGGGCCTACTGGGTTTAAATAGCCCACAACCAAACCTAAACACGAAACAAATATATCTGATATTGCCCTTTGCATCAAACAAAAAAAAACAAAATTTCTCAATTTTAATTTGATTATATTTTAAGTCATTTAATTTAATTCCAGAGCAAAGCAACCATAGTTTTCCAGGATAATGTCACGATCGTCGTATGGAGTAGACCAAAGCGCAACACATTATTTTTTATTGAATGAAGAACTCAAATAACACTTAAACAAAAACAATAAAACGAATAAACAATGTGCTAACGTGCAACATAACAGAGACAATAACCCACGAAATACCCAAAGAAGATGGCTGCCTAAATATGGTTCCCAATCAGAGACAATGATAAAAACCTGCCTGTAATTGAGAACCAATCTAGGCAACCATAGACCAACATAAACACCTAGATGAAAACAACCCCATAAATCTACAAAAAACCCTAGACAGTACAAACACCCTAGAATAAGACAAAACACACATATCACCCATGTCACACCCTGACCTAAACAAAATAATAAAGAAAACAAAGAATACTAAGGTCAGGGCGTGACAGATAAGATATTATTCTTATTTTAACCTTCATTTAAGCAGGGAGTCATACTGAGACCAGTCTCTTTTGCAGATGAGCCCTGCATGAATGCATCAATAAACATCAATTAAACTATTTATATCTATTTACATATTAATTACACAATACACGTTAACTACACAATACATGAAAGAAAACACAAAAATCTAAACACAATCATATGAAACAAACACATTCTTCAGTAAAAAGGCCCTCTAATATCTGCCTGAATTGCCCTAGAGGCACCAACTCCACTAACTTTAAAGACTTTGAGATCATTCCACATGAGAGGTGTAGAAAAACTGAAAGCAGATTTACCAAACTCGGTGGAGATTGAAGGAATCTCCAGGGTTAGCCATTCCTGAGTACAGGTAACTCGTACTTTTAAAGGTTAGCAATTAGGTAATGTATGGCAGAAGTTTATGCAAGAGGGCTTTAAAGACAAAAACAGAACAATGCTCGACCTACGAGACTTCAAAGAGGGCCAGCCTACTTCCTGATGCGAAATGCAATGATATGTACTGAACCTATAGCCCACAATGCGCTATGATAAACTGTGTACAATGGCTTCAATACAGTGGCAGCTGCATTTATATAGACCAGATATTTCCAAACTGAGGTACGCCAAATAAAAACTTTTTTTTGTTCTTCACATTTTCAACAGTCCATTTATATTTTCCAACAGGGCTATACATTTGGGTGAGCATTTTTCTCACCTGAGTAGCCTCGTTTCACTACCAAAAATTAAATTAAACCATCTAGTTTTCAGCTAAATAACAACACAATGTCAAATACAGGTAGCCTAGTCAAATAATTAACATCCAATCACATTAACTGCTATTCTCTCGTGGGAATTCCACTAACGGTCCGTATGTAGCCAAACGTAACTGCGGCTCATTCCGTTTGCTGAAAATGGATAAATGGTGAAAATAAGTGAGAGACACATACCAGCTCAACTGGTAGTACTGCTACTACCAGCAGCACTACACCTGCACCTGTCGACAACACAAGTTGTTCTGCTTCCAAGAGTACATCCAATGCTAGCATCAGTAATTCTACACTTGTTGTTTAACCCAACTATCATGGACAGTGACAGTTGTGAATCTGATGCAGCCAAAGAGCTACTGCCCCCTAACCCGGGAGAAGCCCCGAACAACAGACACGGACGTTGTTGGACCATCGAAGAGGCGCAAATATGATGAGAACTAAATTGATTTGGGGTTCACTTATATTGGGAGTAGTGCCTTTCGTCAGCCATAGTGTGTTATATGTGCAAACTCAAAGAAACCTTCACTCTTGGGCAGACATTTAGAAACATAACATGCCAATTTGAAAAATAAGTCACAGGAGGTTTTTTTGCATGAATAAAGATGACTTTCGAATAGTAAGACATGTATAAAAGCAACAGATACCATTAATAAGAAGGGGCTAGCAGCATCTTATATGTTGAGTTACTGAGTGGCTAGGACAGGCAAGCCCCATACTATTGTGGAGGACTTCATTCTTCCTGCTGCCGCCAATATGGCTGGGACAATGCTGGGGGAAAAGGCCCTAAAATGTATAAGCTTGAAAGACAATTTGGACAAATTGTTAACTTTGTTAAAGCAAGGCCCCTGAACTCTCATGTATTTTCTGCACGATGTAACGCTTTAACAACAGTATTTTTTTTTGTTGAGAGAGATGAGCTTAAATGAGCAAATGAACTCAAGCTTACGGACAATGTCAAATGTGATATAGCAAAGCCCCTGAGTGAGTTGGGTGCAGAATTACAGAGCTTCTTTCCCGAAACAGATGACACAAACAACTGGATGCATTATCCCTTTCATGCCCTGCCTCCAGTCCACTTACTGATATCTGAACAAGAGAGCCTCATCGAAATTGCAACAAGCAGTTCTGTGAAAACTTTATTTAATCAGAAGCCACTGCCATATTTCTGAATTGGGCTGCGCTCAGAGTATCCTACCCTTGGCAAATTGCGCTGTTAAGACACTGATGCCCTTTGCAACCACGTACCTATGTGTACCTATGTGAGAGTGGATTCTCGGCACTCTCTAGAATGAAAACTAAATACAGACACAGACTGTGTGTGGAAACTTAATAAAGATTGAGACTCTGTCCTATACTACCCAACATTGCAGAGTTATGTGGATCCTTTCAAGCACACCCTTCTCATTAACCTGTGGTGAGTTATTCACAATTTGTGACCTGGTCCTAAAAGAGCTCATTGTCACTTCCCACGTGCCAGGTTGTGACAAAAAAACACTCATACTTATGTTTAATAAATATATTGTATAGTGTGTGTGGCAGGAGTACAATGATGGCAAAAAAACAACATTTGAGAGTGCGCTGACCCTGGTGCTAGAGGGGATATGCAGCTGGAGGTTGAATGTTTGAAGGGGTACGGGACTATAAAAGTTTGGGAACCACTGATATAGACGTTACCGCCATAGCCAATAACCGGAATAAATGGTGACTGAATTCTTTTGTTTTTGCTGTTCTCGAAATAGCATTTTAGAGTTTTTAAATTGTGTAAATGAGCTTCAACTTTCTTTAACCGAACCCCACTAAAACTCAGACCCTGGTTACAGCCCTGAGGGCACCATCCAAAGTACATATGCATAAATCAGACACATTTTTACATTATTTGGAAAACATATACTTGGTTTTACCTAAATTATTAAATACAGTGCCAGGTGTTAGAATGGCCAAGTCAAAGTCCAGACCTGAATCCAATCGAGAATCTGTGGAAAGGACTGAAAACTGCTGTTCACAAATGCTCTCCATCCAACCTCACTGAGCTCGAGCTGTTTTGCAAGGAGGAATGGGAAAAAATTTCAGTCTCTCGATGTGCAAAACTGATAGAGACATACCCCAAGCGACTTACAGCTGTAATCGCAGCAAAAGGTGGTGCTACAAAGTATTAACTTAAGGGGGCTGAATAATTTTACACGCCCAATTTTTCAGTTTTTGATTTGTTAAAAAAGTTTGAAATATCCAATGAATTCCCTTCCACTTCATGATTGTGTCCCACTTGTTGTTGATTCTTCACAAAAAAAATACAGTTTTATATCTTTATGTTTGAAGCCTGAAATGTGGCAAAAGGTCGCAAAGTTCAAGGGGGCCGAATACTTTCGCAAGGCACTGTATATTATAACATTTTGAATAGGCGACATGCCAATGCATTTAAATGCTGCTTTTGTTTACCACTTGTCCCTGTGCCACAGTGCAATCACAGGCATTTTCATTTGTTTTTAATTAGCAGTGCATAATGCCATTGTCCTCAGATGGAGCCTGAGCTAAGTGTTGCACAAACACTACTGCAAATAGCTCTTTGACAAATGTTATGACAGCTGGCTAGCTGCAGACTTTTTTTGGGTTCTTCACACTGCTATCTATCAATGGCATTTAATTTTCTTTTTGAAGCATGATACCACTCTAAGATATTTAAAAGATACAGTGCCAAGGAAAAGTCTGCACAAGTTGTCACATTTTGCTGCCTTAAAATGAAATCTAAAAAGATATTGGATTACATTTTCTTCCTTCATAACTCCACAACCTTCGCCACATTTTCAAAGTGAAATTAAAGTATAGAACATTTTCTAAATTAATAAAAAATAAAAAACAGATGTCTTGATTGCATTTGTCTTCACACCTCAGAGTTAATACTTGGTGGAAGCACCTTTTGGCAGCAATTACAGGTGTAAATAATTTTGAATAAGATTCTACCAACTCTGCACAACTCTTAGGGCAACATATATCCATTGATATTGTCAAAACTGCTCAAGCTCAGTACATTTATTTGGAAATCATAGATGGACAGCAATATTCAAACCGTGTCTGATTTTCAAGCAGATTTAAGTTCAGGACTGAGACTGGACCCACCTGGAACACTCAACACCTCTTGGAAAGCCATTCTGGTGTGTCTTTGGCATTCAAATGTGTGCAATTGTCACGCTGAGAAATTGTATCCTATTCCAAGTGTCACGCCTGCTCCCGCTCTTCCCCCCTGGTGCTCGAGGGCACCAGGCTCCCCAGCATTACACACTCCTGCACCATCATTATGCACACCTGCCTTCGCCGGCACACGCATCAGCAATTATTGGACTCACCTGGACTCAATTAGCTCTATCATTACCTCCCCTATATCTGTCTGTTCCCCCGCTCTGTTCCCCGCTTCAGCATTGATTGTCATATGTCCTTGTATACCCATGTGCTGATGCTGTTCCTGTCTTGTTCCAATTAAATGTTTGACTCTCCATACCTGCTTCTCTACTCCAGCGTCGGTCCTTACACCCAAGGTTGGGTATTCAGAGGACTGAGACAGGTTTAACTTTTTACCTTGGCTTTGCTCCTTTCATATTTCTTTTGATCCTGACAAACTCCCCAGCCCCTGCTGGTGACAAGCATACCCAAACATGATCCTGCTACCACAATTCTTGAAATTACCCATCACTTCAAACCACAACTGCCATTCCTTCCATCTCTCCATCCACTGCAACTCCTCCCCCTCCAACTCCTCCTCCTCAGATAAACACTCAACTCGTTCTTTCCTATTATCCTCTCTCATTCTCTCAATGACTGCAGGTCTTGGGAAGCTCAACACTGTTATGCTTGAACTTCTCAGTCTAGATGGTAAGTTTTTTCTATTTAGTCATCCAAATAACTCACAATTATTCTAAGCTTTGTGATGATAGTTTTATCATGAGAGTGTAGATCTGAAATGTACATTGAGTTAAATTATTTAAAATATGCAGATAATGTATATATTTTTGTCGTGGGTGGGATTGGGAGAAGAGGTTTGCACGGGTGAAAATTCATTCCTGTGCTGTCTTTTCCTGTAAAAAAAATGTCCTGTCCTGTCCTGAACCAGCAACAGTTCTATTACCACGGAACTTTCCTGTCCCTTCTGATAAAAATCACTCCCGTCCCATGCTAATTTCTATGCACAGAAATATGTAGACTATTGTTTGTGTTTAGGAAGTATTGAACATAATTTCAGTAATGCAATATAGTTGTCTTACCTATCTTAGTCAAATGCACTGACTGTAGTCACAGAGAATGTTATACTCCCGGTTCTGGGCTAATTTCTATGTGCAGAAATATGTAGGCTATTATGTATTTTTAGGAAGTATTGAAAATAATTTAATTAATGCATTAATGGTTGTCTTACCTATCTTAGTTAAATGCAATGACTGTAGTAAGTCTGGATGAGTATCTTTTAAATGACCAAAATGTAGATGATTAAGGCTTGGTGATGAGGACAGAGACCCCAGTATTATGGTCTGCTCATCATATAAAACCATAGCCTACACCTGAGCACTGCACAGATATGAATATTTAGGCTACAACATTTACAACAAGAACATTAACATTTACAACAGCAGTACTGTATCAGTCAATCTATTTTTTATTTATCTCTTTACTTCAGATGGCACAGGTTTAATTAAAAAGCAAACAATTCAGCTTGACCGGTAAAGTTGTTGGGAGTAGAGCAGCTAAGCGCTTCAGGTCGCTTGTCCCGCTCTCCGGTTGGTAGCCTAGCCAATTTGATTAAACCACAGCCATGTACTCGGTTCCTTCATTGTCAAAGACAACTCTATCAAATGCAGCTAAAACATCGCTCTTTCCTTGGCTCTAATGTTTATGTTAGTGATAGGTCCTTGGCTGCAACTAGATGATGCATTATCTCTCTTGACTGCTTCATTATTCACAGACATAGCCTACATTGGCATTGGCATCTGAGGTAAAGTAGTGACTGGCTCCAACTGCAAGGTACGAGCGAGAGTGAGTCGATCCTGTCCCATCTCAAGCTTGACTAGAACTTTAGTCCCATTCCTGCCAGAATCCCACAGTAGCCACGTTCACGCATCAACCTCTAATTGGGAGACCAGCAATAGGTAACCCTCACTAACTCTTGTTTCAACCCATGTTCTTGCTAGAGGCATACTGTAGGCCAAATGGTTCAGTTCTAGACAATCTTGTGCCTATACCAATTCAAAGCAATCCCATGGTATTTTCTAATAATGGGTTACCTTGTATTAGAGACTCCATCTGACCTGAAATCCCGCAGCTGCAGTTTTGGATTTGTTCATGTAAATGCCAGAAGTTTGATTTCAAATAAGGATTTTATTGAAATTCTGGCTTCTCTATCCAATGTGAAATTCTGGTAATTTCTGAATCTTGGTTGAATATTCTGTGCTGGACTCTGACGTGTCTCTGTCTGGTTATAATGTTTACAGATCAGACAGAATTGGCAGAAGTGGGGGTGTTGCCGTGTTTACAAAGGACAATTGAAGTGTTTCTGTATCTCTTGCTACCTCAATCCCTAAGAAGTTTGATTGTCTCATTGTTAATGTGAGCCTTGGTCATGATAACCAGCTGACACTAATAGAAGAGTATCACCCTCCCTCTGCTCCCTCATGTGCTCTTAGCAATTTTTTCTGAATTGCTATCTAAGCATGGTTAATCTGAACTACTAATTATGGGGATTTTAATATGGATTGGAGGACGCCAGTGCCAGAGACGGTGAAGGATATTTGTTCTGAGCAAAACCTACCTCAGTTGATAACCGAGCCTCCATGCCTGAATCCTAGTCTACCCTGATAGATCTTATTTTGACGAATACACTAGATAAATTTGTTGCTAGTGGAGTTTTCACACTGGATTGTTGTGACCATTGCCCAGTTGTCTGTGTCAGAGATGTGAGAATGCATAAATCTATGTGTTTAAGAAGAACTTTAAAAACTTTTGTGAACAAGCTTATTTACATTATCTTTATTTTAATTACATTTATTTCAGCGATCCCTGAACATGATTTACCTTTAAGCTTTTTTGCAAATGTCTTCAATACTATTGTAGATAATCATGCCTCCTTCAAAACTCTGAGAGTTTAAGGTACTGTAGATCGAATGCCTGGTTCACTTCTGACTTATCCGTACTCATTCATAAGAGAAATGTTCCCTGGGACAAGCCCAGGAACACAGGCTTAGGTCCAGAATGGCAATCTTTTAGGCATTAGGGGAATCAATGTGTAAAACTAATCAGAAAGGCAAAATCTGATTAATATGTAACCACCCTTTCTAATTGTAAGGGGAATCTGGCTAAATTCTGGAAAACTGTACAATCTCTGAAGGATTGCACTTCCTCCTCTCTGCCTCAACACATTAATTCAGACTCATCATTGATGCATTTTAGCTTCATTTAATTTAAATGGGCCATCTTTTGGAAATATCGTCTAACTCTACTTTCTCTAAGAATTTCCAGATTGACTCGGAATATGGTCGTTAAGTTTTTGCATTTTGGCAATTCACAGAAACAATCCTTGATGTCCGTGATGCCTTTCTTGAGAGAGGCTGGTAATGTCTGTGCATAAAATGATGCAATTTTCTTCCTGTAAAACCTGTCATTTAACCTTTATTTAATCAGGGAGTCCTGCTGAGACCATGGTCTGTGTGTGTTAATATGTGGTCTTTCCCACTTTACTGAGTTGGTAACACTTTATAATAACTTACACAAATAATCCATTATAAATACTTACAGAGGTTCTACCCCCCATCACCCATCCAATACATTTTAAGTTGGAGCTCATTTACTGCATTTATATACATTTTAAAAACTCTAAAATGCTATTTGGAAAACAGCAAAAACAAGCAAAAATTACCCCAGCTATGATGTCACATTCTGACCTTTATTTCCATAGTTTTGTTTTTATTTAGTATGGTCAGGGCGTGAGTTGGGGTGGGCAGTCTATGTTTGTGTTTCTATGTTTTTCTATTTCTGTGTTTGGCCTGATATGGTTCTCAATCAGAGGCAGCTGTTTATCGTTGTCCCTGATTGAGAACCATATTTAGGTAGCCTGGGTTTCACTGTTGGTTTGTGGGTGTTTGTTTCCGTGTGAGTGTTTTTCGCCACACGGTACTGTTTCGGTTTGGTCATTTCACGTATTTGTTAATTGTTTTTGTATTTCATAGTGTTCAGTGCTTTTCTTATTAAAATCGTCATGAACACTTACCACGCCGCATCTTGGTCCGATCCTTGCTACACCTCTTCAGACGAAGAGGAGGAAATCTGCCGTTACACATGATCACATTGGTTGCTGTAGCTTCATTCACATGGCTGATTAGCTATGCAATTAGCCGCTACACATTATCTCACATTAAAAACAATAATAAAATACATACAGAGGGATCTATTAGCAGAAAAAAATATATGAACAAAAAAGTTGTCAGGGTTTTCGCTAAGATATTACTCCAGCAGCAACAGAAGAAGAGTGGTTTGAACTCTGCAAAGAGCCACACTAAACCACGGCCCCTACAGGTGCGTATTAAATCAAATTAAAACCCAAATCAAATTTCATTCGTCACATGCGCCGAATACAGCAGGACCTTACAACCTTACAGTGAAATGCTTATTTTCAAGCCTTTAACCAACAATGCCGTTTTAAGAAAAATAATTGTAAAGAAAGTATTTACTAAAATAAACTGAAGTAAAAAATAAAAATGTTAAATAAAAAATAAGAAAAGTAGACATTTAAATTATTTAATTATACTGAAATTATATTATTATTATACCAAATATTAGTTTTTATTTTATTTAACCTTTATTTTAACAGGGAAGACATTTTGAGACACTGCACTGTATAACACAACAAAAAATACACATTATACTATATTGTCACACCCTGACCTTAGTATTCTTTGTTTTCCTTGTTATTTTGGTTAGGTCACGGTGTGACATGGGTGATGTACAGTGGGGCAAAAAAGTATTTAGTCAGCCACCAATTGTGCAAGTTCTCCCACTTAAAAAGATGAGAGAGGCCAGTAATTTTCATCAACTATGACAGACAAAATGAGAAAAAAAATACAGAAAATCACATTATAGGATTTTTAATGAATTTATTTGCAAATTATGGTGGAAAATAAGTATTTGGTCAATAACAAAAGTTTATTTTCCACCATAATTTGCAAATAAATTCATTAAAAATCCTACAATGTGATTTTCTGGATTTTTCTTTTCATTTTGTCATCATAGTTGAAGTGTACATATGATGAAAATTACAGGCCTCTCTCATCTTTTTAAGTGGGAGAACTTGCACAATTGGTGGCTGACTAAATACCTTTTTGCCCCACTGTATGTGTTTTTTGTTTTGTCTAGGGGTTTTGTATGTTTATGGGGCTGTTTCCTTTCTAGGTAAATTGTATGTCTATGGCTGCCTAGATTGGTTCTCAATTAGAGGCATATTCTATCGTCTATCGTTGTCTCTGATTGGGAACCATATTTAGGCAGCCATATTCTGTGGGTATTTTGTGGGTGATTGTCTATGTTAGTTGCTTGTGTTCTCTCAATGTAATTGTCTGGGTAAATATGTTATATATTTATATATGTTTTTAAATATTTTCCTTCTTTATTATTTTCCCTCTTTGTAGCACCTGACCACACGACTGAACAGTAGTCCAGTAAACTAATCGACAACGATACTTAAGCTTACACTTCCAGCTTATACGTACTACATACATTTCACGGACAGTATATTTTACATGAGTCATTCTTTGTTCGTTTTTAGTCCGAGTCCTCAGCTACCCTCAACCCCTCGCATCTCTGAAGACCATAGAAAAGTTTTGAATCTGGCGGCGCTTTATTTATCAGTTCATACACCATGTGCTATCGAATCGGTACATCAAAAATCTCCTCCCAACTTCAAATTTTTGGCCCTTATCCCTTGTGTAGTCTTAACATTATATATACTCCCCTAGTGTATACTCCCCTAAAAATGACCCGCCTTCAACAAACCCCTAAAATGAAGCAGCTTAATTGAATTTTAAACCCCAAATCTATTTTGCATGAAGAAACAACCATTCATCACAAACTTTGTGAATATCTAAGTTTTCCCTCTTCACAATGCAGAAAGACTGCATTTAATCAGTGGAAACCTTTCATTTTTATTACGACACCTGTCATTGTTTTCTTTACTAAAGTACAGGTTTATTAGTATTGCTAAAGGTACTCCATAGGTGTAAACATACTTTTTTGTAGCAAGCGATAGCACATGTATAGCCTAAGAAAGGAGCAGAAATGTGCAGAAATTTGTTTTGCATGCATTTTATTGAAGGGAAACATTGTCTTGAACTTTTTTGGCAACATAGTGATATTTTCTTATATAATGTACAATGAGGAATTCAACTACAAAATTCTAGTCTTCTCCCATATTTTTAAACATTGCCCCCATCCAAAAGGTGTGTAAACAACAATAAATAAGAAAAAAGTAGGGGCAGGCAAGAGGACAGGATTCCAAATCTGTCCCCCAAAGAACGACTGTAAAATAAACAAAAATGGGAAGAACATAAATCAAGCAACTCTAATTAGCACATGTATGACAGTATGCAAGTGTGTGTGCATGGACTTTGCAGATGTATTTCTCACATGTGCAGCACATAGTATTTATTGTGCAGCACATAGTATTTATTTTACAGTCATTCTTTGGGGGACAGATTTGGAATCCTGTCCTCTTGCCTGCCCCAGCTGCAGCCTCAAGTGGATCAGGACAAGATTCAGCCCCCTGAACAGCTTTCACAAGAGCTGCAGAGACTGCTGTGCGGGGGAGGCGCACAATGATGCCCTAGGAACAGTGGGTTAACTGCCTGTTCAGGGGCAGAATGACAGATTTTGTACCTTGTCAGCTCGGGGATTTGAACTTGCAACCTTTTGGTTACTAGTCCAATGCTCTAACCACTAGGCTACCCTGCCGCCCCCTTTGAATGTGTGGGGTTACAATTGCCTTTCCCAGCTGCTTCAGGAACACCCTCCTCTTGTTCCGCTTATCAGGCATCCAGGTAGGGTTAATCTTGTTCCATATCACAAAGGCATTGTATGAGGACACATCAATGATGTCATGTGAGATGACCAGGGGCTAGCAGGCAGTCATCCTCCTGCAGCTGTAAGTGCCAATCACCTTGTCCAGGTTGTCCACGTCTCCTTTGTTGTGGTAGTAGTCCAGGATGATGGCTGGCTTCCTGTCCTCATGATCACTGATCTCAGCCGTTTTGTTTTGTGCAGTGTGCTCAGGAGGACCACATTCTTGTTCCTCTTTGGGAGGTAAGAAACTAGAGTGGTGGTGGGGTTGAAGGCAAACTTTGATGAGAAGGCCTCTCTCCCCCTTGTCGCGCAGAGGGGAACTCAGGCTTGTTCTTTCTAACTGTGCCAACCATGGTGATTTCATCAGTAGCACACAATCTCAATTTCTCATTGTGTGTGTGTGTGTGTGTGTGTGTGTGTGTGTGTGTGTGTGTGTGTGTGTGTGTGTGTGTGTGTGTGTGTGTGTGTGTGTGTGTGTGTGTGTGTGTGTGTGTATTCATGGTGTGTAAATAATTTTATATCTGCCGGGTAAAAAATGACCCTAAGACAACATTTGTACCCTGGTGGTGTACAGCTTTCATGAAAATATGAACAAAGGTGATGTTTCACTTTCCCTCATTTTGGGTCCACTCTAAGAAAAGTCAACAAATGTGAAGTTGATAAAATATCATTTAGGGGGTTTTCTCTGCTGTTAAACATAGTGGCAGGTCATTTTCTACTCTTAAGACAACACAAGGGAAACTTTTTTACCCTTAAGACAACACAAAGGAAACTTTTTTTTATCATAATTGTTATTAGCCAATTTTGGTCTTTAATGCAGGGCCGACCTTTCAACTTGCCTACTCCATTTTTGCAGCAATGCTGTAATCAGTTGGTTGTAATTTTGGATAGAGCATTTCCATATATTTTGTTAACTCCATGTGTGACATAACTCCACCATTCCCATTTATTATTTAATTTACCAAGATTATACATAAATATCTCCAAAAATTATTTTTTTAAATCTATTTGTATATTTCAGTTTCTTATTGCTAGTTTGAAAAATAGCGATATTTTGGAGATTGTTTCATTTACCCCGAAAGTCAGAGGTTATAATTTGAATAAAGGGAAACAGGACATTCTTGAACAAGGGGTGAGCTATTCTTACTAATCTTCTGGAGAACCAGTTCAAATTTAAGTATAGTTTTTGTATGACTGAAACCTTTAGTGAGAGCTCAAATGCTTAAATGTTTAATTATTTCTGCCCTCAGAATTCATATTCTTTGTAATAAACAGGCCTGGTTCATTTTGTCTTGCTGGTCTTTCCAAATAAAGTTGAATATTTTTTTCTCATATAATTAAAACAAGTCGTTAGGTGTAGGCAGGGCAATAAGTTCATAGGTAAACAGGGATATAACTAAAGAATCAGGGTGATTTTTCCACAATTGGACAGGTGTTGTCCTTTCCTATAGCAAAATTGTGTACAACTTTCTATAAAAATGTATTGTAGTCAGATTATTTATTTATTTTGGGATATGAATACTGAGTATGTCCACTTCATCTCGGACCACTTTATTGGTAAATTACACGGTAATGTAAAAGTAGTATTTTTTTAGAGATCCAATCTATAATATGGTGCATTTATCATAATTCGTTTTTAATCGAGAGAGGTTAGGGATCCAAATTGCGGATTTAAAAGAAAACATGAATTGTCAGTGTATTATTCTAACCACTGGATATTTTGTCCCTTGATATTATTGTTGGATCTGATTTTAATAGCTAACATTTCAATGGTCATAATAAATAGATATGGCAATAATGGACAGCTTGTTTTACTCCTCTTGACAATTTAATACCTTCTGAGAAGGAGCCATTATTTACTATTTTACACCTGGGGTTAATATATATCATTTTAACCCATTGTATAAGAGATTCTCCAAAATTAAAATAGTCCAGGTATTTATATATATATTCCAGTCATACTTCATCAAAGGCCTTTTCAAATTCAGCTATGAATACCAGGCCTGGTTTCCCGGATTTTTAATAGCGTTATAGTCTTTCCAGTACTTGTCTAATATTATCTCCATGTAAAAAACCTGTCTGATCAGGATGAATAATAACCGACAATACCTTTTTATATTTCTATGAGCTATGCATTTTGCTAGGATTTTGGCCTCACAACACCGAAGTGTAAGGGGTCAGCAGTTTTTGATTGACTGCACCTTTATATTTACCATCTGGGTCCTGTTTCAGTAAAAGTGAAATCAGACCTTCTTGCTAGGTATCAGATAGTCTACCATTGTTTTAGGAGTGGTTTAAAATTCTTTAATTTGCGTCTACAATTTCCTCCTCTGTAATTAGTAATTAGGCCTTTTCATGAGTCTTTCTGCATAGCTGTTCATTTTACACTATTAATATAAGAAAAATCCTTACAATTAACTTCAGTTAGTGGACATGGAGGAGACTGAATTGAAAACATATACTTAAGGCACTATGCTTCCCCTTTCAAAATATTGTTTAAGGAATCATGGATTACTCTGTCATTAGTAACAAGGTTCTGTATATTATCTTTGGTAATAATTATATGTTGAAAATGAAAGTTCTTTTCTGTATTTTTCACCATATTCCATCCAGTTCACTTTATTCCACTTAATCGTTCCTCCATTATTATTTTTTTTCATCTAACTTATTCTGTGCCTCTGTTAGTTTTTATTGCAATCTATCTGAACTCTTTTGACTTCAATAGTTTTTGTTTTAAATATGAGTGTTGACTTGTATGGCCTCTAAAGGCACATTTTAAAGTGTCCCATACAATAAGAGGATCTGTTGTACCTATGTTACACTATATATACAAAAGTATGTGGACACCCCTTAAAATGTGTGGATTTGGCTATGATTTTTTTTTTTTAAACGTTATTTTACTAGGCAAGTCAGTTAAGAACAAATTCTTATTTTCAATGACGGCCTAGGAACAGTGGGTTAACTGCCTGTTCAGGGGCAGAACGACAGATTTGTACCTAGTCAGCTCAGGGATTCGAACTTGCAACCTTTCGGTTACTAGTCCAACGCTCTAACCACTAGGCTACCCTGCCGCCCCAGCCACAGCCATTGCTGACAGGTCTATAAAATTGAGCACACTCCCATGCAATCAACATAGACAAACACTGGCAGTAAAATGGCCTTACTGAAGAGCTCAGTGACTTTTAATGTGGCACCGTCATAGGATGCCACCTTTCCAACAAGTAATTTAGTTACATTTCTTCCCTGCTAGAGATTTCTTCCCTGTCCTCTATCAACACTCTTTTAAATTTCGGTGCCAGCAAAAATTACATAAGAAAGTAGTCAAGACGACTAGCTTGATTGAGCCTCCACCATATATATCTCAGTAGGTAAGGATTTTTAAGCCTCCATATATCCAGTAGTTACAATATATTCATAATTTCCTTAAGTGCATGAGGGTGATATTTTGTAGTGATTTCCTTTCTGGTCTATTGAGGTACTTAAAACCGTATTATAATCTCCCAACATAATTATTGAGTCATGTATTGCCTGTAAACTTGATAAATTATTATGCATATTTTCAGAGAAGCTTGGATCATCATTATTTGGGCCGTATAGATGAATGAGCCAAATCTGTTTATAGGATCCACCTTCCTTGCGGATCTGTTTGAACAGTTTGCACATTTGGACCAAAATATTTTTAAATTGATATCATCACTCCTATTGAGTCCCCCCCGCCCTTGCTTTTTCCATACAACTTCATCTAAAGGTTTAGAATGAGTTTCTTGAAAACAATAGATATTATAGTCCTTATCTTTAGGCCAGGTAAAAACAGATTGTCTTTTCTTATTATCTGCTAAGCCATTACAATTATAACTACTTATTTCACACCACTTACCATAATGAAATAAACGTTTTGATTGTACTTACCATAATATATATTTGTAAACTTACCATTAAGAAGTACCATGATAATTAAGTGTCCATATAGCTGTACCAGAATATTTGCACTGTTAAGCATACTGTAGCTGCAACTAAGTAACCCTCTAATTGTCCTCAAATATTCCACCCTCTAAAGCCTCCCCCTCATGTCAAGTTGGGTTGTCATTCCAGTGACTGGCTGACCTGAACACATGGATCCTAGGGCCTTTAGCCCATCCTTTAAAAAAGAGCACATAGTGCCACCTATAGTACAGAACCAGATCTGCAGCCAACATAATTTTTAATGGCTTTGCATCGGGTATAGTGTATCTAGTGATTTAAAAAAACATATACACACACAGGCACACACACACGAGCACAAACTCAAATATTTAACAGTTGTTCAATCCCCAAGCCCAACTCAACAGAAGACTTGATGTGTTAATGCGTATACAGTTATGCTGTTTAAGAAGGCATGCCAAAGTGCCAAATTGAGCAGGAATGGAAAGATTTGATTAACCAATATCTAGTCCTAGTTGATGGAGCTCGGATACCCCCCAACACCCACACACGTTGGTCCCTCATTGTGACAAATTTTTCCAAGTACCTGTGTGCAGTCAGACTGTTTGACTATTCTGTACCGCCAGGGCCACAATAATTGTTGCCAGCACTGCCATTACCTTGGTATGGTACTCCACCAGAATTCCTAACAGCTAGGTACAAGGTTATCAAGGTTCTCATTAGCAGCTTTAAGATAATCCTTGTATATTATGCTCACCCATCTGGGGACTTTGGCTTTTGGACCAGGCAGGCTCAGACTCTTGAGGGGTCGGTGCTGCTTTAGTGGGTCTCTGACCGCGTCCACCTTTCTGTCATTGCTGCACAAGTTTAAATTACCAAGGGATTCCTGCATAGATATAGAATCGGACGGTAGTTTTGACACAGACAGATCAACAGTTGGGGCATTAGCATACATAATAGTCTCATCCGCATATAGATTAACCATTTTTAACATAATGACCAATCGTTTTAATACAAATTGTGACGAGAACAGGTCCCAAAATTGACCCCTGTGGTACACCTTCATGTACTTCAAGAAACTCCCATGAAACCATGATCAGGCCTATAGAAGACAACTTATTCAATAAAATAGCATGATCAACAGTATCAAAAGATTTTGACAGGGCCTCAAACAAAGCAGTACATTTTTTTTTGTCTAAAGCATTGTCAAGATCATTAACAGCTAAAGTGGTTGCTGTAATAGTTGCTGTAATAGTGCTATGCCCAGGCCTAAACCCTTTAAATAAATAAAAAATGAAATTTACCAGATAAAGAGCAAAGTTGTACATTTACCAAGGATTCAAGAATTTTAGCTAGACAAGGAAGCCTTGAAATGGGGCGATAGTTATGAAGATCACTACTATCCCCGCACTTATGGAGTGGCAGCACAAGAGGTGATTTCCATACTTTTAGAATATTTCATGATATCAATGTTAAATAAAATGATTGAGTCAACAATGATTATTATTTCATCATACCAGAATCATAGTTTGCATCATTTGTGTGTTTTCTTAACAAAAAAGTACATTTTAAGTGTGTTTGCATTACCAAAATTTTGACAGTGTACATTTGTATTTGATATTCTGTTTTGTAGTCTTTGTTTGATGTTTTCTTGCAATTGAAACACTGATAAAATATTAATTTCCAATTGGCATAAGACCTCTGTCGAGGTGTAGTTTGTCCTCAGATTGCATAAGACATACATTTAATTTAGTCATGTCAGTTGTTTAGGTTCCTGATACAAAATAAGATAAAACATGCTGCTGTTTATTCTTTATCACTGTGGCCATTCACCGGTGTCATTTGGCACTGGTCAGTTAGTATTCAGTGTGTATTTGTCTCGAATAACGTCCATAAATCCCCATTAGGAGTGACATCATGCATGTAATTATGTTGTTAATTAACCGGTGAACACAGCTCCTTCTCATTCTAGGGTCACCTTTAGAAATAGACGCAAACTATTGTTATGCAGTCATATAGTCAGACATTTATGAATATGTCTGTTCTCTTGTGCATATGGTTTATAGGTGCAAATTCAAATAAAATAAAATCTAAAATAAAATAAAATTGTATTGTCACATGCGCCGAATACAACAGTGAAATGCTTACTTACAACCAATAATGTAGTTTTAAGAAAAAAAGTGTACTAAAAAAACAGTAGCAGCAGAGTAAAAATGGGGGGGACAATGCAAATAGTCCAGGTAGCCATTTTATTAGCTGTTCCGGTGTCTTATGGCTTGGTGGTAGAAGCTGTTAAGAAGCCTTTTGGGCCTAGACATGGTTCTCCGGTACCGCTTGCCATGCGGTAGCAGAGAAAACAGTCTATGACTAGGGTTACAGGAGTCTTTGGCTATTTTTTGGGGCTTCCTCTGACACTGCCTGTTATAGAGGTCCTGGATGGCAGGAAGTTTGGCCCAAGTGAGCACTACCCTCTGTAGTGCCTTGCGGTCGGAGGCCGAGCAGTTGCCATAGAACTTTTTGAGGATATGAGGACCCATGCCAAATCTTTTCAGTCTCTTGAGGGGCATTGTCGTGCCCTCTTCACGACTGCCTTGGTGTTTTTGGACCATGATAATTTGTTGGTGATGTGGACACCAAGGACTGCTTTAGTTTTTGCTTGTATGCAGGATAATGTTATGAGTTATGGTCAGATTTGCCAAATGGAGGGCGCGGGAGAGCTTTGTACGCATCTCTGTGTGTGGAGTAAAGGTGGTCTAGAGGTTTTTTCCCTCAGGTTGCACATTTAACATGCTGGTAGAAAATAGGTCAAACGGATTTAAGTTTCCCTGCATTAAAGTCCCTGGCCACTATGAACGCCGCCTCTGGATGAGCATTTTCTTGTTTGCTTATGGCCTTATACAGCTCATTGAGTGCTGTCTTAGTGCCAGCATCGGTTTGAGGTGGTAACTAGACAGCTACGAAAGATATAGGTGCCTACCTGGTTAAATAAAGGTAAAATAAAATAAATTAAAATAAATAAAATAGGTGAAAACTCTCTTGATAAATAGTGTGGAGTACCACTTTTCATGAGATAAGAAACATTGAGACTTCCTTAATATTCAATTTTGTGCACCAGCTGTTATTTACAAATAAACACAGACCACCACCCCTAGTCTTACCGGAGGCAGCTGTTCTAGCTTGCCGATGCACTGAAAACCCAGCCAGCTGTATGTTATAATTCAGCCACGGCTTGGTGAAACAGTATTACAGTTTTTAATGTCCCATTGGTAAGATTGTCTTGATCGGAGCTCAACCATTTTGTTATCCAATGATTGCACGTTGGCTAATAGGACTGATGGTACAGGGGGATTACTCACTCGCCGTCGGATCCTTACATGGCACCTCGAGCTATCTCCGTCTCTTCTTCATGCAAATGAATGGGATTTGGGCCTTGTCGGGTGTCTGAAGTAAATACTTTGCGTCCGACTCGTTAAAGAAAAAGTCTTTGTCCAGTACAAGGTAAGCAATCGCTGTCCTGATATCCAGAAGCTCTTTCCAGTCATAAGGGATGGTGGCAGAAACAATATGTATAAAATAAGTTACAAATAATGCGAAAAAACATAATACACATAATAGCACAATTTATTAGGAACCCGTAAACGACAGCCTTCTCCTCCGGCGTCATCATATGCATTTTGAGTGTAAAGTAGTGCATTATACAGGGAAAGGTGGTATTTTCTGTCAAAATGAGTGGACAATATAATGAATATACAGTGCCTTGCGAAAGTATTCGGCCCCCTTGAACTTTGCGACCTTTTGCCACATTTCAGGCTTCAAACATAAAGATATAAAACTGTATTTTTTTGTGAAGAATCAACAACAAGTGGGACACAATCATGAAGTGGAACGACATTTATTGGATATTTCAAACTTTTTTAACAAAACAAAAACTGAAAAATTGGGCGTGCAAAATTATTCAGCCCCCTTAAGCTAATACTTTGTAGCACCACCTTTTGCTGCGATTACAGCTGTAAGTCGCTTGGGGGTATGTCTCTATCAGTTTTTCACATCGAGAGACTGACATTTTTTCCCATTCCTCCTTGCAAAACAGCTCGAGCTCAGTGAGGTTGGATGGAGAGCATTTGTGAACAGCAGCTTTCAGTTCTTTCCACAGATTCTCGATTGGATTCAGGTCTGGACTTTGACTTGGCCATTCTAACACCTGGATATGTTTATTTTTGAACCATTCCATTGTAGATTTTGCTTTATGTTTTGGATCATTGTCTTGTTGGAAGACAAATCTCCGTCCCAGTCTCAGGTCTTTTGCAGACTCCATCAGGTTTTCTTCCAGAATGGTCCTGTATTTGGCTCCATCCATCTTCCCATCAATTTTAACCATCTTCGCTGTCCCTGCTGAAGAAAAGCAGGCCCAAACCATGATGCTGCCACCACCATGTTTGACAGTGGGGATGTTGTGTTCAGGGTGATGAGCTGTGTTGCTTTTACGCCAAACATAACGTTTTGCATTGTTGCCAAAAAGTTCAATTTTGTTTCATCTGACCAGAGCACCTTCTTCCACATGTTTGGTGTGTCTTCCAGGTGGCTTGTGGCAAACTTTAAATGACACTTTTTATGGATATATTTAAGAAATGGCTTTCTTCTTGCCACTCTTCCATAAAGGCCAGATTTGTGCAATATACGACTGATTGTTGTCCTATGGACAGAGTCTCCCACCTCAGCTGTAGATCTCTGCAGTTCATCCAGAGTGATCATGGGCCTCTTGGCTGCATCTCTGATCAGTCTTCTCCTTGTATGAGCTGAAAGTTTAGAGGGACGGCCAGGTCTTGGTAGATTTGCAGTGGTCTGATACTCCTTCCATTTCAATATTATCGCTTGCACAGTGTTCCTTGGGATGTTTAAAGCTTGGGAAATCTTTTTGTATCCAAATCCGGCTTTAAACTTCTTCACAACAGTATCTCGGACCTGCCTGGTGTGTTCCTTGTTCTTCATGATGCTCTCTGCGCTTTTAACGGACCTCTGAGACTATCACAGTGCAGGTGCATTTATACGGAGACTTGATTACACACAGGTGGATTGTATTTATCATCATTAGTCATTTAGGTCAACATTGGATCATTCAGAGATCCTCACTGAACTTCTGGAGAGAGTTTGCTGCACTGAAAGTAAAGGGGCTGAATAATTTTGCACGCCCAATTTTTCAGTTTTTGTTTTGTTAAAAAAGTTTGAAATATCCAATAAATGTCGTTCCACTTCATGATTGTGTCCCACTTGTTGTTGATTCTTCACAAAAAAATACAGTTTTATATCTTTATGTTTGAAGCCTGAAATGTGGCAAAAGGTCGCAAAGTTCAAGGGGGCCGAATACTTTCGCAAGGCACTGTATGCACGTGGAAAGTCCACAAGAGCATGGTACAATGTTTTCAATTCTAGTCAAGGTAGTGCACTATATAGAGCAGCGTTCTCCAACCTTGTGACTGGAAAGCTACAGTCCTGCAGGTTTTCACTCCAACCCTAATCTAGCAGACATGATTCTAATAATTATCTGGTTGATAAGCTGAATCAGGTGGGTAGCATACAGGTGGGTAGCTCTCCAGGAAAAGGGTTAGAGACCCCTGATATAGGAAATAGGGCATTTGTAGGTGCTGGCTTTGAGGTCCAGTTTTAATTTGCCTGGAATAGGGTGTAATTTCCTATGCAACACTTTTACACTGAATACGCTCTCTCTCCTCACCTGTGTGTATGACAGGGGTCATGGAACGCATGGCGGAAATTAGTCTGAGTCATCGAGGACCATGTATTGGTTGACGGGATTAGCCAAAGTGATTAATTATCCTGAGGTGAATTACTTCATGAATGTGTATTGTGTGACTTAAAGAAGTTATGGCACAAGTTATTGAAGTCTTTGTTTATGTAAAACTGTTGTTTAGGATGTTATATGTCCATGAGAAATTACATATTTATGGTAGAACTGTGTTATAAGGCTGTCATAGTGGAACATTCCTACTTGAAGGGAGTTCCTAAAAAGAGTACTAGGTGCTAAGTTGATTTTGCCTGAGGGAGAGCAGTCGAGGCAGGTAATTTTTTTCTGTACGAAGTTTATGGGCCAATTAGTCCAGCACCTGTTAATATTGTAAATAAAAGCCTCTAAGAGAGGTAAGCACCAGAACATCCTGTCTCCTCAATGTCTGATCCGCCGCTTCTTCTTCACACAGGTCTCAATGACTATGATGAGTCCTCAGCAGATGCAGCAGCTTCTGTCCCCGGGTCAGCTCCAGGCTCTGCTCCAGCAACAGCAGCACGCTATCCTGCTCCAGCAGGTATAGCACGATCCAATCCAAATTACTATACTATACTATACTATACTACAAAGGTCTTCAAACTTTTCTTGCCCAGGGACCACCGCCCAGGCAATTTGGTGACCCAGGGACCTCCATCATATTATCGTCTTATTGTCCGGTGAATGGTAATGGCAAAAACAAGTAATCAACATTTTAAACTGAATATATTTGGTTTTCATTATTTTGACCTCCCCACACTATAATTGGAAGAAGTGTAAAGTCTAACAGCCTGTTGCTAGAAAGGTAACTCGGGCTGTGACGATTATGTAATTTGGGGTAACGATTAATTGTCATGCAAATGCCCACAATTATTGTCATAATTGTCATTTTTGTTGAAAAAAGTTTTGAGCTTGTAATGCATCTTTGAAAATTTGCTAATTAGACACTCCTGTCTCATAAACCAATGGTTTTGACCGCTTACAACTTTTGGAAATGAAGCTTCTCCTCCCAACTGAGCCACTCTGCTTGTAAAATGAATACCAACTTCACCCACTTGAAAAACTGAAATTGGGTAAACTATATCTACTTGATTATAAAGTTGAATCCACCTGTCTCCTAAACAAATATATTAATATCAGCCCAAACACATCTTCACTAATAGCAGCTGTTTAGCTTGTTAAGCAAGGTTAGTATTTTTATTAGTATTTATTATAGGCAGCTAGTCTTCCTGGGGTCCGGCAAAATTAAGGCAGTTACTTATACAATTTTAAAAACATTACAATACATTCGTAACAGATTTCACAACACACTAAGTGTGTGCCCTCTGGCCTCTACTTGAGGATTTCATTCCTATGCTGTTTGTAACTACCCTGGTTAGCAATGTGTATGTCCAACTGAAGAGTTTTTGCCAAAACGCTATACACTGAGTGCACAAAACATTATGAACCCCTGCTCCTTCCGTGACATAGACTAACCAGGTGAATCCAGGTGAAAGCTAGTCAGTGTATATGATGGGGAGGAGACAGGTTAATAAAGAAGGATTTTTAAGCCTTGAGACAATTGAGACATGGATTATGTTTGCCATTCAGAGGGTGAATGGGCAATACTAAAGATTTAAGTGCATTTGAACATGGTATGGCACACCGGTTTGTGTCAAGAACTGCAACACTGCTGGGTTTTGCAACACTCAGTTTCCCTGTGTCTATCAAGAATGGTCCACCACCCAAAGAATATCCACGCAACTTGACACAACAGTGGGAAGCATTGGAGTCAACATGGGCCAGCATCCCAGTGGAACACTTTTGACACCTTGTAGAATCCATGCCCCGATGAATGGAGGCTGTTCTGAGGGCAAAAGGGGGTACAGCTCAATATTAGGAAGGTATTCCTAATGTTTTGTACACTCAGTGTATATCAATTTTCGGAAATGTTGGTAAATGAGCTTTTATTGTTTAAAGAACTTATGAAAGAGATTGGTGTGTTTTTTAAGTATCAAATCACGGCATGGGGTTGTTCAATGAAAGATATATTTGTTTGAAATCTATCACTTGATGGTTAAATTTCAGAGAGATAAATGTTTTTAACAAAACACTATATATATCTGCCTCACTCTCAGAGAAATACATAGTTCTGCTGGGTTTTACACAGTCAAATGTATCAAATAACTACATTTGTATATTTAGTTGGGCTCCCGAGTGGCGCAGCGGTCTAAGGCACTGCATCTCAGTGTTAGAGGCGTCACTACAGACACTGGTTTGAATCCAGGCCGGCCGTGATTGGGAGACCAATAGGGCAGCGCACAATTGGCCGGTGTAGGTCGTCAGTTTAAATAAAAATTTGTTCTTAACTGACTTTCCTGGTTAAATAAAATACATAAATAAAGAACTGTACAAATAATACATTTGTGATGGCAACATGTTTTTTTTATCAATCAATACAGAAATGAGATATGTACATAAAACATGTATATTTGACATTTTAGTAATTTAGCAGATGCTCTTATCCAGAGTTACTTAGTTAGTGCATTAATCTTAAAATAGCTAGGTGGGACAACCACATATCACAGTCAAATATAGAGTAAATGAAAATGCCATTGTATTACAAAACGTATTTTAAAAAATCTGAGCACATATTTTACACACACATGAAGGTACCCATGAGCAATGCTATTTCTTGTTAAAAAAATACATTTAACATTTCAGAAATAAACTCAAGTCAAGAAAGCTTGCCAGTAGCCAGCATCACTTCGGGTGCTTTTTGAAAGCCTAATTCAGATACTCCAGTGAGTGCAATTAGCTCCAATAAGTGTAATTTGCTCAATATTCAGAGTTGAGAAATAAAGTTGATGTCATTAGAAATATGATATTCCCCTCTTTTATACTGTAGGTATGTAATAAAAATATATTTTTCTGTTGTTGCTAGTGATATTCATAAAAACATTGCAATAAAATAAATCCACTTTTTATGTATATATATATAATATTTTAAAAATAATTTTTTCTTTCGTGGACCCCCTGCAGTACCTCCGCAGACCCCCAGTTGAGCACCCCTGCTATACTATATGATACTATAATGTAATGTCCCTGTCCCAGGCTGTAGTCCCCACCTGCTTTAAGGAGACTACCATCATCCCAGTGCCCAAGAAAAAAAATGACATGCCCAAGTGACTATCGCCCCACCTCGCTCACCTCGGTCATCATGAAGTGCTTCGAGAGGTTGGTCATGGCCAACATCAAGGCCAGGATGCCAGGCACACTGGACCCACTCTAATTTGCCTACCGCTCCAACAGATGCATGGAAGATGCATCTCTATTAATTCGCTATTGACAAGAGGAACAATTACTGTATATGAGCATGCTGTTCGGCCTTCAACACTATTGTTTCCTCCAAGCTCGGGGCGGCAGGTAGCCTAGTGGTTAGAGCATTGGAACAAGGCAGTTAACCCACTGTTCCTAGGCTGTCATTGATAATAAGAATTTGTTCTTAACTGACTTGCCTGGTAAAACAAAAAATAAATAATACGCTCGTCACCAAGCTTAGAGCCCTGGGTCTGGACATCACCCTCTGCAACTGGATCCTGGACCTCCTGAAGGGCAGACCACAGGCTATGAAGATTGGCACTTCCTCCACACTGACTCTTAAAACACAGTCCTCTGTTGTACTCCCTGTTCACCCACGACTGCGAGGCTTTGCATGACACCATGGTTGTAGGCCTGATAACCAACAATGACGAGGGAGTGAACGCAGCATCATCAAGGATCCCACACACCACTGCCATGAGCTGTTCTCTCCTTTACCGTGGGGCAGATGGTATCAAAGCATGAAGTCTGATAAGAGGCTTTGAGAAAGTTCCTATATACAAACCATTAGACTGCTGAACATGCTCTGATGCTCCACACATTAGCACACATGCACTCATTCATACATATACATTGATGCTGCACACACATCACAACTGCTGCTAACAGACTCTTATTATAACGCTCAGTTTATACACTGCCCCCTATTCCCCCTTTCTCCAATACACATGTAAATATTGGACTATAAATGGTGCCTTCCTGTATTATACTTATGCTAAAATGTTTATTCTATTCTACTAAGCCATTTACTTTATGTTCGTATTCTTATATTTTATTATTTCTTATTGTTGTGGCATTGTTGAGAGGTAACCTACAAGTAAGTAGGTGTTGCAGTACTTGGAACTTGTCTCGCATAATCTATCCAAGTAAAATTTTATAGTTTTGTGTGTGTTTCTATGCTGAAGGACAATGTAGCCAAGATGTGGTGTCTATATATGAGTTCAGAGTCACTCGGACTACAGCACCTGCTTCAAACTCCAAGTGACACAACTTCTATAGATGTGTGAATATGAGCACTGTAAACATAGACGCTGAACCCTTAGCATGTCTCACTCCCTCTCTCACTCAGCTCTCTAGGCAGCAGCTAGTGTTCCAGCAGATCCTCCAGCAGGAGCTGTTCAAAGTGCAAAGACCAGGCCTGGCCTCCCACACCTTGTTTCCAGGTAAATCCTCTCTACTCTAGCTAACTCCTTGGTTTACTTAGTGCAGGGGTTCCCCAAACTTTTTTGGTCCATGACCATATCTTGATATTTAAGAAAAAATTGAGACCACACCAAAAAATGTTGATGAAATCAACAGCCAACGTATACCTTTTTATTTGGGGCTATGAGAGTATATAACAAATCAGTCTGACAGTACTTTCAATCAGAAGAAAGTATGGTTTGAAGGGTAACGTTTTACTTTGACCTCATAGCCATAACGCATTCAATACATATCTATAAGCATTTCATTAACGTGCTATAACAGATCCCAACTGCATTATTAAAGGTTCATGAAATATTTCCAAAGCATATCTATTGCGTATTCATGTCATGCTATGCAAGAGCTCATATTTAGGTATCTTGATACATGTAGTGTCATCATTATGGCTGTTCTCAAAAGTTTTTTTTTTTAAATTATGTTGATACCAGCCCCATTTCCCCCACCGGCCAGTTTACCACTACTACTACTACTCCTCGAAGTCAATTGTGGATGAAGATCCGCACAACGTTACATTTTCAGGACAAATTTTACAGATCAAATCGCAAAGTTAAGGATCATATCAAAACTCTTTCGTAAGTCATTACCAGCCCTCCTCCTCATCATAAATTAGTTGGTCATACTAGTCTAAAGTAAAATCTATTTTCCCATTCATAAAGCATTTATAAACATTACTCACATATCAAAAAGAATATGGACACAACACAGAATGTTAATAAAATATTAACTTTTCCTTACAATTTTCCAGATGTAACATAGGTAGTGTTGAGGACTTCACCAAAGACTCCTAACTACTATTGACATTTTGGGGTTTTATTTTCTTACAGCTAGCTAAGCCCTTGGCACAATGTCAACACTTGTTTTAACTCTGTCAATAAACATTACAAAATGTAATACAACTCATGAGGCATTTAGTTAGTGATGTTTTTTCACTATCTCCATTGTGCATTTGCACATTGTGACAGTTATTTAAAATGGGACAAATTAAGGGACTGGTATGGTAGAAACACACATTTGAGAACAGCAATTATGATGACACTACACTATCATTGAAATAATGCAGCTATTAGGATGCCTAAATATGAGGTCTTTCATAGCATGACATGAATGCACTATGATATGGATATAGTTCATTAACCTATAATAATGCGTTTCGGACCTGTTATTAGATGTTCATGAAAATCTTACAGATGTGTAATGCATGCGTTTTTGATGTAGTCAAAGTAAAAAATCATTACCTCAGAATATCATCCGTGCATTTGTGTATGAACTTCTGTGTAGAAATGAACACAATCATTTTTTTCAATTATGATGTTTTCTTTCCCCCAATCTGATTTGGTGCTGTCCACTCTGTTCTAGCATTATAGAGGGAAACAGCATATATTCCCGAGAGTCCTAGCTTTCAGGAAAGGGGTCATGATAGTGTATAGCTCCAACCAATTTGTCATTTAGTGGATATCGGAGGTTACTCACGGTACCCGAGTTCGATGAACCAAGCAGCCCATTTACATTTTTTCCAGAGTTTCTTTCGCGGCCCCATTTTCAAATCAGGTGACCCAAAATATTCTCATCAAGCATACTCTTATATCTGCCCTTACTTTCACGGCTCAGAAAGACTCAAGTAAAGCTATACCCCTACCTACACATACTCTCTCCCTGAAGCTATAACCTTTAACCCCAGTGTTGCAAGGTAATATTGTACATGTATGTCTATGTGTTTCAGCTGGCTTGAGTACTATTGAGCTCCAGCAGATATGGAAGGAGCTAACCAACAGCACAATGGAAGATAAAAGCACAAAGGATAGCTGTCCAGACCGTATCATCACTCTGTCCCCTACTGAACCCGTAACCACAGCCAAAGCATCAATGTCAAACACCCACAGCTTCCCTACCAACGGCCAATCTCTTAGTTCCAGCCCAAGAGAAGGGTAAAGCCTTCTCCATAACACTTTACAATAAAGGTATATGGATTAGAATCCTTAGGGCACAAGCATAGGCCAGCTGGCCAAATCCGGCCCATAACACATTTCTCTCCGGCCTGCGCAATTATATGGGTTGTCAATTAATTTTGGCCATTTACCATATAGTCAGCAATAGTCTCCTCAAAAATCACAGCAAGCACTGCCGATGTGCTGCACGCCAAATGGCAGTGCATTGCCACACACACATGCCAGCCATCCAGTGCACTGTGTCATATCATCACTAACGGCACTGACAAAATCTTCTACCAGACCGAAGTTTAAAGGTGTTGTAGGGTAAGTGTCCATGCCAAATTTCGATTCCAACAGTAGCCTACAGCAAATATAATCTTGGTTGTCAAAAAGTTAGAAGATACAGTAAAGGACTAACAGTAAAGGACTAAATTACTATACTACTAAAGGACAATAGGACACCCAAGTGAGTATAAATGAGTCAACAGTTGAGTCATTTACTTTATGACATTACAGCGTGATGTGCTCACATCTGTGAATTCAACATCAATTGTGCTGCATTCACGTGTCCTGTTTACATCGCGCAGTGGTGCAGTCCACATGCCACAGTCCTAGCTAGGCTACTAAAATGTTGCACTCCGGCTTTGGTTTTTAAAGCATGACAATGAATAACCAAAAAACTGAACCTGCAACAAAACATCATGCAACGAAGAAACATCTAGGCCTATTACAGCAACATTTGAGCAGTAACCTAGGCTGGCTAGACAACGACAAGACATTTTGAGTGCACCATACAGAAATGCTGCAGTCAACCACACCAGTGATCAATGCAGTGCAATTTCTTTTCTTAATGTTACACCAACCTAGCAACATTTGTTATTTGGAGTTAAATACTTTTTGATTAGGGTCGCAGCACTGTATGCAAGTATAGCAGCAAAGGCTGGACAAATAGTATTGATATTCTTTTATTAAAATATGTTAAAATTGTAATATGTTAAAAAATGATTTATACAACAGGTGGGTCTAATACTGAATAATGATTGGTTAAAATCACATTGCAGCCGATGTCTATTCCACAAGAAACCAAAGGTTAAATCTATGACGTTAAAATGCCTATTTACTATGTTCCATCTGACTGTGCAATCCACTGTCTCACTTAATAAACTTGATCTCCACTATAAAAAGCATCTAGACATTATCTCACATTTCTTTTAGACTATTTAGTTTTCATGATCATCCTATTGTCAGGCTGTGGGTAACTGGTGGTGAATGGAATCAGGCGCAGGAGAGCAGAGATGAGTGTACAAGGTGATTTATTCAACGAAAAGTCCCAGTATAAAACAAATACTAAAGGTGCGTGAAAATACCGGTCACTCGTAAATAACGGGCGTAATAACGAACCTGGCAAACAATACCAGCCAACAAGTAAAGCATCGACCAAGCACCTTGCGCACCAGGGACACATGCTCGGCACGTGTAGCGGAGTATATCAGAATGTTGTCGATATACACCACTACACCCTGCACCTGCAGGTCCCGGAAAATCTCCTCTACAAAGGCCTGGAAGACTGATGGAGCATTCATCAACCCGTACGGCATGACGAGGTATTCATAGTGCCCTGAGGTGGTACTAAATCCCGTCTTACACTCGTCCCCCTCCCGGATATGCACCAATTTTGTGAAGAAGCACGTCCCGTACATTGACTCGATCGCTCTGGCGATGAGAGGCAGCGGGTAACTGTACCTCACCGTGATTTGGTTGATGCCTCGATAGTCAAAACACGGACGCAGACCTCCATCCTTAATTTTAACAAAAAATTAACTCGGAGGCAGGTGACGTGGAGGGCTGAATGTACCCCTGCTCCAAGGATTCCGGAACATATGTTTCCATAGCCGCCGTCTCCTCTTGCGACAGGGGATACACATGACACCTGGGAAGTGCTGCGTCTACCAGGAGATGTATTGCACAATCCCCCCGTCGATGGGGTGGTAATTGAGTCGCCTTCTTTTTACAGAAGGCGAGAGCCAAATCGGCGTATTCAGAGGGGATGCGCACTGTGGAGACCTGGTCTGGACTTTCCACTGTAGTAGCACCAACGGGAACCCCTAAACACCTCCCCCAGCACTTTCGTGACCACCTGTGAGAGCCCTCTGTTGCCACGAAATAGTGGGGTCATGACAGGCCAACCAGGGTAGGCCCAGCATCACGGGAAACGCAGGAGAATCAATAAGGAAGAGACTGATTCTCTCCTTGTGACCCTGCTGCATAACCATGCCCAGTGGAGCGGTGGCCTCCCTAATTACCCTGACCCTAACGGTCGACTATCTAGGGCGTACACACGGAAAGGCATATCCATAGGAACAACGGGGATCCCTAAACTATGGGCAAATGATCTGTCAATAAAATCCCAGCTACGTCTGAATCTACGAGCGCTGGGAATGTGGGGAAAACTCAGGAAAATTAATAAACAAAAACATGTGAGCAACAGGGGGCTCTGGGTGAGCCTGGTGCCGACTCACCTGAGGTGACACGAGAGTGCCCTGCCTGCTGCCTCAACTCCTAGAGGAACCTCCCCAGCACCGACCGGCAATGTGCCCTCTGCGGCCACAGATGGTGCATGGATTGGCCCCTCCTCCGGTCGCCCTAATTGCAGCACCTCCCAGCACTGTAATGGTGCATGGAATCAGGTGCAGGAGAGCAGAGATGAGTGTACAAGGTAATTTATTCAACGAAAAGTCCCAGTATAAAACAAATACTAAAGGTGCGTGAAAATACCGGTCACTCGTAAATAACGGGCGTAATAACGAACCTGGCAAACAATACCAGCCAACAAGTAACCACCTGAACATTATATACAAACACGCACACAAACATGGGGGAAACAGAGGGTTAAATAATGAAAATGTAATTGGGGAATAGAAACCAGGTGTTTAGAAAACAAACACAAAACAAATGGAAAAGGAAAAGTGGATCGGCGATAGCTAGAAAGCTGGTGACGTCGACCACCGAACGCCACCCGAACAAGGAGAGGGACTGACTTTGGTGGAAGTCGTGACACCTATATACATAAGTGGACATTATAAAGGGCCATATTTTTTTTAAATTAAACAATGGCCAGTTTGGGTAGCAGTTGTATGCAATAATAAAAAATAAATACATGGCAAACAAATTCGTTGTATTTTTTTCAATTTGGCCCTTGCGCTGATAGATTTTGACACCCCTGCCTTAGGGTAAAGTAGTACCACTTTCTCTGTGCAGCCTACTGTCGTTTGTTCTCAATTTTAGTAAGAGTCCCACTGGGACAACTTATTTTGTTTGTTTGTTGTTTTGCTTTAGGTTTTTTTATCAGCAAAATCTGTAGTAAAGTTTATAGTAAAGCACTGTAGCAGCTTGTTCAAAATCAAAAACAAGGTGATTTGCATTTTTATTTTAATCCCTCCCTCTTTGTTCCTCAGACCATAAAATAACACTTTCTTTTCTGTATCTTTTTTATATGATGGTGATGCTCTTCTGTATGTGTAACCCTTAAACCCTCCTCCTCTACCTACAGCTTGCTGGATGTGGATCAAACAATCACACACTCACTCTATGGATATGGTGTGTGTATTTGGCCGTGCTGTGAGACTGTTTGTGAAAACGTCAGCCAGTTTATCAAGTAAGTTTTCCTATGGAGTGTGTATGTATAGTGTATAAAGCAGTTTCTGCGTGTGTGTATCACCCCAGTAACTCATGTGAGCGTTCTCAGGCACCTAAGTATTGAGCACATGCTGGATGAAAGGAGCACAGCCCAGTGCAGAGTCCAGATGCAGGTGGTGCGGCAGTTAGACCTCCAGGTAGGTAGGTAGGTGTGTGTGTGTGTGTGTGTGTGAGAGAGAGATTGTGGTGACGGCGTACCTCAGCTCAAACTACTGTGGTGTTTCTTCACCTCTTCTTGCTCCCTCCATCCCTTGGTACCTCTCTCTCCTCCCTCTCTCTCTCTCTCTCTCCTCTTCTTGCACTCTCTCCTCCTCCTCTCTCCTCTATCCGCCTCTCCTCTATCAGCTCTCTAAAGAACGGGAGCGTCTCCAAGCTATGATGGCCCACTTACAACTGCCAACTTTGCAACCACAGTCCCCTTCCAAACCTGTAAGTATACAGACAGACCACACCTACAGTGTCTCACAGAAAATGACCTATTCAGTCAACATGTATAACGTGCTTTGAAGAATGATGAGTTGTGAACAACAGATTCTAAATAGTATGGTTCTTTAGAAATAATGCCATACCATAAAGGTTCCATCAGAAATCCAAGTGTAAGTGTAGGTGACACTACACATGAGCATGAGCAGGCAAATTATATTTCTGGAGTCCTTTGGTATATTGCTCTAGCTATAGTATGCGTCCCAAATAAAATAAAATAAAATGTTATTGGTCACATACACATGGTTAGCAGATGTTAATGTGAGTGTAGCGAAATGCTTGTTCTTTTAGTTCCGACCATGCAGTAATATCTGACAAGTAATTTCACAACAACTACCTTATACACAGTGTAAAGGAATGAATAAGAATATGTACAAATAAATATATGGATGAGCGATGGCCGAACGGCATAGGCAAGATGCAGTAGATGGTATAGAGTACAGTATATACATTTGAGATTAGTAATGTAGGGTATGTAAACATTATATAAAGTGGCATTGTTTAAAGTGACTAGTGATACATTTATTACATCAAATGTTTAATTCTTAAAGTGGCTCGAGATTTGAGTCAGTATGTTGGCAGCAGCCACTCAATGTAGTGATGTTCTGTTTAACAGTCTGATGGCCTTTTCAGTCTCTCTGTCCCAGCTTTGATGCACCTGTACTGACCTTGCCTTCTGGATGATAGAGGGGGGAACAGGCAGTGGCTCGGGTGGTTGTTGTCCTTGATGATCTTTTTAGCCTTCCTGTGACTTCGGGTGATGTAGGTGTCCTGGAGGGCAGGTAGTTTGCCCCCGGTGATGCGTTGTGCAGACCTCACTACCACCTGGAGAGCCTTGCGGTTGTGGGCGGAGCAGTTGCGGTACGAGGCGGAGATACAGCCTGACAGGATGCTCTCGATTGTGCATCTGTAAAAGTGTGTGAGTGTTTTTGGTGACAAGTCAAATTTCTTCAGCCTCCTGAGGTTGAAGAGGCACTGTTGCGCCTTCTTCACTACGCTGTCCGTGTGGGTGGACCATTTCCTTTTGTCCATGATGTGTACACAGAGGAACTTAAACTGTCCACCTTCTCCACTACTGTCCTGTTGATGTGGATAGGGGGGTGCTCCCTCTGCTGTTTCCTGAAATCCACGATCATCTCCTTTATTTTGTTGACGTTGAGTGTGAGGTTATTTTCCTGACACCACACCACACATTAAGAACACCTGTTCTTTCCATGTCAGGCTGACCAGACCTCGCTCAACAGTTTCCAGGGTGTATCAGGAATAGTCCACCACCCAAAGGACATCCAACCAACTTGACACCTGTGGGAAGCATTGGAGTCAACATGTTCCAGCTGCCTTGTGGAACGCTTTTGATACCTTGTAGAGTCCATGCCCCAAAAAATTGAGAATGTTCTGAGGGCAAAAGTGGGTGTTTTAGATTAACTGTCTTCAAAGTATTGACTCGGGACGTCGGGTTTGATATGAAAGCTTCTTTTAGTAATAATCCTTGTTCACGTTACGATTAACAACTTTAGATTCTACAGAGCAATGCAAACAAGATGCTAGCGGAAAGTCAGCTTAATCAACTTTGCACCTGCACATAACTGGCGCGTTATCTCTCTCATTCCTGTCGCAAGGCATTCTGGAACTTGCAGTCAAAAGCGTATTTCAATACTAACCAATACAATTACATATGTAAATAACTGTATAGAAATATCTTTAGATACAGCTCAATAAATTAACTTAAACATTAACTCTGTAACACATTAAAGTTACAACAGGGTGCAACTCAATAATAGGAAGGTGTTCCTAATGTTTTGTACACTCAGTTGATATGAGTCCAGATCTATAATAAGTGAGGTTATATCTGATTTTAAAAGGTGCAGTATGGGATGAAAGCAATAATAGTTCTGACCCTTTGGCCTGGAGTGAATGAGGGAAACCATTGTAGTCCTTGTGAATCTCTCAGCAGCCTATAAGGGGAGTCAGACGTCTCTTATCAGGTTCGTGGGCCTAGAGAACACTAACAGAAGCTATTGTAAAGATATGATGTGTAAGCAATTGTTGAGCAAAAGGTGCCTGTGTGTGGGTGTGTATGAAAATCTAAGATGACTTTTGACCTCTCCCAACCCCATCAAGAATGTTTTTGAATGGACTCAATAGGTTACCCACATTCAATTGGTATTGCTTTTTCATGAGATTACTGTCCTTCATTACATTTCTTTATTAGGACTTCACAGCGAAAGTAGAGGCCATGAGTATCTTGGTCAAAAATAATGTCACTGATTAGCCTATAGCTGGTGTAGTTATAAGCAGTCTCACTTAAAACCTCATATCCGCTGCCCCATTTGACCTAGAGACTTGAAACGTTGTATGTAGGTGTCTTTACTCATGCTGAACCAATTTGGCCATAAGGTCCGAGAGGATTACATTTCCTCCATATTGGACATTTTGGAAAACATTTGAAAAAAATATTTTCATTATCCATTAGTCCAATTAACACAGGTATGGTAGATCTCTTAACTTAGTTTGAAAAAATATAAGGGATTGGTTCAGAGATGGCTGTTATTGATATATCAGGAAATTTGATGTTCATTTCTGATGTTTATGGGACATATTGGAGTGCCAACAAAAGAAGCTCGTCAAAAGTAAGTTATGATTTATATTTTATTTCTGCGTTTTGTGTTGCGCCTGCAGGGTTGAAATATGCTACTCTCTTTTTTTTCCGGAGCCAGAAAAGCCTGCATGGGTGGCTGAAATGACAGAACTCAGAGGAAGTAGAGATGGGTCAGACTCATCTGGTGCAGCATGAGATCGACACAGGTGATGCGCGACCCATCAAGATGTGTCTCCGCCGTATCCTGCTGGCACGCCAGGAGGCGGCAGACAAGGCTGTGTTGGAGATGCAGCGGGCAGACTTCATCGAGCCCTCAGACAGCCCCTGGGCGGCGCCAGTCATCATGGTTCCGGAAGAAGGGGGGCAAGCTGAGGTTCTGTGCGGACTACAGGCGGCTGAATGAGGTAACCAGGAAGGACTCATACCCCATAGCACGTATCGATGAGTCGCTGGACCTGGTTAGGGGGTTCTCCTGGTTTTCCTCACTAGACCTCCGCAGTGGCTACTGGCAGGTACCCCTCTCCCCAGAGGACAGAGCCAAAACTGCATTTTCCACTAACAGAGGACACTGGCAGTTCAAGGTCCTGTGCTTCGGACTGTGCAACGCTCCAGCTATTTTTGAGCGTTTGATGGACAGGGTGCTGGATGGCATCCCCCGACAGCAGTGTCTGGTATACCTCGACGACATCCTGGCCCATGGCAGCTCCTTCCAGTCTGCCCTGGGGGCGCTACGGCGTGTGCTGGAGAGGGTGGCTGCCGCAGGTCTGAAGCTCCACCCCGAGAAGTGCCACTTCATGAGGAGAGAAGTGTCCTTCTTGGGCCACCGAGTGGGGAAGGAGGGGATCAGCACCATAGAGGACAAGGCGGCTGTCAGAGACTGGCCCACCCCCACCGACCAGCGACAGCTGAAGAGTTTCCTGGGCCTGGCCTCATACTACAGGAGGTTTGGCCTGGAATGTTCTGATGCCGGGCATCCTGGCGGTTGGTGGAGTGGCGTGGAGGGGGGTTGGTCAGGGGGATGGAGCATTGGAAGTTAAGACCAGGTTTAGCCTTTGTTCTCTCTCTTACATCTGGCCTTCACAAGAGAAGGTCACGGTTGGCTTGTGGGGTATCTTTCATTTATTTGGCGTGGGCTATGGCCAAACAGTAGCCTGTGTAAAGTTGGGTAAATAAACCGTCAATTCGTAAACTCAACCCACTGTCTGGACAATTGTTCCTTTATGATCTAGCCAGGGCATTACAGTAGATAATAATAGTAGATAATCATAATTAGTTGAAAACACTCTGAAGTTTCTAAAACTGTTTGAATCATGTCTGTGAGTATAACAGAACTTATGTAGCAGGCAAAACCCAGAGGACAAACCATTCAGATTTCTTTTTTTTTAGGTCAATGAGGTTTCATTGGGAAACTAGATTTCTAAGGGACTTGTTCGCAGTTCCTGCCACTTCCACTGGATGTCACCAGTCTTTAGAAATTGGTTGAGGATATTCCTTTGTGTAATGAAGAAGTACGGCCATCTTGAATGAGAGAGAGGCGCATGACTCGAAAAATAACGTCAGTTTGTTGTCCCCCTGTATTGAACACAGATAGTCCCGTCTTCAATTTGATCGATTATTAACGTTTAAAAATACCTAAAGTTGTATTACAAAAGTAGTTTGAAATGTTTTGGCAAAGTTTACAGGTAACTTTTGAGATATTTTGTAGTGACGTTGCGCAAATTGGAAGCTGTTTTTTTCTGGATCAAACGCACCAAATAAATTGACATTTTGGATATATATCGACGGAATTCATCAAACTAAACAACCATTGTGATGTTTATGGGACATATTGGAGTGCCAACAAAAGAAGCTCATGAAAGGTAAGACATGATTTATATTTTATTTCTGCGTTTTGTGTTGTGCCTGCAGGGTTGAAAAATGCTACTCACTTTGTTTAAATGTTGTGCTATCCACAGATAATAGCATCTTATGCCTTTTTTAAATCTGACATGTTGGCTGGATTCACAACAAGTGTAGCTTTAATTTGGTATCTTACATGTGTGATTGAATGAAAGTTTGATTTTTATGGTGTATTTCTTTTATTTGGCGCTCTGCATTTTCCCTGGCTATTGGCCAAGTGGGACGCGACTGTCCCGCCTATCCCAGAGAGGCTAAACGGCATGAAGCCTATAGAACACTTCTTAAAAACTTCATAGGGATAGGCATCCCGTCTAAGGGATAGTTGTAAATCATGCAGCACCTTGTGTCGCAATCGCAGATTTTAGAGAAACAACGGAATTCATCAAACTAAACTAATATTTGTGATGTTTATGGGACATATTGGAGTGCCAATATGTCATACAAGTTTACATATCTTATATCAGCTGAAAGCTTAAATTCTTGTTACTCTTGGAACTACCCATCCCGGATCCGGGAGAATTGTCATCAACTACACTAATTACCATAGCGCCATGGTCAAAAAATATTACTAGAAAATATTCATATTGATGAAATCACAAGTGAAATATAGTGAAACACAGCTTAGCCTTTTGTTAATCACCCTGTCATCTCAGATTTTGAAATTATGCTTTACAGCCAAAGCAAGACAAGCGTTTGTGTAAGTTTATCGATAGCCTAGCATAGCATTATGTCCAGCTAGCAGCAGGAAGCCTGGTCACGAAAATCAGAAAAGCAATCAAATTAATAGTTTACCTTTGATGAGCTTCGGATGTTTTCACTCACGAGACTCCCAGTTAGACAGCAAATGTTCCTTTTGTTCCATAAAGATTATTTTTATACCCAAAATACGTTTGTTGGTCACGTTATGTTGAGAAATCCACCAGAAATAGCGGTCAAGACAACGGCGAAAAAAATTCCAAATTATGTCCATAATATATCGACAGAAACATGGCAAACATTTTTTATAATCAATCCTCAATGTGTTTTTCAAATATCTATTCGATAATATATCAACCGGGACAATTGGCTTTTCAGTAGGAGCGAGAGGAAAAATGGCTACCTCTGTCTTTTACGCAAGAATCACTCAGAGCCCTCAGCTGGCCACTTACGCAATGTTGTCATTTTACGCTCATTCTTCAACATAAAGGCGTGAAACTACGTCAAATGCTGTAGACACCTTAGGGAATACGTAGAAAAGGAATCTAGTTGATATCCCTTTCAATGGCCAATAGGGATGCATAGGAACACAACGGTTTCAAAACATGAGTCACTTCCTGATTGGATTTTTCTTAGGCTTTCGCCTGCAATATCAGTTCTTTTATACTCACAGACAATATTTTTACAGTTTTGGAAACGTTAGAGTGTTTTCTATCCTAAGCTGTCAATTATATGCATATTCTAGCATCTGGTCCTGAGAAATAGGCCTTTACTTTGGGAAATTTATTTTTCCAAAAATGAAAATAGTGCCCCCTAGCTTCAAGAGGTTAATATAACTGCACTGTCCACTTTATAGTAGCTAGTACTGTGAAAAAATGCCATGTTATTGTTTAAGGAGAGTTCCTAACAACAAAACACTTTTTTCACCAAGATAGGTTTGATAAATTTACCGCTGAAGGTGAAATGTGTACTTACATTCTTAAATCTTGCTCTGATTTATCATCCAAAGGGTCCCAGAGATAACATGAAGTGTCGTTTTAGATTAAAAAATAAAAATCATATCCTAAAAAGGTCCATATATCATGCACAATTGATTTTGTATTTCCACTCGTTCAATTTGTGAAGAAAGGAATCTGTGAAAATCTAAACCTAAACTTTGTTTCAACCAGTCAAATCATGTTCGTATTTATTCCTCAGAGATCCTAGAACGTAACCAGACTTCACTATATCAGTATGGGTGTAGTATATCCTATAGGATACCAAATTTGGTCAGAGAGCGACGCCTTCGTGGCACACCGATGACGCGGGCGGTCTTCACTTAATCGGGGTCCCTTTAGCGGGATCATTTTCATCAACACCCGCTGAATTGCAGTGCGCCAAATTCAAATTAAATTACTAAAAATATATAATTTTCATGAAATCACAAGTGTAGTATTGCAAAACCCAGTTTAGCTTGTTGTTAATCCACCTGGCGTGTCAGGTTTCAATGAGCTTTTCGGCGAAAGCATAACAAGCATTTATGTAAGAACATCTCTCTCAGTAGATAAAATATTACAAACACTAGCAGTGTTCCATTTGTTTGGCGCTAACGCCAATGTTATGTTCAGAAATCCACAGGCTCGAGCAGTCATGACATCGCAGAGGAAAATTCCAAATAGTATCCGTAATGTCCACAGAAACATGTCAAACGTTTTTTTTATAATCAATACTCAAGTTGTTTTTAAAATATATAATCGATAATATATCAACCGGGACTGTCGCTTTTTCAATAGGAGAGGGAGAGACAATGCCACACTCTGTTGCGCAAGCAAAACTCTGCGAACACCCAGCTATCCACTGACGCGATGTTATAAATAAATAAAAATAAAGAAGAAAAATAACAAATAATTAAGGAGCAACAATATACAGGGGTACCGGAATAGGGAGGAGGTTACATTATTATGTGGTCTGAACGTAGTGAAAGTGGATATTTTATTAGGGAAAATTTGAAACCGGCAGTCTTGCCACTTCAACAGTCAGTGTGTTAAGTATTTTGAAACGCTAATGTAGAGTGTACAAACTGAGATTTAAATCCTTTACAAACAGATTCACAAAATAAAGTCCCAGAATTCAAAGATGACCGCAATATACCAATACACTAATGCTGAAATTATTTCACTAATCTTAACATAAACCACCAATCAAATTGACACCAGAATTGGTATATAAACTCAATAATGAACTACTTTAACGATCGTTACCTGCTGCATTCAAAGAACCAACCTACAGCACTATACTAAACTTCCCTTGCATCCTCCTTGTGGTACTGAGAGATAAACATGGTAATAACTTCACTGATTGCACCTAAAGGAAGATAGTTCCTACATGATAGAGTGCTTGCTTTGTTATCCATCTGATCTTGCGTCCTTTTAGTCATCCTGTGAACCCCATTCATTGCTGCTGCTCACAGCTATATTTGATCTTTATTGTCTGAATGATATTTAGAGGCATGATATTTTCAACCTGAACATGACATAGAGTGCTTAAAATATCAGCGATGCAAAAATAAAGCTGACATTAAATTAACGTGATCACAGTAACATTTAGTTTTTGTGAATTCTGTTTACATCAGACATTGATCAGACATTTTGAAGACAGCAGGCTGACACAAGCTTGGATATAGAGAAGCTAATTATTAACTAATCAAGCTAACATGACGCTGTAATGACAATACTTATGATACAATTTCACCCTTTAATTACTGACGATTGACTTCCTTCTCCAAAGGATATCAGTGGAAACACCAATGAAGAAGCAAATCCAATGGCATTGGTCACACCCATTTAAAAAGCTCCCTCTCCCTCTGGTCTTTTTCTTTCTTCTCCTCTCCTTTTCCACCCTGGTCTGTGTTTCTACTTCTTCTTCTGTGTGCAGCTGAGTTCTGGGTCCGGTGTCACCATGTCCAAGAGCCTGCCACCACTGTCCCCTCAGATGCCCCTAACGGCCCCTGTCACCTCCCCATCCTCACCCCGGGGGCCTGCAGGACTCTGCACCACAAGTGTGGGGGCAATGCGAAGACACCACTCAGACAAGCACCCCTCTCTCTGCTCTCTGTCTTCAGGTAACAACCCGCACAGATGTCAACACAGTCCATACTGAATAGATGTACATAGCTTTGTCCCTGCTTCACCGTTGCTCCAGTCTTGTACCATGAAAAACTCAATATTGGCCTTTGCATGTCCTTTTCAATATCATCTTTGACACTTATTTAATACTCAGGATTTTTGCTGAATATTACCCAACCTGGTTGAAATATGTGTGAATGAAATTAACCAATTGTACAATGTATTTTTTTAAAAATAGAATTTAACCCAAATCATGAGATGTACAGAAATGCAGATATCAGGCCACCTTTTACCTATGCTACTCTGATAAGACAGGTAAGAAGACATGGATTTAACTTATAGTTTCCCCTGTAAATCCTGTGTAAAAAGGGGTATATCAGCATTCACCCCATTTGATGGATTACAACCTACATGTTTTTTGTGGTTATCGTTTTAGGCTATAATGGATGCATCGGATATGCAGTTAACACTCAATGAGATATACAGCTGGTTTACACAGACCTTTGCCTACTTCAGACGCAATGCTGCAACGTGGAAGGTACTGTATTGACTTAATCTTTGTTATAATGTTGATTGTGACTTACAAGTTGAAAATAACAAAGTGTACAGCATCCATATTAGGAAGTCATCAGTTTTCAGTTTTGTCAGACTTCCTAATAGGGATGCCATAACTGTAATAACGCCTCCCTTGAGTTCTGTACGTGAAGCCTTTTCTGACCCTATTGCCTGTCAAACACACACAGAATGCAGTCCGCCACAACCTGAGCCTGCACAAGTGTTTTGTGCGTGTGGAGAACGTGAAGGGGGCTGTGTGGATAGTGGACGAGATGGAGTACCAGAGAAGGAGGTCTCAGAAGATCACAAGGTATTGTATATTGGGTTGATACCTTTATAAAATGATATAGAGCATACAGTTATTTATTTATTTCACCTTTATTTACCCAAGTATGTCAGTTAAGAACACATTCTTATTTACATGAAGAGTGTTATCTCCAAATAGGTCTTTTATACAGTATTTTGTACACATGCTGTACGTATTTCTGTTAAGGATGTCTATTCTAGAAATCTGGCTTTTCAGATTTTTTTTAACTTTGTTTTGAAAAGGAAAGAGATCGTACCAGTCAGATTTAATTAGTGTTAGCAAAACCTTGCCTCTAACTACATCAGTTGCTTGGAATTGTATTGATTTATGAAAATACATTACTATAAGACCTTGTCATTTTGTAGAAGCCCAACGCTAGGGAAGAACCTTCTCTCCAGCCTTGCTTATTGGACTGCTCTTAATACCAGTTTACAAGTGAGTGTACCTTTATTATTAATCTTCAGAACTGTTACAAAAGGCATTTCACCATACTTGTGCATGTGACATTTAAAACTTTAAAAAGCAAAACTATACAAACTCCTACTCTGGCAAAAAAAAAGACAAGGAGTCAAAGCTGAGACCAAGGTCTCGTTTTCAGATGAGCCCTGTATAACACAATGCAATGATACAGATCAAGATCCAATATACACCTCAAACTACACATCCATAGACACATTAATATAAACAACACAAAACCCCAAATAAAATCAATCATAAAAAAAACATTCTTCTTCCATAAAAAGGTATCGTACCCCCTAAAAAAAATACCAATCCAAACTCATCTCTCAGCATGTCCAGCCCATCCATCCTCTCAGCCAATCATGGCTAGAGTTAGGATTCCGTCTTTTTCTGTGGCTAAACGAACTAGGCTTTTAATTTAACAATTGTATTCTTATTTACGGATGGAATACAAGTTTGTTATTAAGGCACATGAAAGTTAACATGTTCCAGAAGGCATTTCTGCCCCAAAACATATATATATATTTTATCCTGTGTGATGTGTGACATACGCATAGCTACCTTGAAAAACTACCATTCCAGTGTTTTACTTGCTATATTGTATTTACTTTGCCACCATGGCCTTTTTTGCCTTTACCTCCCTTCTCACCTCATTTGCTCACATTGTATATAGACTTGTTTATACTGTATTATGGACTGTATGTTTGTTTTACTCCATGTGTAACTCTGTGTCGTTGTATCTGTCGAACTGCTTTGCTTTATCTTGGCCAGGTCGCAATTGTAAATGAGAACTTGTTCTCAACTTGCCTACCTGGTTAAATAAAGGTAAAATAAATAAACCTGTAAAGGGTCACATTTGACAGTTTTCCAGAATTTAGCTGGATTCGCCTTACAATCAGAAAGGGTAGTTACATAATAATCTGATTTAGCCTTTCTGATCAGTTTTACACATTAATCCTCAATTACCTAATAGATTGCCAATCTGGGTCCAAGCCTTTGTTCCTGGCCTTGATTTAGGCAACAATTATTTTATGAATGATTTCAGATAATTCAGGAATTAACCAGGCATGCAATCTATTTAGGGGGAAATAGATTGCATGCCTGGAAGGGGGAATGATTATCTACAATTATCTACAATTATCTACAATTGTATTGAACACATTTGCAAGAAGCTTAAATTAGGTTCAGGGATAGATGAGATACAATCAAGGTCACTAAAATAAAGATAATGTAAAAAAAAAAATATATATATATATTTAAAAAAAAGCTTGTTCACTAAAGTTTTTAAAGTTCCTCTTAGTGTTGACATGAGGTTCATGAGTGATACATTGTGTCATCCATTCCCTCCCAATCACATCTACTCAGGCTCCACTGACTGAGAATGCTCTGGCTGTATTAAAGAACAGGAGCCCTGCAGGCCTGATAGGCAGCAGTTATTTGGGTCTGGTACACCGGACCAAGTCACTAAAACATCTGGACCTCCAGGACACCAATGGACAACGCAGCCCACACTCCACTTCACCGGCCCAGCTGTGAGTATGTCACAGTATATCACTGTTATGGTAAAGACATGACAGGTGTCATGTTGTCCCGGAAATCCCAGACCTGGGAGTTTTATTGGCTACTTGGACAGACAACTCCCCAAAGAAATCATGATTTTGGGTAGGGGTTTAATAAAATGTGGGCAGGAATTGGGCTTTTGAAAAATGATTGCACCAGAAACATGACAGAGGCGGACACAATACGGACGCAGAAAGCTAGGCTAATTATAGCCACAGCCAGTCAGTGGTGATACACTTGTAATACTAACGTTAGCTGTCCATAGCGCATGCGAACTACTCACGTGTGAAATACACTAATTGAAAATATCCTCCATGATTTCCATTTAGCTAGTTATCAACTTTGTATCCGGTGGGGATGTTTATGCCAGGGCATAAAGCTGTGGACAGATTTCCTGCACGTCTATTTAGGCCTATAATAACCGGACTTTAGTATCTGATCAGACGTGTATGCTGGAACAATGCAATTGCCCCTTGTTTTTAAACAGTTTGGGTGGCATCTATATGAGCCAGAAACATTAATTACAGTGTCAAAATGAACTACAAAGTGTTAATAGGATAACTTTGGTCATAAAGTCAGTCTCGTTCAAATGTTGTTTTGGGAGTTCGTCGCGATTTACTGGAGGGTTGGGTAAGAATTACTTATTTGCCCACTTTTGCCAATGATGCCCCAATTGCACAGAGACAAAACATTGTGGTCTGCCCCCAGCTGCCATTTGTTGTGAAGTGTGCATATGGATGTAATGCAAGAACATTTCATTCGGCAAATAGGAGTGAAAATGGGCTTCCATAAAGTTGGTGCAAACTTCCAATGCATTTGGTCTGGAATGGATTACATCCGACAGAGTCACTTCTGCTGCCTGTCAACTGTCAAACCACTGGTGTTGGTGAGTATGTTAGCTAAGTAGATATCTGGTTCAAGCTAGCTAGTGCTACTTTTGGTTATACAATATTGTATGATATACTGTAGACCTCTGCAACCCGACCAGGGCCCGACATTATACAATCGATTAGGGCCTCTTTTTCATAAATAACTAGGGTACGTACAGGGCTCTGATATCACCGAATTGATCACTAACATTTTGAAGCTGACATTTGCACATGTTCTGCTGCGCAGTATAGTCATATCTGACAAAGAGCAGAACATGGTGTCAGAAGTGCTTCAACCTCAAATATAGAACAGGGGAGATTATTTCACAGAAAATAAAACTGTTCCTTAACTTTTGTCAGAGTTGAAAGTAACTGCTCTCTCTTCACAAAGTCAGTGCACCATGAGCTGCGTGCAGGGAACAAGTCACAGACTGAGAGGAACAGCTAATGGATTTACTAACGGGGAAGTTATTTCTGATTTTGTGTTTCAGGCAGGGCCTTAAATTTGGCAGAAGCAATTGGGCCTGCGGAGGGTAGGGCCTGAATATTGCGGACATGGGTAGGGCTAGGGTTTAAAATTCATGCCCGTGCAGGGTTCTTGTAATCCAAGATGGCGTAGCAGTGAAGATGTGTTTGTTTTGTCCTTTGTATTTTTTGTATATATATTTAAATGTATTTTCAATCTCTTCTCGATTTTTTATTCGATTATACCTTCCGGTAACCTGCCTCACCCAATGTGATATGGAATCGCTATTATTTTCAATTTTAGAACACATTCAAGAATCTCCAGAAGCTAACCAGCTAATTAGGTACAAGCTATTTAGTCATTGTTAGCCACTGCTAGCGGCTTTTAACTTCTGCACAGATACCAGCCCTGTTTTTAGCCTGGACAATACTCGCCTGTCTACCAATATCGCTTGTCTACCAATATCGGACTGTCTCTCCACAACAACACCGGATTCCGTAATCCCTGGACCACTACTTCTGATCTTCACAGCTAGCTAGCTCACAGCTAGCTTTCACTCACCGTGGAACCTAGTACCGAAGCTATTCCCTGAGGCCCACCTCCCGGCCTACTCAGCTGTTCACCCGAACCCCACTCATACACGGCTAGAGCACAAAACTCCACCGGATCCTTGCTGTAAACTCTGGACCTTGGCACCGGATCACCGCTGCTATCGATTGGATATGGTGGCTAACGCCACTGCCACGAAGCTAGCACCAGTTAGCCGTGAGCTAGGCACATCTCCCGGCTAGCAAATTAAATTCCACAATACCTCTTTCGCCATCTGGCTTGGATTCTCTGTCGACACGGCACCCCGCCGCACCACCACGACTGGTCTGCCGCTGAATACTACATCCGCTGTGCCTTCATCCGGCCTCCGTCGGAGCAGACGCTACTAACTTTAAACGCTGTGTCGCTAGCGTAGTGGGGCTCCCCTGTTCCATCTACTGCTGCCCCCTGGATACTATCACTTGGCTACATAGCTGATGCCTACTGGACTGTCCATTAATCACGGTACTCCATTCTGTTTATTTATTTTTTTATCTGTCGGCCCCAGCCGCGAACTCAGGCTCTGTGTGTAGTTAATCCGACCCTCTCTGTCTAGTCATTGCCATTTTACCTGCTGTTGTTGTGTTAGCTGATTAGCTGTTGTTGTCTCACCTGTTGTTTTAGCTAGCTCTCCCAATCAACACCTGTGATTACTTTATTCCTCGCTGTATGTCTCTCTCAAATGTCAATATGCCTTGTATATTGTTTTTCAGGTTAGTTATCATTGTTTTAGTTTACAATGAACCCCCTAGTTCCACTCTTCATACCTCTGATACCTCCTTTGTCCCACCTCCCACAAATGAGGTGACCTCACCCATTACAACCGGCATGTCCAGAGATACAACCTCTCTTATCATCACCCAGTGCCTGGGCTTACCTCTGCTGTACCCTTACCGACCCCCCTCAGCTCCCAGCTGTGCCCTGGACACCATTTGTGAATTGATCGCCCCCATCTAGCTTCAGAGTTTGTTCTGTTAGGTGACCTAAACTGGGATATGCTTAACACCCCGGCAGTCCTACAATCTAAGCTAGATGCCCTCAATCTCACACAAATTGTCAAGGAACCCACCAAATCTGTAAACAAGGGCACCCTCATAGACGTTATCCTGACCAACTGGCCCTCCAAATACACCTCCGCTGTCTTCAATCAGGATCTCAGCGATCACTGCCTCATTGCCTGTATCCGCTACGGGTCCGCAGTCAAACGACCACCCCTAATCACTGTCAAATGCTCCCTAAAACATTTCTGCGAGCAGGCCTTTCTAATCGACCTGGCCCGGGTATCCTGGAAGGATATTGACCTCATCCCGTCAGTTGAGGATGCCTGGTCATTCTTTAGAAGTAAATTCCTCACCATCTTAAGCATGCTCCATTTAAAAAATGCAGAACTAAGAACAGATTTAGCCCCTGGTTCACTCCAGACCTGACTGCCCTTGACCAGCACAAAAACATTCTGTGGCGGACTGCAATAGCATCAAATAGTCCCCGCAGGAACCAATACACGCAGTCAGTCAGGAAAGCAAAGGCCAGCTTCTTCAGGCAGAAATTTGCATCCTGTAGCTCTAACTCCAAAAAGTTCTGGGACACTGTAAAGTCCATGGAGAACAAGAGCACCTCCTCCCAGCTGCCCATTTCTCAACGGCTGGCCATGCCTTCCTCCTGGCTACTCCAACCTCGGCCAACAGCTCTACCCCCCCCCCCCCCTGCGCAGCTACTCGCCCAAGCCTCCCCAGCTTCACCTTTACCCAAATCCAGATAGCAGATGTTCTGAAAGAGCTGTAAAACCTGGACCCGTACAAATCAGCTGGGCTTGACAATCTGGACCCTCTATTTCTGAAACTATTGTCATTGTCATAACCCCTATTTACCAGCCTGTTCAACCTCTTTCATATCGTCTGAGATCCCCAAGGACTGGAAAGCTGCCGCAGTCATCCCCCTCTTCAAAGGGGGAGACACCCTGGACCCAAAACGTTACAAGTCAACAAACAGATCACTGACCATCTCGAATCCCACCGTAATCCCACCGCTGTGCAATCTGGTTTCCGATATCATAACCGCCATCGATAATAGACAGTACTGTACAGCCGTCTTCATCGACCTGTCCAAGGCTTTCGACTCTGTCAGACTCAGTAGCCTCGGTTTTTCTAATGACTACCTTGCCTGGTTCTCCAACTACTTTGCAGACAGAGTTCAGTGTGTCAAATCGGAGGGCATGTTGTCCGGTCCTCTGGCAGTCTCTATGGGGGTGCCACAGGGTTCAATTCTCGGGCCGACACTTTTCTCTGTATATATCAATGATGTTGCTCTTGCTGCGGGCGATTCCCTGATCCACCTCTACGCAGACGACACCATTCTGTATACTTCTGGCCCTTCCTTGGACACTGTGCTATCTAACCTCCAAACGAGCTTCAATGCCATACAACACTCCTTCTGTGGCCTCCAACTGCTCTTAAAACGCCAGTAAAACCAAATGCATGCTTTTCAACCGTTCGCTGCCTGCACCCGTATGCCCGACTAGCATCACCACCCTGGATGGTTCCGACCTAGAATATGTGGACATCTATAAGTACCTAGGTGTCTGGCTAGACTATAAACTCTCCGTCCAGACTAGCCTAGTGGTTAGAGCGTTGGACTAGTAACCGGAAGGTTGCGAGTTCAAACCCCCGAGCTGACAAGGTACAAATCTGTCGTTCTGCCCCTGAACAGGCAGTTAACCCACTGTTCCCAGGCCGTCATTGAAAATAAGAATGTGTTCTTAACTGACTTGCCTGGTTAAATAAAGGTCAAATAAAAAATAAAAAATAAAAATATCAAACATCTCCAATCCAAAATCAAATCTAGAATCGGCTTTCTATTTCGCAACAAAGCCACCTTCACTTACGCCGCCAAAATTACCCGAGTAAAACTGACTATCCTACCGATCCTCAACTTCGGCGATGTCATCTACAAAATGGCTTCCAATACTCTACTCAGCAAACTGGATGCAGTTTATCACAGTGCCATCCGCTTTGTTACTAAAGCACCTTATACCACCCACCACTGCGACCTGTATGCTCTAGTCGACTGGCTACATATTCGTCGCCAGACCCACTGGCTCCAGGTCATCTACAAGTCCATGCTAGGTAAAGCTCCGTCTTATCTCAGTTCACTGGTCACGATGGCATCACCCACCTGTAGCACGCGCTCCAGCAGGTGTATCTCCCTGATCATCCCTAAAGCCAACACCCCATTTGGCCGCCTTTCCTTCCAGTTCTCTGCTGCCTGTGACTGGAACGAATGTACTTTTCTGCTCTTTTGCACACCAGTATCTCTACCTGCACATGACCATCTGATCATTTATCACTCCAGTGTTAATCTGCAAAATTGTAATTATTCGCCTACCTCCTCATGACTTTTGCACACAATGTATATAGACTTTTTTATTTTTTTATTCTACTGTGTTATTGACTTGTTTATTGTTTACTCCATGTGTAACTCTGTGTTGCTCCATGTGTAACTCTGTGTTGCTGTCTGTTCACACTGCTGTGCTTTATCTTGGCCAGGTCGCAGTTGTAAATGAGAACTTGTTCTCAACTAGCCTACCTGGTTAAATAAAGGTGAAATTAAAAATAAAATAAAAATAAATAAGTACTATGATATCACAGATGAAAGGGGAATGATACTGTAGATAGATAATTACATCAAGCTGCCATGTCAAAGGAGATGCATAGCTAACGTTAGCCAGCTACCTTGCTAAAATCAGCAAACTGTAGCCCATTGGCATTTAGGGTCAATAAATGTACACTTAGATGCTAGCTAACAATAGGATGTAGTCAGCTTGATTTCAATAATGTTTCAACTCAAACTGGCTAGCTAACATTAGCTAGCTAGCCAACTAATTTCAACTCAGACAAAGCTATGATAACTATCCTGGATTTGCAAGTTAGGTAGCTAGATAGATAGCATTTGGGGGCTAACCCATGACATCTCTGTTCTCATGAAAGTGTGTGTATTTTCTAGAGCAAAGATAAATGAAGGATGGTACTTGTCTACTACAAATATAGCTACTGCTCTGGGAGCAAATAGCAAAACGTATCAGCAAGCATTCGGCAACGTACACAGCTTGTTACATAGTAATGGCATCACCAGTCTGAATTTATTCTGAATCTACAACAGCCCCCTATTAGCATTTACACCGTTTGTGTGATGATATTTTATTACATTCACAACCTACATACAAAACCTGGTGTATTTGTTGTTCAGTGGCATCATGGGAACCCCCCTACCATATCATGAGTTGTTATAGAAGGCTCAGGCAGTGGCCAGACACCAGTCCCACTGCAGAGTAATGGAGGACATTTTAACCAGGTTGGTCACATTTGATCTGGTCAAAATTCCATCTATCCTGGAATTCACCTAACCACCATTGATATTGTAATCGGTGCTGTGTGTGTATGTTTGTCTTGTACTTTGTAAGGAGGTCCCCTTCCACTGTGCCATTGGCCTGAGTGAGTAATGCCAACCAGTCAATGCCATGCTGGCACGTGTCCATTGTGAATTAGGATCTCTGATTTTCTATGTTCAGCTGTGTATTTACTGTTGGCTTCCATGACTGTATGGTGACTGTCTTCCTCCCTCACTCATACTAGGAGCTGTGTCGGATATAGGAGCAGAAGTCAGTCTCCTTCATGAACGTCTCTGTGACGAGAGGGGCCTGGAGCTGATCTATGCTGCCATGACAGCAGGTGTTCGTAAACACCTCAGAAGGGACAAAAGGTGATTACTACATTGAACATAAATATAAATGCAACATGTAAAGTATTGGTCCCATATTTCATGAGCTGAATAAAACATCCCAGAAATGTTCCATACGCACAAAAAAATATATTTCTCATGTTGAGCACAAATGTCTTTATATCCATGTTAGTAAGCATTTCTCCTTTGCCAAGATAATCCATCCACCTGACAGGTGTGGCATATCAAGGTGTTTAAACAGCATGATCATTACACATGTGGACCGTGTGATGGCGACAATAAAAGGGCCACTCTAAAATGTGCATTTTTGCAACACAATGCCACAGATGTCTAAGTTTTGAGTGGGGGTGCAATTGGCATGCCGACTGCTCGAATGTCCACCAGAGCATTGAATGTTAATTTCTCTACCAGAAGCCAACCGGCCTCACAACCACAGACCAAGTGTATAGCGTCATGTGGGAGAGCTTTTTTCTGATGTCAACGTTGTGAGTAGAGTGCCCCTGGGGTTATGGTTTGGGCAGGCATAAGCTACGGACAACTAACACAATTGCATTCTAACGATGGCAATTTGAATGCACCGTGACGAGATCCTGAGGCCCATTGTCGTGCCATTCATCTGCCGCCATCACCTTATGTTTCAGCACGGCCCCGTGTCACAAGGATCTGTACACAATTCCTGGAATCTGAAAATGTCCCAGTTCTTCCAAGGCCTGCATACTCACCAGAAATAACATACATTGAGAATGTTTGGGATGGGCTGGATCGACGTGTACGACAGAGTGTCCTAGTTCCCGCCAATATTCAGCAACTTTGCACGGTCATTGAAGAGGAGTGGGACAACATTCCAAAGGCCACAATCAACAGCTTGATCAACTCTATGTGAAGGAGATGTTGCACTGCATGAGGCAAATAACATTCACACTGACTGGTTTTCTGATCCAAGCCCCTACTTTTTTTTTGTTGGTATCTGTGACCAACAGATGCATATCTGCTTAAGGGCTTGTAAGTAAGCATTTAACGGTAAGGTCTACACCTGTTGTGTTAGGCACATGTGACAAATAACATTTGATGTGAAATCCATAGATTAAATCAAATCAAATTGATTTATATAGCCCTTCGTACATCAGCTGATATCTCAAAGTGCTGTACAGATTAGGGCCTAATGAATTTATTTCACTGTAACTCAGTGAAATCTTTGAAATTGATGCATGTTGTATTTATGCTTTTGTTCAGAATAATAAGACAGTACATCACAAGTGTTTAGTAATATCACCCTTTCAATGCGTGTCACTCATCAACTCTTCCTTGTTTTTCTACAGATTGGCCGAAGAGATGCTTTTGAAATGGATTCCTCTGACTGCGATCCCCGTACAGGGACCAACATCAGGGAAATTTTAGAGTGACAACTAAAAGTACAACTTCGTAACATTAAACATTCTTGAAAATGCAAGTGTCTTACACCCTTCAAAAGATTAGAATCTTGGTAATCAAACTACGTTTTCCAATTTAAAATAGCTATTACAGAGAACAAATCCCATGCTTTTGTTTGAGAAGAGCAATCAAGAACAGAAACATTTTCCGCCATGACAGTTTTTACACATTCACATCTGAAGGTAAAATTATGACTTACATTCTGATATCTTGCTCTTATTTCTCTTCCTGAGTGACCCATTGATCAAATGAAGTGCCGTTTTCTTTGATAAAATCAATTTTTATAGCCTAAATCAAAACATTTTGTAAACTGTTTGTGCCGTGAATTCCATCTCTATCAATTCTTTACGGAGCATTCGGCGTGATTCACCCCTGTAAACAATCGTTTATCTAATCATGGTGGGTTTCAGTGCATTCCTCTGGATGTTTGCAACACAGCCAAATAACTTTGTTTTTTTGCAGGTAGTATTGAAGTGAGCTGATTTGAAGACAATTTTAGCGAAGCTTCATTGATTGACTATATTTCTGCCCAATGACCACTGACCTTCTTGAAATCTAGCTGGGTAGATAGCCAATGAGCTGAGGTAAACGCCAGTATGTAATGGTTTGGGGTTGGACCACAATTCCTTGGTTGTAATCGCACGCGCATGGAACTCCATTCTCGCCTTGACGATCAGAGGAGTTGCTGTAAAGGCTTTTTACGCGCAGCTGTATTTCGGAAAGTTGTAGTTACAACGATTTCATTGAAGATATCATGGCGAATAAATCATGTAAAGCGAAGTCAAACTCTAAAGTGAAAAAGTGAAAGTGAGACAGATTTTTTGTTTGAGGGATCTTGGAGTGTTATGATTCAAACGAACTGAGGAGCTGTTTCTGCAAGGACAGGACGTACTTCTGGACAGGTAAGTGCTAATGCCGTTTTATGAAATATAAAAAAATATATATAAAAAAAGAATAATTAAAAACTAAATTTTGCAATGAAATGTGTAGTTTGTGTGTGTGTGCGTGTGTTGGTTTGTTTGGGTGTGTATATGTATATATATACATACATACACACACAACAATGGCCGGAGTTGAATGGAACACCTTGGTGACTGTTCCCTCTGCTCTATACAATCAATACATATCTGTTTATTTTATGTGATGATAAAAGGCTCATACAATACAAATATTTTTTAAATGTTTTCTTTCACAGTGATAGCGACTCCGACTGGGAGCCCCCGGTGCCCGCTCTACCTGTGCCCCCAGTGGTGTTCATATGCCACAGTTCATTACTGCAGTCATGACTGAGCCTCAGGGCCAAAAGGGCACAGCATGGAGGCGTCGTTGTGTTCTGTGTCGCATGAAATGCACCCCTTGTTCAGTTTGCCTCTGCTTTACATCAGAAAGAGACTGCTATGGGACATGACACAGGCAGCCAAATATTATGACGGGGACTTCCAAGGTGTGTACTGTTTTTTTTAAATATTTATTTTCTAATATTTTTTAAAAACATTTTTTTGTGTGTGTGTGTGTGTGTGTGTGTTAGAATTACTTTTTGATATGTTGTATATAGTTATTTGCACTGCTGTATATAGTTATAGGTCATTTCACCAATTCGGCCACTTGGGTACATTTGGGCAACTTGTGTGGGACACCTGGGTGACTTCATGCTAAGTCAGTCTGAAACTTTGCACACCTACAGTTGCCCTCTTGAGTTATCCATAAAAATGATATCCAGCATCCTATCTGACTGTGTGGCTATTCTAGTACATGTGAAAGATGATACTACAACAATAAAAAACAGAAAACGTATGCTCTTTCTTTCTCTTTTCTTCCACCAGATCTACTGTGTTATATTCTCCTACATTCAATTAACATTTCCACAAACTTCAGAATGTTTCCATTCAAATGATTACCAAGAATATGCATATCCTTGCCTCTGGGGCTGAGCTACAGGCAGTTAGATTTGGGTATGTCTTCATGCGGAAATTGAGAACAAAGGGATAACAAAGCCATAACAGGTTGATACTGATGTCTGAATTGGGAGAGACCTTGCCCTCAGCATTAAAAATGTAAAGACTTACTTTTGATCGTCTATTTTTATTATTTAATCATAGTACTATCAATGTGTTTGAGGGGGGTGTATTCTTCAAACCTGTCAGAGAACTCCTGTTTTAAATGGGACACCATACAGGAAGGTATAATATTTGCACATTGTTGTATTAACAGAACACTGCTTCTACAATATTATGTGGCATATGGTTTACATGAAACTGTTACACTTGAAAGTTATCAAAACACTTTTAAAAATATCTACATAACTTTAGCAATTGCACTCATTTTACTAGGTAGGCTACTGAATGATGCAAAGTTTCCTCTTGCTATCTTGCCATAACTGATTTGACAGAGAAATATCAGTTAGATAGGAAATAGCTGCAGCTGGCTGCTGCAAAACGCGAGGTCAGTCCAGGCTTTAGCCTACACATAGAACTGAATTAGCTGACCATCTTGATATGGTGAGTCAGGAGGGGAGAAGTCCAACTTCAAAACTGTGTTCTCTCCATAGCAAAGCTATCTTTGCTTACCTTGCTGTACTCACTACTGCTTGTTTGTTGTGATTGAAAGGCAAACACACACCCAATAAACACCCACTGGGCATGAGACACGCATTTGACCTTCTTCACATCCAGTAACAAATTTAAATGTGATTGGTTTAGTAAGGGTCCAAGACCCAAGGCACGTTTGTAAAGAAATGGAGCAGGCTGCCATGCAGACTGGACAGGCATGTTCATTTTCCGCTGAACATTTATGAACTCAAAATGTTGTGTCAAAAGAGCAGCATGGCAACTTTTAGCGCTGTTTTGTACACATACTTGTCAACAAATTGATTTGCTGTCACTCCTGTTCCTGTCGCAGAATGCTTCCTTATGTCAGCAGGTGATGATAGGCTATAGCCTAATACTAGTGATTTAATCCACCAGTTGCATGAGCCCAGATACATAGGCTACATTATTTACCTTGGTTGTTCAATGTAAATTTAGCAATAGGTTCATTAGGCTGTAACATCAAAAAGGCAGCATTCAGCAGGAATTTTGGTAGGATGACCAGATTTGTAAAACTGTTATGAACGTTATTTTGCGCAAACAGATTGTGCACCCAAATGTGTTACTGTTTCTAGCGGGAGGACAATACATTAATTTGTGTTGGGTTTAGGGGCAGATTTGTCATCTTCAGGAGATTTTATGTATTTATTTTATTTGTTCTTTCACAATAGCTTGATGTAAGTCATTAGAACAATTCTCATCCCCTACTATGGGCTATAAGACTAATTTGTGTGCTTTTCTCAACAAGAACACTACTGTTATTCCACAGACTTATTATTTCACTTACTAATATTGCTGGTGTAATTTGAAATCTGATATGCTAACTCGTGTCCATGCATTTTTGTAAGAATTTATGAACAGTGTTGAGTACAGGCTAAGTCATAAAATGAGAATAGGTTATATTGAAATGCCCCTTGCTCCAATATACTGTTTGCCATGTTAGTGTTGTGCACAAGCCTGCTAGACAAAAATGGGAGTCAGAAATGCAGAAGATGTTGCCCATGTATGCAGTGTTTCCCAGCTCCACCCTTTGAGTACCCCCAAAAGCACACATTTTTTATGTTGCCCCGGACAAGCACACCTGATTCAACTAATCATCAAGCCCTCAATCAGTTGAATCAGGTGAGTTTGTCTGGAGCTACAATAAAACTGTGTGCTGTTTGGGGTACTCAAGGATTGGAGTTGGGAAACATTGAGTAGAGTAAGATGATTAAAAGTTTTGCAAATCAGACTCAACCACCTGAAGATTTACATTATTTAGATTTTTCTTAAATGTGGAGTAATTTGTAGAAATCAAATGTCACATGAACATAGATCAGAGGTAGCCAACCCTCTTGGAGAGCTACCACTAGGCAGGGATAGCCAATTTCACCCAAATTAATTATATTTTAATTTAACATATTTACATGTTTGTTTCTTATGGACAAGGAGAGACTGCATGTTTAGCCACTGCCACCAACCGTTAATATTAGCATTTTCTAACCAAAAACCAATGTAATTATTATATATATTTTTTTACTAATCAAGTCAGTTAAGAACAAATTCTTCTTTACAATGACATCCTACCCTGACCAAACCCTAACGACGCTGGGTCAATTGTGCGCCACCCTATTTAATGTCCCCCAGTTAGCATACTCTAAATGGCCAAATAATGGCCAAATAATCTCAAAGTAACTTCAAACAAAGTGGTCAAATGTTTAGTGTGTATTCAACTTTAAAATAATTATATTTAACATGTTTATTCCACCCTGGTCAAGGGCCTAAGCAATGTGAAAATATGTAGAATTGGAGGAAATTATAGTGACCGCACTATAACTTTCCCAGTTGGGACAATACATATATTGATTGACACACATCGTTTGGTTGGTTGGTTGGTTGATTGAGAAGAACTAAGTCAGCTTGATAATGTATGTTTTTTTTTTATCGCAGGCCCCTCGTTGTCAAGGAAGAGGAGACACCACCAGTGATTAAGAATTTGGAGGATAAAGAATGTCTGATGTAATTGCTGACAACAGCAAATCCCAGTCCAGAGATGCAGCAGGACATGGAGTAAAAGAAGGGACATCAATCAGATCTGGAATAACAATGGGAACCTCAATGATTGAATATAGCTACAACTCAACATCCTGACTCTGACACCAACGCCTTCTAACTCTGAAGCTGTCCTAATATGGACACCGTAATCTGGAATGGACTCCACCCTACGGTCAGAAACCTTACTGACTGGCCTTTGTTGCCCAACTCTATTTTATTGTTAATAAGACTTACATTCCATGACAGTGAGAACTTTCAACTTCCAGTGTGTCCAGTTTGCATTTGTTTCTCTAACTGGAAAAAAAAATCCTTTATAATCACTTAATGTAATAATGGCTCACAGATTATGTTCATTTGTTTACAATATTATGAGACGTGCAAACTATTGCATTGTAGTGATTTTTTATTCATGATTGTCTTCTCTGTCAGTGTTTTTTGCAGAACTGTAAACATATTATTGTAACATGCACCCAAGGAGTACATCAAAACAATATATTGAATATGATTGCTTCTCTTGAAATCTTTAGCCCACAACACAAAAAACATGCAAACCAAACATAATAAAATCTGAATGAGCCGTAGTGGTTTGACCAGGACCGTGTTCCTTAGGCACACAACAGAAAACGTTTTAAAGCGTATTGCAATGGAGAGTGCAAATGAGACTTTCTTATTGGACATGTCCAGGTATTCTATCCCTGTTTCAGTCCATTTTCTTCCATTTGGTGCCTAATGAGCACAACCCAGATGCAAATATGTGATTCACAGAGATACGTAAGCTTGTTTAATGTTTAATCGTTGTCTTGTCTTTGACTTGCTTCTAAAAGTAAGAGATGTAAATGTGACAAGTATGTCCTATGTCTACTTCTGTTTGGCTCATGCAATATAGTAGTGCAAATGCAAAAACACCGTTTTTTACAACACAATAAATGAATGTGAATTACAATGTGTGTTTGAACAGTGGGGAACCATAATGGCCTATTTTTTTATTTTACCTATTTAAATAGGCAAGTCAGTTAGGAAAACATCTTATTTTCAATGACGGCCTAGGATCAGTGGGTTAACTGCCTGTTCAGGGGCAGAACGACAGCTCAGGGATTTGAACTTGCATCCTTTCGGTAACTAGTCCAACGCTCTAACCACTAGGCTACCCTAGGCCCCATCCCCCAAAAATGTTTGTTTTTATTTCATGTTAGTCTTTGATGTTTTAAATTATATTATGATTTTTTCACTTCAGTTTGTATTGGAAAAACACTGAAGAGAAAAAAAAATATCCAATCAGGATTTTTCTTTGGTGCCCTTTGGGGAGAAAAATCGAGCTAGCTATGTCAGCCACTGGCTAGGTCCTCAGAAGGTAGACCAGGGATGAGCAACTTTGATGGTGGTGGGGGCCACAAAAAAATCTAAACTCATCATGAGGGGCCGCAGTTGCTCACGGTTTTGTGTACCCATATCCCCAAAATGTTACGATTTATCCAAGGGGTGTAAAGAAAAGCTTGCCGTTTTAAAGCAATTTTGCTACTATTCTGACCTGTTTCAGGAAACTAGGCGTATGTCGCAGGTCACTTCTTCACAGGAGAGCCATTTGAACTTAAACTTTTTTTGGCAGAAATGCCTTCTCGAACATGTGAACTTTCATGTGCCTTAATAACAAACATGTATGCCATCTGTAAATACAAATACAATTGTTAAATTATGAGCCTAGTTGGTTTTGCCGCAGAAAAAGTCAGCAACCTTCCCGCTAGCCGTGATTGACTGAGATAATGAATGGGCTGGACATGCTGAGAGATGAGTTTGGACTGATCTGCCATATAGCACGCTTCTGTCTATTTGAGCTGGTCAGTATGTGTAGGTAATCCGGTCTAACGTGGCTTTTACATTTTTTGATCACATTTTTTGAACACGTAAAACTGCATGAGTGTTGCTCTCCACTTTCTGGAGGCCCGAGTTTTGAAATCAGTGGAATTTGAGTATGATGGCTATAGAGATGGAGAAAACACCTGTCTCCAGATTACATCTTCAAACTAAGGCATCCGTGACAGGAGACGCTAACCCCATAGGATAACCCAGGCATAACCGTTTTGGTTCCATGTAAATCCCTTTCCACAGAGGGTTCTACATGGAACCCAAAAGGGTTTTTACCTGGAACCAAAAAGGGTTCTCCTATGGGGACAGCCAAATAACCCTTTGAGTGTATACACAACTGTAATCCCGTCCCCTGACAGGAAAAGTGGGTGAGTTGCAAAATTATTGCATCGACACAATTACACTTAGCTCCTCAACAAAAACTTGTTTGGTGGAATCCTAAAATCTACCTGAGAATAGATTTTTAGGAATCTCCAGGTGGTGACCACGGCCCCTACACAAATGTGTATTCAAATAGTCATCCAGTCAAACACAGATAGACATAGCCCCTACCAATTTACAATTCCTACTAATTCCTTATAGGGCATGGTTTAACCACTACACTCTGAAAATAATTATAGGACAGGAAAATGTTCTGCCAGGACTTGTTGTGGGTGAGAAGTCAGCAGGTGGTGGTTAAAAGTGTTGGGCCAATAACTTAAAGGTCACTGGTTTGAATCCCTGAGCCGACCTTGGTGAAAAAAAATATGTTGATGTGCCCTTGAGCAAGGCACTTAACCATAGCCGCAGGATGATGTATGGAGGTGGGTGTGGAAGAATATATTTTTCTGCATGTGCTACAGATCGCTATATCAGTCCGCTCCTGTAAATTGCTCTGGATAAGAGCATCGGCTAAATGACTAAAATGTAAAATGTACATGTACAAGTCTGGCTGTAGAGTTTTGAACCATTTGGAGTTTATGGAGGGAGCTTGTGTTGATTTCAAAGAGTAGTGAGTTACAGAAGTCTAGTTGTGCAGAGATGAATATATGAATGAGGGTTTCAGCGCCAGGACAGGAGAGGGAGGACCTGACTCCAGAGATGTAGCAGTGGTGGAAGAATGAGGTTGACAGTCTGTCAGATGCTAGGGGGTGGGGCTGCTGCAATGTTTTTGCCCAAGCTACAGATGGACATATTAGACAGCTAAAACAGGACTAGTAATACCTTTGTGAGAAATAAATAAATAAAAATGCAATTAAATATACATATATATTTGACCGACCAGTTCGATTCGGTCTTATATTGAAAAATGTGAATTTGTATTTTTTACATTGGATAAAAGTAGAGACAAAATGGTATATCATCCACTACAGTTGAGGAACAATGGGAAAGTTATTCTGCTGTGAATGTTGATAAACTTGTAACCCCACTTTTGAGAAAATGGCACTTCAGTGTTTTGGTACACCTATAGTCACTTCGCCCTCACCTACATGTACAGATTACCTCAACTAGCCTGTACCCCTGCACACTGACTTGGTACCGATGCCCCCTGTATATAGCCTTGTTATTGTTGTTCTTATTGTGTTACTTTTTATTTTAGCCTACTTGGTAAATATTTCTTCTTCTTATATCTTCTTGAACTGCACTGTTGGTTAAGGGCTTGTAAGTAAACATTTCACGGTAAAGTCTACACTTGTTGTATTCGGCACAGGTGGCAAATAAAGTTTGATTTGATTTGTATAGCACACTATTACTTATACAGCTGATATAAGGACATGACATGAGACAGGAGTAGAAACTAATGTGGGCATGTTTAATGCTTTCCACAGGACAAAAAAATCCAAGCATTGCAATGTACGTAAAAAAGGGGGGTGTTAGAGATCCATAAAGGGACAAACTAGAATATCAATACACAACATATTCCTCCCCCTTTACTTTTGATATCTTGTAAGGAAAACGTAAATATTCACTGTTTTTCATATTTTCTTTTCAACATAACTGTTCTCTTTATGTACATAAAGGAATTTTTTAGACTAACCTTTTCTGACCTAGGGAAAGAGGGAAGACTGCCTCATTTCCCAGACTTAACCCTGGGGTGTATTCTGCCCCAATTTCAGAGGTTAGTCTGAACTAAATATTCAACCTTTCACCTTTCAGGGGTCGTCTTTCTTTTGCAGGGTAATGACGACGTACAGGTGAGTCTACAGTCCCATTGACTCTGAGTCTGAGTGGTGATGGTGTATGCCCAGAATGGGGTGTAACAGTACCCTGAATAGGCACTCTGGCTGTTTCAGGTGAGTCAGGTGCACTTTCCACATTTGTAGGTTGCTTCTGTGGATGTTCAGGTGATGGCTCGTAGTCATGGTAGGTCTCCAGTAGCTGATCTTGGTTTGCCACTTGACATGAGTCATCTCTGAGGTTGGTTCCTGGCAACATTTGATCCACATGTCTCCTCCAGATTATGTTCTCCGGTGTGGGAACTGTGTAGGACACAGGCCCTGTTTGTGCGACCACTGTTGCTGGTACTCACTTTGAACTTTTGTAGGAGCTCCGAACAAGAACTCTCTCTGAAGCTTCTGTCTTTTGTCTCTCCACCTGTGCTCTCTTGTGTCTGTACAACCAGTTTAGTCTTTGGAAGTCTCAGGACATCGAGTCGCGTGTGAAGCGGTCTTTTCATCATGGCTGACACAGGTGTCACTTTGGTTGTAGCATGGGGGGTGTTTTTGTAGGTCAACAGGAAGGTGTTTAGGCACCCATTGAGGGACCTGTTGCCTTGTGATGATTTTAAAGCTTGCTTCATCGTCTGAATAAATCTTTCAGCTAGGCCGTTCGTTGCAGGGTGATACGGCGATGAATTGATGTGCTGAATTCCATTTGCCTCCATGAATGACCACCACTCCTCAGACACCAGTTGGGGGCCGTTATCGCTAACGAGTTGCGTAGGTAATCCGAAGTGACTGAAGATTGACCGTAGTGCTTCGATGGTTCTCTCTGCTGAGGAGCTCTTCATCATTGTGACCTCAGGCCATTTGCTGTGAGAGTCAACTATGACAAAGAACATACCAGTGTGCCTGCATAGTCTATGTGGCCTCGCTGCCAAGGCTCCTCTGGGAAGTCTCATGGGTGTAGTGGTGCTAGCTGAGGCATGTTAGCTAATAGCTAACATGGACTGTTAGCTAATAGGTCCATCGGCCAATTTCTCATGCCACTATTTCTATTTTGCCAATCGGCCTGGGCCCTTTTTACCACACAAAGCCCTGCTTATCCATCATGAATGGACTATTGACGTAATCTAATCTGCGACGTCCCCTGAATGCCCATCTGCTAGCCGCTAGCTGTCTAGAGCATATTGGACTGTTAGCTGAATAGATCAATTTGCCAATTGGACTGGACCCCTCTGCTACACGGAACTCTACTAATCCATCACAACTGGTCTATTGACGGAACCGCACGAGGAGGCTAAAACAGACTTCTCTCCGTCGCGTCGTCCCTCTAAGGCCCTTTCTGCTAGCTTGCTAGCCCTGGCCTGCTAGCTGTCTGAATCGCTGTGTCGCCAGCCCAACCATTCACTGGACCCTTATGATCACTCGGCTATGCATGCCTCTCCCTAATGTCAATATGCCTTGTCCATTACTGTTCTGGTTAGTGATTATTGTTTTATTTCACTGTAGAGCCTCTAGCCCTGCTCAATATGCCTTAACCAACCATGTTGTTCCACCTCCCACATATGCAATGACATCACCTGGTTTAAATGTTTCTCGAGACAATATCTCTCTCATCATCACTCAATGCCTAGGTCTACCTCTAATGTACTCACATCCGACCATACCTTTGTCTGTACATTCATTATGCCTTGAATCTATTCTATCGCACCCAGAAACCTGCTTCTTTTACTCTCTGTTCCAAATGTACTAGATGACCAGTTCTTGTAGCCTTTATTAGCCGTACCCTTATCCTAGTCCTCCTCTGGTGATGTAGAGTTTAATCCAGGACCTGCAGTGCCTATCTCCACTCCTATTCCCCAGGTTCCCTCATTTGTTGACTTTTGTAACCGTAAAAGCCTTGGTTTCATGCATGTTAACATTAGAGGCCTCCTCCCTAAGTTTGTTTATTCACTGCTTTAGCACACTCTGCCAACCCGGATGTCCGAGCCATGTCTGAATCCTGGCTTAGGAAGGCCACCAAAAACCCTGACATTTCCCATCCCAAACTATAACATTTTCCAACAAGATAGAACTGCAAAGGGGGCGGAGTTGCAATCTACTGCAGAAATAGCCTACAGAGTTCTGTCTTACTATTCAGGTCTGTACCCAAACAATTCGTGCTTCTACTTTTAAAAATCCACCTTTCCAGAAACAAGTATCGCACCATTGCGCTTGCTATAGAACACCCTCTGCCCCCAGCTATGTCCTGGACACCATATTGATTGATTGCCCCCCATCTATCTTCAGAGCTCATGCTGCTAGGTGATCTAAACTGGGACATGCTTAACACCCCGGCCATCCTACAATCTAAGCTTGATGTCCTCATTCTCACACAAATGATCAATGAACCTACCAGGTACAACCCCGAATCTGTAAGCATGGGCACCCTCAGAGATATCATCCTAACCAACCTGCCCTCCAAATACACCTCTGCTGTTTTCAACCAAGATCTCAGTGATCACTGCCTCCTTGCCTGCATCCGTAATGGGTCTGCGGTCAAACGACCACCCCTCATCTCTCTCAAACGCTCCCTAAAACACTTCGGGGAGCAGGCCTTTCTAAATCGACCTGGCCAGGGTATCGTGGAATGATATTGACCTCATCACGTCAGTAGAGGATGCCTGGTTATTCTTCAAAAGTGCTTTCCTCACCATCTTAAATAACCATGCTCCCTTCAAAAAATGTAGAACCAGGAACAGATATAGCCCTTGGTTCATTCCAGACCTGACTGCCCTAGACCAGCACAAAAACATCCTGTGGGGTGCTGCATTAGCAAAAAATAGCCCCCTGTGATATGCAACTTTTCAGAGACGTTAGGAACCAATATACACAGGCAGTTAGGAAAGCTAAGGCTAGCTTTTCCAAGCAGAAATGTGCATCCTGTAGCACAAACTCAAAAAAATTATGGGACACTAAAGTCCATGGAGAATAAGAGCACCTCCTCCCAGATGCCCACTGCATTGAGGGTAAGAAACACCGTCACCACCGATAAATCCACTACTATTGAGAATTTCAATAAGCATTTTTCCACGGCTGGCCATGCTTTCCACCTGGCTACCGGTCAACTGCCTGGCACCCCCCACAGCAACTCGCCCAAGCCTCCCCCATTTCTCCTTCACCCAAATCCAGATAGCTGATGTTCTGAAAGAACTGCAAAATCTGGACCCCTACAAATCAGCCAGGCTAGACAATCTGGACCCTCTCTTTCTAAAATTATCTGCCTAAATTGTTGCAACCCCTATTACTAGCCTGTTCAACCTCTCCTCCGTATTGTCTGAGATCACCAACGATTGGAAAGCTGTTGTGATCATCCCCCTCTTCAAAGGGGGAGACACACTAGACCCAAACTGCTAAAGACCAAAATCTAACCTACCCTGCCTTTCTAAGGTTTTCGAAAAGCCAAGTTAAACAGATGACCGACCATTTAGATTCCCACCATACCCTCTCCACTATGCAATCTGGTTTCAGAGCTGGTCATGGGTGCACCTCAGCCACGCTCAAGGTTGTAAACGATATCATAACCTCCATCGTGAAGAGACATTACTGTGCCGCTGTATTCATTGACCTGGCCAAGGCTTTCGACTCTGTTAATCACCACATTCTTATCGGCAGACTAAACAGCCATGGTTTCTCAAATGACCGCCTCACCTGGTTCACCAACTACTTCTCTGATAGGGTTCAGTGTGTTAAATCGGAAGTCCTGTTGTCTGGACCTTTGGCAGTCTCTATGAGGGTGCCACAGGGTTCAATTCTCAGCCCGACTCTCTTCTCTGTTTACATCAATGCTGCTGGTGATTCTCTGATCCACCTCTACGCAGACGACACCATTCTGTAAACTTCTGGCCCTTCTTTGGACACTGTGTTAACTAACCTCCAGACGAGCTTCAATGCCATACAACCTCCAACTGCTCTTAAATGCAAGTAAAACTAAATGCATGCTCTTCAACCAATCGATGCCTGCACCTGCCCGCCCGTCCAGCATCACTACTCTGGACGGTTCTGACTTAGAATATGTGGACAAATTCAAATACCTAGGTGTCTGGTTAGAATGTAAACTCTCCTTCCAGACTCACATCAAGCATCTCCAATCCAAAATTAAATCTAGAACCAGCTTCCTATTTCACAACAAAGCATCCTTCCTTCATGCTGCCAAACATACCCTCATAAAACTGACCATCCTATCAATCCTCGATGATGTCATTTACAAAATAGCCTCCAACACTCTACTCAACAAATTGAATGAATTTTTTTCACAGTGCCATCCGTTTTGTCACCAAAGCCCCATATACTACCCACCGCTGCGACCTGTACGCTCTCGTTGGCTGGCCCTCTCTTCATACTCATCGCCAAACGCACTGGCTCCAGGTCATATACAAATCACTGCTAGTTAAAGTCCCACCTTATCTCAGCTCACTGATCACCATTGTAGCACCCACCCATAGCACGCACTCCAGCAGTTATGTCTCACTAGTCACCCCCAAAGCCGATTCCTCCTTTCCTTCCAGTTCTCTGCTGCCAATGACTGGAACGAACTGCAAAAATCACTGAAGCTGGAGACTCATATCTCCCTCAGTAGCTTTAAGCACCAGCTATCAGAGCAGCTCACAGATCACTGCACCTGTACATAGCCCATCTGTAATATAGCCCATCCAACTACCTCATCCCCATACTGTATTTATTTATTGATCTTTCTCCTTTGCACCCCAGTATCTCTACTTGCACATTCATCTTCTGCACATCAGTCACTCTGGTGTTTAATTGGTATATTGTAATTACTTCAACACCCTGGCCTATTTATTGCCTTACCTTGCACACACGGTATATAGATTTTTTTCTACTGTATTATTGACTGTATGTTTGTTTATTCCGTGTGTAACTGTGTTGGTGTGTGTGTCGAACTGCTTTGCTTTTTTCTTGGCCAGGTCACAGTTGTAAATGAGAACTTGTTCTCAACTAGCCTACCTGGTTAAATAAAGGTGAAATTAAATAATAAATAAAAAAATAAAAAATAAAAAAATGTTTTTCTGTTGACATGCGGAACATGACTTGGCCTTGTCTTCGATAGCTGCTTCCAAACCTGGACACCAAAAGTAGCTGCGTGAAATCTCCTTCATTCGCACCATGCCACAGTGCCCTGAACGGAGTTCTTCAAGCTCCTGCCTTCTCAGTGGTGGCGGTATGATGACTCGAAAGCCCCATAGCAAGCATCCAGACTGAACTGTGAGCTAATTTCTCCTCACTTGGTAAGGTTTTAGACTAGTCAGAATTGGGGTAAAGATGAACGGAGCAAAACACAAAGGTCCTTGATGAAAACCTGCTCCAGAGCGCTCAGGACCTCAGACTGGGGTGAAGGTTCACCTTCCAGCAGGACAATGACCCTAAGCACATAGCCAAGACAACGCAGGAGTGGCTTTGGCAAAAGTCTCTGAATGTCCTTGAGTGGCCCGGCTGGAGCCGAAACTTGAACCCGATCTAACATCTCTGGAGAGACCTGAAAATATCTGTGCATCCAACTTGACAGAGTATGAGAGGATCTGCAGAGAAGAATGGGAGAAACTCCTCAAATACAGGTGTGCCAAGCTTGGGGAAAAAGTCTGAAAAAAACAACAAAAAACAATAGATCATATTCATAGAAATAATAACAGCACAATATTATAAACTCATGCTCATATTTAGAAAGTCCAAGCAAGCCTTTAGGCATGTCAGCCCAGCCTGCTCATTTCAGTGGATCCTATTAAGAGAAAACTACCTATATACTGTATATCGCAAGACCAGTTCTTTATGTTGATTTACATGCAAGACATATGTCATGTAGTCCTCATTATATCCTGTTTTATTCCGACAAAAAATGGAGGAAAAAGGAACATAGATTCTAACGGCCACTAATGACTGCCAGTAGAAATGTGTCTTAGGCATCACACTACTTATAAAGGAATACGTAAGTTTAACTTACAATCAACCCAGACACAGCCATGGCACAGTAGCCAAGAATAGATGGAGTTATGACAATCCAAAGCGAATAAACATGTAAAAAAAACTATCCTCTCTCCACCCACACACATTTTGTTTTTATTCCAGGGTCGTTGCTTTATCACCTCGGCTGTTTTACATCTAGGCCTATGTCATTAGGATCAAGAAAATAAAAAGTAGTTTAAACAGCTTAGAATAGAATAATAACCTGGGTGGTTCGAGCACTGAATGCTGATTGTCGGAGAGGTGTGGCAAATCAGACCTTTTACCACGGGTATGACAAAGCATTATATTTTTGCTGCTCTAATTACATTGGTGACCAGTTTATAATAGCAATAAGGCACCTTAGGGGTTTTGGGTATTTTGCCAACACACCACGGCCCGTAACCAGGCGTTGTGTCACGTTTAAGAACAGCCCCTCGGGCCTCACTGTTTAAATATACCCGTCAAAAGTTTGGATACTCCTACTCATTCAAAGGTTTTTCTTTATTTTTACTATTTTCTACATTGTAGAATGATAGTGAAGACATCAAAACTATGAAATAACACATGGAATCATGTAGAAAGCAAAAAAAGTGTTAAACAAATCAAACTATATTTTATATTTGAGATTCTTCAAAGTAGCCACCCTTTGACTTGATGACAGCTTTGCACACCCTTGGAATTCTCTCAACCAGCTTCACAAGTAATGCTTTTCCAACCAGTCTTGAAGGAGCTCCCACATATGCTGAGCACTTGTTGGCTGCTTTTCCTTCACTCTGCGGTCCCACTCATCCCAAACCATCTCAACTGGGTTGAGGTCGGGTGATTGTGGAGGCCAGGTCATCTGATGCAGCACTCCATCACTCTCCTTCTTGGTCAAATAGACCTTACACAGCCTGGAGGTGTGTTGGGTCATTGTCCTGTTGAAAAACAAATGATAGTCCCACTAAGCGCAACCAGATGGGATGGTTAAGGGTGCCTTGAATTCTAAATAAATCACTGACAATGTCACCAGCAAAGCAACCCCCACACCTCATCCTCCATGCTTCATGGTGGGAACCACACAGATCATCAGGTCACCTACTCTGCGTCTCACAAAGACACGGTGGTTGGAACCAAAACTCTCAAATTTGGACTCATCAGACCAAAGGACAGATTTCCACTGGTCTACAATCCATTGCTCATGTTTCTTGGTCAAAACAAGTCTCTTCTTCATATTGGTGTCCTTTAGTAGTGGTTTCTTTGCTGCAATTTGAAGCAGGCCATGAAGGCCTGAATCACGCAGTCTCCTCTGAACAGTTGATCTTGAGATGTGTATGTTACTTGAACTCTGTGAAGCATTTATTTGGGTTGCAATTTAAAAATATATATTTGGGCTGGTAACTAATGAACTTATCCCCTGCTGCAGGGTTAACTCTGGGTCTTCCTTTCCTCTGGCCGTCCTCATGAGAGCCAGTTTCATTATAGCGCTTGATGTCTTGAAGTTTTCCGGATTGACTGACCTTCATGTCAAAAGTAATGATGGACTGTAATTTCTCTTTGCTGAGTTGAGCTGTTCTTGCCATAATATGGGCATGGTCTTTTACCAAATAGGGCTATCTTCTGCATAATCACCTCTACATTGTCACAACACAACTAATTGGCTGAAACACATTAAGGAGGAAAGAAATTCCACATATGAACTTTTAACGAGGCACACTTGTCAATTGAAATGCAATTTTTGGGCACCAGTAGAGTAGCGATCTAGCTATATAAACCACGATTTGTTTAACACTTTTTTGGCTACTACATGATTCCATATGTGTTATTTCATAGTTTTGATGTATTCACTAAGCACACAGCTAATACAACGCAGGAGTGGCTTCGGGACAAGTTTCAATGTTGTTGAGTGTCCCAGCCAAAGGCCGGACTTGAACCCAATTGAACATCTCTGGAGAGACCTAAAATTAGCTGTCCAGTGATGCTGGTACTTATGTCCAGTGATGAATACTTATGTAAATATGATATTTCAGTTTTGTATTTTTAAATAAAATTTGCAAACATTTCTAAACCTGTTTTTGCTTAGTCATTCTGGGGTGTAAAATTGATGAGGGGAAAAAACTATTTAATCAATTTTAGAATAAGGCTGTAACGTAACAGAATGTGGAAAAAGTCAAGGTTTCTGAATACTTCCCGAAGGCACTGTATTTTTGGTTATGTGTTGTATCTCTGCAAAACACCCTTTTATAATTTCCATGTGCCATGTATGTTTCAACTGTGCTGTGATGTTTCACAGAAATTCTGAACCTTTCTAATCGCATTATATCTACAGATTGTAAGTTAAAGATAAATATTTGTACTAAAAGTGTTATTATTTTGTTGACTGAGTCTTTCCAAACCTCCCAACCTTGCTATTTGTAGGGTCATTTTAGATAAATGTTAATTTTTCAACCATTCCTGAACCTGTGACCAGAAAAAACGACATAGTGGCAATACCAAAATAAGTGATATAACAATTCTGTCTCTTCGTAGAAAAATCTGCAGAGATGAAATGGTTCTTTGCTCCATACACATAATTATCTATGTGGCAGGAATTATGTATAATAATTTCATTGTTTTTTGTGTCGGTTTATAAACCATGTGCTACAGAATTGGTACATCGAAAATCTCTTCCCAACTATTTTGCAACCCAAGTAAAATTGGTATATTTTTTTATTGATTGCATTTTTTTATGCCAATTTGTCTTCAATAAAGGGCAGACATACAAGTTCTCCACCTCTTCCCCGTTCCACTTGCCTGCTCCATTTTTGTTGTAATTTTGTATAGAGCTAACATTTCCATATATTTGTGTTAACTGCACAAACATCACTTTTCCTATTCATAATATCATTAACAAAGATAATTCATTTTTTTAATGTTTCCATAAAGAATGTTTTTTTTTATCAATTAGTATATTTAAATTTAACCATAATATTTGTTCTGACTTCTGGAGGAATAAACTGCCTTTCTATGGATTCTTTTAGAAAGGGCAATATTTAGAAAAAGGTTCCATTTTCAATTAAATTAAAGTGTGAGGTTGTAATCTAGATAAAAGGAAAAAGGCACGTTTTCAACAAGGGGTGAGCCATTCTTACTAATCTAATGGACAGTATAACTTTTGTATGACTGATGTTTTTAGTGAGAGGTTTAATGCTTTAATATTGAATCATTTTAGCCCCCCGAACTCATATTCATTATATAAATAAGCATGTTTAATTTTGTCTGGTTTGCCGTTCCAAATAAAGTGAAATATATGTTGCACTAATAATTTCAAAAACAAATAATTCAGTGTCGGCAGGGCCATAAGCAAATATGCAAAACAGGGATATGACTAAAGAATTCATCAGGGTGATTTTTCAACAAATAGAGCTTCCCATGGTAGCAAGATCTTACCTTTTTTTGCTAACTTTCTATTGAAATTTGTTTGAGTAAATTCATTTATTTCTTTAGGGATATAAATACAGAGTATGTCAACTTCACCATCAGACTATTTTATTGGGAAACAACATGCTAATGTAAAAGTTGTATTTTTTAGTTGTCCATTAAGTAGTATGGTCCCGTGTGGCTCAGTTGGTAGAGCATGGCGCTTTCAATGCCAGGGATATGGGGGACCAGTATGAAAAAGTACACAAATGTATAACTGAGCAATCCTATTGAATTGCATTACCTCTGAAGGCATATTTAGAAGTGTCACATACAATAAGGGAATCTGCTCTACCTACAGTATGTTACGCAGGAAAAAGTCATTTATAAAATCCTTTGTCTTGGTTAAAAACAGTTTGTCATTCAGTAGCCTTTTATTACATTTCCAATATCCTCGCCCATGTGGAAATTCTGTAAGTGACGTGGATGCCAATTATTTGATGGTCCGACAACATTCTGTCCCCTATCCCCTACTTTTGGTGCCAGCACGAAGGAGTACAAGAAAGTAATCAATGTACTGTATATATAACTAGGTCTGGATTTTTATGCTACCATATATCCACTAGTTCTGATGTGTCCATGAAATTCATTATTTCATCTGAGTGATAGTTTCTCGTGTGACTTCCTTATAAACCTGTATTATTATAATCTCCCACCATAATAGTCATTTGTTGCTTGTGAGCTCGATAGATTAGTATATATATTTTCGAATCAGTGTGCATCATCATTATTTGGATCATATAGATTAATTAGCCAAATACGTTTATAGTCCAATATTTAAAGGGATTTACCTTCCTTGCGGATCTGTTTGGACAGATTGCCCATTCGGATCAAAAACCTTTACAATTATAACTACTGTAGCTATACTTATTTCACCACTTACCATAATGAGTTTCAATTATGCTTACTGTAATATATGCCTGTAAAATTACTACTGACAAGTACCATGATGATCAAGCTGGTAGACACCCTGAATGTATCCATACTTACCAATACTACCAGAATCAATGTCTGACATCTATCCATGTAGCTGTACCTTAATATATGCACTACTAAGCATACTGTAGCTGCAAATTAGTAACCCTCCAATTGTATTGCAATATCTCTCCCATCATAGCCTCCGAAATAAAGAAATGGATAAATCAATAAGATAGTACTGAGGACAACAAGTCAACCAGATGTCAGCAAAAAGTGGAACATAATACTAATGACAATAACTAATTGTATCAATAGTGATAATCATACTAACAATATTAGCCATTAAAGAAATATACCAACAATAATATAACAGTACTCACCTTCCCAATATTCAACAACATCCAATTATGGTTTTCACCAATTACAGCAATTTCAATAATAATAATAGCAATAATGATAACAATAGACATATCACCATTACTGCTGTTAGATCAATTCCAATACTGACAATGACAATAACAATCATAGACACCAAGATCCTACCAATTATTCCATTGTGATCTTCGCCAAATAGTAATAATAACAATATTTATGATAATGATGCTTATATTGGTATTAATCATAAACACTATCATATTAATAGCTACAAAAACAGTGATAAATTGTAAAAATAACAATAACAACAACAATCCAATCATCATCCTCATCACTGGATTTTTTTGTTGTTGCAAAAACAGTCATGTCATATACAGCGGCTCATTATTGTCTCACTTTGCAAGTTGTCAGTTGTCAAATTCAACAAAAGAAAGGCATGTCGGGCCATTTCGTTCAGCTCATTAGATCCGTTTGCAATTCTTTTTTAAAAGTTCAGTAAAACATTAGGCTCACTTATTCCCATTCCTACAATCACAATAGAGGTAAAATAATTTGTTAATTCTTTAGATCAGAATTTCAGTAAAACAAGATTTTTGTTTTTTAACAACAAGAAAAGTTATTGAATTACTCACACATTTCCAATTTGGCAGAACATAAATATTAATAAAAAGTCCACATGTTTTATCCTTCTTATATTCTAGCATTACAAATATAATTTGAAGAACCTGCATTGATGATGGGAATCTGATTTACACATCACAAAACCCTTGAAAATAATACATCATCCTAATTTTCTAATTGCACTTGACCCTAAATGTCACGTACGCGAGGAGAGACGGACCAAGGCGCAGCGGATGTTGAGTTCCACATATTTATTATAAAGTGAAACTTAGCAAGAACAAAACAATAACTCATAATGAAACGTGACGACGTGGTGCACATACACAAAACAATATCCCACAAATGCAGGTGGGGAAACCACCTACCTAAATATAATCCCCAATCAGAGGCAACGATAAACAACTGCCTCTAATTGGGAACCATATTAGCACCCACATAGAAATATCTATACTAGATCACCCCCTAGTCACACCCTGACCTACTACACCATAGAGAACTAAGGACTATCTATGGTCAGGGCATGACACTAAAGGACAAATAGCACTGTATGCAGATCTGGCAATTATAGTGATTGTTATATACAGTACCAGTCAAAAGTTTGGACACACCTACTAATTCAAGGGTTTTTCTTTATTTTTACTATTCTACACATTGTACAATAATAATGAAGACATCAAGACTGTGAAATAACACATATGGAATCATCTAATAATCAAAAAAGTGTTACACAAATCAAAATATAAAGTTGAGATTTGAGATTCTTCAAAGTAGCCACACTTTCTCAACATCAACTGCTCAGAGGAGAATGCGTGAATCAGGCCTTCATGGTCACATTGCTGCAAAGAAACCACTACTAAAGGACACCAATAATAAGAGACTTGCTTGGGCCAAGAGACACCAGTAGTGGAAATCTGTCCTTTGGTCTGATGAGTCTAAATTTCAGATTTTTGCTTGCAACTGCCATGTCTTTGTGAGACACAGAGTAGCTGAACAGATGATCTCCTCATGAGTGGTTTCCACCGTGAAGCATGGAGGAGGTGTGATGATGCTTTGGTCGTGACACGGTCTGTGATTCATGGGACTATCATTTGTGTTTCAACAGGACAATGACCCAAAACACACCTCCAGGCTGTTTAAGGGATATTTGACCAAGGAGAGTGCATCAGATGACCTGGCCTCCACAATCACCCTACCTCAACCCAAATGAGATGGTTTGGAATAAGTAGTACCACAGAGTGAAGAAAAAGCAGCCAACAAGTGCTCAGCATATGAGGGAACTCCTTCAATACTGAAAAGCACTCCTCATGAATCTGGTTGAGAGAATGCCAAGTGTGCAAAGCTGTCATCAAAGCAAATGGTGACTACTTTGAAGAATATAAAATATATTTCGATTTGTTTGACACTTTTTTGGTTCCTACATGATTCCATATGTGATATTTCATAGTTTGGATGTCTTCACTATTATTGTTCAATGTAGAAAATAGTAGAAATAAAAAAAACTTGAATGAGTAGGTGTGTTCAAACCCTTGACTGGTACTGTATCTTTCGCCTTTATTTTTCCATCTTTTCATTCCTATATCAAGAATGTATGCTTATCTATAGCCGTGGTTACCCCTTGTATTAATATGTGGTTGTCGTCCTCCGATCAAGATGATCCAATCACTATCTAATTGAGATTTGTTTTGTCTACACATGGTAATAAACAAGGTAATAGACACCTCTTATAAATACGTACAGACATATGTTACTTTATCTCCAGTAACAGCATATTCGGGAATAGTACTTTCTCATCTCCACATACATGATAGCGTTATACCATCAAACTCCACTGATGAGACGTGTTATCCTTATCTCTAACGAGACATGTGACACTCTGAGACATGTTATCCTCGTTACTAAAGGAGACATGTTATCCTCAGACAGTGGTCACCAACCTTTTCTGAGTCAAGATCCCTTTCTGAGTCAAAATGCATGCCGAGATCTACCTCTCTTATTTTTTATTCACATGCCTTTAAAAATGTAAGCCTATGCAACATTAACCAATTAAAAACAGTACTGTAGCAATGAGGTTTGTGCAGTAAGGCCCAATACATGATCACCGCATACTGGCTTTGCCTGAATTTACCTTCCAATGCATTGTTGTTCGGGAATTAAAATATATATATATATTTAAACATTTGTGGTAGGCTATATGATCACACCGGTAATAGATCCATTGTTGTATTACTTGTGAGGCACAGCTGAGTGAGCATACATTTAAATAATTAGCTTTTTATTTTACTGGGCTGATGATGGTGCCTTCATCTGATGGTCAGTCTCAGAGGAGGGAGAGAGCAGCAGACTGAGGGTCCATCTCTCAACATCCCTCCGCTCTCCCTTTCCTCCACTGACACTGACCAAAAAGGGACACTCTCTTCCAGCTGATGGTGAAACTCAAGTCGCACCGCATTATTTCTGCCTCACGCACAAATTTATGTTGCTACTCCTATGATCAGAGAAAGTGAAATATTCCTTGATATTAAAAAAGACCCAAGCCGCTAATAATAACAACAACCCAAGCCTATAGATACACTTTCCTACTCATTCATTACTGCTTCCCTGCTTGTTGTAGCGCTGAGTGGAAATAGGAAGAACGGGCATTTTATGTCTTATAAAAGCGTTGAATACTAAGTGTTGACAGTGCTGAGTAAGAACTTTAACATGAACTCACTCGTTAAAAACAGCAGCTCTTTGTGCACTTACTTGATTTCCTCTCCAGGCCCACCGGGAAGACAGAGTTTGTACCTTCAGACATATGAAATGGTAACAGTTTGCCTACCCGGCACGCAGGGCAGCTGAATTGGCTGCACCTACCATCAACAGCCCGAGACAAAAAAAAATGGGAACAGAAGTCTTTAACGTTGGGTTTTTTACAGAAATGTTTGGCGATAGACTAGAAATGACTTGGAGATCGACAAGTCAATCGTGATTGACCGGTTGGTGACCACTGCTATGAGACATGTCACCCTCAAATGAGATCCTGAGACATTATGTTATCCTCTATCTGTAGATCCGATGGGCGGTAGTGGACTTAAGTATTTACATCCACACCACCCCATGTGCATCTTCAACAATTCTAAATGCCTACAGTAATACTTGTGCTATTATCAGTAGTTCAGACCACATAGGATGTAACTATAGAAAGGTCTATGTACTATATGTATTTTGTTGATGCTACTTTCTATACATATTTGTATTTATAATGGATCCCCATTAGTTGATGCCATTAGCTGCTCAATTTTCAGTATTTTTGCCAATCGGTTGTACAGCCAGACCTATTTACCATCTCTTTTGCCTCATCCCTCACAACCATACAGTCATTTTCTTAATGGATGCATGCTTATTAGTAACTGGGATAAGCAATTTCATAAATGTGACAAGGGTAGCATCTGGTTGCTCGTCATTACACTCCATGGAGCAAAAAATATTCACCTCAACAACATAGGAATCATTACAAAAATGATTGTATGACCTCTTATACACAATATTAGGCCCAACCTTTGGAACTTTGGTTTTCCTTGAAATGGCTGTGATCACTACATCCAATGGATTTGGATACTGCTTTCAAAAAATGTCTGCAGCATTAGCAAAGATATGATCAATACATGTTGATGATTTCGTTCCTGTACTGTTTGTAACTACCCTGGTAGTTTGATTGATAACCTGAACCAGGTTTCAGGCTCTAGTTACAGTTTGAAGCTTTTTCTTCAGTGGCTAGCCCGATGAAAGCCAGTCAATATCTTTTTTTTTTAATTACACCTCTCTATTGATATCACATACATTGTCAAACATTTCACACGTTATCCAGATACTGACTGTTAGCACTTGGTCTATCGAAGCTTCCCACCAGAACCCTGTGCTCAATAACACCACGTGGTAGTAGTCCTAGACTACGATGGCCGGAACTCCTAGATAACAGAACCGTAGATAACGGTATAGCTCGCAAAACTTAACTCACACAGAACTGGAAAACTCAGCTCATACAGAACATGTTGGGGTATTTATTCAGACCTCTTTCACATCAGAGCTAGTCCCCCTACAGCTCTCATTCACTCAGTACTTAATAGCTGAATTTCAATCCGATTATTATCCTAATTTCAAAAATATCCAAACTTCTCTTAAGTCCAACAGAGAATTGTCAGTGGGGCCTCTCCTTCCCTCACTCCAACATTCTCATAAGTCAAATCAATTAAGAGAAAGAAAATAGAGAAATAATAGAAAAATTAACACAAAATAATAAAAGTAATGATAAACAAGGAGTAACAACTTGCCTTCAGAAAGTATTCATACACCTCGACTTATTCCACATGTTGTTGTGTTACAGCCTGAATTTAAAATTGATAAATTATTTCTCTCTCACCCATCTACACACACGCATGTCATTGAGCATGTTTGGGATGCTCTGGATCAATGTGAGGGGGACAACATTCCACAGGCCACAATCAACAGTCTGATCAACTTTATACGAAGATGTGCCGTGCTGCATTAGGCAAATGCTTTTTTTTGTGTGACCAACGGATGCATATCTGTATTCCCAGTCATGTGAAATTCATAGATTAGGGCCTAATTGATTTATTTCAATTGACTGATTTCCTTATATGAACTGTAACTCAGTAAAATCTTAGAAATTGTTGTATGTTGCTTTATATGTTTTTGTTCAGTATTTCGATTGGACTGAGGCATCCGACCACAGTGCCAGTACGTACTTGGTTTCTAATGAAGACATGATCTTAATTCTGGAGGAATTGTAGGTGTCATTGTCCATAATTACTCCAATAAAAATTGTATTTGTCACATACACGTTTAGCAGATGTTATTGTGGGTGATGCGAAATGCTATATGAGTCTTCAACTACATCCAGAGGTGGTCAGGAAGCTCTATCACGATCACATCTATTGATTGTCTACACCTGTCGAAAAATGTAGGCACAATCAGAATGTGGACAAGATCAGGACAACAGACGTATGTTAGAACCAGGTATAAATGGGGTTTTAATGACCAAAAGGGTTGTGTGCAAGTTGGGCATATGAGATCTATGCATTAGGCCAAATTGGTACCATAATAGAGAGAATAAAGTAGACGGCACGGGTCAAAATGTCGATTTATGGCCCTGTGTCCAGATGACATATCCAAATATGGGCATCTGGCCAGGACATCCTGTTCCTGTTGTCACGTCTTAGAGGGTGTGTTATTTTATATCTATATTGCATATATTCCTTTGAAGTTGTCATGCTGATTGATGTCTAGGGACCTGGTTGAACTGGGGGGGGGGGTTCTGTGTTTGAACTTTTGAAAGAGTATGGCCCCACACCCCCAGTTTTATTGCCCTTATGGTTGCTATCTATGAAGCAGGAATGTCTGGGAGGGTGATTGTGTGTGTGTGTGTGTGTGTGTGTGTGTGTGTATATGTGTGTGTGTGTGTGCGTGTGTGTGTGTGTGTGTGTGTGTGTATATGTGTGTGTGTGTGTGTGTGTGTTAGAAACAAGGTCCCTTGGCATTGTGTACATTTCAAGCTTTCAACAACAATAAAACAGCCATCTAAATAATGTTTCTCAGCCTAACACACTGTTGAGTTTCCTATTTAGTTCTCTTTATATGTACATGCACAGAGCTTCCAGATGGCTCCAGCCTATGGATGTTCGGTGCATGTACACCGGGGAGATTAGAACCCCAAAGAAAAGATCCTAAAGATAATTTCAGATTCAGGTTTAGGGTGTAATAACTTCAGGAAAACCACATTTCACACTATATACAGACATAGAGAACCAACACATAAATGTGTAACAGGGATGAATGGATATTCAATGTACAACAGTAGTCTTCGGTAACAAGCAATACGTGTTAAATATGTGTCACAGTCAATCATGACAGCCTCTTTATGAAAGGCCTTTCATAAGTCATATGCAAAACCATAAAACTCTGACAAGAAAACAATAAACTTTAACACGACTACACGCATTGCCATTATTTTAGTGTCCATCCACCAATGGTTGAATTTGGTAAAATTGTGTGATGGCGATTGGCTGCAGGGGTTTTGCTTCTGAGAATCCCCGTCTAACAGTCGTTTCCCAATTCCCAATTTCCCCAATGATTTAATTCAAAATATTTACTACATACGTTTTAACACACGTTATAATTCAACATGTTTTACTATTTCTTACAGATAAAGGGGCTGGTTAGCCCTGACCATTATCCGTTTCCTATTCACCATCGCAAAGACGCTTGCCCGCTCCATCAAAGCTTGCCCGCTCCATCAAAGCTTGCCCGCTCCATCAAAGCTCCGTTTTTGCTCTGGACGTTTTCGCTCTAATTGTTCACGATTTTGGAAAAGACTGTCCAGCTTATTCATAAGTGTTCTGATTATATGATAATCACGCCATTTAAAACTGAACACCGGTATAAAAAAGTTTACATCCTTGCATGCTTTGGAAAATACATATGAACTGACAGATTTCGTCGCATTTGCACTATATCTGTCATGTTACTGTGGTCATTTTAAAAGTCAAACATGTGTGTAAAGTGTACATGTTTGTTTCACTGTAGATTTGTTTAAGCCCACCTAGAAGCACCTGATTTATCCCACAGCATTAATTAATAAGCTGGGTAGAAACTGTTTCGCCATAAGTAAAGGCCTTTCATAAAGAGGCTGTCATGATTGACTGTGACACATATTTAACACGTATTGCTTGTTACCGAAGACTACTGTTGTACATTGAATATCCATTCATCCCTGTTACACATTTATGTGTTGGATCTCTATGTCTGTACATAGTGTGAAATGTGGTTTCCCTAAAGTTATTACACCCGAAACCTGAATCTGAAATTACCTTTAGGATCTTTTCTTTGGGGTTCTAATCTCCCCGGTGTACATGCACCGAACATCCATAGGCTGGAGCCATCTGGAAGCTCTGTGCATGTACATATAAAGAGAACTAAATAGGAAACTCAACAGTGTGTTTAGGCTGAGAAACATTATTTAGATGGCTGTTTTATTGTTGTTGAAAGCTTGAAATGTACACAATGCCAAGGGACCTTGTTTCTAACACACACACACACACACACACACACACACACACACACATATACACACACCCACCCACCCACACAATCACCCTCCCAGACATTCCTGCTTCATAGATAGCAACCATAAGGGCAATAAAACTGGGGGTGTGGGGCCATACTCTTTCAAAAGTTTCAACACAGAACCCCCCAGTTCAACCAGGTCCCTAGACATCAATCAGCATGACAACTTCAAAGGAATAGATGCAATATAGATATAAAATAACACACCCTCTAACACGTGACAACAGGAACAGGATGTCCTGGCTGGATGCCCATATTTGGACATGTACACATCTGGACACAGGGCCATAAATCAATATGTTGACCTGTGCCGTCTACTTTATTCTCTCTCAAAAACCATTGGACCATGGTTGAGACAAATTGAAGGGGACAAGTGAAACAAACATGAGTGTTTATTTTCTTGTATATGGTCACCAAGCTCTAAATTATATGTCATCACTGTTATTTGTCATTGGCAGGAAGCAGAATTAAGATGTGTTGTGTGTAAAAGGGATGCTTTGCTTTCAATATTTTTGCTCTAATGTGCCTTTAAATGAGCCTCTTTCAGCTAGCTTGGGACAGCTTGACAGTGTTGTCTTTTGGTTGGGCTTTGTTGTATTTTTGGCTATTTACACCTGGCTCTTGGCTGTCATCATTTGCAAAGAGCTTAAAGGAGCCGACATCGATCTTCAAGCTTTCGCATTTTCAAAAGACCCCTTGATGTTTAGGAATTTATCTCTCCAAAATCACACACAGGATAAATATTACATTTATTGCTGCTTCTTGTCAGCCTTTTGCGTTGACGCAAGACGTCCTTTCATGTTTTAAGTGCTTTATCTGACACATGAAAAGGAATTAAAAACTGAGCTGACACGTTCGACATTGCTCCATCCCATAGTTGTTAAGGATTGTGATGGTAGGAGTCAAAGCAGGTATCGTATATGGAGAGAACCCAGACTGAACCACAGTGAAGGGAGCCCTTTCTTTCTACTGGGGTACATTGGGGTCAGAATCATTACAATATTTTAATTGCTAATTTGCCCCAACATTATTTAATCAGCATTACAAGATGCATATTTCTTGATGTTCAGTTGATCCCACAACAGTTAGAACATTCCAGTGGCTGATGTTCGTGGGAGGTAAATAACATTATTCACAATAACTTTCCACAAAGTTACACGGTATGTTTGATTGATAGTATTTATACTCCATTTTACCCATAGTGAATACAGATATTGACATATACACTACATGACCAAAAGTATGTGGACGCCTGTTCGTCGAATATCTCATTCACAATTCATGGGCATTACAATGGAATTGGTCCCCCCTTTGCTGCTATAACAGCCTCCACTCTTCTGGGAAGGCTTTCCACTAGATGTTGGAACATTGCTCCGGGGACTTTCTTCCATTCAGACACGAGAATTAGTGAGGTCACTGATTGTTGGGCGATTAGGCCTGGCTCGCAGTTGGCATTCCAATTCATCCCAAAGGTGTTCGATGGGGTTGAGTTCAGGGCTCTGTGCAGGCCAAGTTTTTCCATACCGATATCGACAAACCATTTCTGTATGGACCTCACTTTGTGCAAGGGGGCATTGTCAATTCGGGCAGGTCTCCTGGAAACCACCAAATCCAGATTTGTCCGTCGAACTGCCAGATGGTGAAGCGTGATTCATCACTCCAGAGAATGCGTTTCCACTGCTCCAGAGTCCAACGGCTGCGAGCTTTACACCACTCCAGCCGACGCTTGACATTGCGCATGGTGATCTTAGCCTTGTGTGTGGCTGCTTGGCCATGAATAGCCATTTCATGAAGCTCCCGATGAACAGTTATTGTGCTGACGCTGCTTCCAGAGGCAGTTTGGTAGTGAGGGTTGCAACTGAGGACAGACGATTTTTACACGCTACTTACTCGGCGGTCCCGTTCTGTGAGCTTGTGTGGCCTACCACATTGCGGCTGAGCCATTGCCACTCCTATACATTTCCACTTCACAATAACAGCACTTACAGATGACCGGGGCAGCTCTAGCAGGGCAGAAATGTGATAAACTGACTTGTTGTAAAAGGTGGCATCCTATGATGGTGCCACCTTGAAGGTCACTGAGCTCTGTAAGGCCATTGTACTGCCAATGTTTGTATATTGTTTGTAATGAGAACTTGTTCTCAACTTGCCTACCTGGTTAAATAAAGGTAAAATAAATTAAAAAAAATATATGGCGATTGTATGGCTGTGTGCATGATTTTATACACCTGTCAGCAATGGGTATGGCTGAAATAGCCAAATCCACTAATTTGAAGGGGTGTTCACAAACTTTTGGTGATGTAGTGTATATCAAGTGACCTTAACAAATGGCAGAGAACATTAATGAGAGGGAATTTCCTTGTTGACATACATAAACTGACTCAAAAGTTGTAGATGTTGGGAAGCCCTGTCATGTACCCCACCAGTAGGTCTGTGTCACTGTAATGACCAATGTCTCTGTGATGCGGACATATAGACCATTTTCTAAGTAAATTTGTCCACTGACTCAATTACCTATAGCAATTACTCATAGTTCAATACATTGGCTGTACGTTCACTTTAGCTGTAGAGTTAAATCTCAGACCACTACCAACACGTTGACCAGTGCCACTAATAATAGATTCTGACCATTTAAGTTTTTGTTTATCTGTCCTCTTGAAATTAAGTGAAGTCATAGTGAATTGGTTGAACTGGGTGTATGATTGTACGTAGCTAGCTAATAACTAGTTCCAAGTCTACATTATGTCACGTGAGAAAGCTGGAAATTGAGGTTCAAGACTAACTAACTCTTGTGGCAGAGCTCACAACATTCCAGAAAGAACTCCAGACACTCGGTGGGCTCGCAGCAGGACTCGAACAGGATCTGGTGGCAGTGGGCGTGGCAGTGTAAGTCCTTACACGGGTGCTTCCTGGAGGGCAGCACAGCAGCAGGAACAGCAGCGGAAGCAGGAGGAGCTGAAGGTGTGGAGGCAGGAGGAGCAGGCCTCCAACAGGCCCAGGATCAGTGTGGAGCACTGGCAGGACAGACAGGCCAGTATCAGGGGCAGGCAGCAGCCTACAGGCAGGCAGCGAGGGAGAGAGAGAATGGGAGGGAGAAAGAAAAGGCTTTGATTTAGTGACATACAGTACATCCAGTGGGAGAGCCAAAGTAGATCAGGTCAGATTGAGTGCATGCATACAAATCTACAATATAATCTAAAGTAGAATCCAATGTAGAACAGGTCATATTCTGTGTTCATACAAAATTGCAATATAATCATACAAAACTACAATAGAATCCTTTGAAATCCACCGACATGCATAAATGTCAGTACTGGGGTTAACAACTGCATTATTCCCAATTAATATGATATTATATTAACAATATATATGCCATCCAGAACTTAAGAGATTTTACCAGAGTGTGATTGTGTTTACATAAACTCAGTGCTTGATTACAGTCCACAGGGAGAATAAAAAAATAAAAGTGCACTGGTAATGAGCCACTGGTGCTGTCATGGAATAATTGCTACAAAATTTAAACTAAGTACATATGAAACTGCATATATTAACCTCTGTAATTATCATTGTTTTTGGCAAATCTACTGTGGGGTTATGCAAATTAAGGCATTTTATACTGTTTACTCAAGTGAAAAAATTTGATGATAATAGATCACCCCTGGGAGAGGGAGTTCAGCTCGTCACTGCTTCACACACACACACACACACACACACACACACACAAAGTTATGGTAATGATGCTTATGAACATGAAAAGGGCTCATGTATGAGGCTACAGTTTTGATTTAGTACAAAAGACTTGTTAGTACACAACTCTATAAAAACAACAACATGAACACAGTGGTAAACAAGACCTTGACTACAACAGACTTTTTCATAGTTATGTAAGAATTATTGTTTCAAATGATTAGTGTGTATCTGGCATCTTCATTGTGGCACAGGGGATGTGTGTGACGTATAAGCACGCAAGTCTGGCAGCAGGTGCAGAAGGTTTTAATAAAAAAAATTACCTGAAGTTGTTACAAAACAGGAGATGCATACTGAATGAAATTCAAACCAATACTGCCTGATGACTGAGGAAACTGGGGGCTATATTTAGGGCGAGTAGGTTTTTTCTCCCTCCTTAAGATCAACATTTAAAATGTTTGCCAGAGCCAGATTAGTTCAAATCGAACGAGGAGTAGATAAACCCTCTCAAACTTTTTCAGTTTGTAGTTGGCCGTCAGATTTGCACTGATAAACGATGGGGATGAGTAGCATGACTGACTTGTGACCATTGCCCTTGGAGTCAAATATAACCTATTTTTAAAACCTCTTATAAAGTTGTTTTGTAGCATAAACTAGGAATTTTATATTTTTTACATATATTATGATTGTCTGTTTGTTTCATATCTGCAAAGTAGTTCAAACGCTGTCAGTTCCACAGCAAATACGGGTGTTAATTGTCACCATGAAAGGTGAATGATGGGCATCTTTCAGGCAGAGTTATAATGCTTGTTCACCCATGCACTCTGCTCATGGCCAGGGAGAGGAGGGACATCCTGTGGTCCGTACCTCTGCGGGTCTCTGCCTCCAGGAGCCCCAGAGCGGAGGGTGCAGGCCCAGTGTGGAAGTCTGTATGGGGATCACTGTGGCTCCTGGTGGTAGCCCCTCTCTCCTCCAGAGGACCCCAGAGTGGAGTTTACAGCCGGTAGAGCCAAGGCCTGAGGCTGGGCTGGAGAGATCTGTCACATTACGATAAGAAACATGCCTTTTTCATTTGTTTTTATGGCAGATTTAGTGGAGTAAGACGTGAAGGAGACATATGGTTCCCCAAGCTGCAGAGTTAAGTTAACCATCCATATGGTCAAAACAGCCTTTTCCTATGGGTCTTCTATTAGATCTGAATGGTATGAGTTGAGTCACTACTCAGTCTTGTTAATGACTAAATCTCTGAGCAGTTTTAGAATATGAATGAATTGGAAGCCTCCCTCACATTTTTCTCACTGATTGACTGAGCTGACACACTGATGATAATTACTTCCCTTTCAATCAACCTCAGCCCAGGGTGAAAGGCCACTTTTAATATTAACTAGTCTAACATCGATATGATTTATGAAACATCATAATTTAACAGTTGATTAAGGCTAGTGCTAGACCTAGTCTAAAAGCATACAATGGAGATGTATTCATTGAAAGTGCAGTTGGTTTGTCTACATGCCTACTGCCAATATGTCCAGTCAGGGTCATCACTTACTTGTGATGTGGTTATTGTTGGTGGTGTTTTCCCTGGTCATGCGACCTTGTGCTGGAATTTTCCTCTGCAGTGGGATCGGAAGTGTGTTAACTTGAAGGAGAGCCAACAAAAAAAATGTTAAAAAATGTATGGACAGTACAATGAGTACACAATTATGGGATATTTGACAAGTTCTCTATCCATTGTCCATGAACACATTTGTTTCCATTTTGCAAAATATCAGCCTGGGTGCTGGACTGTTTCTGTATTACAACGCTATATTACCATCTCACCAAGACAGCGACAAATCATTTTACTAAAGCAGAAATAAACTGTCACTTTGGCTAGTAAATTACTTCATAATACCATTCTAATTCATAGAGCTATGTTTTCCGTAAAAATCTAATTACCATGTTACCATAGCATCGTCGTATTGAATTTGACACTATTTGTTAATTTGTAAATGTACAAATGTATAATATATTCTTACCGTGTTCCTGGTGTTCCTCCATTGAAGGTATTTCAACTGTCACGCCCACAGGAGAATGGTCTTCTATCTATGGACATGTCTTCTCATGACTGGTAGCTCACAAACATACTTTCTAACAGGTTTAAAGAAGACAATATTCAAGATATTCAAACTAAAATGAGTAATGTCCCTTCAATGCTTCACATTTAGTGTTTCTCTTTCTCTATCATTCACAGACAAGAAGTCAGCGCACCTCTTCACAACTCAATGCTTCCAGCCAACTAGTGTGAGTCATAACTGAACTGCCCCGCGTGCGTGTGTATGACTTCTGTACGTGTCTGTCACTTTTCATAGACACTGGGGTAACATGCCTTTGGTTCCTATTTAATAAATGATCAGTGTAACTGAAGACTGTATATTCTTTAGGTTAGGTTTTACTGTATGTGTTCGCTCCTGTGTGCTGGTAAGGGCACAGATGACAGACAGGTAGGATTCCTGTTGAGGTGGTTTAATAACGCTGACTATGCACAGGCACGGAACAGCACCGCACAGTGTATGTAGTATGGATGGGCTAAGGCACTTAGTGGTCTGGTAAATATCAACAAGGACGCACACTGGCCTTGTCTAACACAATGAAAGGTACCTGGTGAGAAAACACTTTCTCTCACTTGACTTCTCTCGAGCTGATCTTCTCTGAGCTGGAGATCGCTCAGCATGCTGTGCTACACTTCACCAGTGGGCGGAGCTACAGCTCTGAAATTATTAATTAACATTACTGATATGATTACAAAAGGCTGTGAAGTATTTGTAGTTACAATCAGTGAACTTCATTTGGGCCCCAATAACAGAACAGCTTGATCATGGAATAGGGGGGACAGCGAAGGTACAACTGTATGTATGACCAACCATAATGCCTTCACCGTTCTGCTTTAAGTCATCTAACACAATGCAGACTTATACCCCATGGTCTTGTCAGTAGAGCAAGAGCGCCCAAACCCTCACTCAACCCACCCAACCTCACCTCTCCAGAGCATCGCAAACAGTTGAACACAAATGGAAAGATACGTGCAATAACAATCTACACCTACAAACTTTTCATTAAAAAATTATGATATACTTATTTCTGTAATGTCAGTCTTCCTGTTGATAAACCACTGTCATTATCATAAGAAAGACTAGAGCTTTTCATGGGTTAGAAACAAAATGTGGATGATTTCATCATTAGAATCACGACAGGTCACAGCATCACAAACAGTACTGCACAGGTTAAGTGGACTAAATGATGAATCTTTTAAGTTAGCTTATGATATTTATAGCTCACCGGACATCTTCAAACAGAAAAGGGCTGGCTGTTTGTGGGAAAACAAAACAGAGGCCAGTCCTTTTTACCGCTACTAACAATGATTAGCTACGGATGTTACACGGCCAGCAGAAGACAAAAGTAGGGCAAGGTGAGAATTTAGGAAAAAATCTTCCAAGACCCATGTTCAAAAGAGGATGTCTACATAGCCTATATTTTGCACACTTCATAGCCGGTTGTATATTGGTTTGCTGCTTCAAATAACATGTACACCCTGGTGGGCACAATTCTTGAAATGATTCATTCGTTTCCTCCTACAACCTGGAGTACATTTTAAGACACCCTCAGCCTCACACCTACCCCTTCTTTGAGTCAATCATACTGTATTGATGATCTTTTTTGTATTCTTCAAAACAATAGAAAATGTGCCGTTTGAATAAATAACAGAGTACAATATTATATAAAATGCATGATTTTTCTAATCATAAATAATATTTGAGTACTCATAAACCACATACATGAATGTAAGAAGAAAGAAATGTGCATTTTGAACATTTATTTTTATCTAACCTTCATTTAAGAAGAGTCATGCTGAGACTACAGTCTCTTCCGCAGATGAGCCCTGATGAATACATCAATAAACAACAATTACACTACAGTGCATTCGGAAAGTATTCAGACCATTTGACATTTTCCACATTTTGTTACGTTACAGCGGTATTGAAAAATAGATTAATCCCCCCCCCATCAATCTACACACAATACCCCATAATGACAAAGCAAAAACGGTTTGCAAATGTATACAAAAAACTAAGGAAATATTACATTTATATAAGTATTCAGAGCCTTTAATCAATACTTTCTTAAGCACCTTTGGCAGCGATTACAGCCTCATGTCTTAAGTATGACGCTACAAGCCTGTCACACCTGTATTTGGGGAGTATCTCCCATTCTTCTCTGCAGATCCTCTCAAGCTCTGTCAGGTTACATGGGGAGCGTCGCTGCACAGCTATTTTCAGGTCTCTCCAGAGATGTTTGATCAAGTTCAAGTCTGGGCTCTGGTTGGGCCACTCCTGTGTTGTCTTGGCTGTGTGCATAGGGTCCTTGTCCTGTTGGAAGGTGACCCTTTGCCCCAGTCAGGTCCTGAGCAGGATTTCATCAAGGATCTCACTGTACTTGCTCCGTTCAGCTTTACCTCGATCCTGACTAGTCTACCAGTCCCTGCCGCTGAAAAACATCCCCACAGCATGATGCTGCCACCACCATGCTTTACCGTAGGGATGGTGCCAGGTTTCCTCCAGCTGTGACGCTTGGCATTCAGGACAAGGAGTTCCATCTTAGTTTCATCAGACCAGAGAATCTTGTATCTCATGGTCTGGGAGTCCTTTAGGTGCCTTTTGGCAAACTCCAAGCGGGCTGTCATGTGCCTTTTTACTGAGGAGTGGATTCCGTCTGGCCACTCTAGCATAAAGGCCTGATTTGTGGAGTGCTGCAGAGATGGTTGTCCTTCCGGAAGGTCCTCCCATCTCCACAGAGGAACTCTTGAGCTCTGTCAGAGTGACCATCGGGTTCTTGGTCACCTCCATGACCAAGGCCCTTCTCCCCCGATTGCTTAGTTTGGCCAAGCAGCCAACTCTAGAAAGAGGCTTCATATTACCAAACTTATTCCATTTAAGAATGATGGAGGCCACTGTGTTCTTGGGGACCTACAATGCTGCAGAAATGTTTTGGTACACTCCCCCAGATCTGTGCCTTGACACAATCCTGCCTCGGAGCTCTACGGACAATTCTTTCGACCTCATGGCTTGGTTGTTGCTCTGACATGCACCATCAACTGTGGGACATTATATAGACAGGTGTGTGCCTTTCCAAATCATGACCAATCAACTGAATTTACCACAGGTGGACTCCAATCAAGTTGTAGAAATATTGATCACAAGGGTGATCAATGGAAACAGGATGAACCTGAGCTCAATTTCGAGTCTCAAAGCAAAGGGTCTGAATACTTATGTAAATGATTTATTTCAATTTCTAATAACCTGTTTTTCGCTTGGTCATTATGGGGTAGTATGTAGATTAATAAGGAATATTAATTTGTTTTAAAATAAGGCTGTAAAGTCACTACATATCTACATTTGAAGTTTGACGTTTACACACCATTAGGTTGGAGTCATTAAAACTTGTTTTTCAAAAACTCCACAAACTTCTTGTTAACAAACTATAGTTTTGGCAAGTCGGTTAGGACATCTACCTTGTGCATGACACAAGTAATTTTTCCAACAATTGTTTACAGGCAGAATATTTCCCTTATAATTCACTGTATCACAATTCCAGTTGGGTCAGAAATGTACATACACTATGTTGACTGTGCCTTTTAAACAGCTGGGAAAATTCCAGAAGATGTCATGGCTTTAGAAGCTTCTGAGCTAATTGACATCATTTGAGTCAATTGGAGGTGTACCTGTGGATGTATTTCAAAGTCAGTGCCTCTTTGCTTGACATCATGAGAAAATCAAAAGAAATCAGCCAAGACCTCAGAAACAAATTGTAGACCTCCACCAGTCTGGTTTATCCTTGGGAGCAATTTCCAAACGCCTGAAGGTACCACGTTCGTCTGTACAAACAATAGTACGCAAGTATAAACACCATGGGACCACGCAGCCGTAATTCCGCTCAGGAAGGAGACACGTTCTGTCTCCTAGAGATGAACGTACTTTAGTGCGAAAAGTGCAAATCAATCCCAGAACAACAGCAAAGGACCATGCGAAGATGCTGGAGGAAACAGGTACAAAAGTATCTATATCGACATAACCTGAAAGGCCACTCAGCAAGGAAGAAGCCACTGCTCCAAAACCTCCATAAAAAAGCCAGACTACAGTTTGCAACTGCACATGGGGACAAAGATCATACTTTTTGGAGAAATGGGACAAGCAGTCTGGTCTGATGAAACTGTTTGGCCATAATGACCATCGTTATGTTTGGAGGAAAAAAACGAAGAACACCATCGCAACCATGAAGAACTGGGGTGGCAGCATCATGTTGTGGGGGTGCTTTACTGCAGGAGGGACTGGTGCACTTCACAAAATAGATGACTTCATGAGAAAGGAAAACGATGTGGATACATTGAAGCAACATGTCAAGACATCAGTCAGGAAGTTAATGCTTGGTCGCAAATGGGTCTTCCAAATGGACAATGACCCCAAGCATACTTCCAATGTTGCGGCAAAATGGCTTAAGGGCAACAAAGTCAAGGTATTGGAGTGGCCATCACAAAGCCCTGAACGCAGTCCTATAGAAATTTTGTGGGCAGAACTGAAAAAGCATGTACGAGCAAGGAGGCCTACTAACCTGACACAGTTACACCAGCTCTGTCAGGAGGAATGGGCCAAAATTCACCCAACTTATTGTGGGAAGCTTGTGGAAGGCTACCTGAAATGTTTGACCCAAGTTAAACTATTTAAAGGCAATGCTACCAAATATTAATTGAGTAAACTTCTGACCCACTGGAATGTGATGAAAGAAATAAAAGCTGAAATAAATCATTCTCTCTACTATTATTCTGACATTTCCCATTCTTAAAATAAAGTGGTGATCCTAACTGACCTAAAACAGGGAATTTTTACTAGAATTAAAAGCCAGGAATTGTGAAAAACTGAGTTTAAATGTATTTGGCTAAGGTGTACGTAAACTTCCGACTTCAACAGTATATATACAATTACACAATACATGAAAAGCAAAAACAATCATACGAAACACATTCTTCAGTAAAATATATATCAAATATACACTACATGACAAACGTATGTGGACACCTGCTTGTCAAACATCTCATTCCATTAATGTGGAGTCTGTCCCCTTTTGCTACAATAACAGCCTCCACTATTCTGGGAAGATTTCCACTAGATTTTGGAACATTGCTGCAGGGACTTGCTTCCATTCAGCCACTAGAGCATAACACGGAACCCAAACCGGCTGCGCGCGTGTGCTATCGTGCATAAATTAATTTTGTCCCCGTACACCAAACTCGATCACGACACTCAGGTTAAAATATCAAAACAAACTCTGAACCAATGACATTAATTTGGGAACAGGTCGAAAAGCATTAAACAGGTATGGCAATTTAGCTAGTTAGCTTGCACTTGCTAGCTAATTTGTCCTATTTAACTAGCTTGCTGTTGCTAGCTAATTTGTCCTGGGATATTAACATTGAGCTGTTATTTTACCTGAAATGCACAAGGTCCTCTAATCTGATAATTAATCCACACATAAAATGGCCAACCGAATAGTTTCTAGTCATCGCTCCTCCTTCCAGGCTTTTTCATCTTTGAACTTATATGGTGATTGGCACTTTCAAAGTATTACCACGACAACCGGCAACAGTTAGTCTTTCAATCACCCACGAGGGGATAACCAATGAGAAGATGGCACGTGGATACCTGTTTCTATAAACCAATGAGGAGATGGGAGAGGCAGGACTTGCAGCGTGATCTGTGTCAGAAATAGGAATGACTTCTATTTTAGCCCTTGGCAATGCAGACGCTCGTTGGCGCAATACTTGAAGAACATGGATTTTTACATTTATTTTGCGACGCTTGCGCACACGACGTGTCCGGTCTGGGCAGCATGTAAATGAGGCCTGACAGAAGAGCATAAGTGAGGCCTGGCACTAATTTTGGATGATTAGGCCTGGCTCTCATTTGGCGTTCCAATTCATCCCAAACGTGTTCGATGGAGTTGAGGTCAGAGCTCTATGCAGGCCAGTCAAGTTCTTTCACACCGATCTCAACAAACCATTTCTGTATGGACCTCGCTTTGTGCACTGTCATGCTGAAACAGGAAAGGCCCTTCCCTAAACTGTCCCCAAATGCACAGAACCGTCTAAAATGGAATTGTATGCTGTAGAGTTAAGATCTCCCTTCACTGAAACTAACGGGCCAACCATGAAAAACAGCCCCAGAATATTATACCTCCTCCACCAAACTTTACAGTTGGCACTTTGCTTTGGAGCAAAGTAGTGTTCTCCTGGGATCCGCCAAAACCAGATTCATCCCTCGGATTGCCAGATGGTGAAGCATGATTCATCACTCCAGAGAAGGTGACATTACATTTCATAACACTTTTCACAACAGAGTGAAGACCCCCTTGTCTGGTTTTGAAGAGAAGGCTGTAGGGTATAAGACTAAGTTCACACCCTACAGTGTTAAAGTACCATATTCTTCCGTTTTCTTTCTTTTGACATGGAAAACAAAATTCAAAGGCACTTGCACATCTGAGCAATTTTTTGCAGGTGCATGGCAACCGTTCAACAAGATGAAGGAAAAAGGAAACCGCACACTGCTCTTTATAGTATCACTGATATTTAATAAGCTTATGTATCGGCCTCACGACCTTCGTCTGAGCTTTTGTGATTTTTTTTAAATTAGGACCCTTATGTAGACCTAGCCCCACCCACATCCGTTCCACACATCGAAAGGGGTTGGAGGCAAAGGAAAAACAAATAAGTGTCCACAATGAGGACATAGCAAGTTTTAATTCATCATTGGGAACATCGTACGAAAAACAGAGTAATCTTAAACAGGGACATAATTCATGTTCAATTCCCACTTTTCGCGAGTTCAAAGTATATGTAGTTGTGAACATCACGGAGTGTTATTTAGCTTTAGCTAATGTGTTTTTGTAACAGTTCATCTCGTGTTTTTCCCAATGCCAAATTAAGAGTTTCATCCACACATTGTGACGAATAGCCTCTTCTTAGAAACCTAATGCGCATCTCCGCTGCTTTTTCTAGATAATCCTCTGTGGAGTGGCATATACGGCGTAGTCTGAAAAACTGGCTTCTTGGAAGTCCTCTTTTTAATGGCTCAGGAAGGAAGCTGTCCCCTGTAATAGAGTATTTCTGTCCGTTTCTTTTCTATACAGAGTTGTAAACAGGGTTCCATTTGATTTCTCAATCCACATATCGAGGTAATGAACACGTTGAGAGTCACGTTCAAGAGTGAATTTGAGATTAGGGTCAATGTCATTGAGTAGTGCCATACAATCTGACAGCTCTTTTTCAGTTCCTTCCCATATGCAAATAAATGTCGTCAATATATCAATACCACTTCAGGACTTTATTCAAAAATGGATTTTCGTTCTCATTATTAACAAAACCTTCTTCAAAAAGATCCACATAAAGGTTAGCATAACTCGGAGCGAATGTAGAGCCCATCGATGTTCAATTCGTTTGGAGGTAGTATTAATCATCAAACCTAAAATAGCTGTACGTAAAAACATATTCAGCCAGCTCTAGAATTACGTTTTTTGGTTGATATTCATTAGTATCTCTGTCTCCCAAATAGTGTGCTACTGCTGCCAGCCCCCCCACATGGGGAATGCTGGTATATAGACTCGACATCTAATGTGACCAAAATACAGTCTTCTTTTAAACCCGTTCCCGCTCTCTCAAACAGAGAATTAGTGAACATAAAAATTCAATCAGCAGAAACGACAGGGATTATCCAGTCGCAGTACATTTTAATGACCTAAAGCAGACATTTCTAACTTTAGATTTTGTGGCATAATACTCTGAGTAAAAGAGAATGTTTTGGGGATTTTCACCCTCCAGACATTATTTACTAAAAGGACTTAACGATGAAATGCCTATGTATGTTATGTTGTGAATTTGAACATGAATTATGTCCCTATTTAAGATTACTCAGATTTTTTTCATACGATGTACCCAATGATTAATGAAAACTTGCTATGTCCTCATTGTGATTTTACAGACGTGTTTAATAAGTCTTATTTATACACTTTTGTAATATTTATGAAATGCATATTGTTATATTTGGCAGCACTTATTTGTTTGTCCTTTGCCTCCAACCCCTTTCGATGTGTGGAACGGATGTGGGTGGGGCTAGGTCTACATAAGGGTGCTTTAAAAAAAAATTTTCATCACAAATCTCTGAAGAAGGCCGTGAGGCCGATACGTAAAGCTTATTAAATATCAGTGATATTATCAAGAGCACTGTGCGGTTTCCTTTTTCTTTAGACATGGAAAATTGAGTATGGTACAATATTGTGACAGCACTACTATCAAACCCCCTGGAGCTGACTGCAATGCATTGCTTGTCTGTCATACAATATACAGGAAGATCCACTGATGTGGAGAAAAAAAACAGACTACTGAGGAGATAAATTATTTTCTGTCATGTTCAGTCCCAGTAAGCATTACATATACTTGAACTGTGTAGGCAGTGCCGGCCATGTCTGAAGCTGTCTATAGCAGACACTATTAATTATGTACAGTAGCACTGCCACATTTTTTTATTTGTAAAAAAGTGTTTAATTAGTCCAGGTTTGACTAATTTGGGGCCACATTATTAATTTACCAACAAGATAGGGGAATGTCTTTCAATGTTAAAAAATATATATATATTTGCACAGTATTGAGGTAGACCAGTTGAAGATGTTAATCAAAACAAAAAAAACAAGTGTGACTTTTGCCTATCGACTTGCTAGCTCGTTATGGGGTCATTGGGTGGGAAATAGATATCTTTTAATTTTCCCGAAGTCTATTATTGGTTTGACTGGCAAGCGGAGAGAACAGAGTGGCAATCAACAGAACGGCATTATAGAAACAGAATGACCCACTGTGGAAATAATTTGTTTTATGCATGCGTTTATTTTCAAAACAATCTCTCCAACATGTCTTAATCACATTCCGTCTCTATTTGTATGGCTCCCTGTTCTACAACTTGATAATAATGTTTGAAGTTGTGTCTATAAAAGGATGAAAAAAATAATTATAAAGCAGTCAGTCTGTCAGATGTGCCCATCGAACTGTAAAGGAAACAAGTAAATGTAACCAAATTTGAATATAGCAACATCAGAAGATGACAGAGGACTGATCAAAGGAGAGAGACACACGGGATGGGGGCATCATAAACACACTACAGACCCTAATTTTAAGAAGTAGAGGGGAATGCGGTTTTAAAAGTGTATAACATCAAGTTTCAGACATGAATGATTTGTGGTGTGTGTGTTAGGAGTGGGGAGGGTGTAAAATATGTCAAATGAGCTAACGAAAGTTGGGATCACAAATGTGTGTACAATCTATACATGAAAAATGAACAAATGTTTGTAGACTTTTATTCATAAATGTACAGATCTTCTGTAATGTACTGTACAAGGGTTCAGATGGCTATTCTCTTTTTCCTTAAATATATTTTTTTATAGCAACTGTTGACCTTAAAAAAATACTGAAATGTTAAATTTTTTTCCAATGTAATATTTTTGGTAACTAAGATCAAACAAAAACGAATGTAACGAGGTACTACAAAATATGGGTACCCTGTTTAACTACAGAATATCCTCGTTTGTCTCATTCAAGTATATGTTGTGCATTACAACAACAAAAAAACAGGACAAAAACATATTGAACCATTACACGGCACATACCAAAAAAAGTGATATCTTGGTAATGTTACTCATGGTACATACATCCAATACTATAAAATATCCAATAAATCAATACCATAAAGTAAATGGCAAACAATTTTCAAGACAATCTGTACGCAGGAACCTATAGTGTATACACACTGTACTGAAAAGGACAAAACCATAGAAAAAAAACAGATCATACAAGAGTAACAATACTTAAGAACTTATATGTATGTATATATGTGTATGTATACATGTCTATATATACACAAGTCTGCTACTAGCCCATTGAAACGCATTGAATAACAGATTTGTTTATAGGAAAAGGTACATTTTTTTTGAAAGGAAGCTTGTTTTGAAGTGTCTGTCCTACATATGAGATAAGATTATTATAATAGTTTTCAGCAAATATTTAACCCCTTTTTTTACGCACTAAACTACTTCCATATACTCACCGGACAGTTTATTAGGTACACCCATCTAGTACCGGTTCGGACCACCCTTTGCCTCCAGAACAGACCGAATTCTTTAGGGTATTCTTCAAAGGGATGTTGGTCCATGCTGACGCGACGGAATCACGTAGTAGCTGCAGATTGGACAGCGATACATTCATACTACCAACAGCCTGTTCCATCTCATCCGAAAGATGCTTTATTGGGTTGAGGTCTGGGGACTGAGCCAGGCCACTCAAGTAAACTCTACTCACTGTCATGTTCCATGCAATGTTTTTCCACTCCTCAATTGTCAAGTGGTGTAGAAGGCGTGTCCCCTGGTACTGCTTCCTCTTATTTTTTATTTTTGAGTGGAACTCAGTGTGGTCGAATGCTGCAATAGCCCATCCGTGACAAGAATCGACAAGTTGCGTGTTCTGAGATGCCGTTCTGCACACCACTGATGTACTGCAACGTTATTTGTCTGTTTGTGGCCCACCTGTTAGCTGGCACAATTCTTGCCACTCTCCTTCGACCTCTTTCAATTAGCTGTTTTCGCCCACAGAGCCCTAGACATTGTAGTGCGTGAAAAGCCCAGGAGGGCAGCCGTTTCTGAGATATTGGATCCGGTGCGCATCGCACCGACGATCATACCACACTCAGTCACTTAGGTCACTCATTATGCCAATTTTAGCATTCAATCGAACAGTAACGGAATACCTCAATGCCTGTCTGCCTGCTTAAAATACCAAGCCCTGGCCACGTGACCCACCGTCTGTAGAAGTGATCCATTTTCGTGAACGGGGTAGTGTACCTAATAAACGGTCTGGTGAGTGTACACTTTGATTCATTTTTTAAACTGCTACCGGGCGAGTCTTGTGGTACCGGGTGAATCTTCGGGCGAGTCTTGTGGTACCGGGTGAGTCTTCAGACGAGTCTTGTGAGGTATGTGGGCATCTCAGAGCAAATCATGTATGTTTTCGTTAGAGTCTCATCTTTCCATAGAGGGGTCATAATAGGGATGTCTCATGGTTTGACAAAGACAGCTGTAGCGCTGCCATCTTTCACCGTAGATGATGAAGGCTGACATCGGTGAATGTGTTGGATTGAGACGTAGCCCATGCAAAAAAACAGATCTCTTGCTTAGAGATTTTTATGAAGATGTTTAGATTATATGTCCAAGGGGGCGCGGACATTGTCTCCAGGTTAATAACAAATATGTAAAAAAATATGGCTTTGAAAAAAAAAAATAGGATAATGCCATCATGCCATCTTTCTCGTGTATACAGTACATTCCGAAAGTATTCAGACCACTTGACTAACATTTTGTTAGGTTATAGCCTTCTAAAATGGATTAAATAAAACATCTCAATCTACACACAATACCCCATAATGACAAAGTGAAAACAAGTTGAGAAATGTTTGCAAATGTATAAAAAATAAAAAACTGAAATACCTTATTTACGTAAGTATTCAGACCCGTTGCTATGCGACTCGAAATTGAGCTCAGGTGCATCCTGTTTCCATTGACCATCCTTGAGATGATTCTACAACTTGATTGGAGTCCACCTGTGGTAAATTAAATTGATTGGACATGATTTGTAAAGGCACACACCTGTCTATATAAGTCCCACAGTTGACAGTGCATGTCAGAGCAAAAAACAAGTCATAAGGTCGAATTGTCAGTTGAGCTCCGAGGCAGGATTGTGTCAAGGCACAGATCTGGGGAAGGTTACCAAAACATTTCTGCAGCATTGACCAAGCCCAAGAACACAGTGACCTCCATCATTCTTAAATGGAAGAAGTTTGAAACCACCAAGGCTCTTCCTGGAGCTGGCCAAATTGAGGAATCAGGCGAGAAGGGCCTTGGTCAGGGAGGTGACCAAGAACCTGATGGTCACTCTGACAGTGTTCCTCTGTGGAGATAGGAAAATCTTCCAGAAGGACAACCATCTTTGCAGTGCTCCACCAATCAGGTTTTTAAATGGTAGAGTGGCCAGACGGAAGCCACTCCTCAGAAAAAGACACATGACAGCCCGCTTGGAGTTTGCCGAAAGGCACTGAAAGGAAACAAGAATATCTAGTTTGATGAAACCAAGATTGAAATCTTTGGCCTGAATACCCAAGTGTCATGTCTGGAGGAAACCTGGCAACATCCCTATGGTGAAGCATGGTGGTGGCAGCATCATGCAGTGGGGATGTTTTTCAGCGGCAGGGACTGGTAGACTAGTCAGGATCGAGGGAAAGACGAATGGAGCAAAGTGCAGCGAGATCCTTGATGAAAACCTGTTCCAGAGTGCTCAGGACCTCAGACTGGGGTGAAGGTTCACCTTCCAACAGTACAACGACAACGCAGGACTGGCTTCGGGACAATTCTCTAGATATATCCTTGAGTGGCCCAGCCAGTGCCCGGACTTGAACCCGATCTAACATCTCTGGAGAAACCTGAAAATAGCTGTGCAGCGACACTCCCCATCCAATCTGACAGAGCTTCAGAGGTTCTGCAGAGAAGAATGGAAGAAACTCCCCAAATACAGGTATGCCAAGCTTGTAGCGTTCGAGGCCATAAGTACTGACTAAAGGGTCTGAATACTTATGTAAATGTGATATTTCAGTTTTACATTTTTAATACATATGCAAACATATCTAAAAAACTGTTGCTGGTTTGTCATGGGGCATTGTGTGTAGATTGATGGGGGGGGGGGGGTCGATGTAATCCATTTTAGAATAAGCCTGTAATTTAACAAAATGTAGAGAAAGTCAAGGGGTCTGAATACTTTTCGAATGCACTGTAAGTGCAATGTGCATCACGTCTGTTTCCTTTCTTAAAAGACGTAGAATAAAGAGTAAACATTTTGGGGGGAATGTGTTATAGTGGAGTGGCTTTACCCTTTAGTGTTTTTCTCAATGTGCATGTTCTTTTTATATAAGCATGCATTGATGTGGCCCAGGGTGATGTTCATTGGAGCACCAAACGGGAGAAAACAGAATGAAACGGAAGGAATACCTGGACTTAAAAACGTCATTTTTGCCTTCCATTGCAAAACGTTTCCCATCGCGTGCCCTAATAAACACCACCCAGGTCATGGTAAAGTGGACAGTTGTGGCTCCCTTTGGGTAGCCCAGTGCTGCCTGGCCCTGCTATGGGTTGGTCAAATCATATAGTTTTTCTTGAGCACTTCCAGGTACTGCTGTGTGGCCCTGCTGACCGGGTCCTCCACCACACTGAGACCCCAACCCAGGCTAGTAGGGGAGCCCGAGGCAGAGCCCACCGGAGACATCCGGGCAGAGCACTCAAGCTCTGCTGTCGCTGAAGAGAGAGAAGGCATTGAGGGGAGAGAGAGAGACAAGGAGAGAAAGAAATTATTAAAGGTAATGAAATGTCAAAATCATGTTTTTCATGGAATTGGATGATATTTGGATGAAACCAGATCAAAGTATGAAAATGGACTGTTTCTACATGACTAAAGTTTGATCATAAAGTTACTGGTCCCCTCCCCCATGTCAAACACTTGGACTCAGGAGTCGGGATTATTAAGGGGATAGAGTGGCATCACCCTAATGCTTGTTTAAATACACCAACGGTAACATCATAGTCTATTACCTCATTTAAATAAAGATGTAACCAACATCGAAGGTGTGTTTTCAGAGGGGCGTGGTTTATAAAGCTAGATACAGTTGAAGTCGGAAGTTGACATACACTCAGTGCCTCTTTGCTTGACATCATGGGAAAAATCAAAAGAAATCAGTCAAGACCTCATACATTTTTTTTTAGACCTCCACAAGTCTGGGTCATCCTTGGGTGCAATTTCCAAATGCCTGAAGGTACCATGTTCATCTGTACAAACAATAGTAAGTATAAACACCATGGGACCACGCAGCCGTCATACCGCTCAGGAAGGAGACTCGTTCTGTTTCCTTGAGATGTACTTTGGTGTGAAAAGTGCAAATCAATCCCAGAGAAACAGAAAATGACCTTGTGAAGATGTTGGACCACCTAAAAGGCCACTCAGCAAGGAAGAAGCCACTGCTCCAAAACCGATATAAAAAAAGCCAGACTACGGTTTGCAACTGCACATGGGGACAAAGACTGTACTTTTTGGGCTGATGAAACAAAAATAGAACTGTTTGGCCATAATGACCATCGTTATGTTTGGAGGAAAAAGGGAGAGGCTTGCAAACCGAAGAACACCATCCCAACCATGAAACACGGGGGTGGCAGCATCATGTTGGTACGCAAGTATAAACACCATGGGACCACACAGCTGTCATACCGCTCAGGAAGGAGACGCGTTCTGTCTCTTGGAGATGAACGTTCTCTGGTGCGAAAAGTGCAAATCAATCCAAGAACAGCAACAGCATCATGTGGGGGTGCTTTGCTGCAGGAGGGACTGGTGCACTTCACAAAATAGATGGCAACATGAGGGAGGAAAATTATGTGGATATATTGAAGCAACATCTCAAGACATCAGTCAGGAAGTTAAAGCTTGGTCACAAATGGGTCTTCCAAATGGACAATGACCCCAAGCATACTTCCAAAGTTGTGGCAAAATGGCTTAAGAACAACAAAGTCAAGCCCTGACCTCAGTCCTATAGAAAATGTGTGGGCAGAACTGAAAAAGCGTGCACGAGCAAGGCGGCCTACAAACCTGACTCAGGTACACCATCTCTGTCAGGAGGAATGGGCCGAAATTCACCCAACTTATTGTGGGAAGCTTGTGGAAGGCTACCCGAAACATTTGACACAAGTAAAAAAATTAAGGCAATGCTACCAAATACTAATTGAGTGTATGTAAACTTCTGACCCACTGTGAATGTGAAGAAAGAACAAAGCTGAAATAAATAATTCTCCACTATTCTGACATTTCACATTCTTAAAATAAAGTGGTGATCCTAACTGACCTGAAACAGGGAATTTTACAAGGATTAAATGTCAGGAATTGTGAAAAACTGAGTTTAAATGTATTTGTGTATGTATGTATGTATGTATGTATGTATGTATGTATCTATGTATGTATGTAAACTTCCGACTTTAGCTGTAGCTACTCTACTGGTGCCAAAATTTTACTGTAGGGAGTCAGCAAATATAATTAAACAGTACCAGTCAAAGGTTTGGACACACCTTCTCATTCAATAGTTTCTTTATTTTACATTGTAGAATAATAATGAAGACATTAAAAAATACGAAATAACACATGGAGTCATGTAGAAACCAAAAAAAGTGTTAAACAAATCCAAATATATTTTATATTTGAGATTCTTCGAAGTTGCCACCCTTTGTCTTGATGACATGTTTGCACACTCTTGGCATTCTCTCAACCAGCTTCATAAGATAGTCATCTTGTGTTCCAAGATGGCATAGCAGTCGGACGTCTGTTATTGTCGTCCCGTTCCGTGTATATAATGTTTTCTTCCAAAATATTTAGCATATATTTTTGATCTCAATTTCCATCTACGGACTGAACATACTCTCCGGCAACCCGCCTCACCCAATTTGGTACGGATCTACTAGCTAGTAGTCAGTTAGCCACTGCTAGCGGTCATCACCGTTAACTCGGACATCAGCCAGCCTCAGCCCGTCAATTCCTGCCAGTCTGCAAAGCGCGATATCAACCTAGAGCATATCGGACTGATTTTCTCTACCACATCTCCGGATTCATATTGCAAGCTCTGAACCTTAACACCGGGTCATCGCTGCTAGCAAGCTACTCCTGAAGCATACACCAGTTAGCCTGGAGCTAGCCTCAAGCTAGACCCATCTCCCAGATAGCCGAAGAGATTCCATCAGACAATTCCTGGGCTACAATACCTCTCTTGCCAATTGGCCTGGAACCTTTACTGCCGACACGATCCATCATGACTCGTCTGCCGACGTAACCGTTCGAGGGCGTTTCTACAGGCTCTTCCGTTGCGACGTCCCCCGCAGGCCCATCTGCTAGCCCCAAGCCTGTTAGCTGTCTGAATCGCTGTGTCTCCAGCTCACCTAGCTACTCACTGGACCCTATGATCACTCGGCTACACACGCCTCTCCTTAATGTCAATATGCCTTGTCTACCTGGCTTAGGAAGGCCACCAAAAATCCTGACATTTCCATCCCTAACTATAACATTTTCCATCAAGATAGAACTGCCAATGGGAGCGGAATTGCAATCTACTGCAGAGATAGCCTGCAGAATTCTGTCATATTATCCAGGTCTGTGCCCAAACAATTCAAGCTTCTACTTTTAAAAATACACCTTTCCAGAAACAAGTTGCTCACCGTTGCCGCTGGTTAAAACCTTTTTGGGATGCAATCCCGTTAACGGGATGATATGACAACAGCCAGTGAAAGTGCAGGGCGCAAATTCAAAACAACAGATATCTCATAATTAAAATTCCTCAAACATACATGTATCTTATACCGTTTTAAAGGTAGTCTTGTTGTTAATCCCACCACAGTGTCCGATTTCAAATAGGCTTTACGGCGAAAGCAGCACAAACGATTATGTTCGGTCACCACCAAGCCACAGAAAAACACAGCCATTTTCCCAGCCAAAGAGAGGAGTCACAAAAAACAGAAATAGAGAAAATGAATCACTAACATTTGATGATCTTCATCAGATGACACTCATAGGACTTCATGTTACACAATACATGTATGTTGTTTGATAAAGTTGATAAATATTTATATAAAAAAATCAGAATTTACATTGGCGCGTTACATTCACTAGTTCCAAAAACATCCAGTGATTTTGCATAGCCACATTCAACAGAAATACTCATCATAAATGTAGATGATAATACAAGTTATACACATGGAATTCTAGATATATCTGTCCTTAATGCAACTGCTGTCAGATTTAAAAAAAACTTTACGGAAAAAGCAAACCATGCAATAATCTGAGACAGCGCTCAGAACAATCAAGTGAAAATAGTCGCCATGTTGTGGTCAACATAAACCATAAATTACATGCTAAATATTCCCCTACCTTTGATTTTCATCAGAATGCACTCCCAGGAATCCCAGGTCCACAATAAATGCTTGATTTGTTCAATAATGTCCGTTATTTATGTCCAATTAGCTACTTTTGTTAGCGCATTTGGTATACATATCCATACGCTTGTTCTGGTCAGCGTTACGTCGGACAAAAACTTCAAAAAGTTATATTACAGGTCGAAGAAACAATCAGAATGTTTTATCATTAATTTTCAATAAAGTTCCAACCAGAGTATTCCTTTGTGTCTTGAGGAGCCATGGAACACAGGTAGCTAATCATGTGAAATGCGCATGACCAGGAAATGGCTGACTGGCAGACACCTGATTCATTCTGCTGTCATTCAGTCCCATAACACAATAGAAGCTTCATTCAAATTTCTATAGATGGTTGACATCTAGTGGGAGCCCTAGGAAGTGCAACTTCATTAACTTCTTGCGTCGAGCAATCCCGTATCCGGGAGCGTGATCATAGCCTCAAGCTCATTACCATAACGCAACGTTAACTATTCATGAAAATCGCAAATGAAATGAAATAAATATATTGGCTCACAAGCTTAGCCTTTTGTTAACAACACTGTCATCTCAGATTTTCAAAATATGCTTTTCAACCATAGCTACACAAGCATTTGTGTAAGAGTATTGATAGCTAGCATAGCATTAAGCCTAGCATTCAGCAGGCAACATTTTCACAAAAACAAGAAAAGCATTCAAATAAAATCATTTACCTTTGAAGAACTTCGGATGTTTTCAATGAGGAGATTCAGTTAGATAGCAAATGTTCAGTTTTTCCCCAAATATTATTTGTGTAGGAGAAATCGCTCCGTTTTGTTCATCACGTTTGGCTAAGAAAACCCCCCGAAAATTCAGTCAAACTTTTTTCCAAATTAACTCCATAATATTGACAGAAACATGGCAAACGTTGTTTGGAATGAATCCTCAAGGTGTTTTTCACATATCTATTCGATGATAAATCATTCGTGGCAGTTTGGTTTCTCCTCTGAACCAAATGGAAAAATGCACGCAGCTGGAGATTAAGCAATAATTTCAACGGAGGACACCAAGCGGGCACTTGGTAAATGTAGTCTCTTATGGTCAATCTTCCAATGATATGCCTACACATACGTCACAATGCTGCAGACACCTTGGGGAAACGACAGAAAGTGTAGGCTCATTCCTGGCGCATTCAAAGCCATATAAGGAGACATTGGAACACAGAGCCTTCAAAATCTGGGGCATTTCCTGTTTGAAATTTCATCTTGGTTTCGCCTGTAGCATCAGTTCTGTGGCACTCACAGATAATATCTTTGCAGTTTTGGAAACGTCAGAGTGTTTTCTTTCCAAAGCTGTTAATTATATGCATAGTCGAGCATCTTTCAAATATCTTGTTTAAAACAGGAACGTTTTTTTATCCAAAAATTAAAAGAGCGCCCCCTATATCGAAGAAGTTAATATCCCAAGGGGATTTCAATGGGAACTGTGTTGAATACATACCAACCTGAGATTTCTCACTTCCTGTTTTGATTTCTCAGGTTTTTGCCTGCCATATGATTTCGCTTATACTCACAGACATCATTCAAACAGTTTAAGAAACTTCAGAATGGTTTCTATCCAATACTAATTATAATATGCATATATTAGCAACTGAGACTGAGGAGCAGGCCGTTTACTTTGGGCACCTTATTCATCCAAGCTACTCAATGCTGCCCCCCAGCCATAATAAGTTTTAAAGACCCCTTCAACCCCCAGCTGTGCCCTGGACACCATATGTGAATTGATCACCCCCCATCTATCTTCAGAGTTCGTACTGTTAGGTGACCTAAACTGGGACATGCTTTTAATGCCCCGGCCGTCCTACAATCTAAGCTAGATGCCCTTAATCTCACACAAACTATCAAGGAATCTACTAGGTACAACCCAGAATCCGTAACCATGGGCACACTCTTAGATATCATCCTGACCAACTTGCCCTCTAAATATTCCTCTGTCTTCAACCAGGATCTCAGCGATCACTGCCTCATTGCCTGCGTGCGTAATGAGTCCATGGTCAAACGACCACCCCTCATCACTGTCTAACGCTCCCTTAAACACTTCAGCGAGCAGGCCTTTCCAATCGACTTGGTCCGGGTATCCTGGGAGGATATTGACCTTCTCGTCAGTAGAAGATGCCTGGTTGCTCTTCCAAAGGGTTTTCCTCACCATCTTAAAAAAATGTAGAACTAAGAACAGATAATGAGCTTGGTTCACCCCAGACTTGACTGCCCTTGGCCAGCACAAAAACATCTTGTGGCGTTCTGCATTAGCATCGAATTGCCCCCGCGATATGCAACTTTTCAGGGAAGTCAGGAACCAATATACTTAGTCAGTTAGGAAAGCTAAGGCTAGCATTTTCAGACAGAAATTTGCATCCTGTTGCACAATTCCAAAAAGTTTCCGAACTTTTGGAGAATAAAAGCATCTCCTCCCAGCTGCCCACTGCTCTGAGGACTTATAGATCCAGCAAACTGGATGTAGTCTATCACAGTGCCATCCGTTTTGTCACCAAAGCCTCATATACTACCCACCACTGCGACCTGTATGCTCTCGTTGGCTGGCCCTCACTACATAGTAGTCGCCAAACCCACTGGCTCCAGGTCATCTATAAGTCTTTGCTAGGTAAAGCCCCACCTTCTCAGCTCACCATAGCAACAGCCACCCGTTGCACACGCTCCAGCAGGTATATTTCACTGATCATGCCCAAAGCCAACGCTCACTTTGGCTGCCTTTCCTTCCAGTTCTCTGCTGCCAATGACTGGAATGAATTGCAAAAATCACTGAAGCCGGAGTCTTATATCTCCCTCTCTAACTTTAAGCATCAGCTGTCAAAGCAGCTTACTGATCACTGTACCTGGACACAGCCAATCTGAAAATAGCACACCCAACTAACTCATCCCAAAATGATTACTTACCCTCTTGCACCCCAGTATCTCTACTTGCACATCATCATCTGCACATCGATCACTCCAGTGTTAATGCTAAATTGTAATTAACGCGCCTCTATGGCCTATTTATTGCCTTACCTCCCTACTTTTCTACATTTGCACACACCGTACATAGATTTATCTATTGTGTTATTGACTGTACGTTTGTTTATGTGTAACTCTGTGTTGTTGTTTTTGTTGCACTGCCTTGCTTCATCTTGGCCAGGTCGCAGTTGTAAATGAGAACTTGTTCTCTACTGGCCTACCTGGTTAAATAAATATAAAATTAAAAAAATGTGGAATGCATTTCAATTGCTAAAAGTTATTTTTGTGGACTTGATCTCCTTCTTAATGAGCCAATCAGATGTGTTGTGACAAGGTAGGGGTGGTATACAGAAGATGGTCTTTTACCAAATAGGGCTAAGCAAAGAGAAACGACAGTCCGTTACTTTAAGACATGAAGGTCAGTCAATCCTGAAGGACACCAATAAGAAGAAGAGACTTGTTTGGGCCAAGAAATACGAGCAATGGGCATAAGACTGGTGGAAATCTGTCCTTCGGTCTGATGAGTCCAAATTTGAGATTTTTTTTTGAACGGATGTTCTCTGCATGTGTGGTTCCCACCATGAAGCATGGAGGAGGAGTTGTGATGGTGTGGGTGTGCTTTGCTGGGGACACGGTCAGTGATTGATTAAGAATTCAAGGCATTCTGCAGCGATACGCCATCCCATCTGGTTTGCGCTTAGTGGGACAATCATTCGTTTTTCAACAGGACAATTACAACACACCTACAGGCTGTGTAAGGGCTATTTGACCAAGAAGGAGAGTGATGGAGTGCTTCATCAGATGACCTGGCCTCCACAATCACCAGACCTCAACCCAATTGAGATGATTTGGGATGAGTGGGACAGCAGAGTGAAGGAAAAGCAGCCAACAAGTGCTCAGTATATGTGGGAAATCCTTCAAGACTGTTGGAAAAGCATTCCGGATGAAGCTGGTTGAGAGAATGCCAAGAGTGTGCAAAGCTGTCATCAAGGCAAAGGGTGGCTACTTTGAAGAATCTCAATTATAAAATATATTTTGATTTGTTTAACACTTTTTTGGTTACTACATGATTCCATGTGTGTTATTTCATAGTTTTGATGTCTTCACTATTATTATACAATGTAGAATAATGAAATGACCCTGGAATGAGTAGGTGTGTCCCAACTTTTGACTGGTACTGTATGTTTCCCCTTTCATCTGTGTCGGGTGTTAGCTAGTTACTGGCTTGGTAGTTATTCAGCCAGCATAGAACAAAAGGTGTGTGTGTGTGTGTGTGTGTGTGTGTGGGGGGGGGGGGGGGGGGGGGTTCAGTTGTCATGTCAACACATCTGTCAGTGTTGCTGTGAACTGCATTACAATAGACATGCCAAATGGGAGACGTATAAACAAATTGACATCAATTTTCAGTTTTAGGGTCTTATTCTGGTGACAAATAAAATAAAAACATTATTGCTCTTTACCACAATCCACCCGCAGATCCTACACACACCGTATCTGCGAGCTGTTGTCCAGCGTAGGCACATTTTCTTTTAATGTGGATTTTTGTACGAAACTCTGTTGCCAATTGGATTGAAACCTAGCTATTGATGCAATATCAATGCTGTTTGAGTTGCTTAGTGTATCACCAAATTGGCTCCCCGCCCACTAAGCCAGTGTTTGCAAACTTCCTGGCATTTAGCCATGAGAGAATGTACTTGATATTTATAGGTGATGTTTTAGTCACTCAAAAGGCTATTTTACATGGGAATCAGAATGACTGTTCGGGAACTTTAAATTCTAAGCTAGTGTGTAAAATATATATTTTTTGCAATAATCTGGACTTGTTCTTCTAGTATTAGAATTTAAAAACAAATACATAATTTCCAGATCTGAAAATACAACCCTGTTATTTTGTGTTATGATATGAACTTAATTAAGTCCCTGCATAAACACTTACCATGGTCCAACTCCTTTGATATGTTTCTCTCCAATTCATTCTGCATCTAGAAAAGAAGAGGAAGCATATTCTGAGTTATTGTGGTATAACCAAAATCTTTATCACTGCTGTGGGCTTATAAACAAGAAACAAGTTCAATTTTTTTTGTTTTTTAATAATAATGGATATCCTTATAAAACAAAAATAACTTGTACCATCTGAAAAGTAGAAGACACTTTCCATAAAAAGAGGGAAATTGCCCGCTTTACTTGTTGGTATTAAATCCACTTAACATAAGCCAATGTTGGTAAATTGTGCTTGATGAAAAAAGGCATACAGAACTGCATGAGAAAAAGCACTGCAATTTAGCAACACAACAGAGCATGCAAGCAAAGCTCTGCTTCAGCCTAAATGGAAACCGAATGGTGTTTCTATAGTGATTGAATTACGCCAACTGAACAGTGTTCACTGTTAGATTCTATTACTGGGATGTCAGTGGCAGTCGGTGACTTTTAAGATGAGGGAAGATGATAATTGTTTTTATGAGCATGGCCTTATTTCTATTGCAACATATTGGATGACTGTCACTCATATTCCATTCACCAAGCTCGATGTAACATCGATAGGTTTAGGCTATGAACATGATACTGATATTTTCAGTTTAAGAAAGGATTTTCAACAGAATCGGAGGAATGAATACACCCCTGATTACACACAAACAGTTTTCATACAGTGCCTTGCGAAAGTATTCGGCCCCCTTGAACTTTGCGACCTTTTGCCACATTTCAGGCTTCAAACATAAAGATATGAAACTGTATTTTTTGTGAAGAATCAACAACAAGTGGGACACAGTCATGAAGTGGAACGACATTTATTGGATATTTCAAACTTTTTTAACAAATCAAAAACTGAAAAATTGGGCGTGCAAAATTATTCAGCCCCTTTACTTTCAGTGCAGCAAACTCTCTCCAGAAGTTCAGTGAGGATCTCTGAATGATCCAATGTTGACCTAAATGACTAATGATGATAAATACAATCCACCTGTGTGTAATCAAGTCTCCGTATAAATGCACCTGCACTGTGATAGTCTCAGAGGTCCGTTAAAAGCGCAGAGAGCATCATGAAGAACAAGGAACACACCAGGCAGGTCCGAGATACTGTTGTGAAGAAGTTTAAAGCCGAATTTGGATACAAAAAGATTTCCCAAGCTTTAAACAAGGAGCACTGTGCAAGCGATAATATTAAAATGGAAGGAGTATCAGACCACTGCAAATCTACCAAGACCTGGCCGTCCCTCTAAACTTTCAGCTCATACAAGGAGAAGACTGATCAGAGATGCAGCCAAGAGGCCCATGATCACTCTGGATGAACTGCAGAGATCTACAGCTGAGGTGGGAGACTCTGTCCATAGGACAACAATCAGTCGTATATTGCACAAATCTGGCCTTTATGGAAGAGTGGCAAGAAGAAAGCCATTTCTTAAGGATATCCATAAAAAGTGTCGTTTAAAGTTTGCCACAAGCCACCTGGGAGACACACCAAACATGTGGAAGAAGGTGCTCTGGTCAGATGAAACCAAAATTGAACTTTTTGGCAACAATGCAAAATGTTATGTTTGGCGTAAAAGCATCACAGCTCATCACCCTGAACACACCATCCCCACTGTCAAACATGGTGGTGGCAGCATCATGGTTTGGGCCTGCTTTTCTTCAGCAGGGACAGGGAAGATGGTTAAAATTGATGGGAAGATGGATGGAGCCAAATACAGGACCATTCTGGAAGAAAACCTGATGGAGTCTGCAAAAGACCTGAGACTGGGACGGAGATGTGTCTTCCAACAAGACAATGATCCAAAACATAAAGCAAAATCTACAATGGAATGGTTCAAAAATAAACATATCCAGGTGTTAGAATGGCCAAGTCAAAGTCCAGACCTGAATCCAATCGAGAATCTGTGGAAAGAACTGAAAACTGCTGTTCAAATGCTCTCCATCCAACCTCACTGAGCTCGAGCTGTTTTGCAAGGAGGAATGGGAAAAAATGTCAGTCTCTCGATGTGCAAAACTGATAGAGACATACCCCAAGCAACTTACAGCTGTAATCACAGCAAAAGGTGGCGCTACAAAGTATTAACTTAAGGGGGCTGAATAATTTTGCATGCCCAATTTTTCAGTTTTTGATTTGTTGGGGATAGGGCTGATTGCTGCCCCCTTTGGGGTGATTGCGTGCCCATAGTAAACAGAAAAAAAACTGTCAAAAATTGCTAATATATGCAATAAAAAATTATTATTGAATAGAAAACTCTAAAGCTTCTAAAACCGTTTAAATTATGTCTGTAAGTAAAGCAGAACTCTCAGGGCACTCATTCTCCCAAACTCTCTCTTGTCATCATAAAAGTTGGCCCAACTTTGACGTCATCGCCCCCACCCTTCCCAAGCACCTACAGTCCTGGGAACAGTTTCTATGCCTTCAGCGCGGTGTCCGCTTTCAATGGGGCTTCTCATTGTGTGAATCGCGCGCTCACGAGAGTATTGGCGGGCCGAATCCTTTCGGTCACGCGAGAAAACAGGTTACTCTCATGCGCGTTCTGCTCCGGTGATGTCTTTCTTCCAAGATTGATTAAACGATGCCTGTGTTTCTCTTCGTCCTGAGAATTGCTGTGAAGCTATATAACATGCTAACGCTGTGTTCTGAACATAGTTTGACAAGTTTAGTCGACATTTAATATGTAATTTCGACGTTTTGGTGCGCACCCACTTTACTTTTTGGCTGCATTTCAACCGAAATATGTCGTGTTTGATAACCGAAAGACACAGACTTCAAAACTAAAGCTGTTTTTGGTAAGTATAAACCCTTCCAGGTCTTCAGATGGAAGAACAGCAAAGGTAAGGGAATATTTGTGTGTTAAATTTGGGTTTCTGTGGACTCCGAGATAGAGGAGCCAAAATGCTAATTCCTGAGCGCCGACTCACATTATAGCCTAGTGAACGAAATCTGTAACATTAAAAATAAATGTAACACAGCGATTGCATTTAGAAGAAGTGTATCTTTCTATATATATATATGTAGAACATGCATATTTAGTCAAAGTTTATGTTGTGTATTCCATGTTAGCTGACGGCATGTGCCGAAGCCATCGTCATTTCTCCGGACATTTGAGTAGCATTTTTTTAACATGGCGTCATTGTAAACAGAGATTTATGGATATTTATAGCATATTATAAAAAAAAACATACATTTACTGTGTAACATGTTATATTACTGTCATCTGATGAAGATTTCAAAAGGTTAGTGAAATTATTTTTCTTTTAATCCTGCGTTTGGTGATTGAATATTTTGTTCAATTTGGCTATGGAAATTAGCTGTGTCTTCGGTGTGTCTTCGGTGGTGGTTTGACATAAATATGTGCTATGTTTTCGCCGTAAAACATTTTAGAAATATGACTTGCTGGCTAGATAAACAAGTTGTTTATCTTTCATTTGAGCTATTGGACTTGTTAATGTGTGGAGGTTAAATATTTCTACTAATATTTTTGCATTCCGTGCGCCACCGTTCCAGCTGACGGTGGGGGGGCTGATCCCCAATAGGGAACCAACATCTTTGTCAGGTTAAAAAAGTTTGAAATATCCAATAAATGGCGTTCCACTTCATGATTGTGTCCCACTTGTTGTTGATTCTTCACAAAAAAATACAGTTTTATATCTTTATGTTTGAAGCCTGAAATGTGGCAAAAGGTCGCAAAGTTCAAGGGGGCCGAATACTTTCGCACGGCACTGTAGCAGCCACATACAAAGAGCATGATCATTTTGCCGTTGTGTAATTCCTTCTCGCATCTAAGCGCTCTCCTCCTTTTACCTTTTCCATTCGCTTTTGGACTTCAGTACACAACCCATCAGCTGTGACCAGGGAAAAAATACTTTCCAAGCCAACACATATAAGCTAACGTCATAGTCAACATAGCTACTAGAACTAACACGTTAGTAAACCCGCTACAATCACACAGTAGTGTACTGCAGTTTTGCAGTTGCAACAGCGGGCCCCGGTGGCAAGAAATTAATACAACCAAAACCTTAACTTGTAAGAGTTCCAGTGTTGGATAGCCATAGCCACCTAGCTAAGATAGCATCCCTCTCCATTTGATACAGGTGGTTGAATAAGCTAAACTAGCTAGCTGCATTTGCCATAATTGTCATAATTGCTGAAGTTGAATCTACATAAAGTTCTTCATACATGAGTTGTCATGCAGTCAATATGATGTTCTGACCTTGTGTGCAAAGTCAAATGGCACAGACAAATCAATACGATGACGGAGGCTTGGTGTCCTTCAGCTACACCATGGTGCTACCCTACAGAGTGCTGTTGAGGCTACTGTAGACTTTAATTGTGCAACAGTGTGTTTTAATAAATTATTTGGTGACATGAATATATTTAGTATAGTTTTATATAAAAATTATAACTAATATTTCACTATTTTATAAAAAGTCTCTGAGCCTCTCATTAGATAATTTCAACAAGCACAACACCTCAGCAAGACAATACAGTAGCTGCATTTGCTGCAGTTTTATTTAACAGATACAGAACACATTGTATTTCATTTAAATCTTGTCAATTGTTTCTGAAACATTTGTGTGCAAATGAATGATATCCCAAACCATCAAATCGTTACTAAAGAATAGTAGTTTTGACATCTGTGACAACTGGCCTGCGTTGAGTGGGACAACGCTGCGGGAGGTTCAGATTTAAAATATAATGTAGAGCAGAGTCTCCAACCCTGTTCCTTGAGAGCTACCATCCTGTAGGTTTTAGCTCCTGATTCTAATAAATAAGCTGAATCAGGTTAGTTGCAACTGGGGTTGGAGCAAAACCTACAGGAGCATAGCTCTCCAGGATTGAGAGCCCTGATGTAAAGCAACCATGCCTCTCTGACATGTAGAATAAGGAATTACACCTGGCACATATATGCCATTTCTGTGTAACGTTTGCCAAACTGAACGTGACCCTGTATTACTTGATTGGATCCTGGTGCAGCTGCAATGGGTAGCCCTAAAGCTAACTGATCTAGCACTGGGTGCATACACTGTCACCCACCCAGTGCCCCAGATTTTTGACCATTCTATTTCTCATAGAGAAATCTCCACCCACCTGGGGCACTGGCCAAGCTAAAACAAATTCACCCGCTCTCACATGCTGTGAAACCACGGTTGTGTGTGGAGTGTTGCAAGCGTGGGCCAATGGGAAGGTGAGGGGAGAGGCCCAATGTGAGGGGGAGAGGGGAGGGTCAGAGGAGAGTGAAGCAGCAGCATGAGCTAACACACACCTACACACCTGGTCATGAGTCTGGCTGAAGAGAGGAGAGATGAGAGACAGACTTTTGAGCTAGAAGCTGAAGGATTGAGAAATAGAGAGGTTAGGCACAAAGTCCCACTATAAGAAAACTCTAAAAGAATAGGAAGGAAGGATGGCAAGAGAAGAATAGAGGTGATACAGGATGGACATTTAGTCACATAGGTCTAGTGAGAAAAGGAAGAAAGACAGCATTTGGAAAAAAATGTAAGCAAAGCATTAGAACAGTTTTGTCATTCAGCTTCATTTAACGACAGACACTTATACCTTTTTTAAATTACAATGTAACTACACTGCATGTTACATAAAAACAACATAAAAAGTACACTGCTAACTCACAAATATGACACCATGGAGATGGGATATGTTACAAAAATGGTCAAAAGTAAACCAAGGCAACCTGAATGCATGGAAACCCAATGCAACATCCCCGCAAGTCAAAAATATACTAAATCTCCAAAAACGTGAACTATCCCTTTATAAGCAATGTGGAGCACAGTCCCTGCATATTTGCTATTGCCATTCAAAATTCAGTCAGCCTGTTACCTTAGCCAGGTAAGCCTCCACCCTGCTGCTCTGACCCCCATCCCCCAGGGGGCTAAGGAGAGACCCTCCCAGGCTCCTGTTGAGGGGCCCCAGCGTTGCCCCGTAGGCCCCCACCGACCCCAGGGAGCCCATGTCCAGAGGCCCGCCCAGGCTGCCGTTGACAATGCTGCTGGCTATCAGGGACTTGCTGCGGTGGCGCTCGCTCATCAGCTTGGTGTTGGCCTCCGCCAGCCGCTCATTGGACCTGGGAGGGATGACGCAGAGAAGCACCATGACTGGGGGTTCAGCTTTCAGATTTGGGGTTGCAAAATTCCGGAAATGTTCCCAAAATTCTCAGGTTTTTCAGAAATCCTGGTTGGAGGATTCCTGCGAATCAGGAGGAAAACCTTCAACCGGGATTTCCCCAAAAAACTGTAATTTGGGGAAAGTTTGTGGAATACAGTACAACCTCAGAGACAAAACTTTGGTTTCGCAGCGTGTCAGAGGGTGAGTGGGTGAGTAACGAACTGACAGGTCAACCAAATAGGCAGTTCAACCCGGGACATTAAGCCTATTCAGTGCAACAACAACAAAAAACTTCAGAAACACTTTACTGTAGGTGTCCTTATGCATGTTTTGGCTTGAGGGCCACATTGGGATTTAGAAAATCAATGGAGGGCTGTACAGATACTTTTTTTTACTGATCTCTTTGTCAAATAAAGGGCATCTAGTTTTAGACGTTCATGAGTTTTAACCCATAATGATAATTTCAGTCTTTCGGACAAGTAGGAGAGATTTTTTACTTTTCCAAAAACTCACCTCACTTGTCCAAAAATACAAAATGTTTTGTAACAGCATTTCTACATCAATGTAGGATGCAAGGAACCACTTTACAAAATGAAATGCATTACTATCATTTTTTTTTACCATAATCAGACAAAAATGTAGGCTACACCATGGCTATTAGATTAAGGCTCCCCTGGAGAACAATTGGCAGCCTACAAAAAATAGCAACATTTAAATTACAACCTCGAAATTAAGGGCGTCCTGCCATCGATCGGGCGATACAAACTATGTCTACGGTTCAAAACAGACTCTGGGACAGTTCTGGAAGAACAGATCCAAAATTCATACAACCACTGCACATTAAAACACAAATATTTAAGAAAAGCAATAAGCTGATGAAACAGATCAGACCCTTTATCTTAAAATATTGAAGTTTTATTTATTTATATTATCAGCTCAATAAAGCACACATGGGTGTAGGCTAGGATTAAGCCTTTGGCAGCAGTACAAAAAAAGAACGTTAATTTGAAAACCAATAGATGAGAAAAATGCTTGTTTCAAAGGCATATTAAGTATTTCTAAAATAATTCCCTCAACGTGCGGTGCATTCGGAAAGTATTCAGACCCCTTGACTTTTTACACATTTTGTTATGATACAGCCTTATTCTACAATGGAGTGGAAATGAAGCAGACCAAACCATTATCAATTTCTAATGGTCCAATGAAGATTGATGCAGGGGTGTGGATAGGCTCACTTGAACAATTTATTTTAGGCCTTGCAGTTATTATGCAACTTGACTCTACACTGAACATCTCTAAAGGAAAGGTGACGTGGCAAATTGGACAACTGTAGGGATCTACAGTTCAGAACCATCCTATTGGGACTACGAAGAACAATGAGTGTGGGACTTTGGATATGGAACCAGTATGCTTGACAGGTGTTGCCCCACCTTGCACAAGACAATATCCTATTAGCAAGGAAGCTATGGCCGCTACTAAGTTAGTGATTAAAGATCTATGGGACATGGGTATAGTTGAAAAGACACATTCTGCCGACATGCTGTTCATACTCTTGACAATGATTCGAGCTGCACAGGTCACAGCTGCTCATTGGAACAAATGGTCAACTGTGCTGGAGGCTCCTAACATCATCATACAACGTGGCACTCCATGTAATCCAGCTACGCTGATGCTTCCTCCAGATACCACATTACTTGAACACGACTGTTATGAGTTGGTTTTGGATCAGCTTTCTGATGGGTTTACTAAAAGTCATCCGTTGGAAAATCCTGGTATTTGTCTTTTTTCTATAAAACATCAACTGCAAAGATATGAATTCAGACCCTTTGCTATGAGACTTGAAATTGAGATCAGGTGCATCCTGTTTCCATTACTCATCCTTGAGATGTGCCAGATGTGTCCCCCTGCTTAAGCCAGTACATGTCCAGGCCAGTTTGCTAGAGAGCATTTGGATGATCCAGAAGAAGATTGGGAGAATGTCATATGGTCAGATCAAACCAAAATAGAACTTTTTGGTAAAAACTCAACTCGTCGTGTTTGGAGGACAAAGAATGCTGAGTTGCATCCAAAGAACACCATACCTACTGTGAAGCATGGGGGTGGAAACATCATGCTTTGGGGTTGTTTTTCTGCAAAGGGACCAGGACGACTGATCTATGTAAAGGAATGAATGCGGCCATGTATCGTGAGATTTTGAGTGAAAACCTCCTTCCATCAGCAAGGTAAAATGCTGGGATCTCAAGCATTGAAGGAATCAAGGATCTCAAGCATTGAAGATGAAACGTGGCTGGGTCTTTCAGCATGACAATGTTCCCAAACACACCGCCCGGGCAACGAAGGAGTGGCTTCGTAAGAAGCATTTCAAGGTCCTGGAGTGGCCTAGCCAGTCTCCAGATCTCAACCCCATAGAAAATCTTTGGAGGGAGTTGAAAGTCCACGTTGCCCAGCAACAGCCCCAAAACATCACTGCTCTAGAGGAGATCTGCCTGGAGGAATGGGCCAAAATACCAGCAACAGTGTGTGAAAACCTTGTGAAGACTTACAGAAAACGTTTGACCTCTGTCATTGCCAACAAAGGGTATATAACAAAGTATTGAGATCAAGTATTTGGTCAATAACAAAAATGTGCAAATAAATCATTTGCAAATAAATTCATTAAAAATCCTACAATGTGATTTTCTGGATTTTTTTTCTCATTTTGTCTGTCATAGTTGAAGTGTACCTATGTTGAAAATTACAGGCCTCTCATCTTTTTAAGTGGGAGAACTTGCACAATTGGTGGCTGACAATACTTTTTGCCCCACTGTACTTGCATACTATTGTTTGAACAGATGAATGTGGTACCTTCAGGCATTTGGAACTTGCTCCCAAGGATGAACCAGACATGTGGAGGTCTACCATTTATTTTCTGAGGTCTTGGCTGATTTCTTTTGCTTTTCCCATGATGTCAAGGAAAGAGGCAATGAGTTTGAAGGTAGGCCTTGAAATACATCCAAAGGTACACCTCCAATTGACTCAAATAATGTCAATTAGCCTATCAGAAGCTTCTAAAGCCATGACATCATTTTCTGGAATTTTCCAAGCTGTTTAAAGGCACAGTCAACATAGTGTATGTAAACTTCTGACCCACAGGAATTGTGATTAAGTTAAATAATCTGTCTGTAAACAATTCTTGGGAAAATGACTTGTGTCATGCACAAAGTAGATGTCCTAACGAACTTGCCAAAACTATAGTTAGTTAACAAGAAGTTTGTGAATTTGTAAAAAGATAATAACATACATATTAACAACCACAACAGTGATGAATGTCGTTGGGGTGGAGGGTGGTATTCAGCAGCCTGATGGTAGAAAATATTGTCCAGTCTTAGTTTTTTTCCATGATACTCCTGTACTGCCTGCATCTGAGTGACTGAAGCGGGGAGAACAGGGCATGGGCTTGGTTGGCTGGTGTCCCTGATGACCTTCTTGGTCTTCCTGTGACACCTGGTGTTGTAGTTGTCCTGCAGAGCAGGCAGTGTGCACCCAACGGTGCACCCTCTAAAGAACCTTGCAGTCTGTGGCGGTGTCCGTTGCCATACCAGGCTGTGATGCAGCCCGACAGTATGCTCTCGATGGTGCTCCTGTAAAACACTGCGAGGGCCCTCTGGGACAGGCCAAATCTATTCATTATCCTGAGGTTGAAGAGTCGCTGTCGTGCCTTCTTCACGAGTGTCCGATTGGTTAGACCATTTCAGCTTCGCTGAGATGTGTATGCCGAGGAATTTTAAGTTATTGACCATCTCCATGGCAATGCCATTGATGAGCATGGGGGAGTATCTAGCCTGGTTCCTCCTGAATTCAACAATCAGCTCCTTTGCTTTGCTAACATTAAGGGACAGGTTGTTTACCCGGCACCAAGCCGTCAGAGTGCCTACCTCCTCCATGAAGGCTGTCTCATCGTTGTTGGTGATCAGGCCTACTACTGTCGTGTCGTCAGCGAATTTGATGGAGTTGGAACTGTGTGAGACCACGCTGTCATTGGTATACAGAGAAAACAGGAGGGGACTGAGGACACATCCTTGTGGGGTCCCCGTGTTGAGGATCAGTGTCGAGGAGGTAATGTTGCCTACCTTCACCACCTGGGGGAAACCTGTCAGGAAGTAAAGGATTCAGTTGCATAGGGAGGAGTTCAGACCCAGGGCTGTGCGCTTTGTAATGAGCTTATATGGTATTGAAGGACGAACTGTAGTCGATGAACAGAATCCTCACAAACATTTATTTTGTCCAGGTGGGTAGAGGTAGTGTGCAGTGCAATGGCGATTGTGTCATCCATGGATCTGTAAGGTGGTAGGCAAATTGGAGGGGGTTGAGTGTGTCAAGGCGGGAGGAGGTGATATGGTCTTTAACTAGCCTCTTGAAGCACTTCATGATGACGGGGATAAGTGCTACTGGTTGGTAGTCATTCAGTTACTTTCCCTTGGGCACAGGGATGATAGTGGACATCTTGAAGCAGGTGGAAATAGAGGCCTGAGCTAAGGAGAGATTTAAAATGTCTTGCGAGGGTTAACACGTTTGAATGACTTACACACATCCTCAGTGGAGACTGAGTGTGTAGCCATCGGAGGCTCTCCTCGGCAGCTTAGGGTCATTGTACTCGAATCTTGAGTAAAAGGTGTTTAACTTCTTGGTGACAGGGGGCAGTATTTTCACGTCTGGATGAAATGCATGCCCAAATTCAACTGCCTTCAACTGACGGTGAGTACCCACCAATTCGTATTCCAAAAGTTCTACCCGGGTGTGTGTAATAATGCACAAAACAATCAGATTAAGAAAATTAGAGAAAAACACCAGAAAAAATACAAAAAAGTAGAAACCTGCAATGTTATGTCGGAGCTCGAGGCGAGGGGCCTTCTGTCGGTGTCATCTTAGCCAAATGATATGGTTATGATGCTCATCATTCCATTCAATGTAATAATGTGACACAGGAGGTTAGTAAATTACACCTTGTTATTGTAATGTAGTAGTGTTGTGCAGTTCATGAACGATTCACTCAACTGAGTGAGTGACTTGTTCATTTCAGTCGTTCGTTTGACCTGCGGACCACAATGAATACTTTAGCAGGATTAATACATGCTCCACCGGCTCAGCAGCTCCGGGCACGTGCTCAGTCCAGCAACTGTCTTATTTAGTCTATCATGTGCACCAAAGGGGAATAGATCATGCTGTTGTCATGACGTGCCCTGGGGGGTATCATAGGTCTCTCTCGTTTTATGACTTAACGACAGGTGGTACATTCCTGGAAGGGACCCTCTCACCATTTGGACATGCAGCATTGAGAGAGAGAGAACAAAGGACTTCACTTGGCCAAACTGCTAAATCCCCAAAATGGGAGAATTAAATCATATTTAGCACTTCTGGGACCTGTTGGATCGGACGGTGAAGGCTAGGGCCATCCCTCACAGAAATGTCTGGGAACTTGCAGGTGCCTTGGTGGAAGAGTGGGGTAACATCTCACAGCAATAACTGGCAAATGTGGTGCAGTCCATGAGGAGGAGATGCACTGCAGTACTTAATGCAGCTGGTGGCCACACCAGATACTGACTGTTACTTTTGATTTTGACCCCCCCCCCCCTTTGTTCAGGCACAAATTATTCCATAATAATTAGTTAGTCACATGTCTGTGGAACTTGTTCAGTTTATGTCTCAGTTGTTGAATCTTATGTTCATACAAACATGTTAAGTTTGCTGAAAATAAACGCAGTTGACAGTGAGGACATTCATTTTTTTGCTGAGCTTATATTACAATTATTCTTAAATGAGTGGCCATTCATGTGCAAAGGATTAGCATTTCAATGAATATAATTATAGACTGTGTAGTGAATCCATTTGTCTATACCGCTCTCTCAGTCCCCACCACTCTCCTTTTGTCTACCAAGCTGTCATATAGGCATAGCCCACTAGCGACTTTTCTATCTCTGTTAGTAACCAATATCTACTGTTTGTGATGTATTTCTGTGATTATTTAGTTAGTAAATAAATAATTAAGCCAATGTTTATATTGCTGATTCATTATGGAAACTAGGGTTCGTGCAGATAACCAAGAATTTTACGACGTTCAGATGAGACTGATAGAGGGAAAGAAAAATTCATGATTGATTGATGACTGAAATGTAAGAGATTTTTAGATCTCTAAGAGTTCATTCAGAAGATGGAACTCCTTAAATAAACTTGTCTGTGGTGCCCCAGGTTATTAATGAGTTAATTGTTGCATGATTGAATTCAATGGACACAGCTTTTATTAGAACCAAAACATACACAGCCTGCCTCTGCTCAACACTCGAACTAGAGAACGAATCGTTCCGGGGCAGCTGCAGTTCGCGACTGAAATTGTGCTGATCTGCCTCCCTGCAGTCAAGCAGTGTCATAGAGCCGTTCACAATCTAGTCCGGTTGCGGCCACAACTAGACCTCGTTTCAAAGGTATCAATAAATAATCTTATTTGTATGCCTACCAATCACAAATGTACAATGCTTTAAGAACACTTTTATTAGTCTCAGTCACAAAGAACAGCTCCAATAACAAGCCTTCTATGGCGAATGAGACTTGTAGAATCTACGTTTTTAGTTCATTGTTCGCCGATAGGGGACCCTGCGTGCTCTGGACGTTACCGAATCAAATGAACAAAATGAGTCGAAAGATTCATTGTTTTGACTGAACAAGTTGAAAAGATCTGAGAGAGTAAAAGGAGGCGAACTTGCCATCACTAGTACGCAGATTCTTAATTAGCATGTAGTTACATAAGTTGTCATGAAGACTTCATAATAGCAATTGTTAGTAACAGTTGACAGAGCATATGAAAATAGGATGAACAGTAATTTTAACACCCATTACAACCGATTTTATAACGTTATGCCGTGACTCATAACTATTTAAAACTACTAATGACAGCTTTTGACAAAATGTTATGTTATATAGCTGTTATAAAGGCTTTATGAATGCCTGTATAAGGACACATACAGTACAGTTTAGTCATATCCAGAGCGACTGGATCAAGCAAATAAGGTTAAGTTCCTTGCTCAAGGGCACATAGACATATTTGTCACCTAGCTCGGGGATTCAAAACAGCAGCCTTTCGGTTACTGGCCCATTGCTTTTCACCGCGAGAATACCTGCTACCCCAGTAAAGTGTTACCAAAACTTTTGTAGGCTGCAGACAGATAACAGTTGCATTCATGTGCTTCAAATCATGTCAGACATTAACATTATCTGCAATTAAAATACAGACCATTTCAAAGTCACAATGACCTCCATTTGGTATCTCTGACGTCCAACTGCACAGGTAACTCCATACATACTAACAGCACACAGCCATGATCTATCACATCTCTACGGTTATCAAAGAGATGACACACCCAAACTAAGCACACATAACCACACTGAAGTTAAAGGGAGAGTTCACCTAAATAACAAATGCACATATCCTTACCTTGAAAGTAGTCTACGGGGCAGGAGAGGAAGGGAAACGTAAGTATTTTTTCATTCAGGCAATCTATCCTTTTAAGCTTGAAATGATAACATGTCCTATTTGTCTGGTTGCCACAGAGCTACACTATGGTTGTGTTCATTAGGTAAACAGTGAAAAAGTCCAGGTTGTCCCTCCCCTGTTCTGGTATAAATATACACGACCTACATCACCTTGCTTTCCCTCTTAACCTAACATCTAGGCCGAATCCCAAATAAACCCCTAGTTACTACGCACTTGTGGAAATCTGGGAGGATTTAACAGGTGTAAGCAATATGGTAATAGCGCCACTTGCTCACTGATGGGCTAGGAAATAGTCTCTCCATGATACTTACACCTGTCAAATCCTCTCAGATTGCCACAAGTACATAGGGTGTAGCGTCTAGGGGTCATTTTGGGATTAGGACCTAGATATATGCAGCCAGTACTTGGTCTCACCTCTCTAGTTTGACAGCCAGGGCCTTGCGGAGACGCAGCTCCTCAGTGTAGAGCTCCCGGTAGCGATCCAGCTCTGTGCGGGTGGAGTCTCGCAGGCTCATGCTGTCGTGCTGTGTGGAGTGCGCTCTGCCCAGCTCGCCCTCCAGCTCCCGGATACGCTGCTCCAGCGTGGAGCGCAAGCTGGCCTCGTTTGCTGCCTTGATCTGCTCCAACGCCTCCTGGGACGCCGCCTGGGTCTGAAGGAGGGATGTGTTCAACAGGCAGCAACAGGAATGGGTAAAAACATGTGTATACACACTCTCACCAAGTGAGTGCCATTCATCTGTTAATTAACTGCCAGGCAGAAATGGAAAACCAGCAGGACTAGCAGCCCTCAAGGACAACTTCCTTCCTTGAGGAAATCACTGATCTAACACGGTAAGGCTGATGATAGTCACAGGCTAGTAACCATGTTGTTACCTATCCACGTCATTATTTCAAGGGAGGGAGGGAGGAAGGATCAATTTTTAATTATTTTTATTTTACTAGGCAAGTCAGTTAAGAACAAATTCTTATTTTCAATGACGGCCTAGGAACAGTGGGTTAACAGCCTGTTCAGGGGCAGAACGACAGATTTTGTACCTTGTCAGCTCGGGGATTCGAACTTGCAACCTTTCGGTTACTAGTCCAACGCTCTAACCACTAGGCCAAGTTCTAGAATGTATCTTGTGCCCCCCCCCACCTGTAGGAAGAGGTTGACCTCCTCCAGTTTCTGTCTGATCTCCTGGCGGGCCCTCTCCTCTGCGTCTCGTCGGTACTGATCCACCAGGGTCTGGTCCATCACCCCCGCCTCCACCTGCCGTCGCAGGCCCAACAACTACAATACAGAATAGTATTTTACTAATAGATCTTGTAAATGCTTTACTTACTGAATATTTTACATATTAAAATGAAATATTCCATTGCACAGCCCTTAGTTTTTTTTGTTGACCCCCCCTGGGATATGAACCGCCGACCTTCCGGCTACTGGATCGTCTCTAACCTCTGGGGCTACCCACCTCCTCCTCCAGGTGCCTCTTGCTACGCTCGAGCCGCTCGTTGCTGCGGCCCAGGCCCTTCAAGGAGGTCAGTTTCTCCTTGAGCTCCCCGTTGACCCTCTCCAGCTGGCTGCAGCGAGACACCTCCTTCTCCAGCTGCACCGACAGGTCATCCACCTGGGGACAGAGGGTCATTGAGATGAGAGGATGTGTATGAAGTGGTGTAGGGTGAAGTTGTCCCTAAATGCTGATCTTGGACCAGTTTTGCATTTTCCAGATTGGGGGATCAGAAGGTGATCCTAGATCTATACCTTGGGGAAACTTGAACCCAGAGCTGTATGAAGTACAGGGTTGTGTTCATTCGGAACCAAACAGAAGAAAATAACCTGAAACAGGGAGGACTACCTGGACTTCTCTAATAAGACACATTTTTGTTTTAAGTTGCAAAACATTTAAAAAGGTTTTCCGTAGCGTGCCCTAATAAACACGACCCAGGAAATTGTAGAACATGAGATAAGATATATAAGATGTCAAATAAGAGGAAGATAAGGATCTGTGTGGGTCTAAACTTAACTTGATGAGTCGTCAATGCGTCCCAAATGGCACCCTAATCTCTATATAGTGCACTAGTACTTTACTTATTATGTCCATTGCACACATTCCCAGAGGAGCACAGATTCGAGAGTTAGCAGCAGTGCAGCACCCTTGGAAGTGAAGTAGTAGCACACTTTATAAGGAATAGGGTGCCATTCGGTACACATCCTTGGTTTCAGGATCAATTGGGCTTAGTACCTTGTCCTTCATCCTGCTGATGTCAGCCTCAGTCTGTCTGTGGCCCATCTCCCCTCTCATGCTGCTCATGGGCGATCCAAACTCAGCCCCGGCACAGTCCTGCTCCCGCAGCTTCTTCTTAGCCGTCTTCACCAGTGTCCGCAGCCTGTACAACATTCCACACAGAGACAGATACATACATATAATCTTAATGACACATGGGTCGTTCCACCAATTTGGTTCCTTGAGTACTGTAACTTGGAGAAAAATATTTGTGCTTTGTTTCACTTTATTTTAACATTGTCATAAAGAACACAACGTAATAAAAAAATATATGTCATCCCATCTCAAGAGGTTAAATTAAAAAAATACTATACTATTAAGTGCCAAGTAAAGAAACAGGATTGACGATTTAATCTTAAAATCAGCCATAAATCCTCTTGTGATAGGGGAATAGAAGCTTGTTGTCTGCAACAGCATGGATGGGCAATTGAATGAAAGCTTCACAATTGTTTAAAATTTTTTTGGGGTTAAAACATTTCTTGCCTGCAACAGTATTATGCTCGACCGTGTTCCACCACAAATCACCAGAAAATGGTGAAAGAGTGTGGAACCAGCTCACCTGCTTTTACACTAGGGTTTGACTATTCTTTTTAAAAAGAATTAAGGAATAGTTTCATCGTATTAAAACAAGAGTACAGTAAGAGGGTTAAACTTAAAATGAGGGACAGGTGTTTTTTGTTACCACTTATTACATTAAATAAATAAGTCAGAAATGACTGTCAAAATGCTTTCCAATGAAAGTGAAAACCTATAAGTCACACAGAAGGACATGTCAAAATGCAACATTTTTGCACTTTAGCAACTCTTTATTCATATAAAAAATCTGATTGAATTTTCCATGCGGTCTATGTTAAAAAGGGCACTACATGTAATATAACAAGCATTTAAAATGTCTACTTAAAAGATCAAAAGGCACTAATTTCATAGAACGACCTAGATGCCCTAGATCAGTCTGACTGATCGGACACCGAAACATCACACCACTGATGGGAAAACCCCCACATCTAACTCACAAACCCAGACACACAAATCATATCACAAACCTATAGACAGCAAAACACATCTAACCCATAAACACAAGGCATCGGCTAACTCACAACACACCCAGAGAGGTGCACCAGACAAAAGCCAGGGATGAATGCGCTGGGTCTACTATAATTGGGCTCTATAGTAGTACTATGGTGGTAATAGACATGGAGAGGTTGCTCTACCGTCCTGAGGAGGGTGCTGTGAAGAAGGGAGGTTGTACTGTCACCTGTACATTTCTTTCTGTAGTTCTGTGTTTCTCTTCATCTCCTGGTCCAATCTGGTGTCCACTGACTTTTTCTGCTCCCCTATCTTCTTGGCCTTCTTCTTCTCTAACTCCATCTGGAACACACAGGACAAACAGGGATGAAATACTGAAGTCTTATTTTTCATCTTCATCCAGATAAGTCAATTAAGAACAGATTCGACCTGTTAACAATGAAGTCTTCACACACCCCTACAGTGTAATAAGGTAGATTAAGGATGTGCATCTTTCCTTTTCAAGATGATTCGATACGTATCTAGATACATGGGCTCCGATACGATAAGTTTTGAAACGATTCGGTGTGATTCAGTTTGGTCAACTGGCAGCCCGCGGGCCGGCCCCCTTTTGTAGGCCAGCGGATCAATCCAGTTTTTTGGAACTCAGTCGGATTCTCAACTTACTGTTGAGCGTTAAAATAGTAGAAAATCACATATCTTAAACATTTGAACCGGGGAGCAATGCACATTGGTGAATCCCTATGGTAGATCCCTTTATCTGTGGCTTTTTTTCTATATGGCTTGTTGAATTGGACGGTAGTATTGTGACGTTCGACATAAAATATTCAATAGAAGCGATGCTGGGGATTGTTTCTGAACAGGGCCTTGGTTTAAGGCAGTGCTTTTTATGTTCACAGGTGAGGTGTTAATGGCCAGCTGTGCGTTTGTGTGTATGCCAGTGGTCGTCTTGATTGGTCACCTGGCTGCTGAGCTCTCCTTTCTCCTTCTCCAGCTCAGCCAGACGCAGACCCAGCTTGGAGCGGCTCTTCAGCTCCTCCTCCCACAGCGCATGGGAGTCCTGGGCGTTATGGGACAGCATGCTTTGCTTCTGCACCTGAGGGTAGAGGGGTAGGGTTACGCTACTAATGTAGAGCCGAATGTTAGTGGTCCATATCAAGACTAAAAACGAAAACCCTTTGCCCGTCTCTGAATTCGTGAAGCTAAACACGTAAAGATATATTGCAGGGCATCTGGCATATTGAGTTAATATTTTTGCAGCGTTGACATATTAGCACGAATGACGGAGAGATGTGGTATGTGGAAGCATCTTTAGACGATGAAGACACAATACAAATTTCAACCGAGGAAGTAGTAAAGTAATCAACCAACCTCCTGACTGAGCTGGTCCTCCAGGGTCATCTTGCTGCACTGCAGGCCAGTCACCAAGTCCTCCAGACGGTTCCTGACCTGAGGGTTGAAGAGTGATGCAACATGTGGACAAGAGATGTGGCTCCTCATCCAAATAAGATAGGATCAACTTAATTGTCCCAGAGGAAGAATCAAAAGACACAAGAGGGAGAAAATAAATAAATACATCCAAAGCATGTAACACCATGCAGCTCTAGAGAGAAACAAAAAAATAGGTCCCAGACCACACCAAGATAATATACCGGTATAGGGAGAAAAAAGAGATCAAAAGACCTCCGACTTGCAAAGAGACCACCACCAATCAAAAACAACCCAACACAACCAGAAGAAAACTCAAAGACATTTATAAAAAACAACTAATTCAAGCAATGTTTTTGAATTTCTGGTGTAGAAATAGTGCCCAAACAGCCAATCAAATCTAAAAGCAGTGGCTAAAGTGTAGGGAGTCTTGATCATTAATTTATTTTTCCTTTTGAGGGGGATCTTTCTTCAGAGAAGAAAATCAAACGCAAAGAAATGTATACAGCTACTATGTCTGAAATACCAACCCCTCCTCCTGCTGCAGAGTCAGATGGCTGTGAAGAGATTGAATACCTTTAAAGTCAATATTAATTTAATTACAACTAATTTACCCTTATATCTCCTGTAAAACAGTAACTTGTCTACTGTAAATTATAATTTCATGTCATAGCATTAGTAAGACCACAAAAAGACAGCCAGGGCTTATAAAGATTCAAATCAATACTAAAGTATAGTTCTGCAAAGTTACTCAATGTTTATTTACCTTGAAAGGCAGTCTTTCTCTGAAATAGCCCTTTTAACATGGCACATTATATCTAAACATGGTGCTTTTTCCCACCCCTATGCATGGGAACCAAAGACAATATGGAAAAGACTGGGGGGATGAAAATGTTTGGATGCAGATTGACTAGACTCACCATAGCAGAGTCTTGGACTCCTTTCTGCAGTGCCTCGATCTTGTTGGTCTGCTGCTTTGCTGCTGCCTCCAGCCTGGCATTCTCAATCTCCAATCTGCAGTCACACAACATGAATACGACAGTCACAACGTTCACATTCCTATAGTATGTAGTCTTATTCAGAAACAGTTTTATAACAGTTTGTTTCCCCCCAAAAATGACAGATTAAATTTCATACAACCCTAAATTGGTGACTGAGTTTGTGTGCGTGCGCTCACGCTTTTATATGTGTGTGAGAGTACAGTCGTGGCCAAATAGTTTTGAGAATGACACAAATATAAATTTCCACAAAGTTAGCTGCATCAGTGACATCAGATATTTTTTTGTCAGATGTTACAAAAGCCAGGGATGAATGCGCTGGGTCTACTATAATTGGGCTCTATAGTAGTACTATGGTGGTAATAGACATGGAGAGGTTGCTCTACCGTCCTGAGGAGGGTGCTGTGAAGAAGGGAGGTTGTTTCATAAGTGTCAAATGATTTTATTGACAATTACATGAAGTTGATGCAAAGAGTAAATATTTGCAGTGTTGACCCTTCTTTTTCCAAGACCTCTGCAATCCGCCCTGGCATGCTGTCAATTAACTTCTGGGCCACATCCTGACTGATGGCAGCCCATTCTTGCATAATCGATGCTTGGAGTTTGTCAGAATTTGTGGGGTTTTGTTTGTCCACCGCCTCTTGAGGATTGACCACAAGTTCTCAATGGGATTAAGGTCTGTGGGGTTTCTTGGCCATGGAACCTAAATATCGATGTTTTGTTCTCCGAGCCACTTAGTTATCACTTTTGCCTTATGGCAAGGTGCTCCATCATGCTGGAAAAAGCATTGTTCATTACCAAACTGTTCCTGGATGGTTGGGAGAAGTTGCTCTCAGAGGATGTGTTGGTACCATTCTTTATTCATGGCTGTGTTCTTAAGCAAAATTGTGAGTGAGTCCACTCCCTTGGCTGAGAAGCAACCCCACACATGAATGGTCTCGGGATGCTTTACTGTTGGCATGACACAGGACTGATGGTAACGCTCACCTTGTCTTCTCCGGACAAGCTTTTTCTGGATGCCCCAAACAATCGGAAAGGGGATTCAGAGAAAATGACTTTACCCTAGTCCTCAGCAGTCCAATCCCTGTACCTTTTGCAGAATATCAGTCTGTCCCTGATGTTTTTCTTGGAGAGAATGGCTTCTTTGCTGCCCTTCTTGACAACAGGCCATCCTCTAAAAGTCTTCGCCTCACTGTGCGTGCAGATGCACTCACACCTGCCTGCTGCCATTCCTGAGCAAGCTCTGTACTGGTGGTGCCCCGATCCCGCAGCTGAATCAACTTTAGGAGACGCTAGCTGGACTTTCTTGGGCGCCCTGAATCCTTCTTCACAACAATTGAACCGCTCTCCTTGAAGTTGTTGATGATCCGATAAATGTTCGATTTAGGTGCAATCTTACTGGCAGTAATATCCTTGCCTGTGAAGCCCTTTTTGTGCAAAGCAATGATGACGGCACGTGTTTCCTTGCAGGTAACCATGGTTGACAGAGGAAGAACAATGATTCCAAGCACCACCCTCCTTTTGAAGCTTCCAGTCTGTTATTCGAACTCAATCAGCATGACAGAGTGAGCTCCAGCCTTGTCCTCGTCAACACTCACACCTGTGTTAACGAGAGAATCACTGACATGATGTCAGCTGGTCCTTTTGTGGCAGGACAGTTTCAGATTCAGTTCATTTGCATGGCAAAGAGGGACTTTGCAATTAATTGTAAATTAATCTAATCACTCTTAATAACATTCTGGAGTATATGCAAATTGCCATCATACAAACTAAGGCAGCATATTTTGTGAAAATGTATATTTGTGTTATTCTCAACTTTTGGCCACGACTGTACTTTTGTGTTTGCTTGTGTGTATAAGTACAAGTGCACCTGTGTTCCTGCATGTTGTTGTGTGTGTGTGTGTGTGTGTGTGTGTGTGTGTGTGTGTGTGTGTGTGTGTGTGTGTGTGTGTGTGTGTGTGTGTGTGTGTGTGCATGCACGTGTATACCTCTGCACTGCCTCCTCCAGCTGTTTAATGGTGGTGTCTGAGCCTGCAAAGGCAGACAGCACCTCCTGCAGTTTCTGAGAGGCGGTGACCACCTCTCGCTCCTTCTCATCTAGACTGCTCTTCAGAGCTTTGATGCGCCGCTCCGCCTGAACGTACTGGTCCTCGCTCTCCTCCAGCTGTGAGGTAGCAAGTTCACAGAGTTAACGTGATTCCCTATTCTACTTGACAGACAATGACATTTGTTCTGCACAATATATTTATATCTGAACATTCTGATAGAATAGGGAATCATGCTATTATATCTGTCATATCTATTCTATACAATACTTTTCTATCGGAACATCCTGTAATGTCGCCCCCGCCCGAGGTCAATCGGTCATACGGTCATCTTTCAGAAGGTCAATCTCAGGTCACTAGCATCACTGTGAACATCTGTTAACCTATACATTGAACCATAGTTCTTACCGTAACCCTAACCCGGTCAGTAGCCAGCTGTACACAAAAAAATCCAACTTCATCAGTGAGCTGTCTAATCTAAGACAGGTTGATTGATGCCACAGCATCCACCACCAGCCAGTCTACATTGGAGAGACTGTAGATACCATAAACTGCCACAGGGAGGCACTGTCTTACTCCTACCAATATGTCTCCTTTAGAAATATAATTACTAGACTTGAACTTGAATGGGGATGTAAGTTCTAGTAAGTCTGGTTCTACAATGCTTCCAAGGGGTGACGTTTCCCCAGATCTAGGATCATATGCCCGTCACCTGATCATAACCTGAACCATTTGCATTCGCCCACCTTCCCCTTAAGGCGGTCCATGTCCTTGAGCAGTCGCGCCTTCTCCTCCTCCAGGTCATTGCGGTAGCGTGTGTTCACCTCCAGGGAAGCCTCGCTCATCGACAGCTTCTTCAGTGAGTCGGCGAGTTCTTGCTGCAGCTGCCTCAAACTGGTCTGTGGGCCATGAAAAAGTATGAGCAAAATAACGTTTTCTTTGTTAAACAGAGAGACTGAACTTTTCCGGGCTGGTAGAGAGAGAGCGCAGGGGGGTGATTAAGACAAGCTAATCCTCTTATGTAGTAGAAAACGGGAGGATGGGAAGCGCCACAAAACTACACTAGTAGATCATGAGAAGCGTAGGTTGAAGGTGCTCTTTGACTTGCAGCTATTAGTGGCTAAAGTTAGCTTCCGTTTGTAGTGGATGTTATAGAGGTGACGTGTTTACTTATTCTACATGTCTGAGGCATGTTTGTTCTACATTAAATAGTTATATCTGTACATTCCACAGCGTAGTGCCCTGCTGAATGCTATCCTGTTCTCTATCCTGGGCCCTGTTCAAATTCTAATCAAGCTGCATCCTTCCTCATTTTTTGAAGTAGTCACTGATTAGAAATGACTGAACAGGTGAAAACCATGGTTTGGAGGCCTTGCATTCACCAATCTAATATCTAATCTGTGATTATTTCAATGAAGGAAGGATGCATTTTTTAGGGTATACATCAAAGCGTTTTTCTGTGATTACTTGAATACTATCTCCTTGCCTCCTTCTCAACCGTATTGTAGGAGGAATGTCTGAGGTCCCTCCCCTTATTCTTCTCCAATACCTTTTTGATGTGAGGAGAGAGAATGTGAGGAACCCAGGAAAGATGAAGTGAGAAAGAGCCTTTATTCTACATTATAGATTTAAACCACAACGTTGTGCCTTGCTGAATGCACCCCACCCCTATATCACACCTCTCTGTCGTTCTTCTCCTCCTCCAGCTTGTAGACCTGGTCGCGGAGGTCGGCAGCCTTGGTGGCCAGCTCCTTGCTCCTCTCCTCTACCAGCTGCACACGCTCCTCCCCGTCCGAGCGCAGCTTAGCCAGCAGGTCGCCAAAGCGCTCCTGGGCGTCCGTCACCGCCTTCTCCTTCGCCATCCCTTTGAATTTAATAAACTGTATTACTCCCATGGCACTCATCGTAAGAGTAGGGGGTGTTTACACTGGTGCCAACCTGGCTTCATTTTTATCATGGCCACCTAATCATCCCCCTCATTCCTAATTGGCATATCTCTCTCCACCATGCTAGCTGTGTGGTGAGTGTTCTGGCACAAATGGTTGCCATGCATCACCCAAGTGGGTGCCACATATTGGTAGTGGATGAGTCGAGTAAATCTCAATAATTTTGAGCACCTAGGTGGAAAAGCACTTATTCCATTTCATTATTATTATTGTAAATCCCCAAATGGGAACATGGATGTGTCACCAGCATGACAAAGTGAAGACATCTTTTTTAGAAATCTTTGCAAATTTATTGAAAATGAAATTCAGAAATCTCTCATTTACAAACGTATTCTCACCCGAGTCAACACTTTGTAGAAGCATCTTTGGCAGAGATTACATCTGAGTCTTTCTGGGTAAGTCTCTAAGAGTTTTCCAAACCTGGATTGTGTAAAATTTGCCCATTATTCTTTTCAGAATGTATCATTGCTAGACAACCATTTCCAGGTCTTGCCATAGATTTTTCAAGTAGATTTAAGTCAAAACTGTATCGGCCACTCAGGAACATTCACGGTCTTCTTGGTAAGCAACTCTAGCATAGTTTTCGTCTTGTGTTTTAGGTTAATGCCACCACTATGCTTGAAAATATGGAGAGTGGTAACCAGTATTGGATTTGCCCCAAACATAAGACTTTGCATTCAGGACAAAAAGTTAATGGCTTTGCCACATTTTTTTGCAGTATTACTTTAGTGCATTGTTGCAAACAGGAAGCATGTTTTGGAATATTCGTATTCTGTACAGACTTCCTTCTTTTCACTCTGTCAATTAGGTTGGTAATTGTGGCATAACTATAATGTTGTTGATCCATCCTCAATTCCCTCCTATCACATCCATTAAACTCTAACTGTTTTAAAGTCAATCCATGAGCGGTTTCCTTCCTCTCTGGCAACTGAGTTAGGAAGGACGCCTGTATCTTTGTAATGACTGGGTATATTGATACACCATCCAAAGTGTAATTAACTTCATGCTCAACGGGATAGTCAATGTCTGCTTTTTAATATTTACCCATCTAACACTAGGTGCCCTTTGTGAGGCATTACAAAACCTCCCTGGTCTTTGTGGTTGAATCTGTGCTTGAAATTAACTGCTCGACTGAGGGACCTTGTAGATAATTGTATGTGTGGGGTACAGAGATGAGGTAGTCGTTAAAAAATTATGCTAAAATCCATGCAACTTATTATGTGACTTGTGAAGGACATTTTTACTCCTGAACTTATTTAGGCTTGCCATAACAAAGAGGTTGAATACTTATTGACTCACAGCATTTCAGTTTTTCATTTGTAAACATTTTGAAGAACATAATTCCACTTTGACATTACAGGTTTTGTGTGTAGGCCAGTGACACAAAATCTAAATTTAATTCATTTTAAATTCAGCCTGTAACAACAAAATGTGGTAAAAGTCAAGGGGTGTGAATAGTTTCTCAAGGCACTTAGTGTCAGAAGACTTAGCACTGACGGCTGATGAAACAAGAACAATACATGATGTTGCCAATAGATTCAATAGGATAAACTTCAAGCAAATGAATTAAATAGAATAAGTTAGATCAATGCATTAGAAAATCATCAGTGATCTCAGCTCATATAAAGTAACCAGTACTGATGCAAAGTGCAGGTACATAATTATAGCACCACCTGGATAATATGCATTAAAAAGCAAGGGAACTGTACAATACAATATCAACACATTAAATATCAACACATTCTTCCCAGTCAGTGGTGTCATGTCAGCTGAAGCTAGGGGTTGGCAGAATGATGTCTGGACCTCTGTCTCCTCCCATCACAAATCAAGACACAGGCTGAGGCAGGCAAGAGAGATCAGGGAGTTCTTCAATAATGGACTACTGGAATAACTATTGAAGTCTATTCAAAATTGTTGGTCTTAAGCTAGGGGATGGTGAATTCAATTGCTTGCCACTCCTAAAAGACATGGTCCACCTTAGGATACACATAAAATACATTGGTTAAAAACTCTGCAATTGCATGCACCTTTGTTCTGGGCCTCCTCCAGCTGTTGCCTCAGCAGCATGGCCTCGCTCTGTGCCGCCGCCAGCCTCTCCTGCAGCGTCTCCTGCCGGGCGCACACTCTCCCAGCCTGCTCCCTCTCCGTCTGTAGAGTTGCCTCAAGCTCCTTCACTCGCCCCCCTATTTGCTCCTTGTCCCTCTGCAGCGTGGCGACCACATGCTCCATCTCGGCAAGCGACATTGTGACGCGGTGCACCTCATTTTCGAGGCCGTTTGCACGTGATTCTGCCTTAGCGAGTTTCTGCGACAGCCCACCCACCGCCTCGCGTTTGTTCGCTGCCTCGCCCGTAAGCTTGTCCTGGGCACGCTGGTGCCCCTCACGCTCGCGATGAAGAGCTCTTTCGGCGTCAGCGCGTGCCACCTGGCATCTCTCTGCCTCCTGAAGAGCGCCAGTCAGCCGCGTCCTCGCTGACTCACCTTCGGCTTCCAGCTGCTCCCTCACCTGGCGCTCGTGCTCCAGCCGTGTGGAAGCCACAGCCAGTTCGGCCTTGACGGCGGTCACCTGGCTGGTGTACTGGTAGACTGTCTGGGCCAGCGCCTCCTCGTTGAGTTTGAGGTCGCGCCGGGCATCCTCTAGGCGCTCCCTCAAAGCCTCGCTCTCCTCGGAGCGGCGGGACTCCTCCTGGCGACTGTGGGAGCAGGAGCGCTCCAGCTCAGCTCTCAGGGAGCTCAGCTCGTCCTGGAGCACAGAGCTCTGCTGCAGCAGCTCCCTCTCTCGGTCAGTGGCCTCCGTCAACTGGGACAGGGCCTGACAAGTGAGAACAGCAGCAGAGGTGACACAGCACACTAAACATCACTTTCAATGGCGAACATGAAAAAAGACGGCAGAATTCAGTTATGACATCATTGTTCTAGCATTATCCACTGAGTTTTTAAAACTAAAGCACATGATATGGTTCAATGTGCCAATAAAATTATCTCCATCTTCTTTAGTTTCATTTAATTGCCGTCATCTTGAAGCTAAAATTGGGATCATGTAAACTCTGCTAATGGCCATACAGAAAAAAAAAGTGTAACGGAGAGCAATGTACAATACTGAGAACTTTGCAAAATTGCATGGGGCCGCCATCTTTATGCACCTCTGCTATTAGAGCCGGACCGGAATCTCTGCTTCAAGATTGTATTGATCACCCAGACTGGGATATGTTCTGGGTTGCCACCGAGAATAACATTGACGTACACTACCGTTCAAAAGTTTGGGGTCACTTAGAAATGTCCTTGTTTTTGAAAGAAAAGCAAGTTTTTTTGTCCATTAAAATAACACCAAATTGACTAGAAATAAAGTCTAGACATTGTTAATGTTGTAAATGACTATTGCATGTTACTGCAATACAGATAGATTGTGAACAATGCAGTTTCAAATTTACTTTAAGACTAAGTTGAATTCATTCAGCCAGCAGACTCCCCATTCTTGTTAATTAGTGTGCTTGATCAAACATTTCCACATAAATCTAATCCACTGCCATAGATGAAAACATTTTTAGTTTAGATTACCTTCTTAGGTAGAACTTAGTGTTTTGTATTAACTTTCGTATTTTTGGTGGTTATCATGTAAATGTTCTTAAATTATGTTAATTGGAATATGTAGCTAAGGGCCCAGTGCCGTCAGAATAAATGTTTTGCTGTGTATTGTGTCATATTTTTATTTCCTGATAGTTGCTGGTTGAAAATACAATCTTCACAGGACCTTCTAATCAGCAGGTCTGCATGGGTTTCAGCTTTCAATGGTGACATCACCATGCAGTAAATTGTGCTCCTGGGTGACGCAGCAGTCTAAGGCACTGCATCCCAGTGCTAGAGGCGTCACTACAGACCCTGGTTCGATTCCAGGCTGTATCACAACCGGCTGTGATTGGGAGTCCCATAGGGCGGCGCACAATTGGCCCAGCGTAAACCGGGTTAGGGTTTGGCCGGGGTAAATAAGAATTTATTCTTAAATGTTCAATAAAATAAATAAAAAATGGTTAATAGACTAACACCAAAGAGAGATCCAAATAACAGCTCGTTATTCCCCCCTCCCCCCCAGTCCGACCCTGGGTTTATAAGTGCGGATATTGACTCTGCCGCTCGAGCATGCTTTTGGGGCACAGTCGATAGCGCGCTGGACTTCGGGCTAGAAGGTCAAGGGGTCGAGGCCTGCTCCCTGCCCGTTTCATTACAGTATGTTACCTCGTTGCTCTTACTGATGGTCCTCCTGTTCTCCTCCTCGATCTGCTGCTGCTTGCGGAGGTGATTGTTGAGGAGGGTCTCCGACAAAGCTCGGGCACCTCGCTCCTGGGTCAACAGCCTCTGGGTCTCGCTGCGGTCCTCCTCCGACTAGGGGATGACACAAACATACAGGCTAAATTCATACTCATTCACGTCATTAATAGTCTGTTATTGAGCACACAGCATTTAAGAGAAGATATGGAGAAAGGTGTATTGATGTGGTTCTGAGTGATTGTTTATAATACTCTCATGACACCTGTGGTATGTGTGTGGCAATGGCGGAATAACATTAAAAACTCGCTAAATATGATTGATGGTGATGGTCATTTTTGCTCGCTGTAACCAACAAAATAATACATGGTAACAGGAGTGGAAATCGTGTTTTTTCTGTGAATGTTGGAGTTTAATTTAATTTTGTAGACCTAACCTCATCTATATGTCGAGATCAGATTGCGTTTGATATAAATTACTCCAGAGTTAGAGAAAGATTTCTGCAGGAAAGTAAGTTACATTTGGACAGTGCAGTAAAAATTCAGGCAAATGAGCTGTCACAAATACATATTAACACCTTTTGCTCCACACCAGCAAACACTGCTATGGAGGTAGAAAGCAGAGCAGTGGATTTTGTAGACAAGGAAACGAGGGGGCACAATGAGCAAAGGAGCCACAAGCAATATGATTGTAATAGGTGTGGCACCAGGCCATGAAGTGCCCTGCTGTTGGAAAACTTTGCAACAAGACCAAGGGGAAGTAATTTTGGAAAAATGTGTTTAGCAAAAGGACAAGTATGGGACTTTGTGGGCACTGTGGATTGCATGGAGGATGTGCAAGAACCATTACAGGTCCATACTGTAGCTAGTGACCACTTGGTTGTACCACTCGTGGTCAATGGTACAATTTTGACCTTAAAGCTGGATGCAGGGGCTAAAGCCCACCTGATCAATGAGGGATTTTCATGAGCTAAAGCACAAACCAGCAATCATGCAAAAAGATGTCTCTCTGGCCAAGCAATTGAGACTAAAGGTTTGTGTCGGCTAACTGTAAAGAGGGAAAACAAGAAGCCACACACTTATGTTTGATTGTACCAGAGGGGCATGATTCTCTTTTGGGGGATAAAGCATGTGGATCGTTGGGAGTGGGTAAGCGAGTGTACACCATTAATTTCTGACTGGCTGCACAGTGTTCAACAAGTAATCAAAATGGTGAGGAGATTGCACAAATATATTCTGATGTGTTCACAGGATTTGGAGCAATGCCTCTCATTTACTCTATTACTCTCGCAGAGAATGCCAAGCCAGTGATTCATGCACCACGCAGAGTTCCAGTGCCAATACGGAAGGATTTAAAGATGGAGATCGGGAAGAATAGTGAAACTCAATGTGCTCGTGAAAACAGAGGAGCCAATAGACGAGGTCAATTCCATGCTGTGTGTTCGGAAAAGGAACGGAGATCTGAGAGTCTGTATGGACCCCAAGGACCTTAATAAATGTATCAAAAAGGATGTTCAGATACCTAAGAGGGAGGACAGTGTGTGAAATGGCGGGTGCACACTATTTCTGAAAATTGGATGCTTCAAATTAGAGGTTGAGCGATTAATCGGAATGGCCGATTTCAAGTTTTCATAATCTGTATTTTTGGACACCGATTATGGCCGATTACAATGCACTCCACGAGGAGACTGCGTGGCAGGCTGACTACCTCTTACACGAGTGCAGCAAGGAGCTAAGGTAAGGTGCTAGCTAGCATTAAACGTATCTTAAAAAACGATCAAACATAATCACTAGTTAACCACACATGGTTGATGATATTACTAGTTTATCTAGCTTGTCCTGCATTGCATATAATCGATGCAGTGCCTGTTAATTTATCATCGAATCACAGCCTACTTCGCCAAATGGGTGGTGATGATTTAACAAGCGCATTCACGACAAAAAGCACTGTCGTTGCACCAATGTATACCTAACCATAAACATCAATGCCTTTCTTAAAATCAACACACAAGTATATATTTTTTAAACCTGCATACTTAGTTAATATTGCCTGCTAACATGAATTTAGTTTAACTAGGAAAAATTGTGTCACTTCTGTTGCGTTCTGTGCAGCAGTTTGGGCTGCCTGGCTCGTTGTGAACTGTGTGAAGACCATTTCTTCCTAACAAAGACTGTAATTAATTTGCCAGAATTGTACATAATTATGACATAACATTGAAGGTTGTATAATGTAACAGCAATATTTAGACTTAGGAATGTCACCCATTAGATAAAATACGGAACGGCTCTGTATTTCACTGAAAGAATAAATGTTTTGTTTTTGAAATGATAGTTTCTGGTTTTGACCATATTAATGAGCTATGGCTTGTATTTCTGTGTTATTATATTATAATTAAGTCTATGATTTGATATTTGATAGAGCAGTCTGACTGAGCGGTGGTAGCGAGCAGCAGCCTCGTAAGAATTCATTCAAACAGCACGTTCCTGCATTTGCCAGCAGCTCTTCGCTGTGCTTTAAGCATTGAACTGTTTATGACTTCAAGCCTATCAACTCCCGAGATTAGGCTGGCAATACTAAAGTACCTATAAGAACATCCAATAGTCAAAGGAATATGAAATACAAATGGTATAGAGAAAAAAAATCCTATAATTCTTAAAATACCTACAACCTAAAACTTCTTACCTGGGAATATTGAAGACTTATGTTAAAAAGGAACCACCAGCTTTCATATGTTCTCATGTAAGGAAGGAACTTAAATGTTAGCTTTTTTACATGGCACATATTGCACTTCCTTCTCCAACACTTTGTTTTTGCATTATTTAAACCAAAAATTTAACATGTTTCATTATTTATTTGAGACTAAATAGATTTGTATTAATGTATTATATTAAGTTAAAATAAGTGTTCATTCAGTATTGTTGTAATTGTCATTATTACAAATAAAAAATAAAAATTGGCCGATTGATAGGTATCGGCTTTTTTTGGTCCTCCAATAATCGGTATTGGCGTTGAAAAATCATAGTCGGCCGACCTCTAACCTGTGGTATATGTGTGGCAATGGCTGAATAACATTAAAAACTTGTTAACTATGATTGATGGTGATGGTCGTCTTTGCTCGTGGTAACCAACAAAGTAATACAGAAGGTTGTACACTACTAGATGTTGTAGACCAGTCCTTATTGACGTTTTACCACTTTTTTTATTTGACCTTTATTTAACCAGGCAAGTCAGTTAAGAACACATTCTTATTTTCAATGACGGCCTGGGAACAGTGGGTTAACTGCCTGTTCAGGGGCAGAACGACAGATTTGTACCTTGTCAGCTTGGGGGTTTGAACTCGCAACCTTTCCTGTTACTAGTCCAACGCTCTAACCACTAGGCTACGCTGCCGCCCCACTGACCAATATAAAGCGCTAGGTCAGGGGTCATCTACAAAGTACAACATAGTGTAATCAAGGTATAAAACAATTATGTTATTATCATAATTTAAATAGGAAGAGGAGGGCTTAGTGAAAGAGAGAAAAAGAGTCAGAGTGCATTCTACCTGTTTCATGTTGTTAAGGATGGCCCTCATCTCCAGCTCCAGGTTCCTCATGGCCAGTTCCACCTTGTGCTTCTCCTCTGCCTCGGCCCGTAGCTCCTCCTCCTTCCTCCGCAGCATCTCCCGGTTCTTGTCATACAGCATGGAGGCGTTCCGGTGCTTCTCCTGCTCCTGCTTCAGCTGGAACCTACAGCACATAGGGCAGAGAGATGGAACACAGAGAAAGCAGTGGGTCACATCTACACTTAGTGTGTTAGCAGAGACAGAGTGAGAGGAGAGATGATAAAAATCAAAGGTGACAGAGAAAGATTTGAAAGAGCATAAAAATATGAAAAAGGTTCATTGAGAGGGAGAGAAAAAAAACAAATTGTCTCACAGAACGACAAAAAAGACCTCAACTCTTTGGCTAACTTACTTCAAGTTGTTGAGGTCCGTGTCCAGCTCAAGCTGCCGGTGATCCAGGGCCTGCTTGCTGTCCCGGCTTTCCTCCAGTGAGGCCATCAGCTCGCGCTTCTCGACCTCCAGCTGGCTCACCTTGTCAGAGAGGTGCCCATGGCGGCCCCGCTCCCTCTGGATCGTGCGCTCATACTCGTGGAACATGTTCTGGAGCTTCACGATGCTCACAGAGTCTGAAGGGACAGAGGGGTGGGAGGGGACTAGGGTTAGAGCCTTGGGGTCTTCCTCAATTCATCTTTCCTGGATTTCTCGCCTCCTTCTCAAAATGCATTGGAGATAAATGTCAAAGGGGAGGGACCTTGGATCTTCTCCTCAAATATGAAGGAGGCAAGGAGATAGAATGCGAGGAATCATGGAAAGACAGTTTGAGATAGAGCCTAGGATGGATTTTGGGCCATGTGTACCTAAAGTGGCAGAATCGAGCTGTTTGATGAGAAAAGAGGCGTGACGGTAGCCAGAGGTGGGGTCTTCGAGGTCAGATGTGGCCGTGTCCGATGACTGTGTGAGCTCATCAAAGTCCTCCGCCATCTCAATCTCGCCAGCAGTCTGAGGTTGGGGACGCAACATAAAACAGATCAAAGATTTACACTACATACTAACTTTTACACATGGATATAGTGTATGTTTGAATGTAATTTGTTAATTCTTTACTAAACTCATGATATTTTCTTTAAGGGACACTGCACTCCAAAATCAACATTTGTCAGATTTTTTCAGACCTCAAAAGTCCACATCCCAAGTCATCAGTTTAGAACTGAGGGGTTTGACATTAAACTCTAAGTATCTAAAATTGATTGTGTAACTCAATGAAGTCACTTAAAGTCACGTAAAAAAATGTAGCACATTAATTGGAAAGGAAATGCAGAGATATTTCATTTACATAAGTATTCACATCCCTGAGTGTCAGAATCATCTTTGGCAGTGATTAAAGCTATGAATCTTTCTGGGTACGTCTCTAAGAGCTTTGCACATCTGAATTGTACAATATTTGCCCAGAATTATTTTCAGAATTCTTCCAGCTCTGTCAAATTTGTTGTAGATCATTGCTAAACAACAATTTTCAAGTCTTGCCAAACATTTTCATGCAGAATTAAGTCAAAACTGTAACTTGGCCACTCAGGAACATTCCCTGTCTCTTGGTAAGCAACTCCAGTGTCGACTTGGCCTTGGGATTTAGGTTATTGTCCTACTGAAAGGTGAATTAATCTCCCAACGTCTGATGGAAAGCAGACAACCAGGTTCTCTTCTAGGATTTTGCCTGTGCTTAGCTCCATTCCGTTTCTTTATCCTGAAAAACTTCCCATCATCACACCTATAGCACAATAAATAAATTACACATTGTGAACATCAGTTTTTTGGACCCAACTTGCTTACAACTTATTCCATGTGGTTTATTCCTTCAGACTCCATGAAATGACTACGTCTTCTAAATATTTGGTCACATGATTCATTTTGTGTATTGTTTCCTAGAAACAAGGGGTTGTTCAACTTACCCTTTGGCACAACTTACCCAACTCTCCCCAAAGGTACCATTGATTTGCATTGGATTTTTGCCACAAACCCTAAAATGTTTAAAAAAATAATAATAATTCCCTGTGCCAAGTAAGAAAATGTAGATGATAGCCTATAATTAAAGTAACCTAATAATACAACATTTAAAACATCTATCCAGGGAATGCATGATTGATATTTTGATGTGCAACCTGTCAAAATAGGATCCAGAATGATCAGATTTCCTTTGATCTCTTTAGAGATGAATTTGCTTATATCTTTGTGCATAGGCTATAGGCTACAGCTGTCTCCACATGCTTCAAGATGTTCCTTGTTCCTGTACCCAAGGCAAAGGTAACTGAACTAAATGACTATCACTAATAGACTCACTTCTGTCATCATGAAGTGCTTTGAGAGACTAGTCAAGGATCATATCATCTCCACCTTACCTGTCACCCTAGACCCACTTCAATTTGCTTAACGCAAATGCAATCGCCATCACGCTGCCCTAACCCATCGGGACAAGAGGAATAACAATGAGGTCGATGGACGATTAATTAGGGCCGATTTCAAGTTTTCATAACAATCGGTAATGATTATTTTTGGACACCGATTATGGCCAATTACATTGCACTGCGTGGCAGGCTGACTACCAGTTATGAGAGTGCAGCAAGGAGCCAAGGGAAGGTGCTTGCTAGCAATAAACTTATCTTATAAAAAACAATCAATCTTAACATAATCGCTAGTTAAACTAGTAATATCATCAACCATGTATGGTTATCTAGGTTATCCTGCATTGCATATAATCGATGCGGTGCCTGTTAACTTCATATGGCTGCAGGGGCAGTATTGAGTAGCTTGGATGAAAAGGTGCCCATTGTAAACAGCCAGCTCCTCAGTCTCAGTTGCTAATATATGCATATTATTATTAGTATTGGATAGAAAACACTCTAAAGTTTACAAAAATGTCAAAATATTGTCTGTGAGTATAACAAAACTGATATTGCAGGAAAACTGCAATCCACTCAGAGCATGGCTGGCCCTTGGATGTACACAGAGAGCAAACATTAATAATATGCATGTCAATCTCTCCTGGCGCAAAGTGGAGGAGAGATAATCTTAAATCACTACTTGTATTTGTGGGAGGTATTGACATGTTGAATGCACCGAACAGTAGTTTGAACTACTGACACCCATGCATACCCCACAAGACATACAACCAGAGCTTTCTTCACAGTCCCAAAGTCCAGAAGAGACTACGGGAGGCGCACAGTACTACATAGAGTAATGACTACATGAAACTCTATTCCACATCAAGTAGCTTATGCCAGCAGTAAAATTTGATTAAAAAAAAAAAAAACACCTTAAAGTACAACGGAACTGTGAAGCAACACAAAGAGACACATGCATACAAACACACGTTTATACTATACACACACGTACACATGGATTTTGTGTTATAGATATGTGGTAGTAGAGCAGAGGCCTGAGGGCACACACTTAATATGTTGTGAAATCTGTTATGACTATATTGTAATGTTTTTTTTTTTAAATGTACAACTGCCTTAATATTGCTGGACCCCAGGAAGAGTAGCTGTTATCTTGGCAGCAGCTAATGGGGATCCATAATACATACAAATACTTGATGAGGCCTATTCACCGTAAATGACGCGCTCCACTCTGCGGGCACATCAAAACCATACATCATAGCCTAAAGTGGTGCCATTCCTTCAATATTAATTAAGAGTTGATAAATTATATACTCACAGAAAGCTGTGCCTCTTCTCTATGTTACTAGAACAACAGTAGTTGCTTTGAATACTGTATTTATCCTGTAATTCTATTTTGAGCAACGGTCATATGCTTGTGCATATCAAAATACAGCTCTCCCTCCGTGCGCACTCTAGTGGGTAGAGGGAGTGAGAGTGCCTCGAACACACAGCAGTCAAAAGGGAAACGGGGACAGGCTGATACTTTTATAGTAGGAATCAACATCATGCATAGGCTATTACTGTTGACCAAATAATGGTTTTAAACAGTCTACAGGAACGTTCTGTAGAAAAATAACTGAACATTACCGACGTAAGCAAAATGATTTGGTAAGAGGAAGGCAGTGTCGGTGTCAGTAATTTTTGGTTAATCGTCCCAGCTCTAGTGAACTAAGTGTTTATCATTTCCATTAATTTTGTACTGTGGTAGATCTACAAAACAGATAGCCTAGACATGAATTCACAACCTTTGATTTTGGAGTGTAATGTACCTTAAAAAAAGTGGAGGGGAAAAAAGACCAAAAGAAAAATGACGATGCCAGAAGTTTACCTTGTCTTTCTGATGCCATGCAGAGAGAGCCCTGACAACGACAAACAAACAAACAAACAGAACAAGAGTCGGAAAGATTATTTTGGAAAACGTCACGAATGCTCGCTCCTCAAGCTCTCCGACGAGCAGCACGACATATTTTGTAGAAGCGCGATGGTATAACACAGTAAACCTTTTAAAATGATCAGTTTAAGAGTTTGACATGCACCCTTTTTTAAAGCAGAAGATAGAGAGATAACAGATTAAGTCAAAAGACAAGTCCAGATCATATCCCACCACCAATCATTAAACTGTCAGAGTTAGTGACATCGTCAGTTATGTAAAATGGCATACTGCATATATACCTTCCATCATCGTCCGACACTTCACTTAAAGTACTATCGTCAAACACTGAGAGAGGGTCTCCTGTGTTAACATGGTTAGCTGCCTGGGGGGCTCGGCCATGCCTGGCTCCCCCCAGAAAGGGACACTGTAAGGTGGCCTCGTTAGATACAGCTCTCCCCTCCTCCTTCTTCTGCTGCTGATGTAGTTGGTCCTCCAGGGCCCTGTCAGCGCATTAGGGAGAGCATAGACCTAGCGGTGAACGTCATGCCCCATGACATGTAGCCGTAGCCAATAGCTGGGAATATGGTTGATTGCTCTGGAGTGGGAGGTGTCATTTAAGCAGTGGCAGCAAGGTAAAGGACAGGGGATGGAATCAAAACTAAACCAAAGTACAGCTGTAACAAGGGATTGTCTTAGAGTGGACCAGTGTATGATAATGGAATATGCCCGTCTGCCAGCTGGTATAAATTCGACCCTTGGATGAGTATAAGCAAGGAAGTGGCAGTGTTTCCACTATATTGCTTTCACCTTACAGAGCTGCATTTATCGAAATGGGTTGGGCCAAGGGTGAGCAGTAGGGAGATAATTGTAACCGAATGTCTTTGGTTGCCTTTGGACTGCTGGTCTTTAGGTGACAATTACAACTAATATCTGAGCTCATTTGATCCCACTCTTGCAAATAACTGCTCCAAGCCTTATAGGCCTCTTGATTCTGTCAGTCATGTTTTGATTGTCCTCTGTCCTTCAGGAACCTTATTGCCTGGCTCCTAAATCTATGCACAATAACAAAGCAAAGGGTATTAATTGGGGTGGGGCTAAATCTAAACAAAGACGCATACCTCTTTGGACTTTTGGACCCGTGTCTTTGGGTAATACGGTCTGTTGCTCTGAGCTGATGTTCACTGTCTGTTGCTCCATTTCCACTGCGTGACACTTTAGGGTGTCCTAAACTGGTCTCAGGTTTCTCCTCTTCTTTGTCTAGTTCACGTTCACATCGCCTGCTCATTGATCCTCCAGCAACCCGTGAGGCACTTGATTTTTGCAGCACCTCCATGTTGGCCTTTGTCTCGTCTTCGCCCACCTGAAAAGACAGGGTAAATGTTTAATGATCAAAGCTGCAGAATTAACATCACATACTATTTGAGAATGGTAAGTTTAAGCAGGCCTTTAAAATGTGTTTTGGAGCAGGTATACTACCATACATAATTGAGTCTGTCACCCCTCTCCTGAGAGACCTAACACCTTCATGTAATATGCTCCAAATAGCACCCTATACCCTAGATAGTACACTAATTTAGACCAAAAGTAGTGCACAGTAGGGAATAGGGTTCCATTTGGATGCAACTATTAGTTAGGCTTAATTACAGGGATGCCACAGCTTTACAGGCAGCTCCATTCCTATGCAATACTATACAGCTACGTTAACCTTTCACAGAGCAGACATTATCCAAAATGCCTGGAAAAACACATTCAAAAGGCTGGCCAAAATGTTTTGGTTAAGGGTGTTTTCAAATTAATTTAGTTGGATTTGAAATTCTAACTTGAAATACCTTACACTATTAGAACTGCGTGGATGGAACTGCTTGCTGTTTGAGGTTTAAGGCTGGATTTCTATACAGCACTGTGACATCGACTGATGTATTTATAAAGCCTTATTTACATTTGATTAATTGATTTATTGCATCTACTGAGTGAGAAAGGGGAGTGCAGAACGGTCTGGTTTCAGTCACAGATAAGGTCGAACAGCAATGAGTTAGGGGGGAGAGAGGAATTCGGTCCGAGGTCAGATGAAGTGAGAAAGAACAATTACCACTAAAGTCCTGCCTAGCAACAGATGTATTGGCTATCCAGATGTGCAAGGAGGACACTCAGCCTCGAAGGAGGGTATAAATATATGTACTTGTGTAAACATGTGTAAACTTCCTTACCTAGAAATCATCAGCATTTTCATACAAAAACAAACGGATAAGGACAGAAAGCAAACCATGCTTTGGTTTTTGTTAAACTAGCCACTGCCCCAAACGCTAATATTAGCATTTGACCAATGTAAGTCAATGTCCTTCAAGTTAGCATGCCCAAATCATCAAACATTATTTTTGATTTTTTTAAATGATTTATTAACTCAACAACTTGGTTTGAAGATACTTTGAGATGATTGGAGCATGCCATCTAGGGGACATTGGCTTACATTGGGCTTTGTTCGAAAATGCTAACATTAGCTAATAATTGCAGATTTGGCTGAACTAACGCTTTAATGTCATCACAAAAACATGCATAAAACACTGCACAAATGAAACAACCGCTACACCAACACATCAGTCCAACTTGGCTTCTTTTCATAGAAAAGAAAGGTGTTTCTATAGGTAAACCTTTACCACTTCAAATCACACCAGCTAGGGAAAATGAGCAAATGAGAAATGACCAGAGTAGCAAACAACTGTTTTCTCAACATGTGGCTGCATGCAAAGCACACCGATGGAGAAAAAGACCCAACAATAAACAAAACCAATCACTACAAGAGAAGATGGATGGACGATGCCCCTTTGAGTGTGGATGAGGCGTTGGTGAAATCCTGGGAGTACACGCTACTACAGCTGAGAGAGAGAAAAAGAAAGAAAGAAAGAAAGAAAGAAAGAAAGATAGAGAAAAAAGAAAGAAAAATCTTCCTGAGGCCTGTGTGTGACTGACATTTATAGTGCTGATCTTTAATGTCAATCAGCTTAAAGTAGGAAAGGAGAGAGGAGATTTAAACGAGGCCAATGAGGTGTTAAATGTCACTCTGCACCTCATTAGGTGAGGGAGTGGTTGATGAAGTGAAGAACTGGCGCGGACAATGAGAAAAATAACACTCACTTTGCTTCATGAAAAAAATGATTAAATGTCGACCATTTCCAATAAAATAAAAGAGGAATGGCAGAAAGTAGAAAAAAAAGAAAAAAAATAGAAAAAAAAGAGTGAAACAGGTTGTCTACAAGAGGTATTTCCCTGGCATTGTTTTTTTTTTTCACAGAAGTGATGGAATGGAAAAAGCGGAGAAAGAAAAAGCGAGACAGAACAAGAAAGAGTTGGGGGACTAACGGGAGCGAGGGCAGTCATAATCCTCTACCTCTTTCCAGAGCAGGGCCTTCTCTTTCTCCAAATCCAGGAACACAACCTTCAGCATCCCTACCTCGTGCTTGAACCTCTGTAGGTCCTCTTCCAGCTCTTCGTCTGAGGGAAGTAAAGGAGCTGGGGGACACACATTGCTCAATGAGGAGGGCTGAGACTGGGAGGGACACACTTCAGGTTCTTCTTCATACATGGAGGGGCTCGTCTCATCGCCCTGTTGGACTTGCCCTGGCCAACGGTCCTCTGCGGCAGGCTTTGGTTTGGTACTGGCATCTTTGTCTGGGCTAGGGTTGGACTTTCCTTTGTTCAAGGACGAATCCATATGAACATTGTCTGATTTGAGATCCACTGAGGCTGCATTGCAATCTGTGAAAGTCTTGGTGCCATCATCGACATTGTAGTCTACTTCTCGCTCTCTGTCGATTTCCCCAAACAGTTGAGGCAAAGCAGACCTGTTCTCTGGCTCAATGCCACAGAGGAGCTCCAGGTCCCCCATCTCACTGTCCTCGGCACTGGGGGAGAGGTCGGGACTCCCGGGGGTGTCACCATGCTGAGTCCTGTCTTCGCATAGGGAGTTGTCAGCCGACTCGGTCAGAGAGTCCTCCAGCCCGGACCCCCTCTGCTCAAGAATGGTCAGCAGGACTGCATTGCTGCTACTCCTCCTTGCCCTGCTCAACAGACAGACTTTAGGCTCCCCCACCTCTTCGTTGCTCGACTCTTCCTCAGTGGTTCTGGCGGGAGATTCAACTATCTCTACGTTCTCCTCCTGTTTTTCTTCTTCTGTAGTTTCGTCAGAGGCGGATTCAGCTGGAAGTTTTCCAAATTTCTGCTTCAGTTCGGCCGCAACGTTCCTGTAGGAGGACTTAACCTCCCTCTTCTCTAACTCCACCCAGATCTTCCCATAACGTTTCTCCCAGCCTGGCTCTTCCTCTTTACAGTCTCCCTCTCTTTCTCTAACTACATATCTCCCTTCTTTCTCTTTGTCCTCTTCCTGCTCCTCCCCAGTTTGGGACCCGACAGGGACAAGGTGGTACCGGTTACTTACGTCGAACTCTGATGCAACATCTTTCTCCTTTGATGGCATGAGTAGACAAAGGAAATGGTGTTAACACAGACGCCTACAATGGGATCTACAATTAGGGTATACAAAGCATGAATGTTCACAAAAACACTGAAAACGCCAACATTAAAAACCAATTGTGTGTAGGGGCATGCAGGTAACATTCAAACTTGTACCACTTTGCCACAATAACAAGACTAATATTTCATACATTTCATAAAATAGTCAGTGGCCAGCAGTCAAAATTTGGAACATTATGTACTAATGATAAACATTTTCTGATTTTAAACAGGTTCTGGTTGAAAAGATGGGAAGTCATATAGCCGTTGTTACAACCAGAGAGAACATAGATATTTTGGTTATTATCTGTTCAGATAATCAATAATCAACCAGATAAATATGTATTTTTTGGATGCTAAAAAGACATCCACAAAATGTCCTTATACAAGCAATGAACTCAATGAGGTCATTGCAATTAGTTTTGCCTACTGGTTGAGAGAGGGACTACATTGGTGGTTCATAAGCCAGTCTGTTGTGAAGGGGATGATGGCAGATGAGATGGGTGATGCAGATGAAATGTAGCTATGCCAGGTGAATGACGGGCTTTATTGTAAGGTAGGGGAATGCTGTACACTACAGTAATATGATATACAAAATGTGACGAGGGGGTGTGGAGGTAGTCATGGCCAAACGGTCATGATTTTAACATCTAGATTTTAATTAGTGTGAGTTTCGGCTATTCCTTCCAAAATGTTTATACTATTTTTGGGTTGCACCTCGTCGCATATTGGTTGAGCCCATTCTACTCCTCTCCAGGGTTGAGGTGGTAAAATAAGAAAGACTAAATCAATTTAAAGTAGGGGAATGTAGTGATTTGTGGGGGTAGGAGATTAGGTAAACTGGAGATGGTATTCTCTGACTAATGCCTCCACCTCTTGTGGCTGCTCCTCAGGCTCTCGACTGCTCTCACTCTCTTGCTTCACCGGTGAGGGCCTACGCATATAGTCACAATGGACCTCAGGATCTCGTCACAGTATCTCTGTGCATTCAAATTGCCATCGATAAAATGTAATTGTGTTCGTTGTCCGTAGCTTATGCCTGCACATACCATAACCTCACCTCCAACATGGGACACTGTTCACAATGTTAACATCAGCAAACCACACCCACATGACACCATACACGCTGTCTACCATCTGCCCGGTACAGTTGAAACTGAGCTTCATCTTCATCATACTTCTCCAGCTTGCCAGTGGCCATCGAATGTCAAAATCTTCCCACTGAATACCGTTACGACGCCGAACTGCAGTCAGGTCATGTTGCGTTTATATTTGTGTTCAGTATAGTTTTGCCTACTGTGTCAGTTAGGGGCTACATAGGGTGTTCATAAGGCAGTTTGTGGTGTAGTGGGCCATGAGAGACGAGATGCTGTAGAGGTGATGTAGATTATTTGTAACTATGCCGTGGGTATGATAGGCTATATTGTAAGATGGGGATTATACACTACTGTGAAGTAGAAAATGTGACGAGGTAGGTTAGAGGTGGTAAAGTAAAAAAGTTAGATATATTTTAAAGCAGGGAATATGTAGTGATTTGGCGGAAGGATGAGATGAGGTAAGCTGGAGAAGGTTTTCCCTGACTAAGGCCCCCACCTCCTGTGCCTGCTCCTCGGGCTCTGGACTGCTTTCGCTCTCTTGCTTCACTGGTGAGGGCTCATGCAGAGGGTTATCTGCAGGGAGATAGAACCCGTTTTAACAAGAGCAGCAGTGGATGTACGTCTGCAAATAGTCAGTCTTAAATCAACGCTAATTAATTAGGTAAACTTTAGGTTACTCACTAGGTTTCAACACTGCGACGGTCTCTGTTACGTTTGGTAGTTGCTTCCCAGTCCTGACTGGGCTGGGGGTGGAGGTATTCACGTGGTTGGAATCCCAATTAAAGTCTAAGCACAAGGAAGAAAAAGTACATTTATGCACTGCTTACATCCTTGGCACCAATGGACAAAAAGCCCATCTAAAATTAGCCAGAAATACACTCAAAAGTACATGCAGTATCTATAATCTCCTTACTCCCTTACCTTCCTCACTCTCTGTTCTCTGGAGCAGCATCTTCCGAGCACAGGGCTGGGGTTGGGTTTGAGGGGTAAGGGAGCGCGGGCTGGCCAATGGGAGGGGTCTCTCCGAAAGAAAGTGTCTCTTCTCCTCAGGACCGCTCCTCTCCGCTATTAATGCATCTGGCTCCTGCTCCTGGACAGCCGGCAGAGGGACGGGGGATCGGGAAGAGGCCTCCTCCCTCAGCTCCTCGCCACCGGGGGAAGGCACTCCGTGGCCGGGGAGGGTTCTCCTGCTGGCGGTGCTGGCCGTGTCCCAATCAGAGGCATCTGCAGCAGCAACACGGAGACAACAGTCAGACAATCAGCATGTCTGAGCGGATCAATTTTAGCAAAGTAAGTAGCCTTACACGAGCCTTGGCTTGTTTGAGCCAGAACAGCTCATAGCAAGAGCCTATCTCCTGTTTCTGTAGCGTGAGGCAGCTTTATGTACACCCCCTGGACAGGACGCTATAGTCTAACACAGGGCCTTACCCCAAATCTAAAGTGGGGTCTGAAATTATTGACACCCTTGACAAAGATAAGCAATAATGACTGTATAAAATAAATTATTCAAATACTTAGCTATATTGTACACCAAAATTTTGGGAAATTAAATTATTTTAATTCTAATACAAATGCTCTGAGAAAGATATTTGGTTTAACTTCTTATGGATGGGGGCAATATTGAGTAGCTTGGATGAAGGTGCCCAGAGTTAACTGCCTGCTACTCAGGCCCAGAAGCTAAGCTAAGCTAAGATATATTATTAGTAGATTTGGATAGAAAACACTCTGAAGATTCTAAAACTGTTTGAATGATGTCTGTGAGTATAACAGAACTCATATGGCAGGCAAAAACCTGAGAAAAAATCCAAACAGGAAGTGGGAAATCTGAGGTTTGTAGGTTGTCAAGTCTTTGCCTATCCAATATTCAGTGGAAAGTTGGTCAGATTGCACTTCCTATGACTTCCACTAACTGTCAACAGTCTTTAGAACCTTGTTTCAGGATCCTACTGTGAAGGGGGAGCGATTAAGAGTAGTTTGAGTCAGGGGTCTAGCAGAATGCCATGAGCTAAGTCATGCGCGCTGCCGTGAGAGCTAGCTGCGTTCCTTTTCATTTCAAGGAAGGAATTGTCTGGTTGAAATATTATTGAAGATTTATGTTAAAAAACATCCTAAAGATTGATTCTATACATCAACTGACATGTTTCTACGAACCGCAAAATAACATTTTTGACTTTTGGTCTGGACTAAGTGTGCCTGCGCCTCATGAATTTGGATGTGTGAACTAAACGTGCAAACAAAAAGGAGGTAGTTGGACATAAATGATGGACTTTATCGAACAAAACAAACATTTATTGTGGAACTGGGATTCATGGGTGTGCATTCTGATGAAGATCAAAGGTAAGTGAATATTTATAATGCTATTTCTGACTTCTGTTGACTCCACAACATGGAGGGTATCTGTATGGCTTGTTTTGGTGTCTGAGCGCTGTACTCAGATTATTGCATGGTGTGCTTTTTCAAAATCTGACAGAGGTTGCATTGAGAAGTATATCTTTAATTCCATGTATAACAGATGTATTTTCATCAACATTTATGATGAGTATTTCTGTAAATTGATGTGGCTCTCTGCAAAATCACTGCATGTTCTGAACATAACACTCCAATGTAAACTGAGATTTTTGGATATAAATATGAACTTTATCGAACAAAACATACGTATTGTGTAACATGAAGTCCTATGAGTGCCATATGATGAAGATCCTCAAAGGTTAGTGATTCATTTTATCTCTATTTCTGCTTTTTGTGTCTCCTCTCTTTGGCTGGAAAAATGGCTGTGTTTTTCTGTGATGAGGTGCTAACCTAACATAATCGCATGGTATGCTTTCGTCGTAAAGCCTTTTTGAAATGGGACACTGTGGCTGGATTAACTTCTTGGTGACGGGGCAGTATTTTCATGTCCGGATGAAATGCATGCCCAAATTCAACTGCCTGCTACTCATCCCCAGAAGATAAGATATGCGTAGTTTTGGATAGACAACACTCAAGTTTCTAAAACTGTTTGAATCGTGTCTGAGTATAACAGAACTTTTTTAGCAGGCGAAACCCCGAGGACAAAACATTCAGATGTTTTTTTGAGGTCACTCTTTTCAAAGGGTTTTGAAAAGATTTCCAGATTTCTAAGGGACCTTCTTGCAGTTCCTATCGCTTCCACTGGATGTCAACAGTTTAGAAATTGGTTGAGGTTTATCCTTTGTGTAATGAATAAGTACGGCCATCTTGAACAAGGGTCACTTGAAGTGTACTGTTAGATAGAGGCGCATAACCAGAAAGCCAGCTACAGTTTGTTTTCCTCCTGTATTGAACACAGATCATCCCGTCTTCATTTTTAGAAATTATTTACGTAAAAAAATACCTAAAGTTGTATTACAAAAGTAATTTGAAATGTTTTGGCAAAGTTTACAGGTAACTTTTGAGATATTTTGTAGTCACGTTGAACAAGTTGGAACCAGTGTTTTTCTGGATCAAACGCGCCAAATAAATTGACATTTTGGATATATATCGACGGAATTAATCGAACAAAAGGACCATTTTTGATGTTTATGGGACATATTGCCAACAAAAGAAGCTTGTCAAAGGTAAAGCATGAATTATATTTTTATTTCTGCGTTTTGTGTCGCAACTGCAGGGTTGAAAAATGCTTTTCTCTCTTTGTTTACGGAGGTGTTATCCTCAGATAATAGCATCGTTTGCCTTCACAGAAAAGCCTTTTTGAAATCTGACATGTTGGCTGGATTCACAACAAGTGTAGCTTTAATTTGCTATCTTGTATGAGTGATTTAATGAAAGTTAGATTTTTATAGTAATTTATTTGAATTTGGCGCTCTGCATTTTCCCAGAGAGGTTAACAACACGTTTCTTTAAAATGGTGTATAATATTTGTATGTTTGAGGAATTTTAATTCTGTTTTGAATTTGGCGCCCTGCACTTTCACTGACTGTTGTCAAATCGATCCCATTAACGAGGATTTAATCCGTAAGAAGTTAACAAGTAGTACCTTTGTTCAGTCAAAAAGGCAAAAGTCTAATTTATTGACACCCCCCAATTCTTATAAAGCAGTCAAAGGTTTAGTATTTGGATCCATATTTCTTGCACGCAATGACTAGAATAAGCTTGTGGCTCTTAAAATCTCTACAGGATCAGTGTCCCCCCCCCACGGGACGGTTGAGCTAACGTAGGCTAATGTGATTAGCATGAGGTTGTAAGCAACAAGAACATTTCCCAGGACATAGACATATCTGATATGGGCAGAAAGCTTACATTCTTATTAATCAAACTGCACTGTTCAATTTACAGTAGCTACTAAAATGAAAGAATACTATGCTAAACTTTGCTGCCAAAATTTTAGTGACCAAAATCAAAAACGCGCCTAACCTGGAACAGTACATTGCAAGCTTTCTCTTGCATTTTCAAAGATGGGCGCAACACATGTTTTTTTTCTTTGTTTTATCTTTTACCAGACCTAATGTCTTAAATTCTCCTACATTAATTTCACATTTCCACAAACTTCAAGGTGTTTCCTTTGGTATCAATAATATGAATATCCTTGCTTCAGGTCCTGAGCTACAGGCAAATACAGTCGGAAGCTAACATACACTTAGGTTTGAGTCATTAAAACTCATTTTTCAACCATTCCACAAATGTCTTGTTAACACACTATAGTTTTGTCAAGTCGGTTAGGACATCTACCTTGTGCAAGTAATTTTTCCAACAATTGTTTACAGGCAGATTATTTTACTTACAATTGACTGTATCACAATTTCAATGGGTCAGAAGTTTACATACACTAAGTTGACTGTGCTTTTAAACAGCTTGGACAATTTCAGAAAATTATGTCATGGCTTTAGAAGCTTCTGATAGGCTAACTGACATCATTTGAGTTAATTGGAGGTGTACCTGTGGATGTATTTCAAGGCCTACCTTCAAACTCAGTGCCTCGTTGCTTGACATCATGGCAAAATCAAAATAAATCAGCCAAGTCTGGTTCATCCTTGGGAGCAATTTCTAAACACCTGAAGGTACCACGTTCATCTGGACAAACAATAGTACACAAGTATAAACACCATGGGACCACACAGCCGTCATACCGCGTAGGAAGGAGACGCGTTCTGTCTCCTAGAGATGAACATACTTTTGTGCGAAAAGTGAAAATCAATCACAGAACAACAGCAAAGGACCGTGTGAAGATGCTGGAGGAAAAAGGTACAAAAGCATCTATATTCACAGTAAAACGAGTCCTATATCAACATAACCTGAAAGGGCGCTCAGCAAGGAAGAAGCCACTGCTCTAAAACCACCATAAAAAAAGACAGATTATGGTTTCCAACTGCACATGGGGACAAAGATCGTACTTTTTGGAGAAATGTCCTCTTGTCTGATGAAACTGTTTGGCCATAATGACCATCGTTATGTTTGGAGGAAAAAAGGGAGGCTTGCAAGCCGAAGAACACCATCCCAACCGTGAAACACGGGGATGGCAGCATCATGTTGTGGGGGTGCTTTACTGCAAGAGGGACTGGTGCACTTGACAAAATAGATAGCATCATGAGGAAAGGAAAATGATGTGGATATACTGAAGCAATATCTCAAGACATCAGTCAGGAAGTTAATGCTTGGTCGCAAATGGGTCTTCCAAATGGACAATGACCCCAAGCATACTTCCAAAGTAGTGGCAAAATGGCTGAAGGGCTACAAAGTCAAGGTATTGGAGGGGCATCACAAAGCCCTGACCTCAAACCAATAGAAAATGTGTGGGCAGAAATGAAAAAGTGTGTGCGAGCAAGGAGGCCTATAAACCTGACTCAGTTACACCAGCTCTGTCAGGAGGAATGGGCTGAAACTCACCACAATTATTGTTGGGAGCTTGTGGAAGGCTACCAAAAACATTTGACCCAAGTTAAACTTAAAGACAATGCTACCAAATACTAATTGAGTGTATGTAAACTTCTGACCCACTAGGAATGTGATACAGTGAATGATAAGTTAAATTATCTGTCTGTAAAACAGTTGTTGAAATAAACTGAAATAAATGATACTCTACTATTATTCGGACATTTCACATTCTTAAAATAAAGTGGTGATCCTAACTGACCTAAAATGGAATTCTTACAACGATTAAAAAGTCAGGAATTGTGAAAGATTGAGTTTAAATGTATTTGGCTAAGGTGCATGTAAACTTCCGACTTGAACCGTAGATTTGGGTATGTCATTTTAAGCAAACATTTAAAAAAAGGGTCCGATCCTAAAGAGGTTGTTAACTTGTTGGATGCATTTGCAGTTTGTTTTGGTTGCGTTTCAGATTATTTTGGGCCCAATAGAAATGGTAAATAATGGATTGTCATTTTGTAAATAAGAAAGCAATATGTTTCTAAACACTTCTACATTAATGTGGATGCTACCTTGATTACAGATAATCCTGAATGAATAATGATGATGAGTGAGAAAGTTACACCCAAGACATGCTAACCTCTCACCATTACCAATGACAGGGAAGGATAGCATTACCTGGGGGTATTCTCTTTGAAACTAAATTTCTCATTCATCATTATTCACAATTCATTCAGGATAATCCTTAATCATAGTAGCATCCTTATGGCTGCGATCTCTTATGATGTATATACAGTGCCTTGCGAAAGTATTCGGCCCCCTTGAACTTTGCAACCTTTTGCCACATTTCAGGCTTCAAACATAAAGATATAAAACTGTATTTTTTTGTGAAGAATCAACAACAAGTGGGACACAATCATGTTGGATATTTCAAACCTTTTTAACAAATCAAAAACTGAAAAATCGGGCGTGCAAAATTATTCAGCCCCTTTACTTTCAGTGCAGCAAACTCTCTCCAGAAGTTCAGTGAGGATCTCTGAATGATCCAATGTTGACCTAAATGACTAATGATGATAAATACAATCCACCTGTGTGTAATCAAGTCTCCGTATAAATGCACCTGCACTGTGATAGTCTCAGAGGTCCGTTAAAAGCGCAGAGAGCATCATGAAGAACAAGGAACACACCAGGCCAGGTCCGAGATACTGTTGTGAAGAAGTTTAAAGCCGGATTTGGATACAAAAAGATTTCCCAAGCTTTAAACATCCCAAGGAGCACTGTGCAAGCGATAATATTGAAATGGAAGGAGTATCAGACCACTGCAAATCTACCAAGACCTGGCCGTCCCTCTAAACTTTCAGCTCATACAAGGAGAAGACTGATCAGAGATGCAGCCAATAGGCCCATAATCACTCTGGATGAACTGCAGAGATCTACAGCTGAGGTGGGAGACTCTGTCCATAGGACAACAATCAGTCGTATATTGCACAAATCTGGCCTTTATGGAAGAGTGGCAAGAAGAAAGCCATTTCTTAAAGATATCCATAAAAAGTGTTGTTTAAAGTTTGCCACAAGCCACCTGGGAGACACACTAAACATGTGGAAGAAGGTGCTCTGGTCAGATGAAACCAAAATTGAACTTTTTGGCAACAATGCAAAATGTTATGTTTGGCGTAAAAGCATCACAGCTCATCACCCTGAACACACCATCCCCACTGTCAAAGATGGTGGTGGCAGCATCATGGTTTGGGCCTGCTTTTCTTCAGCAGGGACAGGGAAGATGGTTAAAATTGATGGGAAGCTGGATGGAGCCAAATACAGGACCATTCTGGAAGAAAACCTGATGGAGTCTGCAAAAGCCCTGAGACTGGGACGGAGATGTGTCTTCCAACAAGATAATGATCCAAAACATAAAGTAAAATCTACAATGGAATGGTTCATAAATAAACATATCCAGGTGTTAGAATGGCCAAGTCAAAGTCTAGACCTGAATCCAATCGAGAATCTGTGGAAAGAACTGAAAACTGCTGTTCAAATGCTCTCCATCCAACCTCACTGAGCTCGAGCTGTTTTGCAAGGAGGAATGGGAAAAAATATCAGTCTCTCGATGTGCAAAACTGATAGAGACATACCCCAAGCGACTTACAGCTGTAATCGCAGCAAAAGGTGGCGCTACAAAGTATTAACTTAAGGGGGCTGAATAATTTTGCACGCCCAATTTTTCAGTTTTTGATTTGTTAAAAAAGTTTGAAATATCCAATAAATGTCATTCCACTTCATGATTGTGTCCCACTTGTTGTTGATTCTTCACAAAAAAATACAGTTTTATATCTTTATGTTTGAAGCCTGAAATGTGGCAAAAGGTCGCAAAGTTCAAGGGGGCCGAATACTTTCGCAAGGCACTGTATATATAAACACACATACATACATACATACAGTGGGGCAAAAAAGTATTTAGTCAGCCACCAATTGTGCAAGTTCTCCCACTTAAAAAGATGAGAGGCGCCTGTAATTTATCATAGGTACACTTCAACTATGAATAATTTGCAAATAAATAAATTAAAAATCATACAATGTGATTTTCTGGATTTTTTTTCTCATTTTGTCTGTCACAGTTGAAGTGTACCTATGATGAACATGACAGGCCTCTCATCTTTTTAAGTGGGAGAACTTGCACAATTGGTGGCTGACTAAATACTTTTTTGCCCCACTGTATATATTTTGCAATGAAATGTGTGGCTTGTTTGTGTGTGTGTGGGTTGTTTCTTTTGGGTGTGTGTGTGTGTATATATGTATGTGTGTGTGTATATATATATTTTGTGTGTGTATATATATATATATATCTATCTCTGTGCTCCTCTGTGAATTTGTCCACTGAATTTGTCCACCATACATATATACACACACACACACACACACACACACACACATATATATATATATATATATATATATATATATATATATATATATATATATATATATATATATATATATTTTCCTTTTTTTTTTATTCCCCATTTCCATATGAAATAGCCATTGGGTGCTGTTCAGGGGAGGGCAGACCCACAACAATGGCCGGAGTTGAATGGAACAGCACTTCACCTTAGTGACTGTTCCCTCTGCTCTATACAATACATATGTTTATTTTATGTGATGATAAAAGGCTCATACAATACAAATATTTTTTTTAATGTTTTCTTTCACAGTGATAGCGACTCCGACTGTGAGCCCCCAGTGCCAAGCTGCCCGCTCTACCTCTGTCCCCAATGGTGTTCATATGCCACAGTTCATTACTGCAGGCATGACTGTGCCTCAGGTCAAAAAGGGCACAGCATGGAGGCGTCGTTGTGTTCTGTGTCGCATGACCTCCACCACTTGTTCAGTTTGCCTCTGCTTTACATCAGAAAGAGACTTCTATGGGACATGGCACAGGCAGCAAAATATTGTGTATAGGACTTCCAAAGGGTGTACTGTTTTTTTTAATGGTTTTTTTCGAATATTTTTTTTAACCTTTTTTTTTGTGTGTGTTAGAATTGCTTTTTAATATGTTGTATATAGTTATTTGCACTGTTGTATATTGTTATAGGTCATTTCACCAACTCGGCCACTTGGGTACATTTGAGCAACTTGTGTGGGACACCTGGGTGACTTCATGCTAAATGTCATGTAGCTCACCCATTCCTGAAGTTATCAGTCTGAAACTTTGCACACCTACAGTTGCCCTCTTGTGTTATCCATCAAAATTAAGCATCCTATCTGACTGTGTGGCTATTCTAGTACATGTAAAAGATGATGCTACAACAATAAAAAACAGAAAACTTATGCTCTTTCTTTCGCTTTTCTTCCACCAGATCTACTGTGTTATATTATCCTACATTCAATTAACATTTCACACAAACTTCACAATGTTTCCATTCAAATGATACCAAGAATATGCATATCATTGCCTCTGGGGCTGAGCTACAGGGAGTTAGATTAAGGTATGTCTTCAGGCGGAAATTGAGAACAAGGGATGCAGCCATAAGAGGTTAATATAATTGCACCTTTTTTTTGCATACCACATAGCTCAGTATTTGAATAATTTATTTGATACAGTCATTATTGCTCATCTTCATCAAGTGTCAATCATTTCAGACGATGAAGTAGCACTACAAGTAGAAAAACTATATAGAATCACAAAACATTGAATCTATTCCTACTGGAGGTATGCACTGACCTGCAATATTTTTTTTAGCTTCTTAAAAGTGTTAAATGAAAGAAAGAAATTGTTAACATTAATTATATGGTAGATTAAAGGTTTTGAACGTGGTAAATTAACTAATTTAGTTGTGAAATTACCTTCAAGATCATCAACATCACCCAACCCAAGCTCCTCCATTATGTCTGTGGAAGAGAATATGGGAAAACGTTGCACAAATAGAAGGGCTTATTTTTTAAGTATATAATACATAAAATTGACAAATAAATAAATACTAAAGCACACAATAAAAAAAATGTTTCCTTACCAGTCTTTTTGTCAGCATCTTTTTTGGACAGTTCAAGCTTGGTCAAGATGGACAGAGTTTCCCTTTTGATTTTCTCTGGCTGTTGAGACCGAGAGGAAAACATTGTTACATTTCACACCAAGAATAGTGGACCTTAACTTTGAGTGTTTTCCCGACATCTGTACTCACCTTTTCTGGGACATTGTCATTGTCGGCATCATTATCATAATTTCTTAAAACTGCAAGAGAACAAATGGGAATGTGGTGAAACATTGTGATTGGCTCATGTGCTCTCTCAGCCTCAACAGTCAGGAGGACAGCACAAGGCCAGTTGGATGAGCTGGCTTGGCCATGCTAAATGAAGCCAGAACAGTTTTGTCTCTCATGCAGATGAGATCATGGTTAATACACTGAGAGACAGTAGGTTGTTAGGGGAATGGACGATCATAACAAAACAGATCTGGGTCCGTATCCACAGTCTCACGAAAGGTCCTAGGATTCCTGTTGTTTTAAGACTTTTATATTTTTTTATGACAATGTGGTGAGTGATGAACATGAATTTATCATGTCCTTCAATGTTGCATTCATGACAAGTGGAGCTAGGTTGTCAAATCCTCCCAGGTGTTTCTAGTACGACCAGCTGTTTTCAGCCACTTTCAGTCATATTGGCAGATTTCCTACAAACTTTAGCTGCTAGTTGAGGACTTTGTTTCTTAAACTAGACACTAATTGACTTGTCCTCTTGCTCAGTTGTGCACCGAAGCCTCGCACTCCTTTCTCTATTCTGGTTAGAGCCAGTTTGCCCTGCTCTGTGAAGGGAGTAGTACACAGCGCTGTACGAGATCTTCAGTTTCTTGGCAATTCTCGCATAGAATAGCCTTCATTTCTCAGAAAAATAATAGACTGACGAGTTTCAGAATAAAGTGCTTACTTTCTGGCCATTTTGAGCCTGTAATCGAACCCACAAATGCTGATGCTCCAGAAACTCAACTAAGTCTAAAGAAGGCCAGTTTTATTGCTGCTTTAAATCAGCACAACAGTTTTCAGCTGTGCTAACATAATAGCAAAAGAGTTTTCTAACAATCAATTAGCTGATAACGGGCCTCTGCAAGCCTATGTAAATACTCCAGCTACAATAGTCATTTACAACATTAACAATGTCTACACTGTATTTCTGAACAATTTGATGCTATTTTAAATGGACAAAAATGGGCTTTTCTTTCAAAAACAATGACATTTCTAAGTGACCCCAAACTTTTGGACGGTAGTGTATACCAATAAATGTCACTAGAAAACAGCATAAACAAACGCAAATGCAGCTATTTTGCCGTTATTATGCCTGCACTGTTTGACCTGATCGTTAGCAAGCAAGGGATAAGAACTTTTCCAGCCTGCAATGGCAACGGAACAAAAAGAACGAAAGACTGGGTCGTGTCCATAGAGAGAATAAAAAGTATAACCAACTGCTTCTCTGGCAACCAAACCAATAGAACTAACAACAAGGAGTATAAAAAATTAAGAATTGACTTTAAAAATGAAAATATAATTTATAACCTAATTTCTAACGATAAACGATTGTTTTCCTTGGCAACTGTGGTATAAGCGGGATAAACGTCTCTGTTATGTACATTACCTTGGATCTAATGAACTCAGCTGAGAGACTCGGCTCAGCCTTGTCCATTATTTCCACTGTAAGGTACAGAACTTTGGCGTTTATCCCTTACATGTAGGTCTAGAATATTTATGGGTTGAACATATATAAATATACTCCAAAGCAACTGCATGTGGTGCAGGAACCACTGACTCGTTGCATTTTTCTATTATCAAGACATCTGTTGGTAACTCTTAACTGGTTAGAACAGCTCATGAAAATGATTATTGTCTATCAACAATGACAAGCCACCTGGGACTGACAACTTGGATGGAAAACTGAGGATAATAGTAGACGATATTGCCACATCTTCAATTTCAGCCTAGTAGAAAGGGAAGCAAAAGTCATTTTGCTACCTAAGAATAGTAAAGCCCCCTTAACTGGCTCAAATAGCCGATCAATCAGCCTGTTACCAACCTGTAGGAAACGTTTGTTTTTGTTTTTTTTGACCAGATACAATGCTATTTTACAGCAAACAAATTGACAAGACCTTCAGCACGCTTATAGGGCAGGCCATTCAACAAGCACAGCACTTATACAAATGACTGATGATTGGCTGAGATAAATTGATGATAAAAAGATTGTGGGGGCTGTTTTGTTAGACTTTAGTGCGTCTTTTGACATTATCGATCATAGTCTGCTGCTGGAAAAATGTATGTGTTATGGCTTTACATCCCCTGCTATATTGAGAATAAAGAGTTACCTGTCTAACAGGTCACAAAGGGTGTTCTTTAACACAACATAATCCAGGTAGAATCAGGAATTCCCCAGGGCAGCTGTCTAGGCTTTGAGTAAAGACGATGTGTCGATGTATACGGATTACTCAACACGTCAGCTACTACAGCAACTGAAATGACTTCAACGCTTAACAAAGAGCTACAGTTAGTTTCAGAATGGATGGCAAGGAATAAGTTAGTCCTAAATATTTCAAATACTAAAAGCATTGAATTTGGGACAAAACACTCACTAAACCCTAAACCTCAACTAAATCTTGTAATAAATCATGTGAAAAATGAGCAAGTTGAGGTGACTAAACTGCTTGGACTAACCCTGGATTGTAAAACTGTCATGGTCAAAAACATTGACAACAGTAGCTAAGATGGGGAGAAGTCTGTACATGATAAAGTGCTTCTCTACCTTAACAGCACTATCAACAATGCAGGTCCTACAGGCCCTAATTTCGTAACACCTGGACTACTGTTCAGTCGTGGTCCGGTGCCACAAAGCAATTGGCTCAGAACAGGGCAGCACAACTGGCCCTTTGATGTACGTAGAGAGCTAACATAAATAAAATGCATGTCAATCTCTCCTAGCTCAAAGTGGAGAGATTGACTCAAAAATCATCACTTCCTGTTGAACACGGAATGAGGAAGAGCTCAGTTTTGAAAAGTTTGTTGTTACAAAGTGTATTGAAAGTTCTTGGTAGGGTACAACTTCTTAGTTTGGATCCCATGACGCAGTTGGGATTTGTTGCTGGGACTGCTAGTCTCTGTCCAGTGATCCTGCCGACCAAGGACGGGTCTGAGGAGCTATTTGGTGTCACAGCAAGACTAGCTGCATATCAAGTTAGCGGGTTTATCTTGAACGCAGCCCGCGATGCGGTTAGCCATTGTGGCTGGGTCTGCGGATTGTACCAGGTTTGTGGCTGTCTAGATCTCTGCTGTTTGTTGTTTTCAATCTTCTCTGTGACCTGCCCTGTCTGGAACTGCGAGGAGTAACAGCGTAACCTACGTTGCTAGCTACCATGACAAAGACCAAAGTCGGGGGGAGTACCATTGAGGACAGTGGTGTCTCTGTATCACACGTGAAGGATCTTTTAAACAAACAAAAAGAGACCTGCAAGCAGTTGTTAGAACAAGAAAATGGCTTAAAGTGTTTTGTCCAAATACTTGTGGATTCCACTAACAAAAGAATAGACGACCTGACCAGAGAGGTCCAGGACCTGAATAACAGTTCGCAGTTATGTCGGAGAGGCTTCCATTAAAGAATAACCTCTATGTTATGTTAAGACAGGTAACTCTTTATCCACAATATAGCAGGGGATGTAAAGCCATTACACATACGTTTTTACAGCAGCAGACTATGATCAATAACGTCAAAAGTCGCACTGAGGTCAAACAAAACAGCCCCCACAATATTTTTTTCATCAATTTCTCTCAGCCAGTCATCAATCATTTGTGTGCTTGTTGAATGTCCTTCCCTATAAGCATGCTGAAAGTCTGTTGTCAATTTGTTTCCTGTGAAATAGCATTGCATCTGATCAAACAACCATTTTTTCAAAAAGTTTCCTAAGGTTTGGTAACAGTCTGATTGGTCGGCTATTTGAGCCAGTAAAGGGGGCTTTACTATTCTTAGGTAGCGGAATGACTTTTGCCTCCCTCCAGGCCCTGAGGGCACACACTTTCTAGAAGGTGACCCTGGTTGGTTGTCACTGTTGATAGACAACAATCATTTCTTAACCTCCACCACACATACTTTACAGAATTCTAAATTACAATGCTTGTCTTTCAGAATTTGGTCAGATATACGTGGATGTGTAGTGTCAGCTTTTGTTTGCTGGCATGTTCTGCCTAAATTTGCTAATCTTGTCAACTAAAAAATCTAAACAAATAGTTGGCAATATCAGTGGGTTTTGTGATCGGATTCAATGAATGATGGAACCGAGTTTGTCTTTTTACCCAAATGTTCATTTAAGGTGCTCCAAAACGTTTTACTATAATTCTTTATATGACTTATCTTTGTTTCATAGTGTAGTTTCTTCTTTTTATTCAGTTTAGTCACATGATTTCTACATTTTCAGTGCATTTGCCAATAGGTTCCTCATCAATCCAAGGGGATTGAACAGCTTTTAGTCATTTTCTTAATGACGGCATGCTTATTTAGTAACTGGATTAAGCAATTTCATAAGTGTCAAATGCAGTGTCTGGCTGCTCCTCATTACACACCACAGACCAGCAAATATTATTTAATCATCAACATAAAAATCACAAAAAAACATAACCATATTAGGCCCAGCATTTTCCTAGATATGGCTACTATATTGTGATCACTACATCAGATGGATTTGGATACTGCTTTAAAGCACATTTCTGCTGCATTAGTAAATATGTTATCAATACATGTTGATGATTTCATTCCTGTGCTGTTTGGAACAACCCAGGTAGGTTGACTGATAACCTGAACCAGGCTGCAGGCACTGGTTACAGATTGAGGCTCTCTTGAGTGGGCAGCCTGATGAAACCAATCAATATTGGAAATCACCTAGAAAATATAACTCTGATATCACATGAATTATCAAGAAATTCACACATATTATCCAGATAATGACCGTTAGCACTTGGTGGTCTATAGCAGCATCCCACAAGAATGGGCTTTATGTGAAGCAGATGGGTTGGCAGGTAGCCTAGTGGTTTGAGCATTGGGCCAGTAACCGCAATTACAACAATACTGAATGAATACGTATTTTAACTTAATACAATGCATCAATAAAATCAAATTAGCCTCAAATATATAATGAAACATGTTCAATTTTGTTTAAATAATGCAAAAACAAAGTGTTGGAGAAGAAAGTAAAAGTGCAATATGTGCTAGGTAAGAAAGCTAACGTTTCAGTTCCTTGCTCAGAACATGAGAACATATGAAAGCTGGTGGTTCCTTTTAATATGAGTCTTCAATATTCCCAGGTAAGAAGTTTTAGGTTGTAGTTATTATAGGAATTATAGGACTATTTCCCTCTATACATTTGTATTTCATTAACCTTTGACTATTGGATGATCTTATAGGCACTTTAGTATTGCCAGTGTAACAGTATAGCTTCCGTCCCTCTCCTCGCTCTTCCCTGGGCTCGAACCAGCAACACAACGACAACAGCCACCATCGAAGCATCGTTACCCATGCAGAGCAAGGGAAACAACCACCCCAAGGCTCAGAGCAAATGAAGTTTGAAACGCTATTAGCGCGTGCTAACTAGCTAGCCATTTCACTTCAGTTACACCAGCCTCATCTCGGGAGTTGATAGGCTTGAAGTCATAAACAGCGCAATGCTTGACGCACACCGAAGTGCTGCTGGCAAAACGCACGAAAGTGCTGCTGGCAAAACGCACGAAAGTGCTGCTGGCAAAACGCACGAAAGTGCTGCTTGAATTCATGTTTACGCGCCTGCTTCTGCCTACCACCGCTCAGTCAGATACTTAGATACTTGTATGCTCAGTCAGATTATATGAAACGCAGGACACGCTAGATAATATCTAGAAATATCATCAACCATGTGTAGTTAACTCGTGATTATGATTGATTGTTTTTTATAAGATAAGTTAATGCTAGCTTGGCTTACTGCATTCGCGTAACAGGCAGTCTCCTTGTGGAGTGCAACGAGGTCGTTATTGCGTTGGACTAGTTGGCGATGACGAAGCCTCTGCTGGAGTCAGTGTACTTGGAGTCAGCACCGTCGTTGCAGACACAGGCAATCCCAGGAATGAAGGTGCAGGTAGATCAGGCACCAGTGCAGCGACACGTCTTCTTCTGTCAATCTGCTCCGAACCTATTGCAGTCAATCTCGTCCACTTAGCAGCATGCCGCTGCGTTTGGTTTCCACAACTTGGGACATTGGACCAGCGCTGATTGGAACAGTCTTCATTACAAGATTGAGGAGGAGAAGCAAATGGAGACGACTTCTTTGGCACACAAATTCCAGGCCGCACAGACCATTTGGATAGGGGCAGATGACAAGTCAGGCCCGAGTGGCGTCAAGCCATAGGAGTTGAGAACGAAAACTTTCTAATTTGCGTTTTCCTCATAAATTCATGCAAAATTGAGATTTGCTTGCTAAGCATAGCCACCTCATTCATGTAATCCTCCACGAGCAAACAATTGCCACATTGGCACTCTGGATTGTCATTACAGTCCCGGACCAGCGCATAATAAACACAGCTTCTACAGCGCTGAAAATGTTTGTTATTCCAGGTGAAGCGGGCTCCATTGCAACCTAGCTAGCTAGCTGGCTAGTTGGTAGCAGGTGTTGACACAAACACTTATAAAAATTAAAATAAAACCAAGTAAAAAAAACTTTGGAAGTAACAGGTAGAGGAGCAGGAGGTATCAGAGTTTGTGACAGGAAATGACGGCAATATATTCACCTGTATTTACCCCTCAAAAATTAAACGCTAATTAGCTGCTAATGTGGATATCATAAAAAACTACAATGCTCTGGATGAGACTGACAAATTGTGGCAAAGGTAAGAATCTCTGGATTAACTATCTAATGTTAGCTAAATTTTGTTGAATTGAAAATTCCATTTAACGGTCTTGAGCAACTAAATTGACACAATACCCTGTTAGCAAAGATGTTAGATTGAGATAACGTGCAGGAGCTTGCAGGGATTTGTAGTCTTGCATGTCTACTTTGATGCTATTGAGCATTTTCGAATCTGAAGAGTATATAGGGCCAAATACATTGATAAAAGTCAACTTGTCGGAGATTGACATGGTTATTAAAACGTCACCCGAGGGTAAGCCTACACGAAACACAGCCCTTATTCTAAAATTCTCTACAGAAAAAAATGAATGGTGGAAAAACGATATTAAACATGGAAATGGTTCCTATGGGTAATATGACACCTCCACTGTGGGGCTCTATGGGCACAGGCATAAACATTGGACTAACTACTAAAGTGAGACTTTATCCTCGTGTTTCTTGGGTATTTACATGATTTGTTCACAAGTTAGGTTGTTTTTCATTGTTGGAGTCTGCTACCACTGCTAGCGAAGAAAAGAGACATCGTAGGCCTCTACTAGTCAGATTCGCACAGGCAAAACTCAAGAGGCCCTGTTACCACAGTAACCATAAAGGGGCAGCTGAAATGTTTGGTCTCATCTGTGATATTTTGGTCAAAAGACTCAGGTCACAAAATATTAAAATAAATGCAACAATATACCACATCAGTTCTTAATAGAAAGACATTCCTTGTTTTAGAAACATTACTAAACATGATCATCCGTTTTGTTGTGTTTTTTTGGTGTAATTAATGCAAGAAAAAATATTTTGTCTGGTAAAAAAAATGAGTGACTGGTAAAAATGTTTTATCTACCTGCCACGGTGGCTGGTCGACAAAAAAGTGTATATTGTTTGCAGGATAGTCATAATTGGAGCGTCAAATTATAGCTAGAATGATTGCAAAGCTATAACGGCAGTCATCCATCCATTTGCTAAGAGATCATCAAGTGCTTGATGGGGTTAAACATTTTACAGATAAATGTGGGAATGAGAATTACCTTCTTTGTTCTCCCCTGAAATAATGGAAACATGTGGCACCTTTACAGGATCTCGGCCATGATGTTTTCTGGGACTGACAGAGCCAGACTGGAAGAGGAGTTTGTCTGTTAGTAAATCTGACAGTATGGCCATTGGCCAATGCTACCAGGGAGTCCAAAAAAAATCCTTATTTTTTTACAGTACCTCAGTGTCCCATGAGTCTTCCTCATCATCTTCCTTCTCCAAACCCAACTCAGAAAGGAAATCTAAGAAGGAATTATTTCCAAATGTTGCATTTAAAAACATATATACAGTGGGGAGAATAAGTATTTGATACACTGCCGATTTTGCAGGTTTTCCTACTTACAAAGCATGTAGAGGTCTGTAATTTTTTAATCATAGGTACACTTCAACTGTGAGAGACGGAATCTAAAACAAAAATCCAGAAAATCACATTGTATGATTTTTAGGTAATTAAATTAGCATATTATTGCATGACATAAGTATTTGATAACCTACCAACCAGTAAGAATTCCGGCTCTTACAGACATGTTAGTTTTTCTTTAAGAAGCCCTCCTGTTCTCCACTCATTACCTGTATTAACTGCACCCGTTTGAACTCGTTACCTGTATAAAAGACACCTGTCCACACACTCAATCAGACTCCAACCTCTCCACAATGGCCAAGACCAGAGAGCTGTGTAAGGACATCAGGGTAAAATTGTAGACCTGCACAAGGCTGGGATGGAATACAGGACAATGGGCAAGCAGCCCATTGGTAATAAGGTAATAACTGTTGGCGCAATTATTAGAAAATGGAAGAAGTTCAAGATGATGGGTCAATCACCCTGGGTCTGGGGCTCCATGCAAGATCTCACCTCCTGGGGCATCAACGATCATGAGGAAGGTGAGGGATCAGCCCAGAACTACACGTCAGGACCTGGTCAATGACCTGAAGAGAGCTGGGACCACAGTCTCAAAGAAAACCATTAGTAACACACTACGCCGCCATGGATTAAAATCCTGCAGCGCACGCAAGGTCCCCCTGCTCAAGCCAGCGCATGTCCAGGCCCGTCTGAAGTTTGCCAATGACCATCTGGATGATCCAGAGGAGGAATGGGAGAAGGTCATGTGGTCTGTTGAGACAAAAATAGAGCTTTTTGGTCTAAACTCCACTCACTGTGTTTGGAGGAAGAAGAAGGATGAGTACAACCCCAAGAACACCATCCCAACCGTGAAGCCTGGAGGTGGAAACATAATTCTTTGGGGATGTTTTTCTGCAAAGTGGACAGGACGACTGCACCGTATTGAGGGGAGGCTGGATGGGGCCATGTATCGTGATACCCAGTAAGAGCATTGAAGATGGGTCATAGCTGGGTCTTCCAGCATGACAACGACCCGAAACACACAGCCAGGGCAACGAAGAAGTGGCTCCGTAAGAAGCATCTCAAGGTCCTGGAGTGGCCTAGCCAGTCTCCAGACCTGAACCCAATAGAAAATCTTTGGAGGGAGCTGAAAGTCCGTATTGCCCAGCGACAGCCCCAAAACCTGAAGGATCTGGAGAAGGTCTGTATGGAGGAGTGGGCCAAAATCCCTGCTGCAGTGTGTGGAAACCTGGTCAAGAACTACAGGAAACGTATGATCTCTGTAATTGCAAACAAAGGTTTCTGTACCAAATAGTAAGTTCTGCTTTTCTGATGTATCAAATACTTATATCTTGCAATAAAATGCAAATTAATTACTTAAAAATCATGCAATGTGATTTTCTGGATTTTTGTTTTAGATTCCGTCTCTCACAGTTGAAGTGTACCTGTGATAAAAATTACATGCTTTGTAAGTAGGAATACCTGCAAAATCAGCAGTGTATCAAATGCTTGTTCTCCCCACTGTATATTTCAAGTGAAGTACTCTCTGGACAGAGATTTTTATCTCTAGATTTTTGCAAGTTACCTCTTTGTTTTTCTTTGGAGGTGTCTTGACTTCCAGGGACTGGTGAATCATCAACAAGGGAATCATCTTTCTCCTCTTCTGTCTGATATTTTGTCTTTCCCATCTCCTCCTTGAAGCTTTTCTCTTCCTCATCTTCTTCATCACCACCTCTGTCTTCATCATAATCTTCTTCATCCTCTGTGGAATCTTTTTCCTGAGTGGAGAAAAACATTTGTTCAGGCTCTGTTAACTGCAACAAGCACCTTTTCGATGATGATTAGTTTATAATATTGGTTTGTGTTTGAAGGAATCAAAAGAAAACATTGAACTACATGCCTAAAGCCTAGTTGTTGTTCTATAACTCACCACCTATAACTCTTACCCATTTGATAGGCAGATTGATGCCTTTGACTGGGTCTTCATAGTCTCTAACCTCTAACGTTGCCCTTTCAATGTACTCTGGCTCGCCCTCGAAGGGCGAATCAACATCAACATCATCAATGTCTGTTTGAGGCAATTCTTCCTCTTGATCTGAAAATCCATCGCTCATGTCAGACTCATGCTGCTGAACAGCAGCGACATAAGTATGGTCTTTGCTGTGGGTACTCTGTAGCTCCACATCATCCTTCTCAGGTTTGTCCTCATGAGTTTCACCAGGGTCATTCTGGTCAATAGTCTCCTGGTCAAGTCCACCTTGTCCGTCAGAGATTTCATCTATATCCTCTATTGGAGTGTGAGCAGCATTCATGGCATCAGGCGTTGGGTCATCCTCGGAATCAAGGTCTGAGGCAGCCTCGTCTTCACTTGAAGTATTTCCAAACATTTTACAAGTCTCAAGACTATGTTTTATTGGTGTCACTGGAAGTCTACCCGATTTCACATCGTAGTTCTTACCAATGCTCTCAATGTCCTCTTCTCCTAGAATTTCTTGTGTGTTATCAGAATAGTTTCCCTCATCAGGAACTTTGATAGTACCACTGGCAAAATCATATTGCAGTTTTTGGTAATGGCTGTCAGGGTCTTCGCTTCTCTCTTTGTCTTTGTCACTCATAGCAGACGACAAGGGACAGGATAATGCCATCTCTTTTTCATCCCGCCAATCATCAATCATTGACACAGGAACTGACTCAACATCCTTTTGGGGTTGAGAGAGATCCAGTTCATCAGCCCCTTTACTTAACATCTCGTTTGCAGTAGTAGGTCTGGATAATGCACTTGTAGACCTGGATATTGGTGATTGCGAGTCTCTTGGCTTCAACTTCTGCTCATCTGCACTCTCAGGCCTGGATATAGGTGATCGTGAATCTCTTGATGTCAACTTCCGCTCATTTGTAATGGCAGGCCTAGATACTTTACTCGTAGGCCTTGATATTGGTGATAGCAAGTCTCTTGATGTCAACCTCTGCTCATTTGCACTCGGAGGCCTGGATATTAGTGATAGCAAATCTCTTGGAGTTGAAGGCCCTCTCTCCAAATTGTCCATGTCCTTTATCTCTCTTCTGGGGGACCATGGAGGGCTTGTCCATTTACGAGGAGAGTTCTCATCTGTCTTGTGTTGAATGGGAGCAATGGCTTCTTCGGGTTCAGGAGACCCTGTAGCTGCTACATCCCTATTCACATAGTAATCATCATCCGAACCATCATCATCATACATATTTTTATCCTCAACTTGTTCACCAGTTCCTGGTAAATCATCATCAAATGATTCTTTAATGGCAGCCTTTTTCTCTCCTGGTTCTGGAGACTCTGCAGGAGAGGCATCGTCATTTGGCATCTCCTCAACTTCATCTACCACATCTTCGTCTTCCCATGAATCATCAGAACACTGTTGGTCCTCGGCCCGGATTCTTGGTGATGCGACACTCAGGCTTGGTGACAACTTACCTGCCTCTACTGAAACATGAACCTCTAAACATCCATCTCTAATGTGTGAGGCACCTTTTTTGACATTGTCATCTGATGAAGATTTCCAGAAGGACTTGGGTTCATCTACCTTTGGTTTTAGTGAGATGCACTTTGGTGATATGCTTTGCACGGGGGAGGTCGATGGTTCTAGTTGGAAATCTGATATTAGATTTTCTCCTTCAAGATGGGGAATCTCATCAATTATCTCATCTTCTCTAGTTGTTGAGGCACCATCGACTTTATCATTTTCATCTGATGTGGAATCCCATGAGGATTTGCATTTATCTACTTTTGATTGAACGCAATCCTCATGTAGCTCATCATAATCATCTTTAGTGGATGAGGGGCCATTGTCTTCATCATTTTCATCTGAATGGGAATACCATGAGGATTTGCATTTATCTACCTTTGGTTTAGCAATATCATCATCTTTGGAATCAAAGGAATCATCTGAAGAACTTGGCCTATGCGTTTCACCATGAGAAACTGTGCTTGTGTTTTTTGGCTCCCCAAGAGTTGAGGTATGATCTAAAGCTTCTCTGATATCTTCATCATCAGCAATAAGCTTTGCTTCATCACTCCAGTAGTCTGCAGGTGCATCTTCATCACCAATCCCTTCTTCATCATCATCATCATCAAAATCATCTAAGTTTCTCTGTGATGGAAGAACTCCTGTGCTGTGTGGGGGAGTCTTGGGCACTGCTGGAAAACCTGGCTCTGGAACAAACTTATGATCTGATGTCCCATTTAGCTCATAACCTAAACTGTCCTCTTCATCTGAAAACCTGGACTCTACCCTGATGGCTGACACCACACAGTCCTCCTCTACATCTAGAGTTGCTGGGATACCATAGTTTGATGTTCCAAATAGAATCTCAGGAACCATTCTCTCATTGGCTTGGCGCTCCGCATTGAAAACCTTCTTAGGAGCCCCCATCTCTCCAGCTGTATCGACATGTTCTGAATCAGCTACTACAGTATCAGAGACCTTAATACCGGGAATAGTTTGATCATCCTCATCAACAATGTCAACAGCTTCAGCACTGGACGTTTTGGGCACTTCCTCTGCTCCAATTCCTTCTGCCTTGACCGAAGTTGCAGCAACGTCACACTCTTCTTCCTCTTCGCCTTCCTGCTCTTCTTCATAGTCATCTTCATCATCCTCATCTTCCTCATCATCCTCATTGTCATCATCATCTTCCTCCTCGTAATCTTCATCGTCTTCGTCATCATCTTCGTCCTCCTCTTCATCATCATCCTCATTATCTCCCTCAGGGCTTTCCTCAGGTGAGTCTCTACCTCTCGCCTGACTACCAGACGGCTGCTCGGAGAGCAGCTCACTCCCCTGAGTCTCCTCCAGCTCCGTTCCGTCGCCTTCTGCTTGTAAATGTGTTAATGGATGAGTAAAAGGAGAAAAGGGAGAGAATAGAGAGAAGGGTGTCACACAGAAGCTCAAGTTAACACAGTGTTAGCTACACTACATTACCTTTCTGGAACTCTGGAGACAGGTAGAGATCATCTGGGCAGGTTTGGAGGTAAAGGAGGCAGAGGGTGAGGGGGAGACTAGGTGCTGGGGGGCACTGCTGGGTGGGAAAGCCTTGGGGAGGGATGGGTTTCTCTGGACTTGGTTCTCGCTCTCACACTTGGCCTCAGGGCCGCTCCATGGCTTTTCGAGATCGGTTACAGCTACAGGGCAGGGGTGATAAGTTACTACACAGCCACAGACTAACAGAGGGTTACTAATAAGTGAACAAACTTAAATTATTACCGTCATTCTTTCCCTTTTTGGAGGCATTCATCAGATTCTTTAGGTTTAGCTTTGGATGTTTCTGTAAGATACAAGGAAAATCATACAGCTAGTCAAACTCAAAATGAATCAACAGATGGTTGTGCAAATAATGGATTCATCATAAAGACCTTTTGGGTTATATCCAATTCGTCCTCTTCATCTGAGGATGGCCAGGAATCGTCTGCCGCACTTTTTGACGCCCTAAAATGTAAGTAAATTTGATGCAGAGAAGTAATGAGGTTCATGGTTGTGCAAATGTACTTACTATATCAGAGAAGATGTAGCCTGTTCCCCCATCCTGACCACTGCGCTTGATACAGAATGTAAGCTCGCGAGATAAGGATGGTCGAACGAGGCTAAGATGATCATTGCTTACCGGCTTATTGACTCCGTTTGCGAATTGTCTTCAACATCTGCAACATGGTAAGCCAAATTAGTATTGTCAAGGATCAATTTCAACAGTTCTAGGTGTGATAACATTTAAAATCAGCTGATGATCACAAATAACAAAAGACATACATCTACAGCTTCACCATGAAATGATTAATCTTACACTGCAGATTTTCACACCCTAACTATCTTAAATGAAAAAAGCCACCGGGAGAAAAGCTCAATACAAAACACTGCAATCAAGTGTATAGAACAACAAGCTCAGATGTCTATCCTCGTTGGGATCAAGAAGGCCAACACTAGCTGAACACAAATTAGTCAGTTAAATACCAAAGTTAGACCTTAGAAGATACTTTAGCCTAAATGCCTCAAACACGTTCCTTTCATCTCTGAAATTACACAATGCTTTACAAGTTTGTCTGATCTTGTTGTGCTATTTTCACTGCTGGCAATACCTCTCCCTCCTCCACTTGCTCCTTGCTCTAGATCCAGCCAAGTGGTATTGCATGAGGGGTAAATGAAACAATCGAGGTGAATGAATAATATTAACATGGAAATGAACATGAAAAATTGCACATTGCCTTAACCTGTTACAGAAGACAATACATACAGTAACTAACATTTGCATTATAGTCATTAGTAAACAACACACATAAATCAATGTAACATTATGAGATGAAATGGAATCCTTTATGTACCATCTTTGTCAGTTGCTGGTCCCCCCAGAGAGAAACCTGCTTCTTCGGAAGGGCTGCACAACATGGAAGCTCGCTTCTTTTTGGCAGGGGCGGGAGACGGCATGGACTTCCTCTTGGTGCCATGCTCAATAATGAGATGGGAACAACTGAAACAAGGATGACACAGGATTGGAAATGCATCTACTGTTAAATAAACTTTATTGATCCCCAAAGAGGAAATTGGATTCGTCACCAGCATAAGTCACAAAAAGAACAAGACATAATCACAGGCATACATCAGAACAAGGAGAAAATATGGCTGGTGGAACAAGAATAGAAATTCTGTTAACTGTGCTAAACAACTAAGAAAAGACAACGGACAACAAATAAAATGTTATTTGCCACATGCAACGAATACAAGGCTTTAACCAACAATGCAGTTCAAGAAACAGTTACATTAACTAAACAAACTAACGTAAAAAATAAATAATCTAAAAGTAACAAACTTACATATCAATAATGAGCCTCTATAAAAAGTTAATGTGCGGGCCTATAGGTTAGTCGTGGTCATTTGTAAAGTGACTATGCATAGACAAACAGCGAGTAGCAGCAGTGTAAAAACTAAGGGGGGGTGTCAATGTAAATAGTCCGGGCGGCCATTTGATTAATTGTTTAGCTGTCTTATGGCTTGGGGGTAGAAGCTGTTGAGGAGCCTTTTGGTCCTAGACTTGGCGCTCTGGTACCGCTTGCCGAGCGGTAGTAGAGAGAACAGTCTATGACTAGGGTGGCTGGAGTCTTTGGCAAATTTTAGGGCCTTCCTCCGACACCACCTAGTATATAGGTCCTGGATGTCAGAAAGCTTGGTCCAAGTGATGTACTGGGCCGTACGCACTACCCTCTGTAGCGCCTTATGGTCAGATGCCGAGAACTTGCCATACCAGGCGGTGATGCAACCATACCAGGCGGTGATGCTCTTGATGGTGCAGCTGTCGAACTTTGAGGATCTGGGGACCCATGCCAAATCATGTCAGTCTCCTGATGGGGAAAAGGTGTTGTCGTGCCATCTTCACAACTGTCTTTGTGTGTTTGGACCATGACAGTTTGTTGATGTGGACACCAAGGAACTTGAAACTATCGACCTGCTCCAATTCAGCCCCGTCGATGAGAATGGGGGCCTGTTCCGCCCTCCTTTTCCTATAGTCCACCTTCAGCTCCTTTGTGTTGCTCACATTGAGGGATAGGTTGTTGTCCTGGCATCACCCGGCCAGGTCTCTGACCTTCTCCCTATAGGCCATCTCATCGTTGTCGGTGATCAGGCCTACCACTATTGTGTCGTCAACAAACTTAATGATGGTCTTGGAGTCGTGCTTGGCCACGCAATCATGGGTGAACAGGGAGTATATTCAGACATAATACTCAGACATAATTTTAGTGTTTTCTATCCAAATCTACCAATTATATGCATATCCTAGCTTCTGGGCCTGAGTAGCAGGCAGTTTACTTTGGGCACACTTGTCATCCGGATGAGAAAATAGTGCCCCCTAACCTTAGGAAGTTTTAAAGCAGCAAAGGGGGGGGGACCAACTCCATATAAATGCACATGATTTTGGAACAAGATGTTTGACAAGCAGGGATCCACATACTGCTGACCATATAGAGTACATAGTGCATTTGGAAAGTATTCAGACCCCTTGACTTTTTACACAATATTCCTTGACTTATTCCAAAAATTATCAAATTATTTACCCCCCCCTCAATTTACACACAATCTCCCACAATGACAAAGCAAAAACAGGTTAAGCCATTTTAGAAAATTGATGAAATATAAAAAAACTTATATCACTTTGACATAAGTATTCAGACCCTTTACTCTGTACTTTGTTGAAGCACCTTTGGCAGCGAAGAGTCTTGAGTCATCTTGGGTATGACGCAACAAGCTTGGCACACCTGTATTCGGGGAGTTTCTCCTAATCTTCTCTGCAGATCCAATCAAGCTCTATCAGGTTGGATGGGGAGTGTCGCTTAGGGTCGTTGTTCCTGTTGGTAGGTGAACCTCCGCCCCAGTCTGAGCGCTCTGGAGCAGGTTTTTAATCAAGGATCCCTCTGTACATTGTTCCGTTCATCTTTGCCTCGATCCTAACTAGTCTCCTAGTCCCTGCCTCTGAAAAACATCCCCACAGCATTATGCTGCCACCACCATGCTTCACCATAGGGATGGTGCCAGATTTCCTCCAGACGTGACGCTTGGCATATTAGTCCAGTGGAAATCTGTCCTTTGGTCTGACGAATCCTAATTTTAGATTTTTGCTTCCAACCGCTGTCTTTGTGAGACGCAGAGTGGGTGAATGTATGATTTCTGCATGTGTGGTTCCCACCGTGAAGCATGGAGGAGGTGGTGTGATGGTGCTTTGCTGGTAACACGGTCTGTGAATTTTTTTTTTTATTCAAGGCACACTTAACCAGCACGGCTAACACAGAATTCTGCAGCGATACACCATCCCATCTGGTTTGCGCTTAGTGGGACTATCTTTTGTTTTTCAACAGGACAATGAACCAACACACCTCCAGGCTGTGTAAGGGCTATTTGACCAAGGAGAGTGATGGATCAGATGACCTGGCCTCTACAATCACCCGACCTTAACTCAATTGTGATGGTTTGGGATGAGTGGGACCACGGAGTGAAGGAAAAGCAGCCAACAAGTGCTCAGCATATGTGGGAACTTCAAGACTGTTGAAGTTAAATGCCAGGTAAATGCCAAGAGTGTGCAAAGCTGTCATCAAGGCAAAGGGTGGCTACTTTTTAGAATCTCAAATATAAAATATATTTTGATTTGTTTAAGACTTTTTTGGTTACTACATGATTCCATGTCTAAGGAATTGACAGTTTGAGTACTTACGCGTGGTGTCCATTCATCACAGCATAGTCATCGGACGACCATCCATTATTGTCCTTTAAGGTGATGTCTGCGTCGTACTGCAGGAGTAGCCGCACCATACTGATTTGTCCATTGCAAGCAGCGATCATCAATGGGGACCTAAAGGTAGCATAAGATGAAGGTTGAATAAACGTGCACATATCGGTCTGTGCATTCTCCAATATCAGAATCAAGCATTCCAAAATTCCATTCCCTTTCTTGAAGTAACCTAATCACAGATATGACAAAAGCTAAGTAATGGAACCCTTGCCGTCACCTAATAATGTGTGTCAGACCACAGATTACATCAAGGCAGGGAAGAAAGAAGGAAGAGTTGCCATGGTGCCCTAGGGGGCAGCCTCGCTGGGCTGTTAAGAGCTAGCAAATGTTATTATATTTAGTGTTTTTATGTTCAATTATTTGAGACATATTTGAGACAATGACAAAATGTGCAAGTGCAAGGCAAGGCAATGTGCAAGGCAAGGCGGAGCCAGGCTACTTGCAAGTCGTTGCAACCAAAACGGATTGGACAGTGAATGATGCTGGCTGGCTAGTTCTGCCATCTATTCCCAAGGACAGCAACCATTGTCATCTGGAGGACTATACAAATGTGTTATGTTTTGCAGTTAAATTATTTTGGCTGTGACTTTTACTGCAATTTAGCTTTTAGCTGTGAATGTGTAACATGTTTGAAGTTTGGCCAAATGTATTTAGCTTGCTGACAAGTCTTTAAAATCGAGCACACAGCCATGCAATCTCCATAGAGAAACATTGGCAGTAGAATGGCCTTACTGAAGAGCTCTGACTTTCAACGTGGCACCGTCATTGTACATTACCTTTCCAACAAGTCAGTTTGTCAAATTTCTGCCTCGTTAGTGCTGCCCCAGTCAGCTGTAAGTGTTATTGTGAAGTGGAAAGGTCTAGGAGCAACAACCGCTAAGCCACGAAGTGGTAGGCCACACAAGCTCACAGAACAGGACTGCCGAATGCAGAAGCGCGTAGCTTTTAGAAATTGTCTGTCCTCGGGCTGCAACACTCACTACTGAGTTCCAAACTGCCTCTGGAAGCTATGTAAGCACAATAACTGTTTGTCGAAAACTTGATGAAATTGGTTTCCATGCATACGATCACCATGGGCAATGCCAAGCCTCGGCTGGAGGAGTGTAGCTCACCACCATTGGAGCAGTGGAAACGCGTTTTCTGGAGTGATGAATCACGCATCACCATCTGGCAGTCCGACAGACAAATCTTGGTTTGGCGGATGTTAGGAGAAAGCTACCTGCCCAAATGCATAATGCCAACAGTAAAGTTTGGTGGAGGAGGAATAATGGTCTGGGGCTGTTTTTCATAGTGCCAGTGAAGGCGAATCTTAACGCTACAGCATACAATGACATTCTAGACAAATCTGTGCTTACAACTCTTTGGCAACAGTTTGGGGAAGGCCCTTTCCTGCTTCAGGATGCCCCCTTTCGTTCACAAGAGAGGTCCATACAGAAATGGTTTGTTGAGATCAGTGTGGAAGAACTTGACTGGCCTGCACAAAGCCCTAACATCAACCCCATCGAATGAGATGAGATGTTCGACGAGCAGGTGTCCACCTACTTTTACATTTAACTTCTTTGGGTCATCCTCGACAAATGCTTAAATGCATTGTATCCACATTGTGGTTGTGTTTTTAAAAATGGGTCAAATAATGCATTTCTTTGATATAATTTATTTGTTTACTATTCAACCAGATCTCTCCATCTCAGGAAAATGGATTTGATCTTTAAAAGCATCACACAAACCCACCTGTGTCCCTGGTCCTTAGTGTTGACGTCGGCCCCCTCCTTGAGGAGGAACTCGGCCATCTCGGCATGATTCTCCTTCACTGCCATAGTCAGAGGGGAGTATCCCTCCTGCAAGATCATCCAAACATTCATTGTCAAATATCTTGTAGATCCACATAGCTTAGTCATGTTTGTACCACAGTAACAGCTCTCCTACCCTCAGCTTCATCCTCTTTCTCTATCAACCTATGAGTCAGGATTACTCTTCAGCAATCTGGGGCCTTGTTAAGATCTCTCTCTCGGACCAGTGCCTGAGCAGTGACAGTCCTGAGTGGTGCTAGAGGATCTGTGAGCAACAAATTGACTCATCTGTAGGATTGGGTTGGTGTAAGCCACCCATATTACCACCATATTGTCACTTATGGACCCACGGCTCACCTTGTTCTGGGCGTTGACATTGGCCTCGTGCTCCAGCAGCAGCATAGCGGTGGAGAAGGCAGGTATGCAGGAGGCCAGGTGCAGGGCCGTGTTGCCGTTGATGTCCACCAGATTAGGTTCGGCATCATGCTCCAGCAGCGTGGCCACGCAGCGTTCCTGCTGGCACTGCACTGCCTGCCAGGGGTACGGAGGAGAGGAACATTAAGATAGAAATATGTTATGCACAAAAAACATCACTCTGACATATAGAATTAGGAATCACATCAGTTCCATTCATGACATTTCTATCTGCAACAATCTACAACGTTTGCCAATGCAAGAGTTTTGCTAAATGTAAAGGTAGATGGACAAGTTGAAGATTATAGTGATACTAATTTATCAAATTGCAGCTGCCACTACCACTCTTCGAGGGAAGCAGAAATTAAAGAGAACACTTTACAGATGTTAACTATATTGTTGATGATGCATTCGCTCTATGGATATGACATTCTGGTGAGCAAGGCTTTATCAGTATTGTAGAGCATCAAGTAAGGACAGAAGAGAAGCTGCATGTATCTAATTATAAATAAATTGACAAACAAATTGCCTAACAAATAGTGCTGCTCAGTATACCGAAACGTTGGTACTTTTTTGATACCAGGATATTAAAAACTGTTCGGTACTAGAATTTGTTACTTCAGTCAAATGTGTCTCACAGATCACGCCTGTCTATCAGCTCAGCCGACCCTTTATTATAGTAAGCACCGTGCCTGCTCCACTTAATCATTGCTAGCTTGCAATGGGAGTCTGGGCTGCATCATGTTAACTTCTTTGTAGCATGAGTGTTAGGCTAATACACTAATACAGCATGTAAAAATGTTGAAACTGTTACTGTTCAAAAAACAACGTCCATAAAGGCTAGAACACTTCACAATTTAGGAAGATACATAGATATACGCATAGATAATAACAGAGAGTAGCGGCAGCGTAAAGGGGGGGGGGGGGGTAGTCTAGGTAGCCATTTGCTTAACTGTTCAGGAGTCTTATGGCTTGGGGGCAGAAGCCTTTTAGAAACCTCTCGGACCTAGACTTGGCACTCCGGTGCCGCTTGCCGTGCAGTAGCAGAGACTAGGGTGGCTGGAGTCTTTGGCAAATTTTAGGACCTTCCTCCGACACCGTCTGGTATAGAGGTCCTGGATGGCAGGAAGCTTGGCCCCAGTGATGTACTGGGCAGTACACACTACCCTCTGTAGTGCCTTGAGGTCAGAGGCCAAGCAGGTGCCATAGCAGGCAGTGATGCAACCAGGATGCTCTCGATGGTGCAGCTGGTGCACCTTTTGAGGATCTGAGAACCCATGCCAAATCTTTTCAGTCTCCTGAGGGCGAATAGGTTTTGTGCCCTCTCACGACTGTCTTGGTGTGCTTGGACCATGATAGTTTGCTGGTGATGTGGACCCTAAGGAACTTGAAGCTCTCAATCTGCTCTACTACAGCCCTGTCAATGAGAATGGGGGCGTGCACGGGCCTCCTTTTCCTGTAGTCCACAATCATCTCCTTTATCTTGATCACGTTGAGGGAAAGGTTGTTGTCCTGGCACCACACGGTCATGTCTCTGACCACCTCCCTTTTTTGTCCATTAAAATAACATCAAATTGATCAGAAATACAGTGTAGACATTGCTAATGCTGTAAATGACTATTGTAGCTGGAAACAGCAGATTTTTTTATGGAATATCTACATGGGCGTACAGAGGCCCATTATCAGCCACCATCACTCCTGTGTTCCAATGGCACGTTGTGTTAGTTAATCCAAATGTATCATTTTGATAGGCTAATAGATCGTTAGAAAACCCTTTTGCAATTATGTTAGCACAGCTGAAAACCTTTGTCCTGATTAAAGCAGCAATAAAACTGGCCTTCTTTAGACTAGTTGAGCATCAGCATTTGTGGGTTCGATTACAGGCTCAAAATGGCCAGAAACAAAGACCTTTGTTCTGAAACTCATTAGTCTATTCCTGTTCTGAGAAATTAAGGCTATTCCATGCAAGAAATTGCCAAGAAACTGAAAACCTCATAACGCTGTGTTACAGAGCAAACTGGCCCTAACCAGAATAGAAAGAGGCGTGGGAGGCCCCAGTGCACAACTGAACAAGAGTACAAGTATATTAGAGTGTCTAGTTTGAGAAACAGATGCCTCACAAGTCCTCAACTGGTAGCTCCATTAAATAGTACACGTAAAACACCAGTCTCAATGTCAACAGTGAAGAGTGAAGAAGCGACTCAGGGATGTTCCTCTGTCATGTGTCTGTGTTCTTATGCCCATCTTAATCTTTTATTGGCCAGTCTGAGATATGGCTTTTTCTTTGCAAATCTGCCTAGGAGGCCAGCATCCCGGAGTCGCCTCTTCACTGTTGACATTGAGACTGGTGCTTTGTGGGTAAAATGATCAATTTGGATTAGCTAACCCAACGTGCCTTTGGAACACAGGTGTGATGGTTGCTGATAAATGGGCCTCTTCACGCCTACGTAGATATTCCATTAAAAATGCAGTTTCCAGCAACAAGTCAATTACAACATTAGCAAAGTCTCCACCGTATGTCTGATCGCGTTCATGTTATTTTCATGGTCAAAAAAATGTGTTTCTCTTTCAAGAACAAGAACATTTCTAAGTGACCTCAAACTTTTGAACGGTAGTGTACATTCCCACAGAATGATGCTGCCACCACCATGCTTCACAGTAGGGATGGTGACAGGTCTCCTCCAGACTTGATGCTTGGAATTCAGGCCAAAGAGTTCAATCTCGGTTTCATCAAACCAGAGAAACTTGTTTCTCATGGTCTGAGAGTCTTTAGGTGCCTTTTGGCAAACTCCCAACGGGCTGTCATGTGCCTTTTACTGAGGAGTGGCTTCCGTCTGGCAACTCTACCATAAAGGCCTGATTAGTGAAGTGCTGCAGAGATGGTTGTCCTTCTGGAAGGTTCTCCCATCTCCACAGAAGAACTCTAGAGCTTTGTCAGAGTGACCAACGTGTTCTTGGTCACCTCCCTCTCCCCTGATTGCGCAGTTTGACCAGGCGGCCAGCTCTAAGAAGAGTCTTGGTTGTTTCAAACATCTTCCATTTAAGAATGATGGAGGCCACAGTGATCTTGAGAGCCTTCAATGCTCCAGATATTTTTTGGTACCCTTCCCCAGATCTGTGCCTCAACACAATGTGCCTCAACACAATCCTGTCTGAGCGCTACGGACAATTCCTTCAACAATATGGCTTGGTTTTTGCTCTAACATGTACTGTCAACTAGAGGTCTACCGATAACGATTTTTCAACGCTGATGCCGATTATTGGAGGACCAAAAAAAGCAGATTCTGGTTAAATCGGTCTATTTTTGTTTATATATATATATATATATATATATGTATATTTGTAATTAATGACAATTACAACAATACTCAATGAACACTTATTATAACTTAATATAATACATTCAATAGATTCATATTTGTCTTAAATAAATAATGAAACATGTTCAATTTGGTTTAAATAATGCAAAAACAAAGTGTTGGAGAAGAAAGTAAAAGTGCAATATTTGCATGTAAGAAAGCTAACGTTTAAGTTCCTTGCTCAGAACATGAGAACATATGAAAGCTGGTGGTTCCTTTTAACATGAGTCTTCAATATTCCCAGGTAAGAAGATAAATGATAGTTATTATAGTAATTATAGGACTATTTCTCTCTATACCATTTGTATTTCATATACCTTTGACTATTGGATGTTCGTATAAGCACTCTAGTATTGCCAGCCTAATCTCTGGAGTTGATAGGCTTGATGTCAAACAGCGCTGTGCTTCAAGCATTGCGTAAAGCTGCTGGCAAACGGAGGAAAGTGCAGTTTGAATGAATGCTTACGAGCCTGCTGCTGCCTACCACTGCTCAGTCAGACTGCTCTATTAAATATCAAATCATAGACTTAATTATAATAAACACAGAAATACGAGCCTTAGGTAATTAATATGGTCATATCCGGAAACTATCATTTAGAAAACAAAATGTTCATTCTTTCAGTGAAATACGGAGCCGTTCCGTATTCTATCGAACAGGTGGTAACCCTAAGTCTAAATATTGCTGTTACATTGCACAACCTTCAATGTTATATCATAATTATGTAAAAATCTTGCAAATTAATTACGGTCTTTGTTAAGAAGAAATGGTCTTCACACAGTTCGCAATGAGCTAGGCGACCCAAACTGCTGCATATACCCTGACTCTGCTTACACTGAACGCAATAGAAGTGACACAGTTTCAGGCACCGCATTGATTATATGCAACGCAGGACAAGCTAGTTAAACTAGTAATATCAACCATGTGTAGTTAACTAGTGATTATGTTAAGATTGATAGTTTTTTTGTAAGATAAGATACTTTTTGAGGATCTGGGGACCCATGCCAGATCATAGTCTCTTGAAGTGGAATAGGAGTTGTCGTGCCCTTTTCAACTGTCTTGGTGTGTTTGGACCATGATAGTTTGTTAGTTATGTGGACGGCAAGGAACTTTAAGCTCTCGACCCATCGATGTGAATGGGGGCGTGCTTGGCCCCCCTTGTCCTGTAGTCCACAATAAGCTCTTTAGTCTTGCTCACGTTGTTGGAGAGGTCATAGTCCTGACACCACACTGCAAAATTCTTGAACACCTCCATGTAGGCTGTTTCATTATTGTTGGTGATTAGGCCTACCACCATTGTGTTGTCGGCAAACTTAATGATGGTGTTGGAGTCGTGCCTGGCCATGCAGTCGTGGGTGAACAGGGAGTACAGGAGGGGACTGAAAACGCACCCCTGGGGGGCTTCAGTGTTGAGGATCAGTGTAGTAGATGTGTAGTTGCCTACCCTTACCACCTGAGGGCGGCACGTCAGGAAGTCCAGGATCCAGTTGCAGAGGGAGGTGTTAAGTCCCAGGATCCTTAGCTAGGTGATGAGCTATGAGGGTACTATGGTGTTGAACGCTGAGCTGTTGTCAATGAATACCACTCTCACATTTCAAAACACTTCATGGCTATAGACGTGAGTGCTACGGGTCTGTAGTCATTTAGGCAGGTTGTGTTCGTGGGCACAGGGACTATGGTAGTCTGCTTGAAACATGTTGGTATTAGTCTCTGTCAGGGACAGGTCACAAATGTCAGTGAAGACACCTGCCAGTTGGTCAGCACATGCCCGGAGCACATGTCATGGTAATCCAACTGGCCCCGCAGCCTTGAGTATGTTGACCTGTTTTAAAAAAGTCTTACTCACATCGGCTACGAAGAGAATGATCACACAGTCTTCCGGAACAGCTGATGCTCTCATGCATGCCTCAATGTTGCTTGCCTCGAAGAGAGCATAGAAGTGATTTAGCTCATCTGGTAGGCTCGTGTCACTGGGCAGCTCACGGCTGTGCTTCCCTTTGTAGTCTGTAATAGTTAGCAAGCCCTGCCACATAAGATGAGCGTCGGAGCTTGTGTAGTACGATTCAATCGTAGCCCTGTATTGATGCTTTGCCTGTTTGATGGTTCGTCAGAGGGCATAGCACTATTTCTTATAAGCTTCCGGGTTAGAGTCCCGCACCTTGAAAGCGGCAGTTCTACCCTTCAGCACAGTGCGAATGTTGCCTGTAGTCCATGGCTTCTGGTATGTACGTACAGTCGCTGTGGGGACGACGTCCTCAATGCACTTATTGATAAAGCCAGTGACTGATGTGGTGTACTCCTCAATGCCAACGGAAGAATCCGGGAACATGTTCTAGTCTGTGATACCAAAAACAGTCCTGCAGTTTAGCATCTGCTTAACCTGACCACTTTTTTATAGACTCACTGGTGCGTCCTACTTTAATTGTTGCTTGTAAGCAGGAATCAGGAGGATAGATTTGTGGTCGGATTTACCAAATGGAGGGCGAGGGAGAGCTTTGTACGCGTCTCTGTGTGTGGAGTACATGAGACCTAGAATTTCTCGTTCCCTGGTTGCACATTTATTAACATGTTGAAAGAAATGAGGTAGAACTGATTTAAGTTTCCCTGCATTAAAAAGTCTCCAGACACTAGGAGCGCAGCCTCTGGGTGAGCGGTTTCCTGTTTTCTTATTTCCTTAAACAACTGACTGAGTGCGGTCTTAGTGCCAGCATCCATCTGTGGTGGTAATTAAACAGCCACGAAAAGTAAAGCTGAAAACTCTCTAGCCTCTACTCTCAGCCGTTGTTTATGAATATGCACAGACCGCCCTACCTCTGCACCGGCAAGATAGAATGGCACACTCCGGTAAGACAATATCCCACTAGCTGAATATCCATGTCATAATTCAGCCACGATTCCATGAAACATAAGATATTACAGTTGATGTCCCTTTGGTAGAATATTCATGATCGTATCTCGTCTGATTTATTGTCCAATGATTGCACGTTGGCGAGTAATATTGACAGTAATGGCAACTTTCCCACTCACTTTCTGCGGGTCCTAACGAGGCACCCCGCTCTGTGTGTTCTGTACCTGCATCTCTTCCTCTTGCAAATAACTGGGATGTTGGCCTTGTCGGGTGTTCGGAGAATGCCCTGTGCGTCCTGCTTGTTGAAGAAAAAATCTTTGGCTAATCCGAGGTGAGTGATCGCTATTCTGATATCCAGAAGCTATTTTTTGCCGTAAGTTACGGTTGCAGAAACATTATGTACAAAATAAGTTACAAGTATCACAATTCAAGTGGGTCTGTCTCCTAGAGATGAACGTACTTTAGTGCGAAAAGTGCAAATCAATCCCAGAACAACAGCAAACAACCTTGTGAAGATGCTGGAGGAAACAGGTACAAAAGTATCTATATCCACAGTAAAACGAGTCCTAGATCAACATAACCTGAAAGGTCGCTCAGCAAAGAAGCCACTGCTCCAAAACCGCCATAAAAAAGCCAGACTAAAGTTTGCAACTGCACATGGGGACAAAGATGGTACTTTGAGGAATGTCCTCTGGTCTGATGAAACAAAAATAGAACTGTTTGGCCATAATGGCCATCATTATGTTTGGAGGGAAAAGGGGGAGGCTTGCAAGCCGAAGAACACCATCCCAACCGTGAAGCATGAGGGTGGCAGCATCATATTGTGGGGGTGCTTTTCTGCAGGAGGGACTGGTGCACTTCACAAAAAAAAGAAGGTGTCATGAGGAAGGAAAATTATGTGGATATATTGAAGCAACATCAGTCAGGAAGTTAAAGCTTGGTCACAAATGGGTCTTCCAAATGGACAATGACCCCAAGCATTCTTGAACTTGTTCTCAACTTGCCTACCTGGTTAAATAAAGGTGAAATAAAAATAAATAAATACAATTCTTCCACAGTTGTGGCAAAATGGCTTGAGGACATCAAAGTCAAGGTATTGGAGTGGCCATCACAAAGCCCTGACCTGAATCCTATAGAAAATGTGTGGGCAGAACTGAAAAAGCGTGTGCGAGCAAGGAGGCCTACAACCTGACTCAGTTACACCAGCTATATCAGGAGGAATGGGCCAGAATTCACTAAAGTTATTGTGGGAAGCGTGTGGAAGATTACCCGAAACTTTTGACCCAAGTTAAACAATTTAAAGGCAATGCTACCAAATACTGAGTAAACTTCTGACCCACTGGGAATGTGATGAAAGAAATAAAAGCTCAAATCTCTACTATTATTCTGACATTTCATATTCTTAAAATAAAAGTGGTGATCCTAACTGACCTAAGATACTACGATTAAATGTCAGGAATTGTGAAAAACTGAGTTTAAATGCATTTTGCTAAGGTGTATGCAAACTTCCGACTTCAACTGTATATACCGTATTCTTTTCTACAGTATTTAGTCAATGCCACTCTGACATTGATCACCCTAATATTTATATATTTCTAAATTCCATTATTTTACATCTAAATTTCTGTATTGTTGTGTGGTGTTAGATACTACTGCACTTTTGGAGCTCGGAACACAAGCATTTTACTACACCTGCAATTACATCTGCTAAATATGTGTTTGTGACAAATAAAATTTGATGTAAGTCATAACTGTAACTCGGCCACTCAGGAACATTCACTGTCTTCTTGGTAAGCAACTCCAGTGTAGACTTGGCTTTTTAGGTTATTGTCCTGCTGAAAGGTGAACTCATCTCCCAATGTCTGTTGGAAAGCAGACATTCAGGTTTTCCTCTAGGATTTTGCCTGTGCTTAGTTCCATTCCGTTTCTTTTTTATCCTGAAAAACTCTATAGTCCTGAACAATTACAAGAACACGCACAAAATTATGCTGCCACCACTTTGAAAATGTGGAAAGCGGTACTCATTAATGTGCTGTATTGGATTTGCCTTGCTGCAAACAGGATGCATGTTTTGGAATATTTGTATTCTGTACAGGCTTCCTTCTTTTCACTCTGTCAATTAGTTAGCATTGTGGAGTAACTATAATGTTGTTGATCCATCCTCAGTTCTCTCCCACCACAGCCATTAAACTCTAACGGTTTTAAAAAGTCACAATTTTTTTATTATTTTTTTTTACCTTTATTTTACTAGGCAAGTCAGTTAAGAACAAATTCTTATTTTCAATGACGGCCTAGGAACAGTGCGTTAACTGCCTGTTCAGGGGCAGAACGACAGATTTGTACCTTGTCAGCTCGGGGGTTTTGAACTTCCAACCTTCCGGTTACTAGTCCAACGCTCTAACCACTAGGCTACCCTGCCGCCCCAGGCTACCATTGGCCTCATGGTGAAATTCATGGGAGGTTTCCTTCCTCTCCGGCAACTGAGTTAGGAAGGACACCTGTATCTTTGTAGTGACTCAATTTTAAATTAAACCAAATGTGGAACAAGTCAACAGGTGTGAATACTTTCTGAGCGCACTGTATCTAAATGCATATCAAATTGTGCTTGAAAGGAAAGATTCACTTCCCAGTATGACCTAATGAATACCACCCAGGTGTAAATGTATATGGAAGACTCACAGGTAATACATAAGAATTAGGCTACACATAAGCCTATCATCTCAGCAACATGTCTAAATTGAGATGGCCAATCAACTATCATATTCCATCCTCAAATCTTTTTGAAAATGATGGATAATTCCACCCACTGACAAAGCAAAAATAGGACACAGTACCTTCATCAACGGGGATCTGTTTTGATTGTCGCATAGGTTGAGCTTGGCTTTGCTCTCAACCAGGAACTGGACCACGTCTGTATGTCCATTGGCACAGGCAATGTGAAGTGCTGTTCTGAAATGTGAACAAGGGTGACATAAGTGGCAAACAGTCCTTTGGCCCTCCATTTCAAGTCATTGCATCACAATTTCCGGTTGCACTGGTGCGAGCTGCACATTCTACCTGGTCCCCATCAAATCAAAACAACTTATTATTAAGAGGATAAAACCTTGAATTTGTTCAACAGTAAAGTGCATTATGTTTCCTGTAATAAAAGTGTCTGTCCTGCCACTGTGCATGCCTGTTTCGTTGTCCCTCACACTCTCTCTCCCCCTCGTGATTGCATAACATTTCAAAATGTAATTCCAGGGGGAAAAACTACTTTGGAAGCAACTAAAAGTCCATATTAAAAAGGAGGGTCTCAGCTTTGTGTAGGTATAAATATATTGAGCTCAAACCACACTGATTTACAATCGAGATATTTGATATGGCTTTCAAATAAGAAATTGCACATCGGCAATCGCGAGTGTACTAGGTCTTATTGCAAAGTTTTTTTAGGATATTACATGGCTACTAGCAGTTTATAATTTTCTAATTAAACTTTGCAAGTAAGAACAAATTATTATTTACAATGACAGCCTACCAGAAGGCAAAAGGTCTCCTGCGTGGACGGGGGCTGGGATTAAAAATAAAAATATAGGACAAAACACACATCTCATCACATCTCAACAAGAGACACAACAACACTACATAAAGAGAGTAGTAAGAGTATTATATTTAGAGTAAACAATCTAGCTAATGTGTTGTTTCCACTTCCTAAAGTGGTGAATTAGCACCAATTAGGCCTATAAATATTATTCGTGCACATAAAGATGAAGGAAAATAAATATATTTAACAAAAAAAACAAAAAACATAAAATAAAAACAGCCTAATTGTCAACCCAAGACAATCACTGGATTAGGTTGCATATTAAACAATTTTGAATCATGCACTTCTGCTTGGACATGATATTCAATACATAAATAAATCTCAAAAGTCTATTACACTTCTTAATAAAGCATTATGAATGACTATAATGACTTTATAAGATGACTAAAATGTATTATATTGTGCAACGCTGCAGATTTTTTACTTTTTGGTGTGCCACCAAAATTTGGGCTGGTGCCACCAACTGAATAAGTAGGGGAAAATGTTAGTTTGGAGCCCTGCAAAAGCCACGAAATGTTATTATCACATTATTAAATGTTATTATCACTCCAGCTTGATTTGTAGCTACACTTAGGCTACACCACACATACACACACACAACTGTTCAAAAGTTTGGGGTCACTTAGAAATGTCCTTGTTTTTGAAAGAAACGCACACAAAAAAGTCCATTAAAATGACAAAAAACGTCACTCTATTCTTGCTCTGAGAAATTAAAGCTATTCCATGCAAGAAATTGCAAAGAAACTGAAGATCTCGTAAAGCGTTGTGTACTCCTCCCTTCACAGAACAGCGCAAGCTGGCCCTAACCAGAATAGAAAGAGGAGTGGGAGACCCCGGTGCACAACTGAGCAAGAGGACAAGTACGTTAGTGTTTAGTTTGAGAAGCGCCATTAAATAGTACCCGCAAAACACCAGTCTCAACATCAACAGTGAAGAGGCGACTCCGGGATGCTGGCCTTCTAGGCAGAGTTCCTCTGTCCAGTGTATGTTCTTTTGCCCGTTTGTCAACGTTATTTTTATTGGCCAGTCTGAGATACAGCTTTATCTTTGCAACTCTGCCTAGAAGGCCAGCATCCCGGAGTAGCCTCTTCACTTTTGATGTTTTTATATTTGGGATTCTTTAAAGTAGCCACCCTTTGCCTTGATGACAGCTTTGCACACTCAATGTAGAAGCAACAGTACATTTTCATATTTTGGCCATCATACTTTGATTGTTTTATTCAAATATCATCCAATTTCATGAAAAACATGATTTTGACTGTTCATTACCTTTAAAAGGTCAAAAATAGCATATAAAGGATAAACTGTGCTGCAAGCACAGGGACATGGATAGAAGTATCCTAAAGTTTAAGGACAGTGACAGAAAGGGTTTTCTAAAGTTAGCCAACCTAAATAGGGTGGCAGTATGAGTAAGTAGTCTAAGTAGCCTCATCCGGTATCTGTGGCGCAAAGTACCTTGATCCACAAGTGCACCCCCTGCCCTGGAAAGAACGGTAGTCTATCACAGGTTGGTAGAGACTGGAGAAGTCATACTCCAACACTTGTCACACATACAGTACATTACACAAGGACTGTCTAAGTACAGACCTCAGAAAGTAACAGTGGCAATACCAGCTACTAACTGGCAATAGTCTCATCTTTCATACCTGTTCTCCTTATCAAGCTGATTGATGTCATTCTTCTTGGCCAGATGCTTCAGTTTGGCCAAGTCACCCCCATAAGCAGCCTTGTGTACCTTTCCAAGGTCCTTCTCCTTCAAGTCATAGCCCACAGACAGCACACTCCCAGTGTCTGAGGTGTTAGGTGAGAATCCTTTCTTTTTCTTGGTGAAGTTGAATATCTTCTTCATTGTATATGGTGGATGCCCAGATGACAGTTAGCAGACTGCATTGCCTTTGGCCTTCACTACCTGACACTGAGGTGCCGCCGGAGGATCACCACAGCATGCGTCTTTCCCATCCCTAAAAATAAAGCACAGCAAATCGGATTAAGTCATGTCAAAGTCGAGAGAAGGTTGCTGCTGCACCATCGCCGTTGCAAAGACTGAGACGAGGAACTCGCATCAAACGTACTGTGTATATAGCTACAGTACATTTCGGATCAATTAGCAGCTAAAAAGCCATGGCGATTTTTGGTGCATGGGTTATCATTAATAGGTCACCATATTAGTCTTCAGATTATGCTTATTCGTATGCTGCATACGATTGACAGGAGATCGTAGTACACATTGGCCATGACAAATAATGTACTGCTAAAATAATACGATAATGGCATAATGCACAACAACAGTTGATATATTCTATAACCAAGGCTAGCTAGCTAACGTTAGCTAACAGCTGGCTATAAGATTGTAGTTACACACGCTCACACACGTTGACAGATCAAGTATATAGATCCGTCCTTACCTTGACTAGAATGCCAAAACACCAATATTAATATAACATGTTTCAACCGGCATTAAGCCATATTAACAGAGCATGGCTTGCAGGAAGATAATTCACTAGAACCTATGTTATTTTGGATGGCTCACTCGCTCACTGTCATTACAATCAGGAAGAAACGTTGATCCAGTCTGTTACCAAGGCGGCTACCCACAAATATCAGTAACAAGTATCAGAAAAACAAATAACGTTACGTTCAAATTCTAATATTATTGTTAATTTCATATGAGCAAATATTACATATCTAGCCATTTCAAGTCGATTCATACAGTTAACCCATAATAAAATATTCAAATCAAGTAAAAACCGATTCGCATGTTTTTTCCTGGAGTCTAAAGAAGCAATTCAGCTGGCTAGTTACACTAGTTAACGATGCAAACTATCATTAACGTGTTTGTAAACCGTAATCGCAGCCAACGTAGTCACCTCCCAAACGTGAAGCAACCGCGACTTTTAAATTTGTAACAGTCAGCACAGGCAAAGCAATTTTTTTTTTGATTAATCCGGTAGTTGGTCCCAAACTAAATCACTAAATTACATTATTGTTTTGCGCTAATAAGGTAGCTAAACAACCTACAATTAACAAGCTAACGTTAGCTAGTTCCGACAGAGAAGTGATTGTAAAAATGTAACGTTATGTCTAGAGTAGCTAGCTAGGCAGTTTCTGGTTAGCTAATGTGTATTTAGTTAGCGCGCAGGGCAGTCTGCTATCTTGGCTGTCGCATGGTAGCTATAATTCATTTTACTACAAAATGTACATGCAGAAAATAGGTCTAATTTAGATAGTTAGAAAGCTGATAGAAACAAAATGACCTGTTGATCGCTCCTGCTGCCAGCTGCTTCTTCTTCGGGATCGGGTTGGCGGACCGCAGCCAACTGAAAGTTGCATACAACGCCACCTACTGTACAAAATCATGAATACCCATGTTTCTTGACATAGTTTCTCGTCGGGTGATTGGTTGAGCATTCGTGAGTGTGTGATGTCAGATAGATGCTCTACCAAGGCGCCTGTTTATCGAGATCGTGCCGCCTAAATGAGCAGAAGCACCAAAGATTATGGATAAACTGACAACATTTAGGTGTCTCTCCGCCCTAACAATGAGAGTCCTCGTCCACAAAGTGGCACGGATGGCTTTCTAGATCCCGCCTTTCTTTCTGTTTGGTTGATAATGCCCGTGTTCTTACCGTGCCAATATATCCTCCAAACACCGGCTTCGAGGGCATTATCACTTTTATACAACGGGTTACCAACATATTGAAATAGTGATTCACATATTTTAATTAAAAACTTGATTTGGATTAATTTATTCATACTATTTAATCCTTCCACAATATATTGTGTCGACCCTGGGTTTATAAACGCGGATATCGACTCTGCCGCTCGAGCATGCTATTGCGGCACAGTCGATAGCGCGCTGGATTTAGGTCTAGAAGGTCGAGGGTTCGAGACCTACACCCTGCCTGTTTCCTTACAGTATATTCCCGATGAAAATCTGGGGTTACTACCCAACTCGGCTGGTCAATCGTTTTATCGGTTCAGTTGCCAGAGTGGAGTCCCAGTCGTTCTGAGAATATGGATGCGACTCAGTCGTTCAATCAAAACGTTCCATTGCCATAACGAGCCAACTATGACTAATTTACAGTCACGTCAAACAGTGCAGCCAGAATAACAACAAAATAGCTGCATTTGTTTAAACTGTTTTCTAGGGACATTTGTCTATAAATAATGAGCTAATTGAGGCGCAATTTCGCTAGGCATAGAAAATGTGCTCTCTTGTCAGAACACCTTTGTTCAGATGAGCTATATGAGGATTCTGAGTTATGCACTATAGCCCGTTACCATATATGTGATTGAATATTATCTGCTGTTGGCTTGTGTGGATGTATGTATGTGTTTTGCAACATAGCTGACTTGAAACATTGTTAACAGTTTCAGGGCCATGGGCCTTTCTCATGATGGAAAAATACAGAATAACATGAAGACAGGAACTGTGCAATGAGTTGGGGGGGCACATTCAGAACGTAGTGTTGCGAGAACAAACGGTATTTTGTTAGATAACAAGAGCCAGGTGCGAGATAACGGTATCGAGCATGAGCGCATAGATATTCATCACAGCAACAGTTACATCTATCAACTGAAGCGCTTAGGGGGCTGGGACCAGCCTCTGCGCCAACAATCAACGATAGGCTGGGTGAGTTTAAACCACGCCCAGTCTCTACTCTGACAGGCCGGCTCGGAAGCAGGAACTATTTCTGTCAGGGTATATTTATGATATCTTTGTCAAGAACAAGTCAGTTCTCTGTTTGCCCTGCGAGGTGGGACAGAGTCCCGTATATACGAAAAATGCATTTACCACTTATTGCTTAGCTAATAAAAAATACATAGTATACAATCGGTGACTCATTGTCATATTTATCCTGATACCAGATTCGAATTGACGCAAATCTAACAGCTAGCCAACAACACATCTACTGTAACACAATAATTTCATACTGAAGCTGGAAAGACTGCAAACTAGCTGCATTTCGTTTCATTTTAATCTTTTTTTCAATTGACATTTCTTTGTATATATCCATCAAAACTATGCCAGCTGATTCGTGATTTCAATTGGATGAGAAAGCTGCCTGCCTGTCTCTTCCAACAAGTTCATTACTATGGGACAGCTGGAGATCGAATTTGAATATTGAAACAATGTTGCAAATGTCGGAGAGCTGGACAGCAAGTTTAATACAAAACTCCACTGTTGAATACTAAATGTTAGTCTAAAAGAAATGTGAGATAATTTCTAGATGCTTTTTATAGTGGAGATCAAGTTTTTTTGGGCTGATGAGACAGTGGATCAGATGGATCAGATGGAATAAAGTAAATAGACATTTTAACGTCCTAAATTTAGCAGGCGGTAACTTGTGGAATAGACACTGGCTGGAATGCGGTTTTAACCAAACAGCATTCAGGATTAGACCCACCATTGTATTAATCTCATTATTCTTATCTTTTTGTTGAATATTTGATCATGGTTGTTGACATCAACCTCCTGTATTCAAGAGAGAGATGCTCTGCTACTCTCCTGACATTTTTCTGTTTATTTTATTTGAGATACTTAAAAACACTGTTGTCACTGATAATACTGTGTGTAATGATTTTTATTTAGTGTTTTTGTTCATTTGCTTTACATTAATGTTATTTTATATTTCTAGAGAGAAAATATACTTGTAGTGATGTCCTATGTTTTTGTTATTGAACTGTATTTGTACTGTAATTTGACATTACATAAGAAAAAAAAAGAGAAAAAAAAGATGCCTTGCTATTAGGCTCATTCATGAATAGTCATCTGGAGACAATGCTGATATAACACTCTTTTCAGAGCAACTTACAGCAGGGAATGCATACATTTTCATACTGGTCCCCCTGTTGCGGTAGGGCATTTTGCTATAGGACCGTTAAGGTACCCCCGTCGAGAGTGATACAAGTCGTCTCACTCAAGTTCTTATGTCACCTGGCTAACTGGTGACTCACAGATCCGCCGGACTGACCTGGTTATGTATCCTGCACTTTTATTCTGAGATTAGCCTTATGTGATGCCGTTAGGCGTGTTTCGGGATCTTAGATAATATCAATCAGACTTAGAGTACCTCGTTTTACTTTCTCTTTCCCTTTGTATGCTCATATCTAGACTCACGCAAGCTATACCTTGGTTATGATTTACAGTCTATGTCCGTCGACTAATACTACTTGAGTATTAATATAGAGGATACCTGTTACAATAACATGATTATTCTGTCCAAACCATCATATTGTCTTTAGTGTAAAAAAAAAAACACTTGTTCCCCTAGACTGGGAGTGTCCGAGGTGTTCTCTCCCCTAGGGTTTTGGGTCTAGTTTCTAATTTTTATTTAATGTTTGAAATTCACACAGTTGTACACGTTATTACAGTTTCTTTTTAGTCCTTAATATATAACATCAACAATCATCAAAACACTTAATAGTAGTAATGCCTTATATATGTATTACAACAAGCTGTTAATTAACTTAGCGTAGGCTGACCTGGTTGGTTCCCAAAGAGTATGTTCTTCCACTTACAATTGCTCTAGAGGTTTATCCAATCACTCAGTATCTGTTTCTCCTACTAGAAGTTTGTACTATTGTCACGTTCCGACCATTATTTCCTTTGTTTTGTCTTTATTTAGTATGGTCAGGGCGTAAGTTGGGGTGGGCAGTCTGTGTGTGTTTTTCTATGTTGGGGTTTTGAGTTCAGCCTGGTATGGTTTTCAATCAGAGGCAGGTGCCGTTAGTTGTCTCTGATTGAGAATCATACTTAGGTAGCCTGGGTTTCACTTTTGGTTGGTGGGTGTTTGTTTCCGTGTGAGTGTTTGTTGCCACACGATACTGTTTCGGTCACGTTTATTGTTTTGTATTTCATAGTGGTCAGTTTGTCTTAAAATAATCGTTATGAACACTTACCACGCTGCGCATTACTCCTCCGATCCTTCTCGCTACTCCTCCTCAGAAGAGGAGGAAGAATGCCATTACAACTATGATTTACTGATTAGTGAAGAGAACGGGTCGAGACAAAAAAAAAAACTTATAACACCACTGATGCTATTTATCCACTCTGGTTAGGAGGTGGATGTATTCAGCACGAGGCGCGTGGAGGGTAGTTGTCTCAGTATGTCTCATTCAGAAAACAGAAGTCAAGAGATACAATTGTTCTAGAGTATGAAAGTCAGATATTACCTTTTAGGTTGATGATAGTTGAAGTAGCACAAGCTGTCTGCAAGTCAAGTAGCACTATCATGCCCTCTTAAGGAAGGCATTCGCTTTTTATGCTCTTTTCGGGACCAGGTCAGTTTTTGCACTGAGTCATATTCTAACCTTGTGGCGAGCTATTTCTGTAAAGGGTCAGTTTGACATGTTACTGTGAAACATTACTAATGACAGATGCATCCTCTATCCCCAACTCTCGCATCAGTTTAACCCATTCAAATTCTACTGCTAGTTTAGCTTTTCTTCCTTCCGTTGATGGCCCGCTCTCTCCCCCTTCTGGGGGCGGTGCCCAAATGCAAGGCATCTCATAGAGCCAGCTATCCGGCCCCCACTCAAGAGGCGGAGCCGGTGGGGACAGTGTGTGCTGATCCAGCAAAGGAGGTGTCATCAGAGTCCTTTTTTGTGCTACCGCATCACCCCGTGGGAATCAACCTCGCAATCCTTGTGTTACAAGTGCAACACTCTACCAACTGAGCCACATGGAACTCAGACTATACCATGAGGATGGCACCCTCAAGTCTGCGTGTCTCTCAGTTCACTTCCTCACTGTACCGGAGGTCCCACTTCGGTAACATACACATAAAACACATTTAAATTATTGTATATGGACATAGCTCGTCTTTTTTTCCTCTCACTTCCTTCCACTGTCTGTAAATATCTCCCTCTCTGTGTCTGGTTGGTCTCTAGGGAAGATGATTTCAAGTTTGTACGTCTTGATGGCAGTATAAGAAAGAGAAAGGATGTTACGGCTTTCTTCCGTTGAAAGAGGAGCGGACCAAAATGCAGCGTGGTGGTTACTCATGTTCTTTAATAAAGATGAACCAACAATCAATACAAAACAACAAACGTAACGCGAAAACCTATACAGCCTATCTTGTGACAACACAGAGACCGGAACAATCACCCACAAAACACACAGTGAAACCCAGGCTACCTAAATATGGTTCCCAATCAGAGACAATGAGACTGATTGAGAACCGCCTCAGGCAGCCATAGACTGTGCTAGACACCCCTACTCAGCCACAATCCTAATACCTACTAAAACCCCAATACAAAAACACAACACAAAATAAACCCATGTCACACCCTGGCCTGACCAAAATAAATATATAAACACAAAAGACCAGGGCGTGACAAAGGAGTTCCAGAGAGACACACCCACCAGCCCATTGAACAATCAGCTTTCATTTATAACTTGGGAGGTGGGCCTAAAGTCAACCTCACATTTGCCTCTCATCTTCCTCATGGACCCAGCCTGGAACTTAACAACAGAGGACCGCTGTAACCACTTTGGCCAGAAGAGGGACATTGTCATTGTCACGTTCTGACCTTTATTTCCTTTGTTTTGTCATTATTTAGTATGGTCAGGGCGTGAGTTGGGTGGGCAGTCTATGTTTGTTTTTTCTATGTTTTGGGGTATTTCTATGTTTCGGCCTAGTATGGTTCTCAATCAGAGGCAGGTGTCATTAGTTGTCTCTGATTGAGAATCATACTTAGGTAGCCTGGGTTTCACTGTGTTTGTGGGTGATTGTTCCTGTCTCTGCACCAGATAGGACTGTTTAGGTTTTCCATGTTTATTGTTTTGTAGTGTTAATGTGTACATTTACATATTAAAAGAACCATGGACACTTACCACGCCGCATATTGGTCCTCTGATCCTTTTCGCCTCTCCTCTTCAGAAGAAGAGGAAATCCCTGACAGTCATCATTAAGTTTATATAGTAGAGGACAACATGGTGAGGAGGCAGAAGTAGGATATGGTAGAGGAGGCTTTCGGGCCTCCCCAGTGAGAGGGTGGTGTCTCATATAGCTGATATTCAAGCCCTAAAGGCAAATGGTATTTTGATTTTGATTATTGTTACAATTCACCTTTCACCAAAGTTTAGAATAGCAAAGAATAGGGAATAAAACCTGATTATTTCAACTGCAAGCACTGTTTTGGGAGTCCTGGTTATACACAACATGACCACCATCAGAGCGGGATAAATATTTGTGTCTTTTTGACTCCCTCTACTATTATTTTTACTTTATGTAATACCTGTGCTTCAGGATTGTTTACCTTTCTTTAGCTTAACGGAATAGGTGATATTAAGTTTAGTTGGCAAGGACAATCTAAAAAAAGTAGAATGTGAGAAGTGATGCTTTGCACCAGATATGTCCTTAACATATTTATAACCCACCAAATCATGATTTATATCATATATGCATGTGTATAAACTGGGTGGTTCAAGCCCTGAATGCTGATTGACTGACATAGCACGGGTATGACAAAACATTTATTTTTACTGCTCTAATTGCATTGGTAAGCAGTTTATAATCGCAATTATGCACCTTGGGGGTTTGTGGTATATGGCCAATATACCACGGCTAAGGGCTGTATCCATAAGAACATACCTTAGACTTGGTATATTGGCCATACACCACACCCCCTCATGCCTTATTGCTTAAGTATATACTGCACATGTCCTTATCGCATTGCACATTATCTCTCCCTACTTATTGCTGTTTAGGAGTATTACTATCTGTCCAGCTTACATTGAGAAACTGTTGCATCTGCCTGAGAAAAGAAGTGTAAACTTTGGGTGGAGTACATAGGAATGGTCTGAGATTATTTTATTTGGCTGTCCCATGATTGTTCGCACCCATCATATTCATTGATGTCTGGACAGTAATTTTAAACGAACTGATAATTTCACAAACCAGGTTTAAATGCCATATAATAGAAAGCTCTCTATAACAGTCCGGTAGAATAGGAGCATGACCTTGGGTTTGACTCCAGAAACCCTGAATCTACCCTGAGTAAAGTCCACATTATGTAGCACCACACCATAGGTCACCAATGGATTTTAAATTAAAAAACATTTTCTTGACATGTATGAGGTGGTGGTGATCACAACACGCTCACACACGGTGCTCGTTCCATGGGTAAGCGAATGCTCCTACCACTGTCTCTCTCAAGCATCTTTGACTGGTGTTTTGACTTACTGCCCCCGCATATTGCTTGTATACACAGCACTAACTTGGGAGTTGGTAATCTCCCACTAGTTTAGTAATGTGCCGCCAGGATCCCCATACAGTGAGCAAGTTCTCCACTTTCTCGTACTGGTGCATGTGTCATCAAGTGTGTGTTTGTGTATGTTTGCCGCTGGCGGAGCTTGTGTTCTGGAGGTGGGTGTGAACTCATTTTAGCTCACAATAAGCATGTAGAATGGCTACTAGACAACAACAAAAACTGCAAAGCTCAATGCGGACAAAGAATACTTATCAAGCACTACACTCCATGAACTACTCAACAAATAGTTACATAAAGATGTATTAGATCTGCAGGAAAATTACTTTAAGTCCTGAAACTCTTTATAGATTCTACCAACAGAATGGTTGATGATCTGTTTAAGGCTGTAATGGAATTTGAGCAGTCTGAGGAGGAGGAGCAAAAATGCCCGAAAGTCACCAGCCAGACCGCATTCAAAACCATGTCTGAGGATTTCGCATGGAATTGGGGAGATGGAATTGGGAATTAAAGACTGAAACTTGTCACAGAAGCCAAGGCCAAGAAACTCCTGGCAGATCAATTCAAACTGGACCCTAAACTCATCGAGATGGAGAAGGCTCATAGGAATGGCTTATAGGAATGGCACATTCTTCCTCGATGGACGGCCCAGATCTATAGCGGTAAAACTGCATCTTTCTGATGGACGGCCCAGATCTATAGCGGTAAAACTGCATGTTTCTGATGGATGGCCCAGATCTATAGCGGTAAAACTGCATCTTTCTGATGGACGGCCCAGATCTATAGCGGTAAAACTGCATCTTTCTTTTTCCCAACGCAGTTATGCCAAAACTACACCCCGTTATTCAGAGGGGCGTTCTACTACTCTCCCATTGGCCTTCTAGTGTTGTCTCACTCACAGGCGATCAGCGCAAAGACAGTGACTTTCCAAGGTAAGGATGTAAATGTTTTGTCATAACTGCGTTGGTAAAAAAGAAAGATGCAAGGATGGAAAGTGTAATTTAACAACTAGCTGCCTATCGTAATGCCGGCTTATTATTATCATGTTTGGTAACATTTGCCGATGTATTTATTTTCAGAGTTGCAATGGGTTGTAAAAATGTCTCAGAAAACTCTGCTGAATTCCCTCAATTAAAGGTCAGGTAAGTTAACCTGGCTACTTAACATCAATAGCACCGTATTTGAAGTTGTTATATTATCATTAGTAGTCTATTATCAGATAAAAGCATTTACTTATTATTCATAATTTGTCAAATATTTTTTATTTAATCATTCAGTCGAAAACTATGCTCCAGCCGTTGAATCTGTCCTTTAGCGTTAAGGGACGTTAAAAATGGCTAGCTCGGTCCACGACATTATGTTATTTTTCAATCTTGAAATACAAGGGCAACTGTTATTAATCAGTGACAAAAATTTCTCGCTACGTGATATTCACTTCCAGACTTGGAGAGCGCTCAAAGTATTGTAGAACGCCCTTCTGATTTTGACTTAACTGCGTTGGGTAAAAGAAAGACGCGGTAAAACTGTTCAGGTTCAAAGACAAGGAGGAGATTCTCAGGAAAGCCAAATGCCTGAAGGTAACCAAAATCTTAATCAATTAATATTTCTCCAAAAAGGTACACCTCAAAATAAAAGAACTGCTGCCACGACTAAATGAAGAATGAAAAAAGGGAACATTGCATCCCTGAAGTATGATCAACTGGTCGTTCACCCCCCTCTCATAGCCCTATGGCAAGTGACTCCGCTATAGTCAAATGATTTGAAACACAGATTTATTCTATGCTGCTCATGCATTTCACATAACCTCATGACCAAAACATTGCTCTAAATATCATAACCCTCTGAAGTCTTCAGTGGTATTACGTGGACTGTGTCAATGTGCATTCAATAGGAAGTGTACCCCTATTGATAAAACAAACACAAATATATGGTTGTATTGGACACGTGAGGCCTTCACTTCTATGTTTCCGTTCCACTGTGTATCTCTTAGTTGAGCAGGATCAACACTGATAACATGGTCTTTAACCCATTAGATATTAATGAAGCAAATTATAAATATAAATGATTGTGTTGATCCAAATTCAAATTTCCTGAGATTTACCAGAGATAACTATAATGTTAAGCAATTTAACGACCTGTATAGCAGCTTATCTAATTCCAAGACAAGCTTATTTTCTTCCTTTCATTTGAACATTCAGTCTTCCTAAAAATCATTACAAAAAAAATCATTACCTTGTTCATTATCGGTCTTCTCTCAATCATGAATTTTCCATTGTTGCTCTTTCAGGAACATGGTTGACTGAAGAGACAAACAAGAGTGACCAGTTCATCTGCCACCCTTACTGATAATATTTGTACAAATTAATTGAATAATGTGGCTAATACAGTTATACTTTATACTGACATTTGACCAGTTTTCAATTTTCCAACTTTCCTTGGCAGCTGGAAATTAACAGATGGGAATGATTAGTAGCATTAAGGGTAGAATATTTAACAAAAGTAATTGAGCGCTTTAAGATGTTTATTGATGCTATTTCATGGGAAAATGTTTATAATCAGGCTGATGTGGAGTCTGCTTACCAGACTTTTCTCAGATCTTTCAATTCTGTATTTCACCACTACTTTCCCTTAGTTAAACCCCAGAAGCAGCAGATCGGTTGTAAAAAAAAAAAAAAAACTCTGTAAAAAAAAACTAGTTGTATAAAACAAAGTCTCACAAATCACTCTCCTCTGAATTCTGTAAATTACAAAAAGTATAAGAACAAACTCACTTTTGATAACCCCAACAGTATATTTTACTAACAAATTCCATGAATCCTCAGATATTATAAAGTAAACTTGTAAAATCATCAATCAACTGTTGAATAATGAAAATGACTTCTACAACCATCCCATCTCAATTTATTGTTGAAAAAAAGAAGTCGAAAGTTCACATACACTTAGGTTGGATTCATTAAAAGTCGTTTTTCAACCACCACAAGTCATTCTATAGTTTTGGCAAGTTGGTAAGGACATCTACTTTGTGCATGACACAAGTAATTTTTCCAACAATTGTTTACAGACAGATTTTTTCACTTATAATTCACTGTATCACAATTCCAGGGGGTCAGACGTTTACATACACTAAGGTGACTGTCTTTAAACTGCTTGGAAAATTACAGAAAATTATGTCATGGCTTTAGAAGCTTCTGATAGGCTAATTGACATCATTTGAGTCAATTGGAGGTGTACCTGTGGATGTATTTCAAGACCTACCTTCAAACTCAGTGCCTATTTGCTTGACATCATGGGAAAATCTAAAGAAATCAGCCAAGACCTCAGAAAATAAATTGTGGACCTCCACAAGTATGGTTCATCCTTGGGAGAAATTACCAAACGCCTGAAGGTACCACGTTCATCTGTATAAACACTGTCATCTGTATAAACACCATGGGACCATGCAGCCGTCATACCTGTAAGGGATTTCCTCCTCTTCCGAAGAGGAGTGGCGAAAAGGATCAGAGGACCAATATGCGGTGTGGTAAGTGTCCATGGTTCTTTTAATACGTACATGAACAACTGAATACAAAAACAAGAAACATGAAAACCCAAAACAGTCCTATCTGGTGCAAACACAGAGACAGGAACAATCACCCACAAACACACAGTGAAACCCAGGCTACCTAAGTATGATTCTCAATCAGAGACAACTAAAGACACCTGCCTCTGATTGAGAACCATACTAGGCCGAAACATAGAAATACCCAAATCATAGAAAAACAAACATAGACTGCCCACCCCAACTCACGCCCTGACCATACTAAATAATGACAAAACAAAGGAAATAAAGGTCAGAACGTGACAATACCACTCAGGAAGGAGACACGTTCTGTCTCCTAGAGATCAATCCCAGAACAACAGCAAACAACCCTGTGAAGATGCTGGAGGAAACAGGTACAATAGTATCTATATTCACAGTGAAACGAGTCCTATATCAAATCAAATTTATTTATATAGCCCTTCGTACATCAGCTGATATCTCAAAGTGCTGTACAGAAACCCAGCCTAAAACCCCAAACAGCAAGCAATGCAGGTGTAGAAGCACGGTGGCCAGGAAAAACTCCCTAGAAAGGCCAAAACCTAGGAAGACACCTAGAGAGGAACCAGGCTATGTGGGGTGGCCAGTCCTCTTCTGGCTGTGCCGGGTGGAGATTATAACAGAACATGGCCAAGATGTTAAAATGTTCATAAATGACCAGCATGGTCGAATAATAATAAGGCAGAGCAGTTGAAACTGGAGCAGCAGCACAGCCAGGTGGACTGGGGACAGCAAGGAGTCATCATGTCAGGTAGTCCTGGGGCATGGTCCTAGGGCTCAGGTCCTCCGAGAGAGAGAAAGAAAGAGAGAAGGATTAGAATTAGAGAACGCACACTTAGATTCACACAGGACACCGAATAGGACAGGAGAAGTACTCCAGATATAACAAACTGACCCTAGCCCCCGACACAAACTACTGCAGCATAAATACTGGAGGCTGAGACAGGAGGGGTCAGGAGACACTGTGGCCCCATCCGAGGACACCCCCGGACAGGGCCAAACAGGAAGGATATAACCCCACCCACTTTGCCAAAGCACAGCCCCCACACCACTAGAGGGATATCTTCAGCCACCAACTTACCATCCTGAGACAAGGCTGAGTATAGCCCACAAAGATCTCCGCCATGGCACAACCCAAGGGGGGGTGCCAACCCAGACAGGAAGACCATGTCAGTGAATCAACCCACTCAGGTGACGCACCCCTTCCAGGGACAGCATGAGAGAGCCCCAGTAAGCCAGTGACTCAGCCCCTGTAATAGCGTTAGAGGCAGAGAATCCCAGTGGAAAGAGGGGAACCGGCCAGGCAGAGACAGCAAGGGCGGTTCGTTGCTCCAGAGCCTTTCCGTTCACCTTCCCACTCCTGGGCCAGACTACACTCAATCATATGACCCACTGAAGAGATGAGTCTTCAGTAAAGACTTAAAGGTTGAGACCGAGTTTGCGTCTCTGACATGGGTAGGCAGACCGTTCCATAAAAATGGAGCTCTATAGGAGAAAGCCCTGCCTCCAGCTATATCGGCATAACCTGAAAAGCCGCTCAGCAAGGAAGAAGCCACTGCTCCAAAACCGCCATAAATAAACTAGACTACAGTTTGCAACTGCACATGTGGACAAAGATCGTACTTTTTGGAGAAATGTCCTCTGGTCTGATGAAACAAATATAGAACTGTTTGGCCATAATGACCATTGTTATGTTTGGAGGAAAAAGTGGGAGGCTTGCAAGCCGAAGAACACCATCCCAACCGTGAAGCTCGGGGGTGGCAGCATGATGTTGTGGGGGTGCTTTGCTGCAGGAGGGACTGGTGCACTTCACAAAATATGAGAAAGGAAAATGATGTGGATATATTGAAGCAACATCTCAAGACATCAGTTAAAGCATGGTCGCAAATGGGTCTTCCAAATTAATAATGACCCCAAGCATACTTCCTAAATTGTGTCAAAATGGCTTAAGGACAACAAAATCAAGGTATTGGAGTGACCATCACAACGCCCTGACCTCAATCCTATAGAAATTTTGTGGAAATTACATTTCCCTTTTCTGCTTCAGTTTGATCCTCCTGATGTAATGGAGGTGATGGAGGTAATTGGTAACTTAAAGATATCACCAGCAGGTCATGATGAGATTGGTGCCTCTTTGGTGAAAGCAGTGTTTCTTCCTTGATTACTGAGTCTTTAACGTATATCTTCACCAAATCAATATAAACTGGTATTGTTCCTAAAATGTGAAAATTGCCAAAGTTATCCCATCTGCAGATCTGGGGATCCCAGATCTTTTATAAATTATCACCCAATATCTGTAATACCATATTTTTTCTAAAATCCTAGAATATTTGGTGTATAAGAGAATGTCGAAACGTTTAAATCAACACTGTATTCTATATGAGCACCAATATGGTTTTCGTAAAAACTATCCCACAGATATGGATCTTTTGCAACTTGTGGATAAAATCTTTATAGCCCTGAACAACAATGCATATGCTCCTGGCATGCTTTTAGATTTATCCAAAGGGTTTGACACGAGAGAGAATACAGTTGACGGCACATGTCAATGATTTATGATTTATGACCCTTTGTCATGGGTCACGTGTGTATGCCCATATATGGGCATCCTGGCAGGAAGTTATCACGGGAGTTCATAGGGAGTTCCCATATATGGGCATCCTGTCGTTCCCGTTCTCACACTTTAGAGGGAGTGTTGATTTATGCATATATTTCATCTGTTCCTTTGAAGCTGTCATGATGATTAATGTGTAGGGACCTCGTTGAACTGGGGGATGTGTTTGAACATTTCAAAGAGTATGACCCACACCCTGTTTTAGTGACATTAGGGCTGTTGTCTATGAAACAGGAATGTCCGGGGGTATTGGTGGGGCATAAATAAGCCCCAGAACACCACAAGCGCCCCAGAACACAAAACAAGAAATTTAAAATAAACCCAGAACATTAAACCGAAAATTAAACATGTCTCCTAGGCCAATTGTGGGTGTACTTTGTGCCTCGTGTCAAGAACCCAATGACAAAAGCATCAAGGACAATGTGAGGCCCCTGAATGTTTTAAAGGAGTTTTGGATATGAGTGATGGACATACGGCTAACATATTCCAACCGGAGTATTCAACTGTGAAGATTTTCACAGACAGCGGCCCCAGTCCCCTTTATCAAGCAAAATCCGGGAGAATGGCTTAAGATACGGGGGTTGATTTGAAATCCATAAGAATCTATTCAATGGCGTATTGCCCTGACTCCAAAGTGACAATTTTTAGCTTGTGATCAATATGATAGTTCAAATGCTACAAAATCAGTTAGTTCATATGTATTTTCCAAAGCCTGCAAGGATGTGAACTATTTTATGCCTGTCTTTAGCTTTAAGTGGGCCGATTATCATATATTTCTGGCCATGATGAAAAAGCAGGAAATCATTACCAAAATCGTGAACGATTACACCACTGGGCACTTCTATCCTTAAGACATACCTAAGGTCTACGTGCACAATGTTTGATCTGTCCATGGAATGAAAACTTACGGAACGTGGAAGGTGTTGGATATCTAGCGAGCAAGAGAGCCTGTCTTGACGATGGTGAATTGGAAACGGATGGATGTCAGGAAAGGAATAGTAAAATTGTTTGTACTAATTGCATGTTTTAAAAAGTCTGTACTAAATATTTAGAATTAAATAAATGGTTTCAAAATTGCATCTCACCTTTAACTCCTGGAATATCATGCTCCCTCTCTCAGAAAAAAGGCTTTCAGGAAAGACAGGTGTGTGTGCGTGTGCTTGCGTGTGTGCATGTGCGGGCGTGTGTGTGTGTTTCAAAAACAATGGTATTTTTCGAGGGTGTGTGTCTGCATGGGGGTGTTTGAAACCAGGTAGGCACTTTCGTGTCATTAGCACACAAGCCTCTCAAAATGAAATGTATTCCCCCCCCCCTCCAGAGGATGTGGGGGCTCAAAAGTCAAACCCCACAGCCCCAATATAAACGGTCTAGACATCCCCTAAGGTTTAAAAACAATGTTATTTCTAATCAACACCGGTACTAACAGTTCATTATGCATACTGGGTGTCACCAAAAACAGCAGGTGTTAAATACCAGGAGGATGTAGGAAGCAAAAGGCAATGCCGCCATCCCTGCATATAATAAGGTCTAGACAGCCCCCCCCAAGGTTGAAAAACAATGTTTATTTCTAAACAACACCGTTACTATTGGTTAATTTTTGCATAGAGGATGTCGTCCGAAAAACACTAAACTTACCCATCGCTCTGTGAATTCATTCCATACTTTGTCTCAGTCAGGACACAGAGGCCCAGCTGAAAACTATTTTCCTGCATTTTTGCAAGCCTATACACATGGAGAATTTCGATTTTTCAGGTATGTATTTATGACAATTGCACGTATTTTTACAAGTTAAAATGTATATATTTCGTATAAATATATGTTAATATTATCTAACGTCTATAGGATACCCGTCATTTACCCAGTTGCTACCGGGAATAATTGATTTGGATCATCCAACATTAGATGAGAAATCCAAGGTTCAAACCGAGACCATGTCTTCTTTACGAAGCCCGTCCCCATCACGCTATTTTTGACGTAAGTCCAAAAATAAAATCCATAATAATATTTATACATTATTAAAAACAAAAAAGTGTGTACCCTATTTTAAAAGACAATATTGTGTTTACAGCGTACAGCCCCCCAGCAAGGATACTTGATGCATTATGGATGAAACAGACAATATTCTGCCATTTTGTTCAATCGTTTTTTTCCAGAATTCCAAACACTCCAAGAACCATGGCTGTAACCGGTAGTTATACACCCCCGGGAACCTCAAGCCAATCGTTCCATAATCTAGCATTTACGACACATCACAGTCCTTCACGACTCCGCACAACTGTGGTCCAAGTGCATTGCGCAGAATCACCCAGGCCCGAGAAGGGCTACTGGGCTGAAAACGTACGGATTCAAGAATAGGAGCTCTATGGATATGGTATGACCCCAGTATAGATTTGTTATTAGTTATACATTTTTTATTAGATATAAAATTTTTGATAGAATATGTTAAAACAATGTCAAATAATGTTTTTTTTCAGACTCCAACGATACACGCCCGGAAGAATCTGTAAAGCCAGATATAAATATAGTAGAACCCCCGGTATCCATAATTCCAGCAGCCTGCATCAAAAAGCAGAGGTAATTTAACTATATATATATAGTTAATATATAGTATTATATCTGAAATGTATTTGAAATTTGTATCTATATTTTATTTTTAATACCATAATTTGTATGAATATTTTCTTTCAGACTCCCCGGCGTATACCGGCACAGAAGGCCCAACACATCGAGAGCACATGTTCGTGGAGGAATTCAGCACCCAGGACATGCACAGTAAAACACTGAAACGGGATGATTTCAACGCTTTAAATGACAATTCTGAGCTAGAAAATTTGCTGTTGTGGCCAGCCACATTGATAGAGCCAATTCTGAGGTAGAAACACCAGATCCTGAAATAGAACAAGTTAGGATTCTCACAGCCTTTTACAGGGCTCTAAAATCCAGAAAGGTCTTGCTACACAAACGTATGGTGGCTTTACTCAAGCGGCAATACAGTCAAGATTATCCTTCTGGCAGGGCCAACCGATGAAAACCTGTTATCACAGATCCCCACCGAACTCATATCCTTAATTAACCAAATGAATGAGAGCACAAGATCTTCGACACCAGACCACCCACACACACCTCCTTTAACTCCCATATCCAAGGAGTCTGAACCACAATACAAGGTTTTTGAGGAATTTGACAATTGTAGAATAAATCAGAGGGGCGATGGTCTTGATAGAAGTGTTCGGGTTGTGTTCCCCAAATAAATTCAGCAATACAGATTCGACAGTTTTTTAATTTCACGTGGCTGAATCAGAACCTTGATTATGCAGTTTTTTCTGTGATGATCTTAGATACTCTGAACGAACTGTTAGACAGGGCAACAGATTTTGCCGAACCTCGTGATGTCTTACAGCTTGAAATGTGTGGAGATAGCATGCAAAACACTGTATCTCTTGTTTTACCCAATGGCACAGCAGATCTTGAACAATTTATAGCCCTTCTGGAATGACTTGTTCAATCTAAATAATCCATCCTAGCTGATAGGATCCTTGAGCTCATAGTACAAATAGTACATCAACCCTTAGGTGGAGGGGGTCAGAGAAAGAAACTTGATAGTCTCATGCAATCAGAAATCATAAGCAATAAAAGGGCATATCTCATAAACATTCAATGCAGTGGGTCTAGGTATACAGGATGCTGTGGCTTTCTCTGACATCATCAAATTTGAAAAATGTCTGAACATCAAGATTGTGGTTTTGTACCACAGTAGAGCTAATGCAGCTCTCTTGAAATTCCAGAACAACCCACAACCTCATCCTCAGATTCTATACTTTTATGTGCGGGCACTCTTGTCGTTATAACTGTTCAGTATGTCTGGATGAAACATGTCCGATGCAACCCTTAAACCTAACACCCTGTGCAGATTGTCAACGGGCCTACTGATACGAAAAACACAAAATTGAGACAGGGCACCCCAAGGCATGTAAATCTGTAAGCAGTTGTGACATTAAAAAGAAATGTCCAAAATGCCATTTACATTACAACCTTAAAATAGACAGCCCAAACCTCATGTGTGTGGAATCATACATTGCCCAATCTGTAAAAGGCCTTTGAAAAGCAGAGACGCTGAAGTGGTTCAAGAAGTGCCACACGAGTGTTATATTCAGCCCTTGGCTGAAGATGAACATTCAGAGAAATATGTGTTCTATGATTTTGAGACTAATCAGAAATCAGATGTTCATTTGCCTATTTTTGTATCTACCATGACTTTCAAGGGTGAAAAGTGGTCGGCAGAGGGGCCCAATTGTGCACTACTATTTCTTAAACACTTCAGAAAACCCCAGTACAGAAACTTCACGTTTATAGCTCACAATTCTACAGCCTATGACTCCAATATTCTTTTGAACCCTCTGATAAAACAAGGCGTTGCACCCAGTGTCATAGCTCAATGTAGTAAAATCTTGTGTTTTGTAGACCCCGCCTTCAACCAGAGATACATTGACAGTTTAAGTTTCTTACCCATGAGATTGGCTCAAATGTATGAGGCCTTGGGTTTTGAAAACTCTGTGAAAGGGTGGTTTCCTCATTTCTTCACATCTGAGGAGAATCTACATTATATTGGATCTTATCCTTGCCCCGAAATGTACGGGTGGAATCAAATGTCTCCCAAAGAGCGAAAGAGATTGATGACATGGTATGAGACAGTATGTCATTGCACCTTTGATTTCCACAAAGAGATGGAGTCATACTGTGACAACGATGTGGTTATACTTCGTGAAGGATGCTTCAGATTCAGAGAAGAGAAGAGGTAATCAAAGATGCCGGCATTGACCCCTGGAGTTGTACAACTATTGCATTGACCCCTGGAGTTGTACAACTATTGAATTGGCGTGAAAACCTATCGTACACACTTTTTACCTGCAGCATCTATAGCTATTCCATCGCCGGACAACTACCGACGCCAATTCAAGTCATACTCTAGTGGGTCCCTTCAATGGTTGGAGTACTTGGCCCAACATGCTTTGAATAGGTGTGAGAAGGCATTTGGGGCTTATCACGTAGATCGATAGACACAGATTGACGGTGTTGAGACCGTGTTTGAGTACAATGATTGGTTCTTCCACGGTTGTAAATCTTGCTTTGTGCCCCAGGCCATTGTGTGTCCTAACCCAAAATACTTTTGGGAAAATGTTCCAAGAGTTCCAAGACAAATTGGAATCTTTACAGGCCACTTACGGGTTAAAAGTGAATGTGATGTGGGAGCATGTATGGATTGCACTCAAAAAGTCTGATCCTCATGTTCAAGCTTTCCTTTCCAGCTTTAACACACCAGAACCCTCGGAACCATGACAGGCCTTGTATGTAGGCTGTACCAATGCTTTGACATTGCGGTATGTAGTGCAACCCAACGAGACAATAGGATATGTAGATTATACATCCCTTTATCTTCATGTAATGAGTCCCTCATGCTATCCTATGGGGTATCCTGAAATTATTCACCGCGATTTTGACTTACCCCAAAACTATTTTGGTCTGATCAAAGCAACTGTCTACCCTCCTAGGGGTTTGTTTATACAAGTGTTGCCTTACAAGGGACCTCAAGGAAAACGTTTCTTTCCCCTTTGACGCACCTGCAGTGAAAACAACAACCAGGAAAAGCCTTGTGATCACTCAGATCAAGAAAGAGCCCTGACAGGTGTATGGGTCACAGTTGAATTCTCTAAGGCTCTAGAGATGGGGTATTGCGTGGCCAAAATCTTTGAAGTGTGGAACTTTTCCAGGAAATCAGACACTCTTTTTAAAGAGTACATCAAGACCTTCTTGAGATGCAAGCAAATGGCTCCAGGCTATCCTGCATCGGTCACAGATCAAGAGAGCAAAGACAAGTATATTCAAGACTATCACGCAGAGAAGGCATACTTCTTGACCCAGACAGATTAGAGGTCAACAAAACAAAAAGAAATGTGTCGAAATTGTACTTAAAGTCTCTTTGGGGGAAGCTTTCCCATAAAAGCAATATGCTAACAACGTAGATCATTAAAGACCCCAAAGACTTTTGGAATATGTTTTTTTCGTACCAATACGAAATTTCAAAATGTTCATTCTTGAGTCAAGACATTGCCCTGGTGCAATGGAGACGTAACAAGAAGTGGGTTCTACTCCCGGGTAATGTAAATGTGTTTCTTGCAGCATTTACCACGGCATATGGCCGACTTGAACTGTACGCCCTCATGGAGCAGCTTCAGAGGCGGGTTCTTTACCACGACACAGACTCTGTGGTCTATGTAAGCAAACAAGGTGATTGGAACCCCCCACTTAGCAACTATCTGGGTGGTTTAACCTCTCTGGGATATGTGAGATGCTAGCGTCCCACCTGGCCAAAAGCCAGTGAAAATGCAGAGCGCAAAATTCAAATAAATTACTATAAAAATCTAACTTTCATGAAATCACACATGTAAGATATCAAAGTAAAGCTACACTTGTGAATCTGGCCAACATGTCAGATTTCAAAAAGGCTTTTCGGCGAAAGCAAACAATGCTATTATCTGAGGATAGCACCTCCGTTAACAAAGAGAGAAAAGCATATTTCAACCCTGCAGTTGCGACACAAAACACAGAAATAAAAATATAATTCATGCCTTACCTTTGACGAGCTTCTTTTGTTGGCACTCCAATATGTCCCATAAACATCACAAATGGTCCTTTTGTTCGATTAATTCCGTCGATATATATCCAAAATCATTTCTTTGGCACGTTTGATCCAGAAAAACACCAGTTCCAACTTGCACAACGTGACTACAAAATATCTCAAAAGTTACCTGTAAACTTTGCCAAAACATTGCCAAAACAAAACAACTTTTGTAATACAATAGGTATTTTTTTACGTAAATAATGGATAAAATTTAAGACAGGATGATCTGTGTTCAATACAGGAGGAAAACAAACTGTAGCATGCTTTCTGGGCCTCTATTTAACAGTACACTTCAAGTTACCCTCGTTCAAGATTGCCGTACTTCTTCATTACACAAAGAAAAAACCTCAACCAATTTCTAAAGACTGTTGACATCCAGTGGAAGCAATAGGAACTGCAAGAAGGTCCCTTAGAAATCTGGATTTCTAATGAAAAACCATTGAAAAGAGAGTGATCTAAAAAAAACTGAACGGTTTGTCCTTCTGTTATACTCACAGACATGATTCAAACAGTTTTAAAAACTTCAGAGTGTTGTCTATCAAATCTACTAGTAGCAGGCAGTTGAATTTGGGCATGCATTTCACCCGGACGTAAAAATACTGCCCCCTGTTACCAAGAAGTTAATGAGACTCACTTTGGCATCCTTTGCAATATTAGTACCATCTATTTTTGTCACTTTGAGACGTAAATGCAATAAGGTGTTGTTGAGGTCCAGAGAGTTGTCACCGTGGACTGGTATGAAAAATTCTATAGGACCGTTGTCTGTAATGGCAGAGAGTGGGGCTATCTCCACATAACCGAACCTCTCTATTGAAAATTGGGTTAAGGGGGCCGTGAAAAGATCGAGCTCTGTCTTTATAGCTTCAGAGAACATGCGGTGTAAAAGAGCCATGTTGCTTGTTCTTTTAGAAAATACCTCCGAATATTCTTTTTACCGTTTTTGGTCCAGACCTCCTCACTTTACCTCATCTTTGACTTACTGAGTTTCTTTTAACGGTTAAACTCCTGCTTTTTAGGGGCTGGCCTTCATCTTATACCCTGAGGTCTCTTTTTTGGTCTTCGAGACAACAGCATATGATGCTCGGCATCTAATGACGCCCTTCTGGTCCTAGCATTGGCTACAACCTCACAATATTTTTAGCCGCTGATTTTAAATGTGGTTTGGCTATGCTGAGGCCTCTCTTCATAAACGGTAAAACCATCCTAAAGAGGTTACGAAATATGCCTCCTATCCCCGAACCGTACATGGTCGGGGATCTGTGACAGCCGGGTAACCCATTACCCACTTAATCAACATAGTATGAGACATATCGGTTAGGGTCAAGATGGTGGTTGTGTTCCATAAGCATTTTAATTTATTTGTATTATGTTTATAAAAAAATATATATAATAGGTGGTACTAAATGCCGTCTTCCACTCGTCTCCCTCTCGGATACGCACCAGGTTGTACTCACTCCTGAAATCCAGTTTAATGAAGAAGCGCGCCCCGTGCATTGACTTAATCGCCGTGGCAATAAGAGGTAGCGGGTAACTTTACCTCACCGTGATTTGTTTTACACCTTGATAATCAATGCACGGGCGCAGACCTCCATCCTTATTCTTCACAAAAAAGAAACTCGAGGAGACTGGTGAAATGGAGGACTGAATGTACCTCTGATTCGAAGACGTATGTCTCAATAGCCACCGTCTCCGCTTGCGACAGGGGATACATGTGACTCCTGGGAAGTGCAGTGTCTACCAGGAGATCTATCGCACAATCCCCCCGTCGATGGGGTGGTAATTGAGTCGCTTTCTTTTGACAGAATTACGAGAGCCAAATCGGCATATTCTTGGGGGATGCGCAAGGTGGAGACCTGGTCTGGACTTTCCACCGAAGTAGCACCAACGGAAACTCCTAAACACCTACCTAAGCACTCTTGCGACGACCCCGTGAGAGCCCTCTGTGACCAAGGAATAGTGGGGTTATGGTAAGCTAACCAGGGTAGGCCTAGCACCATTGGATAAGCAGGAGAGTCAATAAGGAAAATACTCATCTTTTCCATGTGACCCCCCCCCCCCCCCGCGTCACCATACTCAAAGGAGTGGTGGTCTCCCTGATAAGCCCTGACCCTATTGGTCGACTATCTAAGGCGTGAATAGGGAAAGGTACATCCACGGGAACAATAGGGGCCCCTAAACTATGAGATAACACTTTATCAATGAAGTTCCCAGCCGCGCCGAAATCTACTAGCGCCTTAAGCAGGGAATGAGGGGAAATATCAGGAAAAGTGACAGACACAAATATATGTGCGACAGAGGGCTCTCGGTGAGAATGGTGCCGACTCACCTGGGGCAACGCAAGAGCGCCCTGCCTGCTGCCTCGATTCCCAGAGGAACCAACCCGGCACCGACCAGCAGTGTGCCCTCTGCGGCCACAGATGGTGCACGAGCGGGAACCCCCTCCGGTCTCCCTGCGCACCATCCCTCCCAGCTCCATGGACATCGGAGAGGGGGTGCAGGAGGATGGAACCACTAGACGCCGATCTGGACATCCACGAATAGCCAGCATGTTGTCCAGCCGGATGGACAGGTCCACTAGCTGGTCGAAGGTGAGGGTGGTGTCTCTGCAGGCCAGCTCCTGACTGACTTCCTTGCGTAGACTGTAGTGGTAATGGTCGATCAGGGCCGGCAGCCAGGGTCCTAAACTCCTAAGCAAACTCCTGCATGCTCCTCGTCTCCTGCCTCAGATGATAGAGACGCTCACCCGCCGCTCTGCCCTCGGGTGGGTGGTTGAAAACTGACCAGAAACGGCAGGTAAACTCGTCAAAATGGGCCAGCGCCGCACCTCCACACACGGCGCTGGCCCACTCCAGTGCTTTCCCGGTGAGGCACGAGACGAGGTCGAAAACCTTCTCATGGTCTGCTGGTTGGATCGTGGCCAGAAATATTTATATATTGGACCGTGGCAAGAGATATTTTTTATCGAAAACACCCCTCAACTTGGATATACGTACCAAGTCCCCCACTATGAATTTAAAATCCATTTTTTTCTTAAGACGAAGGGGGAACAAACCATACAGATTTGAAAAGAGTTTTCAGAAGAGTATAGGGGCTTCATTCGTATACTCTTATGGTAGCTGTAGTTGTAAGCCTTTACTAAATCTTGAACTATATCGATATATCTATGTTTGTTATGAGCTGTAAAATATTTCCACATCCTCTCCTTCAAAGTTCTGTTAAAGCGTTCAACAACTGAAGCTTTCAAATCCAAACCTGTAGCAAAATGTACGATATTGTGCTTCTTCATTATTAAAAAATTATTTTCCGCCGTCAGTCTGCACTTTCTTGGGGGCTCCTCCTTCCTTCAAGATAGAGTCAAAGGCCCGGGTTACCTTTGCCCCACTCTTATTTTTTAAGACCCTTACAAATGCTATTTTAGAGAAAATATCTATAACCGTAAGCATGTAGCGATTTCCATCATTTTGCATGTATGTCACATAGATAAGCCTGAACCTGGGACAAGGGATGGGTAGAAAAACTATATTTAGTGGAAAATGTTTTTACACAGGTTTATGCAGAGTGTAAGCATCCTGCTCTGCTAGCCATTCATTCACTTGAGCAGCACCTAACCTGCTTCCTGTTTCTTTGGCAATAGCTCTCTGTAACCACTCCTTACCCCCATAAGACCCTGGGTTAGAGGGCGTTGTTTTTCAACATCTGCTCCGCCATCCTTCTTGCCTCTCTGATGTACAATAACATTAATGAGCCCCTTTCAAATAATGACAACATTTCATTTGAATTTAGAATTTTTATTTTTGCAAACATCAAGTATTAAATACAGTCGTGGCAAAAAGTTTTGAGAATGACACAAATATTAATTTTCACAAAGTTTGCTGCTTCAGTGTCTTTAGATATTTTTGTCAGAAGGGAAAAAGAGATGACTGAGAGTTTGATTTTGAGTATGCTAACACACTTTACAGTTTCAGTCAAACTTCATGTAGAATTCATTAGGTTAATCTGACAATCTTTTCATAATATTTGGATTTACATTGGATTTCTGGTAGGGGTAATATTGATGGATTTAATTTTTGATGTCATGTCTAGATGCTTTTTATAGTGGAGATCAAGTTTACAAATTGCTTGGCTGGGCTGATAAGACAGTCAATTGAACAGACATAGAACAGATAGAACAGAGTAAATAGTAATTTTAACATCATAGATTAAGACAGTGGTCATTTGTGGAATAGGCTGTTTTAACCAATCAGCATTCAGGATTAGACGCACCCACTGTATAAAATGACATTACAATATAGAGCCCAGTAGTTCCCATTCTAAAAGGGTTTGCTGCCAGATTCTACAAGAGTAGATTATTGAGCAAAAAACGATTTTATTGTCATCCTATGATATTAGCCATGTTATAATAAGGAAATATAGATTTACTGGTCAATGAAAAACCTGTATAGTCTGTTTGGTGACAAAATAATAAGCCTATGAAGAACCCTTTTGGGTTCCAGATAGAACCCTTTGGAGTTCCATGTAGAACCCTTTACACAGACGGTTCTACATGGCACCCAAAAGAGTTCTACCTGTAACCAAAAAGGGTTATCCTTTGGGGACAGCCGAATAACCCTTTTTTCTAAGAGTGGACTATAAAGCATATAGCCTATCCACTGTTAGGTCCCTGAAAAGTAAAATAAGACTGCTCACTGTTCGCTGTGGACATGTATTTCTCTGCGTTGCTTTCTGTATGCCTCTTCTTCCTTTTGTATTGTGCTACATTAGCCCGGTTGAAGCAGACTGAACACTGTGCTGAGCATTGTTTCACTTGTGCGCAGAGTTCAGTCTAGTTTTTTTCCCTTCCCTTTATTGTTTTCCCCTTTTCTGTGCCAGACTGAGTGTGACCTGTTTAGTCTGATCCAGGCTACCTGTAAGTATTACTCATTCACACACATTCAGCCACTGTTTATCACACACAGGTTATCAACATAACAAAGGTACCACATTGCTCTCACTATATATTTTACTCTTCAATTTAATATATTCCAATTTCTAGGGAGTTTGGGATAAAGGTTCCCTTTAAAATAAGGAATAAGTGGCAAAGATCTGACTGGGGCAGAATCTGAAATCATATGCTGTAAAATTTGTACAACATAATACATAGAGAGAAAGCAGTACACAAAAACACTCACTCACATACTGACTCAAGTCAGGTTATTTCTGTCTGGAAACCGATAGCAAGGCCCTATGTTGTACCATTACAACTTCCTTAGTGTCCCTGGTCCAGTTAGAGAGAGGGATAGATAAGGGAGATCCATGATGCTGATCATGGTCACACCCGACCTGTCAGGGTGTGGAAGCAAGGTTCAACACACTGAGATCTGGGCCTGAAAAACAAGTAGTACTCGAAAGTAGGGCCACGACTCCAACGTGATAGGTTATAACTATCCCTATATCCATAAGACGCTATCCTATCCTCAGACCAATTTTTATTTTACCTGTACTGTATGTATGGACTACTGTATTTATGTACCAAGGTATTTGCACTTTTGGTACAGTACTATGAAATGTGAAGATGCATAATAGTATTTTCCTCTTTCAGGTTCACAAAAGTCCCAGGCACACAGAGGGACTTTTATCATCAGATCAAATATACCTGAGCAGAGAAGATGGTCAATCTTTTCAGCAAGTGGTGGCAGGCAGGTCATAAGGTTTATCAGATACTGCAACCAATCAGTTGCCCTGGCTTTGATGCTCTACTGTTGCCGTGTAGAGGGAATTGTTGTCTTTCTGATGCTATCTAACTTTTAGGCATTGACATGTTATGAATAAATAAATTATATAAACAGAAAATGTTAGCCATTATCAGTGTAACTGTGGCAGTGGTGGTGACAACCATTTTAAGATTTTTGTATTATTCTTACATGTGGTGATAAAATTGAGTGTCACGTGCCATCACAATCATTGTATGGTCTATCTACTGCATATGTATACAGTGCATTCGCAAAGTATTCAGACCCCTTGACCTTTTCCAAATGTTGTTATGTTACAGCCTTACTTTAAAATTTATTAAATAAATACAAATCCTCATCCATCTTCCCGAATGCACTGTATACTGTGATTATTGTTAGAATCAGTTAGATAAAGTTCAAATGTATTAAGGAGAGTCCATCCTATTCATTGTAAATGCTAACATTAAATTAATGTGTCTCAAGTCTATTTGGCCTCCATCATTCTCGCATGATAAAAGTGCTGTCTTCTTATTCAACCTTTAATGTCTCATTGAGATAAAATCTATTTGACAAGAGAGACCTGCTCCAAAATAGCAGCAGGGTCAGCAATGTAACAACTATTATGATCAAATGACTAATTACAGATGTATGATCTTAATTTGACCAGTATTGTCACAGTAACGGGATTTGAACATTTTGTCCATAATCTTGTTTTATCAGTTGTTAGGCTATTAGCTGGTTAAAGTTAGGCTACATGAAAAGTGCAATTCTGTTAATATAACCATGTGTTATTGCATGTTTTTTGTGAATTTATGTAAATCAATCAGCTCAACTGCATTTCCTGTTGCGCAGGAAACCTCTCCGCAATAAAATAGTGATCATATTAAGATCCTATATCTGTACTACATTTGAAACAGTAAATACTATATCAACATATTTATAATATTTAGCAATTGCATACTCATCAAACAGTGTCCAATGGCTTCAATACAGTGGCAGCTGCATTCATATAAACATTCACCATAATCTATAACTGGTATGGTCGAATGTAACTGGTCGACTGAATGATTTGTTTTCTTTTTTTTTTTATTGAAAGCCATGCCTTATTCCTATAAAGCAAGCAAATTTAATGATTAAATCATCAGATACATCTTCAATCTTTTTGGAAAATAATGTCACGGCCGTCAAAGGAAGTGGACCAAGGTGCAGCGTGGTAAGCGTACAATTATTTTTATTTGGATGATGCCGACAAAAACAATAAACAATACAAAAACAACCGTGAGGCTTACAGGGCATTAGTGCCACAAACAAAGTTAACTTCACACACTGAACGGAGGGAAAGGGCTACCTAAGTATGGTTCCCAATCGGAGACAACGATAGACAGCTGTCCCTGATTGAGAACCATACCCGGCCAAAACTTAGAAATACAAAATCATAGAAAACAAAAACATAGAATCCCAACCCCAAATCACACCCTGACCAAACCAAATAGAGACATAAAAAGGCTCTCTAAGGTCAGGGCGTGACAAATAAGGTATATCACCTTTTCGTGACAATTTATCGCTCCTACAGACAGAGTCACGTGGTCGTGGCTTGCTATATAAAGCAGGCAGATAGGAATCGAGGCATTCAGTTACTGTTCGATTGAACATTAAAATTGGCAAAACAAGTGAGTTAAGCAACTTTGAGCATGGTATGATCGTCGGTGTCAGACGCGTCAGATCCGGTATTTCAGAAATGGCCGCCCTCCTGCGCTTTTCACAAACGACTGTGTCTAGGGTTTCGCGAGAATGACAAATAAAAAACATCCAGTCAGCGGCAATCCTGTGGGTGAAAACAGCTCGTTGATGAGAGAGGTCGAAGGAGAATTGCAAGAATTGCCACAAACAGGACATCAGTGGTGTGCAGAAGGGAATCTCTTGTTTTCATCTCAGCTGAAAACAAAAAGAAGCAGCTCCAGTTGGCACACATGACAGTATCATATTTCAGATGAAGACCCATATGCAGACAGTGTCGAAGTAACAACATTTTATTACTAGAACAGGAAAAACGACAGGTCAAGGGCATGCAGAGGCCAGTAATCCAGATCAGAGTCCATAAAGTAAAGAACAGCAGGCAGTCTTGGGGACATGGCAGGCAGAGTGGTCAAAACTGGGAAACTACAAAACAGGAACTCGAACAAAGACAGGAGCAAGGGGGAAATCTCTGGTAGGCTTGACGAACAAAATGAACTGGCAACAGACAAACAGAGAACACAGGTATAATACACTGGGGATAATGGGGAAGATGGGAGACACCTTGAGCGGGGTGAAGACAAGCACAAAGACAGGTGAAAAAGACCAGGGTGTGACAGACAGAGAATACAGTTTCAGACTAAACAAATAACTATTGTTGTTATTTATATTTATATACAGTACCAGAAAGAGATGACAGTCCATCATTACTTTGAGACATGAAGGTCAGACAATCCGAACAATTTCAAGAACTTTGAAAGTGTCTTCAAGTGCAGTCACAAAAACCATCAAGCGCTATGATGAAATTGGCTGTCATGAAGATCGCAACAGGAAAGGAAGACCCAGAGTTACCTCTGCTGCAGAGGATAAGTCCAATAGAGTTACCAGCCTCAGAAATTGGAGCCCAAATTAATGCTTCACAGAGTTCAAATAACAGACACATCTCAACATCAACTGTTCAGAGGAGACTGCATGAATCAGGCCTTCGTGGTCAAATTGCTGCAAAGAAACCACTACTAAAGGACACCAATAATAATAAGAGACTTGCTTGGTCAGGAAACATGAGAAATCTCCAGTCCCACATCTTATCATCCTGCTACTCTGTCCTGGATTCCCCGCTCTACTATTCCTTTGGATTCCTCTCTGGACCTGCTAACCCTCTCAACCCCTCTCGCTCCAGCCTCTGCACCTGGTTTCCAGCAACCCGTTAGAGCTTCCCCCGATCTGCACTCCATCTCCTCCCTTGTGTTTCAATAAATATCTTGGTTACTTCATCCCAGTCTCCTCGTCTGAGTCTGCTCTTGAGTTCCACTCAGCGTAACAAAGATGGATCATTTATCAAAAAACACACAGATACCAGCAACAAAATCTGACAATAAACATCCAAGTATATCTTACCAAACTATGAAATAAATATATTTTTAATTCCGTAAAGTCAGGGTGGAAGAGGTGAGAAAATGATTGTCTATCAACAATGACAAGCCACCGGAGTCTGACAAGCTGGATGGAAAATGATTGAGGATAATAGCGGACAATATTGCCACTCCTATTTGCCACATCTTCAATTTAAGCCTAGTAAAAAGTGTGTGCCCTCAGGCCTGGAGGGAAGCTAGTCGTTCCGCTATCCAAGAATAGTAAAGCCTCCCTTACTGGTGCAAATAGCTGTTACCAACCCTTAGTAAACTTCTGGAAAAAATTGTGTTTGACCAGATACAATGCTATTTCATAGTAAACAAATTGACAACAGACTTTCAGAACGCATATAGGGAAGGACACTCAACAAGCATGGCACTTACACAAATGACTGATTGGCTGAGATAAATTGATCAAATGATTTCGGGGGGCTGTCTTGTTAGACTTCAGTGCAGCTTTTGACATTATCGATCATAGTCTGCTGCTGGAAAAACTTGTGTTATAACTTTATACCACATGCTATATTGTGGATCAAGAGTTACTTGTCTGACATAACACAGAGGGCGTTCTTTAATGGAAGCCTCTCAAATATAATCCAGATAGAAGCAGGAATTCCCCAGGGTAGCTGTTTAGGCCCATTGCTTTTTCAGTCTTTACCAATAACATGCCACTGGCTGTGAGTAAGGCCAGTGTGTCTATGTATGCTGGTGACTCAACACTATACACGTCAGCTACTACAGCGACTGAAATGACTGCAACACTTAACAAAGACCTGCTGTTGGTTTCGGAATGGGTAGCAAGGAATAAGTTAGTTCTAAATTTTTACAAAACCTAAAGCATTTTATTTGGGGCAAATCATTCACTAAATCCTAAACCTCAACTACATCTCGCAATGAATAATGTGGAAATTGAGCAATTTGAGGTGACTGCTTGTGTCATGTTCTGACCTTCGTTTGTGTATGTTTTCCTTGTTTTAGTGTTTGTCAGGACGTGTCATTGTACGATTTCTCTTAAATGACGATAGATAAATGGCTGGTTCTTTTTTTATTGACACCGGAGGCTCCTTGACTTTGACGTGAAGTGGATTTTTTTTTCTTCTATTTTCATTTTGGACCTTTAATCCCAGAGAAATGGCCATAACTCAAAAACCGTTGAGGCCTAGACGCCATCTTGTTCGGGGCCAACTGCCCATTATGCCAAACCTACGCTCACCAAGTTTTGGCTTTAAAATATTTTCCATTTTGGAGATAAGGCCCCGTCGTGATTCGTGATGTTTTGTCCAATTGCAATATGATTGCTTATGCCCTCTTGTGGGATTTTCCGGGACAGCGGAAAAATGACCAAAATTTGATTATTTTATAAAACGGAAACCGAATGTCCGAGAAAGTTCATTTGATGACTTCCCGGTAGGTCCGGTCCTGCCGCTCGGCCCGACGCCGTCCGCGAATTTTACAAATGTTTTCGGACGTCTAGTAAGGGACCGTACATTTGCAAGATGGACTTTCTCACAAACCATACAGCAAATGTCAAAATGTTCCCTTAGAGGGACGTCACGTCGGAAGAAGTCTTATAGCCTCCTCGTGTGGAGCAAATGTCAAAATGTTCCTTTTAAGGTATGTAAGGAAGAGGCACTTTCCCATGTTTACTACTGTATGTATTGTAGACTTACTGTGGGCTAATAAACAAATAAACACATTTCGTTAAGAAAATAATGATAAAAATACTCTTTCGAAATGCAGATGTTGTTTTAGTTGTGGATCCATAATAAATTACTATGGAAATAAATATCACCGATTTAAAGAAATATTGGAACAAATTTGTCTAATGAAGGCAAACAATTTAGAATCATCCAATCCTGTAGCCTTCACCCGACCATCATGTTGTACAGCGCCATATTTTACATTACATCCTAACAGAAAGCCTGAGGGTTTCCTTTTTTGTTTTCCTCTGAATGGAAACAGCATAAAATTAATCAAATTAAATAAGCCAAATTTCTTAAAATCAATCCCATATACTATGTTATTACGAAAAAGGTTTTAAATTCTCTGGTAATGCCAATACGGAATACTATCAAATCCTTCTCAAAGATGACCTCTGGTGGTCAAATTAGCAATAATTTGCAGTAACAGGAAAAATGGCTGCAAGGTGTGCTGCAATATGATGCAGCTTTTAAAGGAGGAACCACTGTATGTGTGTGGTTGTGTGTGTGTGCCCTCAAGTCTGTATGTGTGTGTGTGTGTGTGTGTGTGTGTGTGTGTGTGTGTGTGTGTGTGTGTGTGTGTGTGTGTGTGTGTGTGTGTGTGTGTTGTTCTACAGGTCGGCTGGTACAGGCAGCCTAAGTTAACTAGCAACGCTAAATTTGACCCCTGCAACCGGAAAAACTTTTAGAGAATGAGCGCAGAGCACATGTCAAACATGTGCAATTAACTTTCCTCGCAAGTGACCAATCGTACAGGAAATTATAAAGAGGGAAAATGGAGAACAAAAAAAAGAGAGAAAGGGAGTGTGGATGTCACGTTCTGACCATCGTTCGTGTGTGTTTTCCTTGTTTTAGTGTTGGTCAGGACGTGAGCTGGGTGGGCATTCTATGTTGTGTGTCTGGTTTGTCTATTTCTATGTTTGGCCTGATATGGTTCTCAATCAGAGGCAGGTGTTGTAGTGGCCAATCGATTCAAACATGACACGACCAAGAACTTTGAATTCAATAATAGACTTTTAATACACCCATATTACAAGCCGGAGAGCCCCGCAGGACCCACCCCCTTTTTCAGAGCCCTCGCTCTGAGTTATACACCTACCATATAAGTCCCTCCCATATGCAAATTAATTTACATCCCAATCCGTGCATTCTGCTTGTTCAGCCCAATAACGCCCCCATCTGCTTTCCATTTGATCCTAATGGTGACAAGACCCTTGCTTTGACCTAAAGATAATATACATCCCCCTTTCCTGTGGCCTGTGTTCATACCCTGTAATTAACTCCATGTGTCCCTTTGTATGTCTTTATCTCTAGTTTAGTGTGTCCAGCTGCCCTAAAAATACTATACATTCCTCTATGCTATAGGCTTGCTTTGTCCCTGCGATTGATGTCTGTAATCCATCAGTTGGTCATTTGGCTGACCCCCCTCCTTTTTCTATCCCTTTGATCCTTGTATGCCCAGCTGGTCTAGGAGTGTTTCTCAGCTATCCCATACCCCCACGGCCTCCATCCGCTTCCTGCCCCACACAACAGACAATGCACTTTACCAGAACAGGAAATGAACCCATATGTGTACCTTTCTCTTGTGTTACCAAATCATGTATATAATCTCTCCCACATAACCAATTTCTCCCACAGTGTTAGTCATTGTCTCTGATTGGGAACCATATTTAGGTAGCCTGTTTTGTGTTGGGTTTTGTGGGTGATTGTTCCTGTCTTTGTGTTTGTGGCACCAGATAGGACTGTTTTGGTTTTTTCACGGTTCTTGTTTTGTAGATTGTTGTACTTTCATCTTTATTAAATATGCACAAAACTAACCACTCTGCATTTTGGTCCGCCTCTCTTTCCCCAGAAGAAAACCGTTACAGCTTGGAGTAACCCTGGATTGTAAACTGTCATGGTCAAAACATATTGACACAACAGTAGCTAAGATGGGGAGAAGTCTGTCCATAATAAAGCACTGCTCTGCTTAACAACACTATCAGCAATGAAGGTCCTACAGGCCCTGGATTTGTCACACCTGGACTACTGTTCAGTCATGTCGTCAGGTGCCACAAAAGTGACTTGGGAAAATGTCAGTTGGTTCAGAACAGGGTAGCACAGCCGGCCCTTAAACGTACACTGAGAGAGAACATTAATGACATGCATGTCAATCTCTCATGGCTCAAAGTGGAAGAGAGATTGACTTCCTCATTATTTGTTTTTGAAGAGGTGAAGCTGAAGGTTCCGAGCTGTCTGTTTAAATTACTAGCACACAGCTCGTTCATCCATGCATACCCCATAAGACATGCCACCGGAGGTCTCTTCACAGTCCCCAAGTCTAGAACAGACTATGGGAGGCGCACAGTACTACATAGGGCCATGACTACATGGAACTCTATTCCACATCAGGGAACTGATGCAAGCGGTAGAATCAGATTTAAAAAGCAGGCAAAAATACACCTTATGGAACAGCGGGGACTGTGAAGTAACACAAACATAGGCACAGACACATGCACATGCACACACACACACATGTTAAGATATGCACTATACACATGCGTAAACATGGACTTTGCCATTGTACAGTGGGGCAAAAAAAGTTTTTTTAAAGTATTTAGTCAGCCACCAATTTTGCAAGTTCTCCCACTTAAAAAGATGAGGCCTGTAATTTTCATCATAGGTACACTTCAACTATGACAGACAAAATGATTTTTTGTAGGATTGTAGGATTTTGAATGAATTTATTTGCAAATGATGTATGTGGTAGTGGAGTATGGGCCTGAGGGCACGCACATAGCGTGTTGTGAATTCTGTAATTAATATTTTTTTAAATTCTTAACCGTCTTAATTTTGCCAGACCCCAGGAAGAGTAGGTGCTGCCTTGGAAGGGACCAGAGTCAGTGCGGGCAGAAATTTAGTGGAGAGGAAAACAGTGTCAGGCAAGGACAACAGGCACAACAGGATATGACTAGTAACAAACGGCTAGAAGTGTAGACTGACTGAGCAGAGATTACGATCTGGCAGCGTGGAAGTGGCATCGCTGAGTATTTGTAGAGGTCTTGATTATGGAACAGATTGCAGAGAGAGAGAGAGAGAGAGAGAGAGGGAGAGAGTACTGGGGGAATGGCGGCAGGTCAAGTGTCACGCCCTGGTCTTAGTATTTTGTGTTTTCTTTATTTATTTGGTCAGGCCAGGGTGTGACATGGGTTTATTTTGTGTTGTGTTTATGTATGGGGGGTTTTCGTAGGTTTTGGGATTGTGGCTTAGTGGGGTTTTCTAGCATAGTCTATGGTTGCCTGAGGCGGTTCTCAATCAGAGGCAGGGGATTCTCGTTGTCTCTGATTGGGAACCATATTTAGGCAGCCATATTCATTGAGTGTTTTGTGGGTGATTGTTCATGTCTTTGTGTTAGTTTGCACTAGTTTAGGCTGTTTTGGTTTTTGTATTTATCGTGTTTTTTTTCGTTTATTAAAGATGTATCGAATTAACCACGCTGCATTTTGGTCCGACACTCCTTCGACGGAAGAAAACCGTAACATCAAGGAGACACAGGATGAGTAGTAGAGGGCGTTGCAGGAGCAGATGTGACAATCTGATTCAATGAATGATGGAGTCGAGTTGGCTTTTTTACCCAAAATTTCATTTCAGGTGCTAACAGTGTAACCCTGGTTCATAAGCTCATGATTAATGCATCCAATAGCTGTAGGACTAACAAAGGTATTCAGGGCAATTAGGTGGACACAGTGGCGTAGCTTCAGCCGGTGTGGTTGCACCAGGGCCCGTTATGTACATGGCCCAGTGTTGGGCCTGGATCTGTGGAGCCGCTGGCCCCATATGTTATTTGAATACTGCCCCACCATGCCCAAGCATTAATTGTTGACACAGGTCCATTACGTCTATAGTTTGATGAGAAGATCTTTCTTTAACGTAGGCTATATGATAAATGATCCCACTGATGGTTTCACCAACAAAATGTTTTTTTGCCACTACATAAGTCAGCATGATATTTTAGAGTACCGATGACAATAAATCAATTTAATTAGCTAAATAAATCATATTAATCAATGGTTTCAGTACCATGTTAAGATAATAAAATACATTATTGGATTCATTGTGCTAATACTCTCCAAACCGTTGTTGTTTCTGTCATCGTTTTAAGCAACAGTTGAGCTAGCTATCAAGAGACAACGGCCGAAAACAAAATAAAGAGTCAAGAATAGAAAATTACAACAATGTATCAACACGAAAGTGGAAGGCCAAAAAGAGGAAGGCCAAAAATGAGAAAGCAAAGGAGGTATCAAAATTTGTTAAATTAGATTCCTTTTTCAAATGCGCATAGTTAATGTAACTCTCACACTTGCATCATGTAATTTGGTGTTCAGAAGGCACCGTGAAAAGCTGGGGCAGGCCAACAGTGGGAATTTTGTCACTGCAATTGAACTGCTGTCATTTTACGACCCAGTGCTGAAAGAACTTTTAGAACACCCCGCAGGATCCGTTAATTAACTATCTCAGACCTCAAATCCAAAATGAGCTGATTTATATCTTAGCCAAGCGAGTGAAGTGTGACATTCAGGGAGAGATGCAGGCAGCTCCATTTTTTTCTATTATTATGGACACCACACCGGATGTATCCAAAGTAGACCAGTTAAGCCAAGTTTATCGCTATGTGAGAGTGATAAATAATGTTGCCACAGATCTGACCATCACAGAGTCGTTTTGGGGATTTTTGGAGACTGCTGACACATCAGCAGCTGAGCTTCTACATAAAATCCTGGCCAGAATAGAGGATAATGGGCTGGATATTTCAAAATGTTGTGGGCAGGTGTATGATGGAGCTGCTAACATGAGAGGCATTGCGCAGCGCACAATATTAACCTGGCTCTCAACGACTCTGTCAAAAATGTGCCAGAGATTAAACAGTTTTATGATACTGTTGAACTGTTATACACCTTCTTCGGGCATAGCATAAAGAGATGGTCAATGTTGAGTGGTATATTTCATTTAGCATCAGAAAAAGAAAATGTAACTCTAAAACGACTGTGTCCACACGCTGGTCATCTACTGTAGATATGAGTCCCTTGCCGCCCTGAGATACAGATACGTGGGAGTAATGAAGGCCCTCATTGTGCTTTTAAGTGACAAGAAGGACGAGAGGAATGATGCAGCAGCACTGAAAAAGAAAAAGGAAAATTTGTATATATATATTTTTTGTCTTCCTGCAGACTAAGGTTTTTGAAAATGTGAACGTCATCTCCAAAATGTTACAGGCCAAAGACACAGACCTGCACAGAGTGTTTAGCCTACTCAATGACATGATAGAGGTCCTGCCCGGATTCCGACAGGATTTTGAGAAGGCCAAAGACACTGCGAAGTCCCTTGCCGACAAATGGGGAGTTCAGAATGCATTTGAAGACACTCCGAGAAGGAACGCGATCATGTGAAATACCGATATGTTAGTTTTGCCGCCGTGCACAACTACAGAGAGCATGTACTGGGTCATTAGCTGTGTTTCTGTCAAGAGATTGATCTATATATTTGTGTTTTATAATATTGGCTATTACCTATTATTTGCAGCTAAAATAGGGTGTTTTTTGACCGCTTTGTGCTTTCTGTGGTGCTGATCGACTTATACATGTTCATTTCTGACCGCCGTCCATGGTGCTGAATGTATTGGCTATATTGCGGCTTCTCTGGTAACAGCTTCAAATGTGCCTGTAGATTAGGTTCTGCTCTGCTGTTACAATGCTTAGTAATATTAATACACAGCCTTATCCAACAAAAATATTTTAATTTTAAGGGAAATATAGGTGGTGATAGGGGCCCGTCATTTTTCGGGGCACCTGGGCCCGTCATGATTAAGCTACGCTACTGGGTGGACATAAATTTATTTACTTATATTGTGTCTGAAACACCCCTAGGATAATGTACATTTAATGCAGCATTATTACAACTCATTGTCACAATGGTAGGGAATAGCTGAGCTGGTCTTGGGTCATTGATAAGTAATTGTTTCAAAGCAGTCTTGGATAATCCAGTAGCCAAGACGATTTGGATGGACTCCGTCATTCCTGTAGAGTATCCTCTGTTTCCAGAAGATGTCAAAGTTATCTATTAAAGTGACTCCAGCAGAGCTACAATAATATTTTAGCCAGATATGTATGGCCAGTAGCCTGCTGAATCTTTCACACCAGCGGCCCAACGATGGTACTGGACCTGAAATGATTGGCAGTTTTTTTTTGTCTTTTAATGCTAAAATAAGTTATTTAAAATCAATTTTCAGATGTTCCGAGCTGGCCCTCCTGATGTCGTTTGACCGCAAATGGACTACAACAGTGTCAGCTCCCGGCATCTGTAGTAGAACAGTCGAACAATGGCAGCCTTGTTATATGCCCTGTACTCGTGCTCCTTGCTAATCACAGGGTTTTTGCCTTGGGAACCGAGATGCTTCTCACCGTAGAGCTGCCTATGATGACAGCTGGCAATGTTGAATGGGCCGGTTACTCAGGCAGCCACATGGTCTGATGATGGTGGGAGCTCCGAAGATCTGAACCTGAGGTCAAAGCCACCGGAGAGGGAGACAGAACAGAGGACAAAGACGCAGGTACCTCTGGATCCGATCGTGAATGGGAAGCCCCCAAGGAATAAGGTGCTTGAACCTCTGGATCCAGGGCGGCAAAGCTGTTTCTGGTCTGTGTCAGGTCAAGGCTCAGCATCTCCAAGGAGACCCTCATTGCCAGAGGACGCTGTCTTCGACTTCCACGGCAAGTGACGTATCTCCATGGTTGGTTGGTTGGGTCGAGAACAGCTCTCCAGCGAAGTGGGAGACCCCTTCGGGGATGGAACCCTGCTGAGCACCGGCAAGTTGGCTGTGGAGAGCCGACAAGGTGGCGACACTTCCACCAGACCAGAGCAGCGTCCGGCTACTGGGTTGGAAGAAAAATAACAACTAGGTGGGCGTGGATTCCCCAGTAGCTTGTGTAGGTTTACTACTTGCTTATTAAGAGTAGCCACTTCGCCCAGGTAGTAGTTGCAATATTGAAAGTCAGCGCGGCCCACATGGTCCCGGAACAAATTGAGATGGTTTGGGATGAGTTGCAGAGTGAAGGAAAATCAACCAACAAGTGCTCAGCATATGTGAGAACTTCAAGACTGTTGGAAAAGCATTCCAGGTGAAGCTGGTTGAGAGTGTGCAAGAGTGTGCAAAGCTGGCATCAAGGCAAAGGGTGGCTACTTTGAAGAATCTAAAATATAAGTTATATTTTGATTTGTTTAACACTTTTTTGGTTACTATATTATTTTGTTATTTCATAGTTTTGATGTATTCACTGTTATTCTATAATGTAGAAAATAGCAAAAATAAAGAAAACCCTTGAATGAGTAGGTATGTCCAAACTTTAGACAGGTACTGTATGTTTTAAAGGGCCGTTGTTAAAGAGCCGTTGTTTTCTTCAGACAAGAAGATACAACAAAGCCCCAGTCTAGTTGGTGGCGGTAATGCAACATTTATTGGATGTGAACCGCCGTTAAACCTCATCGAAGAAGAAGACCCGGAAGTACTTTTTTTTTATTGTTGCTGACGAGACGCTGTTGCTCACAGCAGTGATCCTTGAATCTCGTCGGTATTTCTGATTATTGCATTACCTTTGTGTCTTCAGAAATATATTTTTTAAACAGGTAACGTTTAGCTAAACAGAACAATTATACACGCTACTCTTCGTGTCGAAATTAGTATTTTCTTTGACCGGAATCATACGCCGAGGGCCAGCTCACGCTAGCAAGTTGTCGTTTTCAAATAAACAACGTTAACGTTACAGTAGTTAGCTAAACCTAGGTAGTTCATCTGAAGTACATCATATTACACCATCAATCATGGCAGTTGTCAACGAAGGCGCATTGAAGAAAATGCTCAAGGTAAGCATCGATTTTACCTAACGTTAGCTAACAATTGTTTTTATTAACATTGTTAGCCTTTCAGCTAGCTAAGCGCGCTAACTAGCTAATGTTAGCTAACTACAAATATTTGTCTAACGATAACTATCTCGGTTACCAAATAACTAGTGCTAGTGTTAAACAGTTAGACCTGATTTATAACGTATGTTTGATAACGTATGTTTATAGTTAGATACCGTTAACTAGATAGTTAACTTTAGTTATCTGGCTAGAAAACACTAACTAACCTTAGGTACCTGGCTGAACCAATCAGTGTTAAGACATTGACATTCAGCAATATTAATCACCATGTCCACTGTTCAGCAATACAAATACAGGGACCTGACTGTTCGTGAGATAACCAACGTCATCTCCCAGTACAAGGACCTGAAGCCTGTTATGGATTCATATGGTAAGAACTTGTACAGTACATGGGTCACCGCAGTGGCCCATATCACAAAACATGATCTATGTGTTATTGTATGCTTGTCTGATTTGTTTTATTGAGTGATATTTTCTGTCCTCAGTTTTCAATGATGGCTCCACTAGAACTCTGGTGAGCTTAACAGGAACAGTGCCAGTCAGCTACAGAGGTAGGCTAAGTTTGGGTGTATGTCACTATCATCTGACAAAAAAGTAATGACCATGGTTGTGTTCATAGGCACCAAACAGAGAGGAACTACCTGGACTTGTTCAATAAGAAACACACATTTCCATTGTCTGTTGCATAACTTTCCTGTTGTGTTCTATGATTTTTTCTATTACAGTATTTGAGCAATTTTCTTCCCAAGCGAACTGTCTGTTTCACAATGCCATATATATATATATATATAAAAACAATACTCTTGTCTTCTAGGAAACATATATAACATCCCAGTGTGTCTATGGCTGCTGGACACCTACCCATACAACCCTCCCATCTGTTTTGTGAAGCCCACCAGTGCCATGATGATCAAGACTGGCAAACACATTGATGCCAACGGCAAGATCTACCTGCCCTATCTGCACGAGTGGAAACATGTCAGTAACAGCGTTGTCTCCAGTATTTTAGCATTGGCTATATTATACCTCTGTTTTTTTGCGTGTGAATTTTTTTGTGACGCACACTGTATTACTCTTCATTTATTACTGAACCAATATCTCTGTACCTAGTTTCTGATGGATTTCACACATAACATGGATTAAGTAAACACAATTAATGTTGGACTACTTTAAAGGGGCAATATACAGTTCAAACAATAATAGTCCACCCCACCACTGTTTTGGGCAAAAGCTGAGGGGATTGGGCTTGAGTATTGATTTATTTAACTAGTCAAGTCTGTTAGGAAGACATTCTTATTTACAATGACTGCCTACTCCGGGCAAACCCTAACCCAGACAATGCTGGGCCAATTGCCACACAATTGTAACCACTCAAATTCATAAACCATCCACTGGATGCAAGGACTGGATACAACATCCATGATATCAAAATTATAGTTTGAGGCTATACAGTGTTTGTTTACAATTACATTGTTTACAAACATTGGAGTAAAACCAGCTATCATATTTTGGATTGTGATGGGGTTTGACAGTTGAACTAAGCTACATTTTTTTATTTGACCTTTATTTAACTAGGCAAGTCAGTTAAGAATAAATTCTTATTTACAATGAAGGCCAAACTCGGACGACGCTGGGCCAATTGGGCGGCGTACAATGGGACTCCCAATCACGCCTGCATGTGATTCAGCCTGGATTCGAACCATGGGCTGTATTGATGCCTCTTGCACTGAGATGCTGTGCCTTTTACCGCTGCGCCACTTGGGAGCATGAGTTATATACGTTATGCTCTTCAAGAATCGAAGGGTATATCATTCATTTAAATGCCTAACATTTTTTTGTAGCAATCGCAGATTGCCCCTTTGACAGGGCTCCAGACTGTGGCCATTTAGTCACATTTAGCCCCTCTCACCCCCGCTTGTTTACCCCTCGTGATTGTATAACATTTCAAAATGCAATTGTGGGGGCAACACAGCTTTGGAAGCAACTAGTTGTCTATATTAAAGAGAGGAGGGTCTCAGTATTCTGTAGTTACAATTTTCTAAACATATCTGATATGGGTTTGAAGTACGGAGCTCACAAATTTGCGCATCGTCCATCGTGAGTGCACTCGGCCTCATTGCAAAGTTTTTGGGAGATGTTACATTAACTCTTAGATTAATACATGGCCACTAGCAGTAGGTGTTATATTTAGAGTTAGCGATCTAGCTAATGTGTTTTGCGTTTCCACTTCCTTGGGTGCTGAACTAGTACCAATTGAATTTGGCCTATACATAATATTAGTGCACGTAAAGATTTTACGTGCCCTGTTTTGACAGTAACATAACAAAAATAGCCTAATTGTCAACTGAAAATTCATGACAATCACTGGATTAGGTTTACATATACAAATATTTGGAATCTTGCATTCCTGCTTGGACTTTTTAGATCAAGGGTGTCAAACTCATTCAATGGAGGGCCTAGTAATCTGCAGACGCCCGGCCATCCGTGGAATGAGTTCGACACGTGTTAATGTAATGTTTTTTCTTGAATATCATGTCCGAAGTCTATTACACTACTTAGGATGTAGAGAGTGAAACCTCTCACTTTGTCTCTTCCTCTATGATAGTATGCATACAAGGGCTGGGCATTTCTCATTGCGAGCTTAATAGAAACAGGCTTGCTATTGTTGCATATCTTATTACAGTCAAAAGGCTATAGCCTATTATACAACGGGTGGGTCTAATCCTGGATGCTGATTGGTTAAAATCCCATTCCAGCCAGTGTTTATTCCAGATTCCAGAAGTTGCCACAGGCTAAATCTGACTTTGAAAAGCCTATTTTCTCTGTTCCCTCTCACTGTGCAATCCACTGTCTCATCAGCCCAGCCAGGCAATTTATAAACTTGAACTCCACTATAAAAAGCATCTAGACATTATCTCACATTTCTTTTAGACTAACATTTAGTTTTCAACAGCGAAAATTTGTATAAACCTTGCAGTCTATCTCAGCAACACTGTTTCAATATTGCAATTCGAACTCCAGCTGTCCATAGTAATGAATGTGGCGGGAGTCGGGAATAGGCAGACAGGCAGGCAGCATTTCTCATCCAATTGAAATAATTAATCAGCAGGCATTATTTTTCTGGGTGTATACAAAGAAATGTCAATAGAAAACAACAGGAAAATCGAAATGAAATGCAGCATGTTTGCTGTCTTTCCAGCTTTAGTTTGAAGTGATTGTGTTAGCTGTGTCTTTGGGTAGCTCCTATGAACAACAGTGTCCTGATGAGAGCACAGTATCTGTGCCTGGCGAAATCGCGCCTCATTAGTTCATTGTTATGGATGCATCCAAATAAATGTCACTTGTAATTTGCTTGAACAACTGCAAATGCAGCCACTTCGCTGTTATTCTGGCTGCATTGTTTGTCGTGACTATGAGAGCGTTGCCAGCTAGTATGGCAATGGAACATTTTAGACTGGGTCTTGTCCATAGATACAGAACTAAAAGACTGAGTGAACTACCAGCCGGCTTGGGCAGCAACCTTAGATTTGTGTCGGGACTATATCTCATGGAAGGATGAATTGGCATGAATAAATTGTTGTATGAAAGTGATAATGCCCTCGAAGCTGGTGTTTGGATGATATAGTGGCACGGTTTCGAATGGCGAATGAGTGGCGTGCTTTGAGTTGAGATTGTGAAATCGTGGCCACAAGTTTTTAACATGCAATTGTGTTTAGCATTGTTATTTGTTGCGCAATGACTGGGCTTACAAAAGCAGGTTTCACTCCAGTGGCCTAGAGGCTTTTTGAGGAGATACTCTTGCACTGTCTGACATGTGGTAGGCTATTCTGGTCCTCAAACTGGGCTGTGTATGTGTGAAATAAAATGCATGAGGACTAACAGAAATATACATGCGGCAATTAAATTCCCCCGAATCATGCAAATTAACCTATAGATCGATTAGCATGACAGGTCAAATGTATTTTCGATGTAACGGTTAGCATCCTTCTTAATAAAGCATTGTGAATGACTTTCTAAGATGAGTCAAATGTATTTTATTGTGTGACACAGCAAAATATGTTTTGGGGTGTCACAATCTAGGGCCCTATAAAATCTGTGATGCAGAGAACACGGATGGAATCCAGACATTTTAAAACTGAATTCAACAATATTCAAACGTATTGAACTAAGTAGGGAATCAACTAAATGTATTCAACATTTATTAATTTGCTCAAGGTCATCATAAGACATGAACAAAATGCATCAGTTATTTGTATTTCCTGCAACTTCCTGAAGAGGCAACAAGAATTTCCCCTGTCTATGTGCGGTGCGCTCATTTACCACTTTGTGTAGATGAAAAGGCTTTCCCAAAAACCTTAATTAAATGTTGACTACAAAGTAGGATATGCTTACCTGGCAGAATATCACAAAAACTGCTTGACAGCAGCCTCTTTGCTAGGTGCACACTGGAATTAAACTAAGCCCCAAAATCTACATTTCTAAATAATTTCCCAGATCTCAAAAGTTGTCTCCCGATGTGGTGTAAGTATTGTTGTGGATGTAGAACATCCTATTTAGTTGTTTGTGATAAAAAAAAAACATTTTTTGGCTGGTGCCATCAAGGTTAGTGCCACTAGGGGGAATGTTAGCCCTACTTAACATGAGCTCATTTCATCACGCTGTTATCTGTATGAGGTGAAGCCTGTCACAGTTGTCCATCTCCATGTGGACAATAAAGTTCTGTTGTACTTCTGTTGATTTCTCTTCCTCGCAGCCCCAGTCGGACCTGTATGGTCTGATCCAGGTGATGATCGTGGTGTTTGGGGAGGAGCCCCCCGTATTCTCCCGCCCCACCACACAGGCCCCCTACCAGGCCTTCCAGGCTGCAGGACCCCCCAACCGTAAGTTACCCGTTCAGTCTGACATTGTTTGTATTCCAGACCTAGCATTCCTGTTTCAACTTGTCAACTAATCAAGCCCTCGACTAGTTGAATCGGGTGTGCTATTTCAGGCCTACAACATCATTGGGAAACGTCTGGGTATCTTCAAGGAATGATTTTTGGAACACTGCAGTATGGATAGCATTAGTCAGTTATTTTCACTATATGGATAGGTCGGTCATTGTAATAATGGGAATTTTGTATGAACTCTGTTTCTCCATATAATACGTGAGACTTTGGGCGCCATTTTCATAGTGCAAAAACACTTAACGTCATCTTGCATTGTAATTGAAATTCAAACATTTCTTTAACTGCATTATAAGCAAGCGACTATTGAACTAGAGTTTTAACTGAGCAATACATCGTCGTCTCGAACATTGTTAAATATTTCAAATTTAATTATGCCTCCAGATTGAGGTTTATGGTCATTTTTGCACTTTGTAATTCTTCTGCACTACTAAAATGTTGCCCTGAATCGTTCTTGCAAACACATGCAGTACCTCCTATTGGACTCCAGATGGTATCCACGCACATTGTAAAAGATGGATGACATGACCAATGTAATCTGACCCTCACACTGTCAATCCCTCCCTCCCATCCACAGCATCCTACATGCCAGGTATGCCAGCGCTCTCCCCGTACGGACCAAACCCCACCCCTGGGTAAGATGTCTGTCTTCAAGGCCACAATTTCCTCTGACACTGCCTCTCTCAGCCAGTCCCTCTCAATCTCATCAAACCAGTTCTGACATGTTTGTCTTTGGGTTTACATAAGCAACACAGCCACATAAGCATGTCTGTCTGGTGGAATCATCACACTCAATGAACAAATTAATGAAGCAGTTCCTTCTCTTACAGTGCCTCATATAGTTCATAAGATGTACAGCTTTGATTAACAGATGGCTGTTGGTTGATGATGCATGGTTTGTTGTTTTCTCTCCAGTGGCTATCCAGGGTACCAGTACCCTAGTGCAAACTCGTATCCTGCCACAGCTGGCACTACACACTACACTTCCCAGATTCCTGCCTCCACTGTGGGTATGTATCATACGGCATTGCCTTCTGGATATTGTAATCTCAAGGCCTGGCTTGATCGGAGCTATTGAAGTATCAAAGGGAAAAATGCACACACCCCTAGGAGAATCACAAAGGTTTTCTATGCACAATATTGGACACCATTATGAAGTCCTAACACTGCCTTGTATGGCAATTTTAGGTCTGTGACATGTAACCGAAGGTTATGGATGAAGACCATCCTGACAATAACCATTGAATTATTTTTTATGAGTGAGCTTGTGAAGCATACTGCATATTTCAATGACTTATTAGGTGTTCCCTCTAAGCTGCTTGCGAGTGCGCACTTCCTCCGGTACTCCCGTGCTAAATAAATGCAATGCTGCGCAGAGACACAGGAGATTGAACTTCACTGAGTTCGCCCCATTGGTTTGCACTATATAGATCAGTGTTTTTTCTGTGATCGAATCAACATTATATCAGCCCCTTTTCAATGCAACAAACCAAAACAAATCTAACTTTGCAAGATTGAGTCTGGTTTTGTTGCAGGCAGAGCCAGTGCACAACGGAGTAGAATTCTATTGGCGGGGGTAGCTCATGAGCGGTCTTTCAATCACCCATGAGTGAATGCGCTTCCTGCAAGAGCACAAAACATGTAGGCTACATTTTCAGCGGTCTTTGAGAAGCCATTCAGGTAAAAAGCATATGTCTTAATTAAAGGGGCAGTGTTGAATTTTGAGACAGGCTAGCCTACGGTAGCCTACGTTGTCTTATTCTCTGTATAGTAATAATACATTTTATTTTGTAAAGTGGTTTCAGTGGTTTGTTCAGTGGCCCCAAAAATTAGGGAACATTTGGCTGGAAACCTATTATAATTGTAAACATTATTGTTTTCCAATTTTTGGAGCGCTATAGTTCTTAAATGGTAAGACCTACAGAGACAACTTGGTGGGATTGCTTAAGTTGGTGCACAAATACATCTGGTTTACACGTGGCAGCCAAACGATGGCGCAATAAACAACATTTCATTTAAAAAAAGTCAGCCCTACCTTCTCATTTAACCTAGTCTCTGAATTTGAAACAGAGGTTCCACTCTACCCAATGAATACATTTGCATTTAGGACTGATGACATCACCATGATGGATCATCTGGCATTTTGAAAAGGTTGTAATTTCTCAAACTTGTTATACAGCATTTATAGACCAAGATCTTTAAATTCATTATAAATTAAGTTAATATCTTAAACGTCATGACCGCTGTGAGCCAATGAAATTTAGTTAGGTTGGGCTTGACCTTTCAAGTCGCTCTTGACGGGAATAATCTAGAATGTTTCCTGAAGTGTGCGGTTGTCCACTACCCAGATGGATTCAAAAGTATAGAATTGATGTGAGTACCAGAGATGAAGTCAATACCGAAACCCTTTAGATCCAGCCCCAGACAGACATTCTGAGACTCAGACTGTTTAAATGGGGAAGCAACAAGTAAACTCTAGTAGAGTGCAGTAAGTATAGTTCAGTACAGAATAGTTCAGTGAAGTAGAGTATAGTTCAGCCCAGTAAGGTAGAGTATACCTTTTGAGTGCTCCAACTCCTTTCTGCCTCAATTTAGTCCTTTTGGAAGTTTTTCTTGATAAGGCCTTCTCGTGATTTTTGTTGTTGTTGAGCACCCCTCCTTTCCTTTGTTTGCTGAAGCAAGAAGGCCCACCTGAACTCTTACCTATAGTGTTGTGGAAATTGCCACCAGATACCCCTGAAGTCAATATTAAATGTATCCTTTTTTATCAGCAAGCCGGAGAGGTTCCAACAAACTTAAAGAATCAAGAGGAACACGTCTGTCAGGAGGTCTCCCGGGGCAGTTCCGTTCTCTTATATACGGCTATACAAAAAAAGCTACATAGGCATGGTCCATAGGGTTGGTTCCTACATGTGACGGGCACCGTCTCCATTCTTAACTTATAGCATATTCTGGGCGTTCTTCCAAAAGATCTGACGGGGTCATGACCGTCTCCCCTTCATATCTCTACCCAGCACCTACATGAGACAAAATGTACAATTCAAGGCTATCTCTACAGACAACAATAGTTTAGTATAGTAATGTAGAGAACCGTACATTATTTACATGTTTGGGCTCTTGGAGGGTTTGAACTCCCTTCTGGCTATGCATCTCAATTGTCTATAGTTTTTCCTGAAGTGTGCACTTGTCAACTACCCATATGGTGATCCTCTGTAGTTCATTTGGTAGAGCATGGCACTTGCAATGCCAGGATAGTGTGTTCGATTCCCGGGACTTGTTTTTATTTTACTTTTTGTATGTAATCTTTAAGTAGACAATTATTATTATATACAATGACTGCCTACCAAGAGGCAAACGGCAGGGATGGGGGCTGGGATAAAACATTTAGGACAAAACACACATTATGATAGACACCACAACAGACCTTAGATAACACAACATGTCAGCAATACAACATGGCCACATAACATGGTGGCAACAACATGACAACACTGTAGTAACACATGGCAGCAGCACAAACATGGTACAAACAATGTTAGGCACAGACAACAGCACAAAGGGAAAAAAATGTAGACAACAATCAGGTGAAGCAGCCTCAAGTGTAAGGAAGAGTGTCCATGATTGAATCTTTGAATGTAGAGATGGAGATAAAACACTCAAATTGGACAGTTTTTTTTTGCAGGTCCTTCCAGTCACTAGCTGCAGCAAACTGAAAAGAGGGATGTGTGTACTTTGGGTACCTTTAACAGAATGTGACTGGCAGAATGGGTGTTGTATGTGGAAGTTGAGGTTTGTTGTAGGTATCTCAGATAGGGGGGAGTGAGGCCTAAGATGGTTTTATAAATATCAACCAGTGGGTCTTCCCCTGGGTATACAGAGATGGCCAGTTGACAAAAGGGTATAGAAATCATTGATGTGTCCTATAAGGCAGTGTTTCCCAAACTCGGTCCTGGGAGCACGTTTTTTTTCTTTTCTCTAGCACTAGACAGCTGATTCAAATAAACAAAGCTTGATGATGAGTTGATTATTTGAATCAGCTGTGTAATCATCTGTAACGTCCCTTAGCTGAGCAGTGAATTTCAAACACAGATTCAAGCACAGAGACCAGGGAGGTTTTCCAATGCTTTGCAAAGGGCACCTATTGGTAAAGGAGTAAAAAAACTAGAGGCATTGAATATCCCTTTGAGCATGTTGAAGTTATTAATTACACTTTGGATGGTGTATCAATACACCCAGTCATTACAAGCTTCAGGCGTCATTCCTAACTTATTTTTTTATTCAATGTTTTTAGCTAGACAAGTCGGTTAAGAAAAAATTATTGCTTACAATGACGGCCTACCCTGGCCAAACCCTCCCCTAACTCGAACGACTCTGGGCCAATTGAGTGCTGCCCTATGGTCTGTAGTGACGAGTCTAGCACTGTGATGCAGTGCATTAGACCGCTGCACCACTCGGGAATACTAGTTGCCGGAGAGGAACTCTCAGGGATTTCAACATGAGGCCAATGGTGCCTTTAAAACAGTTACAGAGTTGAATGGCTGTGATAGGAGAGAACTGAGGATCGATCAATAACATTGTAGTTACTCCACAATACTAACCTAAATGACAGTGAAAAGGTCACCTGTACAGCATAACAATATTCCAAACATGCGTCCTGTTTGCAGTAAGGCACTAATGAGTAGCACTCTTCATATTTTCAAGCAAGGTGGTGGCTGCATCATGTTATGGTTATGCTTGTCATCGGCAATGACAGTGTTTTTTTTATTTTGGGATGAAAATAAATGTAATGGAGCCAAATATTCACATTGAATGTTCCTGAGTGGCCTAGTTACAGTTTTGACTTGAATCGTCTTAAATCTATGGCGAGACGTGAAAATGGCTGTCTAGCAATGATCAACAACCCACTTGACAGAGCTTGACTTATTTTTAAAACATAATATGCTGTTATTGTACAGTTCAGTTGTGCAAAGCACTTAGAGACTGACCCAGAAAGACTCACAGCTATAATCACTGCCAAAGGTAAGCCTAACTTGTATTGGCTCAGAGGGTTGAATACTTAAGTAATCAAGATATACAGTGCATTCAAAAAGTATTCAGACCCTTTGACCTTTTCCACATTTTGTTACGTTACAGCCTTATTTTCCTCATCGGTCTAAACACAATACTCCATAATGATGAAGCGATAAGTATTTTTTTTTTTTGCAAATGTGTACATAAGGTGTTTTTTTACTTTAATACAAGTATTCAGAACCTTTGCTTAAGCTGGCCACCCAGCCAAACTGCACAATCAGGGGATAAGGGCCTTGGTCAGGGAGGTGACCAAGAACCTGATGGTCACTCTGACAGAGCTCTAGAGTTCCTCTGTGGAGATGGTAGGTTCTGGAAGATTCTCCCATCTCTGCAGCACCCCACCAATCAGGCCTTTATTGTGGCGTGGCCAGACGGAAGCCACTCCTCAGTAAAAGGCACACGACAGCCCGCTTGGAGTTTGCCAAAAGGTGCCTAAAGGACTCTGACCATGAGAAACAAGATTCTCTGGTCTCTTCGAGCCTGAATGCCAAGCATCACATCTGGGGGAAATCTGTCAACATCCCTATGGTGAAGCATGGTGGTGGCAGCATCATGCTGTGGGTATGTTTTTCAACAGTAGGGAATGGGAGACTAGTCAGGATCGAGGGAAAGATGAACGGAGTAAAGTACAGAGAGATCCTTGACGAAAACCTGCTCAGGACCTCAGTCTGGGGCGAAGGTTCACCTTCCAACAGTACAATAAACATAAGCACACAGCCAAGACAATGCAGGAGTGGCTAAGGGACAATTCTCTTAATGTCCTTGAGTGGCCCGGCCAGAGCCCGGACTTGAACCCGATCGACCATCTCTGGAGAGAGCTGAAAATAGCTGTGCAGCGACGCTCCCCATCCAACTTGACTGAGTTAGAGAGGATCTGCAGAGAAGAATGGGAGAAATTCCCAAATACAGGTATGCCAACCGTCATACTCAAAGCTGTAATCTCCGCTAAAGGTGCTTCAACAAAGTGGTACAGGGTCAGAATACCTATGTAAATGTGATATAACTTTTTGCTAATTTCTAAAATTAAAAAACTAAAAACCTGTTTTTGCATTATTGGATGTTGTGTATAGATTGAGGAAAACACAATTAAATACATTTTAGAATAAGGCTGTAACATAGCAAAATGTGAAAGTCAAGGGGTGTGAGTACTTTCTGAAGGCACTGTATAAATTATGTCTCTGTAATCTAGCATGCGTAGGATGGTCGTCTGAATCGGGGTTAGATTCGTAGCAGGGGTGAAAGAGGAGCGATCACAATAGAGGAAACCAAGTCTAGATTTAACCTTAACCTGCAGCTTGGATATTAGTTGAGAGGACAGTGTACTGCCTAGCCATAGTCCTAAATACTTGTACGAGCTGACTACCTTAAGCTCTAAACCCTCAGCGATGCTAATCACACTGGTGGGGGTTGGATTATCTTGGCAAAGGACAAATGCTCACTAACATGTATGTGACCATATTTTGAGAAATAAGCTTTTAGCGCTCATTACATTTTTGGGGGATCTTTTATTTCAGCTCATGAAACATGTTGCGTATATATTTTTCTTCAATGTATTATTCCCACACTACTCCTACAGCTTTTACTCAACCTACCCTTACAACTTTATAACATGCAGAGGTCTAACTTGAGTTGCTTACATTTTTGTTTTTGATACATAATACTTTTTTGAAATATAAGCACTTAAACATGCAAAACTATTTTTACATGGAGGTCTATGGTGACCAAAATATGCAATTTTCTAAACTGCTGTACGTACATCTACTTTTTAAGAAACACACTCCAAACCAACTTTACATAATACAGCAGAACACTCCTAATTACAAACTACTGAACCACCACCACACGACAACAGATCTCAAAGATTTACCAAAACAGCTGACAACAGTAGTCAGCAGTTGTGTTGTACATTCAGAACTACAGTATATTTTCTTAATTTATAGACTAATCAACGTTAATAAATAGGCTATGGACATGTTGTGTGTATTTTTGTATCCATTTGAATGATTGTCAATTTCACCTTCAAATATTGCATAGCTGTCTCTCCCCTTCATACTTTCCTTATCAATTCGTTCTTATGGCCTACTTTCGGAAAGCCTAAGGTAGGTCTAGGTATTTTAATACGTTTTAAGGGAAGAGTAAATATTATCTCTTGTGTCCGACACGCTGAATGACGAGTCATTTTACGGGGTGTGCGTGTGAAAGTAGCATGTCTGGACTCCCTCTCTATAATAAGAATCAAACCCTCCTGTCATGATTTCATCTCGTAAAAGGCCTGTTTTCAGTAGCTTAGGCTCCATTATTTATTTAATTAGTGCATCCTCTCTTTGAAGAACATATGCTAATGCCACTGCCATCGAATGACCGCAGTAGAAGGATTTGATGCAACTATTTCGGGAAAAGACCATTGGTCTTAGAGTGGTTTAGACCGTCGAAATGGGATCCGTATTGAATTTTTGATTTTGCAGGAAAGCCAACAGACAAGGACAAGATAGGCATATCTTTATTTTAAAAAATAATAGCAATGTTGTCATGTGTCAATATGTAAATTATACAGAGCCTCTCCAACCTGGAATTTCTTCATTTGTAGATTGATAATAATGAAATGCCATCATTATAAACAAAGTGTAATGGCAAATAGGTTTTTATTAAGAAGCATATACTGCCTGCCATTCTGTTGACCTTTAATTGACCCTGACCTCTAGCATTCTGGCTGGGGTCTGTTCCCCTCTGTGACCTCACTGCCTGATCGCCTCTGAAATGTCGCCCCTGTAACCAGACTCTGGTGACGAAAGGTCAAGAGGTGTGGTGGTCCCAACCCCCTCAGCACAGACACAGCTATTTTTAACCTCCGGGTTGACATTTTCCCTTATGTGCTAATCTATGACCAGTTTACTCATACACTTCACTATAAATATCAGTGTCTTATGGAAATGTTGTCCTACTACTTTATTTAGACCAGGGGTAGAGGGGAAAAGAGGAGGGGTGAAAGAGGAGAGGCTATATGGACACTCCTGGTGCCCAAATTGATGTGCGTCGCGCAGCTGAGAGTCAAGTGTAGACTAATGGATGCGGTTTAGTCAGTTGTCCTGATGAGCCCTAAGCTAGTTAGTTTATTCTGGCTAGCTGGCAACAACAGCAGCACCACACCAACAAAAATCCACCTTTTCCAGCTGAAAGACGCTTCCATGAGCCTACCTGTAATGTTGCACAACGATTTAAGTCAATAATTCATTGATTAATACAAAGTATGATATATTTGGGTTTGAACAGGGAAATCAGAAGTTATTAACTTGGTATTTTTCCGCATCTATGCTGTGTTTCATGATAAAATTACTTATAGTCAGATATAAATGTACAAGTCTTGTGAGGGATTGCTTTAGCACAGTTTCTAAACCCAGAGCCGCAACATTGCAAGACTTCCGGGAATGCTTGCGAAACAGATGAAGCAGGTTTGGGATTTGAGAAGTGAATGAAAGAAGTGAGAAATTCTTCCTTAGTTGTTCATTTTCACAATCTTAAGCACAACGTAAATTCGACCAAATGTCTTTTTAGTTGAACTACTGTCACTTTCTCAAGGTTGGGGTAAACTGACATGTTTTCATTTTCGTCAAACGCTATCGGAGTGCCTTTTGATTTGACAGCCTGCACATGCGCAATTCAGTGCGAAAATACCATTAGTACTGATGACATTTCTGTGCATGTGCTTAGCTAGTCTCTATGACGTCGCCTACAAGCGTTATCTGGGATTTCTAGTGGAGAAGCAGTTTCTGCCTATCTTCATACTGTACCGTCGTGAGCTTTAGTTAATTTATCAAACAACTATCTCTTTCCCTACTGTATTTATTTCATTTATTTATTTATTTTGCTCCTTTGCACCCCATTATTTTTATTTCTACTTTGCACATTCTTCCACTGCAAATCTACCATTCCAGTGTTTTACTTGCTATATAGTATTTACTTTGCCACCATGGCCTTTTTTTGCATTTACCTCCCTTATCTCTCCTCATTTGCTCACATCGTATATAGACTTGTTTCTACTGTATTATTGACTGTATGTTTGTTTTACTCCATGTGTAACTCTGTGTCGTTGTATGTGTCGAACTGCTTTGCTTTATCTTGGCCAGGTCGCAATTGTAAATGAGAACTTGTTCTCAACTTGCCTACCTGGTGAAATAAAAAATTTGGAAGCACCTACAAAACATATGTGCGGACTCCTTACGTCCTGTTTACAACCTGGTGCAACGGGTTACTGCTCTCCGTAATGGACTTTGTTCGATCTGGAGCTGTTGGATGGGCTGACGATGAAACAGTGAGTGAGAAAAGAGCAAATATTATTTGGATGAGCTACTGCCGTTCACTTGGCGATAGTAAGCAACCTGACAAGGCACGTTAGCCGAACAACTTATCAGGGGCTAGCTTCATGGCTTATGTCACCTAGCGAACATTAACTGGATAGCTATTTTTCTTCACCTTTTATTTAACCAGGTGGTCCAGTTCAACAAGTTCTCATTTACAACTGCGACCTGGCCAAGATAAAGCATGCAGTGCGACAAAAACAAGAGTCACACATAAACAAACGTACAGTCAATAACACAATAGAAAAATCTATACACAGTGTGTGCAAATGTAGTAAGATTAGGGAGGTAAGGCAATAAATAGGCCATAGTGTTGAAATAATTACAATTTAGCATTAACACTGGAGTGATAGATGTGCAGATGATAATGTGCAAATAGAGATACTGGGGTGCAAAAAATAAATAACAATATGGGGATGAGTTAGTTGGGTGTGCTATTTACAGATGGGCTGTGTACAGGTACAGTGATCGGTAAGCTGCTCTGACAGCTGATGCTTAAGGTTAGTGAGGGCGATATGTCTCCAGCTTCAGAGATTTTTGCAATTCGTTCCAGTCATTGGCAGCAGAGAACTGGAAGGAAGGGTGGCCAAAGTAGGTGTTGGCTTTGGGGATGACCAGTGAAATATACCTGCTGTAAAGCGTGCTACTTTTGGGGTGTAGCTATGGTGACCAGTGAGCTGAGATAAGGCGTGGCTTTGCCTAGCAAAGACTTATAGATGACCTGGAGCCAGTGGGTTTGGTGACAAATATGTAGTGAGGACCAGCCAATGAGAGCATACAGGTCGCAGTGGTGGGTAGTATATGGGGCTTTGGTGACAAAACGGATTGCACTGTGATAGACTGCATCCAATTTGTTGAGTAGGGTATTGGAGGCTATTTTGGAAATGACATCGCCGAAGTCAAGGATCGGTAGGATAGTCAGTTTTACGAGGGTATGTTTGGCAGCATGAGTGAAGGAGGCTTTGCTGCGAAATAGGAAGCCGATTCTAGATTACATTTTGGATTGGAGATGCTTAATGTCTGGAAGTAGAGTTTGCAGTCTAACCAGACACCTAGGTATTTATAGTTGTCCACTTATTCTAAGTCCGAACCGTCCAGAGTAGTGATGCTAGGCATGCGGAAAGCAATCAGTTGAAGAGCATGCATTTAGTTTCACTAGCATTTTAAGAGCAGTTGGAGGCCACGGAAGGACAGTTGTATGGCATTGAAGCTCGTCTGGAGGTTTGTTAGCACAGTGTCCAAAGAAGGGCCCGATGTATACATAATTGTGTCGTCTGTGTAGAGAGAATCATCAGCAGCAAGAGAGACATTATTGATATATACAGAGAAAAGAGTCGGCCCGAGAATTGAACTCTGTAGCAACACCCATAGAGACTGCCAGAGGTCCGTACAACAGGCCCTCTGATTTGACACACTGAACTGTCTGAGAAGTAGTTGGTGAACCAGGCGAGGCAGTCATTTTAGAAACCAAGGCTGTTGAGTCTGCCCATAAGAATGCAGTGATTGTCAGAGTCGAAGCCTTGGCCAGGTCAATGAAGACGGCTGCACAGTACTGTCTTTTATCAATGACGGTTATGATATAATTTAGTAACTTGCGCGTTGCTGAGGTATACCCATGACCAGCTCGGGAGCCAGATTGCATAGTGGAGAAGGTACGGTGGGCCTCGAAATGGTCGGTGATCTGGTTGTTCACTTGACTTTCGAAGACTTTAGAAAAGCAGGGCAGGATGGATATCGGTCTATAACAGTTTTGGTCTAGATTGTCTCCCCCTTTGAAGAGGGGGATGACTGCGGCAGCTTTCCGATCTTAAAAGATCTCAGATGATACGAGAGGTTGGACAGGCTAGCAATAGGGGTTGCAACAATGGCGGCGGATAATTTTAGAAAGAGAGGGTCCAGATCGTCTAGCCCAGCTGATTTTATAGGGATCCAGATTTTGTATCTCTTTCAGAACATCAGCTGTCTGAATTTGGGTGAAGGAGAAATGGGGGAGGCTTGGGGAAGTTGCTGCGTGGCATGCAGAGCTGTTGGTAGGGGTAGGCCAGGTGGAAAGCGTGGCCAGCCGTAGAAAAATGCTTATTGAAATTCTCGATTATCGTAGATAATGTTAGTGTTTCCTAGCCTCAGTGCAGTGCAGTTGGGAGGAGGTGCTCTTATTCTCCATGGACTTTAGTGTCCCAAAACCTTTTGGATTTAGTGCTACAGGGTGGAAATTTCTGTTTGAAAATGCTAGCCTTAGCTTTCCTAAATGACTGCATATTGGTTCCTGATTGATTGTTGAAATTTCATCACAGCTGGGATATTTTTTAATTTTTTATGTTTAAGAACAAATTCGTATTTACAAGGACGGCCCTCATCATTTCTGGAGACGTCAGCATAAAGTATTAAAAAAATGATTTCATGTTTTGTTCATTTAATGCCTGTTCTGTTAATGTTTACATAACCAACTACAACTTCAAGCTGAGCAAACAATGGAATAGAAAACAAATTATTACATTTTAAAGAAAGCCCATCTACTTCTGCGCTCCTATCCCACATTGACTACTGAGGGTTCCAAATGTTACAATATGTTTGAGGGGTGCCACATTGGCATTTAAATTGTTTTGGGCGTCCCCATGAGCACCACTGAAATTAGAACTATGTCTGTGCTCTAACAAGCCACCGCATCCTCCTCTTGGCTATAACAGTACAGTATACACTTTCTGTTAACTTCTTTGGGACTGGGGGGGAAGTATTGACTAGCTTGGATGAATAAGGTGCCCAGAGTAAACTGCCTGCTACTCAGGCCCAGAAGCTAAGATATGCATATTATTAGTAGATTTGGACACTCGGAAGTTTCTAAAACTGTTTGAATGATGTTTGTGAGTATAACCGAACTCGAATAGCAGGCAAAAACCTGAGAAAAAAATCCAACCAGGAAGTGGGAAATCTGAGGATTGAATGTTTTCAAGTCTTTGCCTATCGAATATACAGTGTCTATGGGGGTCATAATGCACTTCCTAAGGCTTCCACTAGATGTCAACAGTCTTTAGAACCTTGTTTGACGCTTCTACTGTGAAGGAGGGGGGAATGGGAGCTGAATGAGTCAGAGGTCTGCCAGAGTGGCATGAGCTGGTCACGCGCACTCAAGTGAGAGTTAGCTGCGTTCTATCGCATTTCTACAGACAGGAATTCTCCGGTTGAAACATTATTGAAGATTTATGATAAAAATATCCTAAAGATTGATTCTATACTTCGTTTGACATGTTTCTACGAACTGTAATATGACTTTTCGCCTGAACTTTCTCCTGGACTTGCCCGCACGTCGTGAGTTTGGATTGTGTACTAAACGCACAAACAAAAAGGAGGTATTTGACATTTTTTTAATCTGACACAGCGGTTGCATTAAGGAGAAGTGGATCTAAAATTCCATGTATAATACTTGTATCTTTTATCAATGTTTTATGAGTTTTTCTGTAAATTGATGTGGCTCTCTGCAAAATCACCGGATGTTTTGGAAGCAAAACATTCCTGAACGTAAACGCGCCAATGTAAACTGAGATATTTTGATATAATATGAACGTTATCAAACAAAACATGCATGTATTATGTAACATGAAGTCCTATGAGTGTCATCTGATGATCACCAAAGCTTAGTGATTTAATTGTATCTCTATTTCTGCTTTTTGTGACACCTCTCTTTGGCTGGCTGTGTTTTTCTGTGACTAGGTACTGACCTAACATAATCGTTTGTGCTTTAGTCATAATGCCTTTTTGAAATCGGACACTGTGGCTGGATTTACAACAAGTTTATCTTTAAAATTGTGTAAAATACTTGTATGTTTGAGGAATTTTAATTATGGGATTTCTGTTTTGAGTATGGTGCCCTGCAATTTCACTGGCTGTTGGCGAGGTGGGATGCTACCATCCCACATATCCCAGAGAGGTTAAAGGAGCACTGGTGTTATTGTTGGGAGAATACAAGCTAAATAGTAATTTTGCCATCTACACATTAACAGTGTAATATCTGGATGACATTTTTATTATGCTCAGTAAATAATAAGGAACATAAAGTAGAATTGCATATGCATACATTGTCAGGTGTTTGGTTCAGTGTGTGATACATGATTTGACCAAATGACAGCCTTACTCTAGCCGGTTCATCAAAAACAATGCTATTTTGCTTTATAGGTAATGGTCCACTTTCTAGCTAGTGTTCATCACTGATAGAGGAAATAGTTGCTTTCCTTGGCTCCCTACAAAAGGGCCAACTGTTATATTGGTAATCTAGTGGGGATAGTTGTAAATATTACCGCTAAGTTGTTCCTGCTGTTGCTAAGTTAGCTAGCCAGCTCGTACAGTAGCTACTAACTACCTAACCTTTACTCTTTACTTATCGGAAAAACAGCTGAAAGGTAGCTAGCTTGCGTAGTTAGTTACGCTTCTGCTTGAAAAGACATCCACAGTTGCAAATAGTTACCGGTTGCTACCTGGCTGGCTAGCAAGCTTTATTGGTCCAGGGAGTAGTTTAGCAAGCCTCCAGCTTTGCCGGTAAAGCACCAGTACTACTGCTAAACTCTCTATTCATCCTTGATCATTCAATTCCTTTGGAGAGGAGAAGAGTGGATGGTCCTCTGCCTTCTCCTTGCTAGCTGTGCTGTGCTCGATAGTGATTAGCAAAGCTATCTCTGGCTGTTTGTTTAGTTTGCGGAGTGTGGGCTGTGCCAGAGAATTTATGGCCTGTGTACACAGAGGAAGGTGGAGATATGCCCAATTTTAATCAATATTATAAGGAACCCTATGTCTGAGGGTGGTTAAGACAGTGTGTATTACCAGCGCAACAGTGTTGTATCGAGGTGCTTCCCACTGTTGCTTCCCACCGGGCAGCTGTGTTGCATGTCCCTGGCAGTAGCTAACATGGCCAATTTGTTCCATCCCACTTCATGTTATTTTGAGTAGGACAGCAGCTCACACACTAAATAACTTGTAATGTTTGTAGTAAACATGTCAATGTCACCGTGATATAGTCTACTGCTCAATGGGGAGAGTTTGCGCTGCGTGTTGTGTTGCCGGCTTGAAGTGTCCTTCGCTCCCACTTGCCGAGCACTAACAATTACTCTGATAAAAACTTTGGCAGAAAAGTTTAAAATTCTCACTGAAGTTTCTACCCACAAGCATAATCTAGCTAGCTGGGAAGGGCTCATTAGGATGACTGACTGAACTGACCAGTTTTGCCAAATATAGCAAAAATGTACAGCCCAATGACCACTCAACCTGGCCACAAGGCCTGAAAACTAGCCCCGCCCCCCCCCAAATGGGGAAACAAAGGGAAAAAAATAATATACACACACATTTCCTAGACACGCAAAATGCTTATTTTTTTGTTGAATGTTTCGCAACAAGAGTTATCACGAGGGAGAAAGATGTAGCTAGCTAGTGCTATTAGTTCATTGATATCACATCACTTGTCATGAAGTGTGTGCATGCTGGTGCTGCTCTCCACTGACTCGGCTGCCTACAGCGCTCTCTCAACACACAAACGCACATCCTTCTGGCCCTCCCTCCCCGCCAGCACTGGTTCCGCAACAGCCTGCCTCACTGCTTGATAGTTAGCTGCAGCAGGTAACGGTGAAATGAATCTACCTTTTTTAAAAGAGAAATGCCATGGCGGCCGTGGTGAAATTTAGAAGTAGCCCAAATATCTGGAACCGTCATTTTCACCTGCAACAGTTTTCAAAGTAGCCCAATTTTTGGGGAAACCGCCAACATGGCAACCCTGGAACTGACTGAACCGAATCCGTTCACCCCCACTCAACTCTCGCTGCGCAACATACTTGATCAATTTTGAGGTTCACTATGAGATTAATCATACATTCACATTGCTGACTCCAGCCTGCTAGTTCTAATATTGTACAGAGAAATGATATCTAGGCATCTCTCCTTTCAGCAGATTTCTACTACTTCCTCAAATGCTAGGCTAAAGTTCGGCAAACAGTTTGTTTACATGAAAGAAAATACCATGGAAAATTCCACAACTACAGTCAGTTTTCATATGTTATATAGTGAGTATAAGACTGCTAGGTGGAATGCTTTGACACTGTGAATTGTTTTATGAGGAAAATAACCTCTGTACACTTTAATGGCAGATCACCTGTATCAAATCGAGCTTTATTTATACAGCACATTTCAGGCATGGAATGCAACGCAATGTGCTTTACAGGAAAAAAACAATGAAAGCTGAAATATTTACTACAAACTTAAGATAAAAAAAAACAAAAAAACAAGAATGACAACTGAATGACTAAAAAGCACCCTAAGGAAAGCGAAGCTAAAAAGATGTTTCAAGATCTCTTTTAAATATGTCCTCAGTTTTGTCTTTCAGCTTTTTTTAGGGTAGTAGCAACACAATAACATGAACTCATTGGCATTGAAACATGTTTTTATAACTTTCTGTAAAATGTTGCTGGTGTCATTCCATATACATTTGAGAAATGAACATCCTGGAGATGATGCATCCCAACTTCCTCCGTCATTGTTTATGTCTGAAATCATAAGGGTCGTATAAGATCACGAACAAGGACACTGTGATGCAAGGATTGTAAATGCTGTGTAAAAGCAAATGTCTTTTTGCATAAATTATCAAATATAGTGTGTGGAACAGATTTTCTAGTGTAGCGTCTTGCTAGTTTACTCTTCTCTCCTCCCTGTCCTGTCCATCCCTCTCCTCCTTTTATTTGCATTTGAACTTGCTATGTAAGTAAGTTTAATTGTGCCAATACAGGCTGTAAATTAAAAAAAATCTAAAATCTAAATATAATCATTCTCCTCCTCCAGGCCCCAGTAGGGATGGTACCATTGGCGAGGACACCATCCGTGCGTCGCTGATCTCCGCGGTGAGCGACAAGCTTCGTTGGAGGATGAAGGAGGAGATGGACCGGGCGCAAGCTGAGTTGGACGCACTAAAGAGGACCGAGGAGGACCTGAAGAAAGGACACCAGAAACTGGAGGAAATGGTCTCACGGCTAGACCAGGAAGTGGTGAGGGAGGATATAGGGATATATTAGACACATTTCTCTTCTGTTCTGTCTCTTTCCTCTTTGACTCTAAGGTCCTTTTCTATTCCTCGCTCTGTCTTTTGCTCTTTCATTCCCTCTTTGCTCATTCTCTCTTTCTAACTAATATTGGAACATTGGGAGGGGGGGGGGGGGGGTGTACTGTTCATGTGTTTATTCGTCTTGTGTTTTTTTTGAAGGCGGAGGTGGACAGGAACATTGACCTACTGAAGCGTAAGGACGAGGAGCTGAGCGAGGCACTGGAGAAGATGGAGAGCCAGTCGGAGAACAACGACATCGATGATGTAATCGTGCCCACGGCGCCACTCTACAAGCAGATCCTCAACCTGTACGCTGAGGAGAATGCCATTGAGGACACCATCTTCTACCTGGGAGAGGCGCTGCGCCGCGGGGTCATAGACCTGGAGGTGTTCCTCAAGGTGAGGGTTGGGAAACACGCATGCAGACATGCATGGACACACGCATACAAACACACACAGATGAACTCACTCAAATAAACCACACACTGCACGCACACCTTTTCATAAAGATCATCACAACTAGGCATTGTGCCCTTGTATGTCTTCTCTAACGTCTCCCTATCTTTCTCTCCTGTTACAGCATGTGCGTCTGCTCTCCCGAAAGCAGTTCCAGCTGCGAGCCCTCATGCAGAAAGCCCGCAAGACCGCCGGCCTTAGTGACCTATACTGACCCCGCGGACACCCATACACACTCCCTTTCTCCCAGTCGCTCCCTCTGTACAGCTCCTCCTCTTTATATCTGTCTTTTTGTCTCTCTCTCTCGGTCTGTCCTCTTCTCTCTAAAAGACGTATGAAAAGAGCTAAAAAAATTGTTTTTGTTTCGAACATCTCCTAAACATGCATCTAGTTGGATAACTAATGTGGAAAATATGCAGTTTGATATGGAGCAAATGTCTGCCAACATTAATTCTTGCATTTATTTTTTATTTTTTTGTATTAATATTGGCAGCCATATGCTTCCATAGTCACAATGTTGGAGTGGTATCAAACGAGAGGTGTGAGAGTATGTGCTCTGACATTGTGTGACAGTTGCTGGTGTGAGTTTGTGCTACTTGTCTCGCTGTAAAGGAAAGCTTACACTCTCATATAAATATACGTCTCAACTAGGGATGTGCATCTCTCCTTTCATGAAAGATTCTAAATACATGGGCACTGATACGCTACAGGAATGATGCCTTTTTGTTTTAAAAGATTCAGTTTGATTAGGTGAGCGAATTAATGCGATTTGGTTAGATACGATATGCTTCAATGCACTAAAATGTTTTGCATGAACACATTTCATGTTTGAGCTAGTACTATGTCAATATGTGTCTTTAGAAATTAACATGGCATTTAGCCAATAATAATGCAGTTTTGGATTTTACCCTGTCTCAAAAGCAAATTGTTTGGACCATTGATTGTAAAAATGATTGCTGTCCATTATGAAGTTACCTTCTTTGTTTAAAAATGACCAAATACACCGACTGTTGAAAGCAAAATTACCAAAACCTGAACAATTGAAATATAATCTGAATGAAAACCCCAATCAACAGTTGGATGTGAGTTGTCCACAACTCGCATGTGAGAGGCTACACAACTCCGGTAAAGCACAATGTTCTTGTAACAATGACCCAGCAAATTACATTGGTTGTCACTCAACTAATAAAGCCTATGATTTGACATTGTAAAAGCCATTGTGCAAGCATCTGAGTGCTGAAGGTGCGCGCAGATGTATCCTATTAGAACAGGGATAGGCCTGCCTTTTGTTGGCGTGATCAGTTGTCTCTCGCACTATGCCACAGTTATATGACAGCACATACGCAGTTACATGCATAAAAGTTTGATATGCTACTGAACTGAAGGAGAGGCAGCATCAATTGTCACAACAGATAAGAGGTATTTTTGGTATAAAAACAATATGGAGTAAAACAAATATTAGTGAACTTGCAATTTGAATCGGTTTTCTGACCAATGTAATGCATGCTTAATTTGGATTGTTTTGGGATCCCGCAGACCGATGCACAAGTATCTTAAACATTTGAACCAAGGACCGATGCGCGTCAGTGAATCGTTACATCCCTAGACTCAAACTTTTAGGAAATGACAAGGGTTCATCTAGTCGGAGCATACTTTCTCAAAGCAGGGTTCATGTTGGCACAAAACTGTTTGGAAACCTTTTAGAGGTACAATTTGAATTATATTTTTTTGTATAAAAAAAAAAAAGAATAATGGCAGCCATTTGTTCCATATCCAACTGCATCAATGCTGAATGAGGTGAGCAGGTGACCCTGCCTTGTGCTCACAGTCCCCCTACCCTTTTATCTCCGCTATCTCTATTGCTCCCATTGGCATCTGGAACAATTGAGAAACGGCTTTCCACGTTAGCTGTTCAGGATGATCCTTCAGTCTTGAGCTGTGTCGTGTTTATTATGACACTCAATAAACAACGTTTTCAAAGTTTCGCAACGGAGAAGGAAAATTATAGTCCGTTCTTCTGTTTGGTGCCTAATGAGCAGAACCATGATGGTCAGTCGATCATGTCCATTGTTTCTCAAGACTCCCCTAAGCCCCTATACAGTGTCTGTATGTTCATGTTTGGATGTGTCACTTAAGGTTCAAAGGCGTCAAAAGGAAAATGTTAATGTTTTTCTCTTGCTTCGCTTAGTTGTTTATTTTCTGTTTTCTTTCAAGTTTTCAGCTGTTCTAAGAGATCAATGTCTTTACCCTTTCGGTTTATATAAAGGTTGTTAATTAGAAACAAGTGAAGTTTTTTTTTGTCTTTTTTTTTTTTACTAATCAGAAATGTATGTAGACAGGTCTCTTTTTAAATGAGCTTTTACTAAATGCACTTTGAATTGTATGATATGCTGTAGTTTTTTTTTCAGATTACTTTCATTTTCAGCAATAGACCATCTGTTCTTTTATCTGTAGAATTTTATGTAAATCAGCACAATAAAACTAGTCTGGTTTGCCAAAAATTACTCCTGTGGGGGTTCACTTTGGTGATGGTGTAGATCTAAAACACGTACCTTTTTCACACTTTTGTGCGGAGCCCTCCCCCCAAAATAATTTGCCTCGTAAGGCTGACCATTGATAAGTCAAACATTGGTCTAACTTTTCTGACTTGATAACCCAGAGCAGCCGACGATGCTTGTTGTATGCAAAGAGACTGTCATGTTTTAGTTTTACAGTTTAGTTCTGCTATGTCATAATATGGACCCTTGCGTTGATATCCCACCCGCCGACCTCAGTTGAGAGGAAAGACCAGGGACCTCCATTTCACCTCATTGAATGAGATCCACAATCTGCGAATGTGTAAAACCCTGCCTCAAACAACTGAATCGGATGCAATTCTAACATGTAAACACAACTACCATACAGGCATAGCATGCGCACACACGGAGAGAGAACAGATTGGTTGTTTCATCATCCTGGTAGTTTTATTTGGTTGGAGTAAATCGTATCGTAAGTATATCCAGATGGCACAGGGGGCTCTTTACAAGATTTTTTTTGTTGTAATTTCGTCCTTCGTTACTTTTAGTAATCAGTCGACCATGAATGTCCATTATAGCCTCACGTGGAAGTCTTGTCACATTTTCGTAGACTAAAATGAAAAGTAATTTGCATTTGTCATAGTTTCAGGACATCTTGTTATCATTGGTTTTAGTCTGGGAAAAATAGGTGATTGAGTATTGTCTCATTGCTGATACAATTAACACTCTGCTTTACAATGTGAGCTCTTTCTGTACACCCCACAGGGTCTCGGCGCTGTTGATTAGTTGCTTCTCTTCTTCGGGCTTCAGGGTCATGTGGATGACGTCGGTCAGACCACTGTTGCCCAGCACGCATGGCACACTGAGGAACACCTCGTCTTTCACACCGTGCATCCCCTGAGAGGGAGGGAAGAAGAGAGTCTGATTAGGGATGGATCACAGGTGGACTGGTGTAATATTAATGTGTGTCAAGTCCATACATCTGTGGCCTTGACCTGCTTTGACTATGGTTGGCCCAAATAAAGCTATCAGATATGTCTGTATTTATGTATAAAGAGCCAATTTAATCCTTATCTCTTCAGTCATAACACACATTAGGTATACAGTGTAGCAAATGGCTTTCTTGAAAAACATTCATATAAATACTTTATTTGTGAGTGCTGACTGTTTTTCATTCAAGTTGAGTTCACCCACTGCTATGCTACAACACCCAAAGATCCATCGATCTTCTTTAAACCCTCTTAGACCTGTTTGGTAATAGATTATACCATTTACTCTACTGTATTCTTCCCCTGATTGGAACCACCAGTGTTATGGATTCAGCACACTCTTAGCTACGAGTAGTATGGTAGTATCTAAATTAATGCACTCGCTGTCACCCTGGATAAGACTGCTATAAAATGTAAATGTTTGGCATCAAGGCACATGTAGAGCATGGCTGATGGACTTCTTACCTGGACCAGGGTGGACACAGGGTGAACTTTGTGGAGGTTCTTCAGGATGCTCTCAACCAGGTCAGCGACAGACATGCCGATAGCCCAGGAGGTGTAACCCTTCAGCTTGATGACCTCATAGGCACTATATGACAGAGAGAGACACGAGGAGAGGAGTTTAACACATTTAAACTAATTTCGTAGGAAAAGTGCATAGGTTTTCCTATTGTGAATGCTAAGAAATACTACAGGAAAATACATTTAGAAAACAGCAGGGACAAATTCCCTTGAAACTAGTTAAAGTGGGTTGTGAATTACTTGTACTAACTTGTAATTAATAGTTATACCTTTACAGTCTGCAGCATTACATATCAACTTAACTGCTTTAGACATAGATGCCAGGTGCAGTAAAGATGTAACACAATGGCGTAGTCAGTACTTAGTGTGCTAGTCCCAGCATGTTTCTGGCTCTTAGCCTAGGGCCAAATTCCATCCTCATTCCTCCAAACTCTATCGGATTTGATTGGGAGTGAAGTAATTTATTCTCTACTTCCATTATTGTTATTTATTGATTCATTTGGAGTCAAACTCTAAGGACCAGTTTCCAATTAGGCCTAATCCTGAACAAAGAATAAATTTTTCGGTGGGGAAGGGGGGGTATCTATCGGAACTTGTCCAATAAGAAATGGTAATTTTCCTTTTTAAAACGATCCTCAACAGATGTACATTATATATGTACAAGTATGTGGACACCCCTTCAAACGAGTGGATTTGGCTATTTCAGGCACACCTGTTGATGACAAAAATCGAGCACACAGCCACCAATGCTATCTCCATAAGAGATTCTGCCCTGCTAAAGCTGCCCTGGTCAACTGTAAGTGCTGTTATTGTGAAGTGAAAAACATCTAAGAGCAACAACGGCTCAGCCGCGAAGTGGTAGGCCACACACGCTCACAGAGTGGGACCGATGAGTGCTGAAGCACGTAGTGTGTAAAAAATGGTGTCCTCGGTTGCAACACTGACTACCCAGTTCCAAACTGCCTCTGGAAGCAATGTCAACACAAGAACTGTTCGTCGGGAGCTTCATGAAATGGCTATCCATAGCTGAGCAGCCACACACAAACCTGAGATCACCATGCGCAATGCCAAGCGTTGGCTGGAGTGTTGTAAAGCTCGCCGCCATTGGACTCAGGAGCAGTGGAAATACGTTCTCTGGAGTGATGAATCACGCTTCACCATCTAGCAGTCCGACGGATTTGGTGGATGCCAGGAGAATGCTACCTGCCCCAATGCATAGTGCCAACTGTACAGTTTGGTGGAGGACGAATAATGGTCTGGAGCTGTTTTTCATGGCTTGGGCTAGGCCCCTTATTTCCAGTGAACGGAAATCTTAACGCTACAGCATAGGACATTCTAGACGATTCTGTGCCTCCAACTTTCTGGCAACAGTTTGAATGGCACAAAGCAAGGTCCGTACAGAAATGGTTTGTCGAGATCGGTGTGGAAGGACTTGACTGGGTGGCACAGAGCCCTGACTTAGACTGCGACCCTGGGCTAATCGTCCAACATCTGCTGCCTGACCTCACTAACGCTCTTGTGGCTGAATGGAAGCAAGTCCCTGCCGCAATGTTCCAACATCTTGTGGAAAGCCTTCCCAGAAGAGTGAAAGCTGTCATATCAGCAAACGGGCCACCAAATGTATATTAATGCCCATTATTTTGGATTGATATGTTTGACGAGCAGGTGTCCACATATGTTTGGTAATGTAGTGTAATTGAACAGATAGCGATGTGTGTTTTATAAGACTCACCCATCGACCACCATCTTGTGGAGATGCTTCCAGTCCTCCTTGTCTGCGTCTGTGCCCATGTGTGGGTTTAGGCCTTTCAGGGAAACACCAGCAACGTTCACGCCACTCCATACAGGCACTGGGAGTAAGAAAAGAGACAGGTATCCAGTCAGTTACCTTTCTGTCATAGATACCAATGTCCATGAAGGTTTTCCATAATATGGTATGGACAGAGAGATGGTTCCGGAGTGGATTTGAAGCCATAGCCAACATACCACTGGAGTCTCCGTGCTCTCCAATGATCCAGCCGTGGCAACTGGAGGGGTGAAGGTGCAGCTTCTCGCCCATAAGGTGGCGGAAACGACCGGAGTCCAGGTTGGTGCCGGAACCGATGACGCGGTGACGGGGGAAACCGCTCAGCTTCCAGGCCACGTAGGTCAGGATGTCAACTGGGATAGACAGAGGAGAGAAAGGAGAAAGGGGGGTTACAAATGTTATCACAATTTGAGTTAAGAAAACAAACCCTAACCATACCCCTTAAATTACATTTACATATGTATAAAGCCAGCATTGACTTTGCTAATTGGAGCATGGACTGTAGTTGTCAGCAAAAAGACCATGCAGTTGTTCCTGATAATGTAACCTGGCCCTGGAGAGCTACGGAGTGAGCAGCCAGCACTAATATCTAATTCAAACCTGTCAATGTCTTCGCACAATTCTAGAGTAATGATCAAGTCACTAGATCATGTTCAACCAAATTACTCCCTCCCTCCCGGCCTTCTCTTGTACCGGGGTTGGAGACGACCAGCAGGATAGCGTTGGGGCTGTACTTGACGATCTGGGGGATGATGAACTTGAAGATGTTGACGTTGCGCTGCACCAGGTTCAGACGACTCTCGCCCTCCTGCTGACGAGCACCAGCGGTGACCACCACCACCTTGGAATGGGCGGTTGTACTGTAGTCTGGAGTGGGGGAGGACACACACACACACAATGTAACCAGGGTTTGATTATATAACAGTGGGCAACTCAAGGTAAGATGCACATTAAACACACACAAATACAACCGAGGGTTCCGAGCACCTCCACAACAAATCAGTGTGTGTGCACAACTTGTTTGTGCATATGTGTGTTTGTTTGTGTCTTTGTGTGTGTGCACAACTCGTTTGTGTGTGTGTGTGTGTTAGTGTGTGCGCATAAGTGTATGACTCCTCACTCACCCTTATCGCCCACGATCTTGTGGGTCTTGCAGAAGAGGCTGCCATGCTGCAGGTCCATGACCTCACCCTTCAGCTTTTCCTCCATCACATCAATCAGGCACAGCTCATCGCACAGGTCCTGGTCAACACAAGGCTTGTTAGGGTTCAGGAATATAATCCATATAGAAAAGGATATGGATATAATTAAGCGGCAGGATTCCCAGACACAAGATGAAGGCTAAATCTTAGCCTAAAAGCAATTTCACCATAGAAACTGCTTGTTAGTCCCTGACAAGGCTTAATCTGTGTCTGGGGAAACTGGCCCTACAAATCCACTCCATTTTACCACAATATTTAATCAAATAAAATATACAGTTCATTTCAGACATGGAGTGCAACGCTATATGGGTAAAATGAAGCGCAAATTAAAAGTAAGAATCTCTGAGCATCGTAGCACCATTAGGTGCAAAAACTCAACGTATCCAGTTGCGGCCTACTTTTTGGAAGCGAACCACTCTATTTCGTCCCTACGTTATATCAGCATCGAACACGTCACCCTTTCTAGGGGGTGACCTTGACAATTAATTGTAAAAACGAGAGGCTGCCTGGATCTTTAATTTAAAGACCCTTGCTCCCTTCGGTCTCAATGTAGACTTTGATCTGAAGCCATTCTTGTGATTTTGCTATTCATTGTAAATGTTTGTAGGCCTATGTAGCCGAATTGTATCTGTGATTGTATGGTATCCATTCATGTTTTTTACATGTTCTATTTTTATCTGTAAATTAACCAGTGATATCAAGCCTCACCCGGCCATGATTACAGACACCTGTGTGTCCTTTGAAACTATATAAACTAGTGACCTTCAGGATTTGTCGTTATACCCTGATGAAGACAGCTTATCTGTTGAAAAGTTGGTTATTAAATTATTGCATCAGAGCTCCTAGCGTGTGCGGCTCTCCTTTTCTTTTTAAAGTTATGTAGCTGTGGCCATCTGACGAGTATCAACAAGGGTTTTCTACAAAATAGCAACAACAGCGCAGATAGTTTGGAATCTAGACCATGAGCAATATGAACCGAAATGCATTGCCAAACAATGCTGCCACATTCTGGTTTGGAGTATTTTAGCAAGTCTGAGTGGCTGATGACTTCAAAGGTCTTGCTCTGAGAAAACTGAAGAGATTGACTGCTAACACTCTGTCCAGAGGTGCGTAAGTACTGTCGGTATGCAAACGATTAACAGTCCCAAGGGTGTGTCTGACCTTTTAAAGTTGGTGGAGTTGGTGCCTCTTGGGTAATCCAGGCAGATATTAGAGGGCTTTTTTACTGAAGAATGTTTGTTTTATATGATTTTCTTGTTTTCAAGAACAACAAAAAATCTCCCCCATCCCCAAATTCAGTTATTATTGCTATCTACCTAGCACATTGCTGTGAATCACAGGGAGTTCCTCTCTTCTAAACTTCTCTGTGATATTGTGCTCCATACTGTCAAAAATGAGTTTCATTTAAGAAGACCACGAGTGGGGCTTTAATTGCTCAATCTAATTTCGTGATGATTCAAAGAAAATATGTCCGTAGGCCTAACATAACATGCTCAAACACTTTTGAAAAGACTTAAACAACTGCAAATTATCGAGATATCAAAGTGTCACCAACAAAAATGTCAAAAATAGGCCTATAGCAAATGCAGCATATGACATCAATACATTTTTATGTGCAAATTGCACTTTTCGGTAGTTCTTAATTAAAGCATGCCATTCCATGAGAGCAGCATTTATTTTTCAACTTTAAGCAATGAGCCCAATCAGTCCTCCATGACAAAAAAAATTAACAGAGTAGGCTAATAAGCCCTTAGCTGACAAAACTCCACTCTGTGGAAGTCAGATCTTAGTTCTTAATTGTTGGCTTATGGCAAATCTATATTTCAATATTTCCAAGACCTATTCTTAAAGATCAAGTGATATCAAAGTCATTGGAATGACTGAAAATCGGAATTTTTTTTAAATGTAAAAATATTGCCTAATCATATTATCTGTAGTAGAAAGCAATGGGTTAAAATAAGCCTACATAACCAACCCATAAATTAATATGCAACATCCATTTATGACCAGCTATGTAAACTCTAACACTGATTTATCCTGCAATAGATGTAATTCAATTGGTAATATTCATTATTGTATTCTTCTAATGCCTCGTAAGGGAAAGTAATCTAAAAGTAATCAGATTACGTTACTGAATTTGTGTAATCCAAAAGGTACGTTACTGATCAACATTTGGGACACGAGTAATTGTAACAGATTACATTTAGAAAGTCACATACTCAACCCTGATCACACCTTACCCCCTCCATCCATCCCTCCATCGGTCTTACCTTGAGCAGGACGCTGACTGCGGAGGCCATGCCAACCATGCCGACGCCAACCACTGTCACCTTGCTTCGGGAGCCAACGGGCTCACCAGCCAACACATGGGTGATCAGCTTCTCCTTAGTGGTCATCTTAGAGACATAAAAAGGAAGAGAGAGGGTCAGTCTGATCCCCTCAGTTTTCCTTCAGTACATCCTCTGAGAGCAAGAAACAGCACTGTGCTCTGGTACCTACTTTTCTCTACTGCTAATACGAATAACTGCTAATACAACTCATTTTTTTTCATTGGTGTAATGTATATCACTCCACGCCTCTTCACCATGCTAGCTAATGTGTGGTGAGCATTCTGGCACAAAATGGTTGTGTGCATCATCATGGTGGTGGGTAAGGTGAGTTTCCCCCTTACTATGTAAAGCAGTTTGAGTACCTCAGTTTGTAGAAAGACCAGAACAACAGCAAAGGACCTTGAAGATGCTGGAAGAAATAGGTACAAAATTACCTATATCCATAGTAAAACGAGTCCTATATCGACATAACCTGAAAGGCCGCTAAGCAAGGAAGAAGCCACTTCTCCAATCCGCCATGAAAAAAAGCCAGAGTACGGTTTGCACATGGGGACAAAGACTACTTTTTGGAGAAATGTCCTCTGGTCTGATGAAACAAAAATAGAACTGTTTGGCCATAATGACCATTGTTATGTTCGGAGGAAAAAGGGGGAGGCTTGCAAGCCGAAGAACACCATCCCAACCATGAAGCACGGGGGTGGCAACATCATGTTGTGGGGGTGCTTTGCTGCAGGAGGGACTGGTGCACTTCACAAAATAGATGGCATCATGAGGGAGGAAAATGATGTGGATATATTGAAGCAACGTCTGAAGACATCAGTCAGGAAGTTAAAGCTTGATCGCAAATGGGTCTTCCAAATGGACAATGACCCCAAGCATACTTCCAAAGTTGTGGCAAAATGGCTTAAGGACAACAAAATCAAGGTATTGGAGTGGCCATCACAAAACCCTGATCTCAATCCTGTAGAATATTTGTGGGCAGAACTGAAAGTGTGTGCGAGCAAGGAGGCCTACAAACCTGACCAGCTCTGTCAGGAGCAATGGGCCAAAATTCACCCAACTTATTGTGAGAAGCTTGTGGAATGCTACCCAATACATTTAACCCAAGTTAAGCCATTTAAAGGCCATGGAAGACTATTGCCGCAACTGCCAGGTGTGTCAAATCACCTCCCCAAAAGCAAACTTATGGAACACATTGGTTCCCCTGCCAATCATCAGAGTGCTGTTTGAATTCATCGCCATTCATCGCCATCTCCAAAACGTCCAGAGAACACCAGTACATGGATGTGGATAGGGGCTGCTCCTTCTGCTGTTTCCTGAAGTCCACGATCAGCTCCTTTGTTTTGTTGACATTGTGTGAGAGGTTATTCTCCTTACCTCCTCCCTGTAGGCTGTCTCGTCATTGTTGGCATTCAGGCCTACTACTGTTGTGATGTTTGCTAACTTGATGATTGTCCCCAGAATTTCTAAGCAATCAGATGGAGGCAGGTCTTTCTCCTATAGAGCTCCATTTTTATTGAATGGTCTGCCTACCCTTGTGAGAGACGCAGACTCAGTCTCAACCTTTAAGTGTTTATTGAAGACTCATCCCTTCAGTAGGTCCTATGATTGAGTGTAGTCTGACCCAGGAGTGTGAAGGTGAAAGGCACTGGAGCAACGAACCGCCCTTGCTGTCTCTGCCTGGCCATTTCCCCTCTCTCCACTGGGATTCTCTGCCTCTAACCCTATTACAGGGGCTGAGTCACTGGCTTACTGGTGCTCTTCCATGCCATCCCTAGGAGGGGTGCGTCACTTGAGTGGGTTGAGTCACTGACGTAGTCTTCCTGTCTGGGTTGGCGCCCCCCCCCCCTTGGGTTGTGCCATGGCTGAGATCTTTGTGGGCTATATTCGGCCTTGTCTCAGGATGTTAAGTTGGTTGCTGAAGATATCCCTCTAGTGGTGTGGGGGCTGTGCTTTGGCAAAGTGGGTGGGGGTTATATCCAGCCTGTTTGGCCCTGTCCGGGGGTATCATCGGATGGGGCCACAGTGTCTCCTTACCCCTCCTGTCTCAGCCGCCAGTATTTATGCTGCAGTAGTTTGTGTCGGGGGGCTAGGGTCAGTCTGTTATATCTGGAGTATTTCTCCTGTCTTATCCGTGGTCCTGTGTGAATTTAAGTATGCACTCTCTCTAATTCTCTTTCTTTCTTTCTCTCTCTTGAAGGATCATGCCTCAGGACTACCTGGCATGATGACTCCTTGTTGTCCCCAGTCCACCTGGCTGTGCTGCTGCTCCAGTTTCAACTGTTCTGCCTGCGGCTATGGAACCCTGACCTGTTTACTGATTACTATTATTTGACCATGCTGGTCATTTATGAACATTTGAACATCTTGGCCATGTTCTATTATAATCTCCACCTGGCACAGCCAGAAGAGGACTGGCCACCCCTCATAACCTGCTTCCTCGCTAGGTTTCCTCATAGGTTTTGGCCTTTCTAGGGAGTTTTTCCTAGCCACCGTGCTTCTACACCTGCATTGCTTTCTGTTTGGGGTTTTAGGCTGGGTTTCTGTACATCACTTTGATATATCAGCTGATGTAAGAAGGGCAATATAAATTAATTTGATTTGAGGCGTGCGTGGCCACTCAGTCATGGGTGAACAGGGAGTACAGGAGGGGGCTGAGCACCAATCCTTGTGGGGCCCAAGTGTTGAGGATCAGGGAAGTAGAGGTGTTGTTTCATACCTTCACCACATGAAGGCAGCCTGTCAGGAAGTCCAGGACGCAGTTGCACAGGGCGAGGTTCAGACCCAGGGCCCTCAAGCTTAATTATGAGCTTGGAGGGTACTATGGAGTTGAATGCTGAGCTATAGTCAATGAACAGCATTCTTACATAGGTATTCCTCTTGTCCAGATGGGATATGGCAGTGTGCGATGGCGATTGCATCGTCTGTGGATCTATTGGGATGATAAGCAAATTGAAGTGGGTCTAGGGTGTCAGGTAAGGTAGAGGTGATATGATCCTTGACTAATCTTTCAAAGCACTTCAGGATGACAGAAGTGAATGCTATGGGAAGATAGTAATTTAGATCAGTTACCTTTGCATGTGGGGACAGCAGACTGGTTTGGGAAGAGATTGAATATGTCCGCAAACACTCCAGCCAGCTGGTCTGCGCATGACTGAGGACGCGGCTAGCAATGCCGTCTGGGCCGCCAGCCTTGCGAGTGTTAACACATTTAAATGTTTTACTCACGTCAACCACATAGGAGAGCCCACCGTCATTGGGTAGCGGGCTGAGTCTGTGGCACTGTGTTATCCTCAAAGCTGGCAAAGAAGGTGTTTAGCTTGTCCGGAAGCAGGATGTCGGTGTGGCTGGTTTTTCCATTGTTGTCAGTAGGCCCTGCCACATATGTCTCGTGTCTGAGACCATGAATTGCGGCTCCGCTTTGTCTCTATACTGACTTTTTGTCTCGAAACTGACACTGTTTGTATTTGGCCACATTCCCAGTCACCTTGCCATGGTTAAATGTGATGGTTCACGCTTACAGTTTTGTGCAAATGCTGCCATCTATCCATGGTTTCTGGTTAGGGTAGGTTTTAGGGTAGGCACAGTGTGTACAACATCTCCTATACACTTCCTGATAAACTCGGTCACCATATCAGTATATATGTCAATGTCATTCTCGGAGGCTACCCGGAACATATCCCAGTCCGCATGATCAGAACAATCTTGAAGCGTGGATTACTCACCACATTTTATACACTGCAGTGCTATATAGCTGTAGCTTATGCTTTTAGTACTAGAATCATCCTCTGATCCTTTGATTGGATGGACAACATGTCAACTCATGCTGCAAGATCTCTGATAGGTTGGAGGACCTCCTCCGGAAGATGTCCTAATTACTGAGTAAGTCTATGGAAGTGGGTGAGAACCATGAGCCTCCTAGGTTTGGCATTGAAGTCAATGTACCCAGAGGAGGACGGAAATTAGCTCTCCTCCAGCTACACCATGGTGCTACCCTCTCCATTATGGATACATTTAAGGAAAGTGGTTCTGCTTTCGTGGTTTTCACTTTTACCCAAGATGGTGATTTTGAGTAACTTATATATCAATATGATTACAGCTTTAGTTTTGATTGTGGCTGATGAAAAAGCAGCCAGTTTGTACAAATGGTTTCTTCTATGTGTGTCCTTTTGGAACAGGTGTGTTTCTTGGACCATTGCTAAATTAATATGGTTTCTTGCTAGGATATCAAGACTGATGGAATATTTGATCGAACTATTAAGGCCTTTCAAATTCCAAGAGATAATAGCTGGCGGTGCCATTTAAAAAAAGATGTATAATGTATTATTAATGATGTAAATGTTATCTTTAGTGTTAATAAGCCCATGGATGTGAAACAAAAAACAGGACCCACAGGGAAACTCACACATTGGTCGTTCCCCACCCAGAAACCCTTCCATGTTAACCATTCCCCCCTTCCCTTCAGTAGTGTAAATGGAGGGGGACAACCATTAATATAAAAAAGGAATTGTGTGGAAGACCATATGGGACTGGCCATCTATCCTTAACAGTAGTACAATAAAAATAGTAATGGAATAGCTTTGCATCCCTATATTTAGCCCATATAGGGATGCAATGCACTGTAGACCCACAAGGAAGCAACACCAGTCTGTATGACACATCAATATAATGTTAATTTGTTTAATTGGCGTGGTGTCATCATTGTCTAAAGGTCCTGGACCATAGGCAATATAATAAAAACAAAGGCCAATTTCAGCAATAATAATAACAATAAAAATAACAGTGTTCCTTTTACCCAATTGATGGGGTGTCCTCATAATTGTCTTATGCTGAGGTCAGCATCACATCCATAGGCTAGCCTGTGTGATTGTGCATAGATAGCATACCTGAATATTGAGCCAGTCAAACTGGGGTTAACCTAGATCTGTCGGCTCGTCCCCTTGTGTGATGGGCTTGATGTGATTCTCAAAGAAGTCTTGAGCCTCATTGGCAGTTGAAAGTGTGTGTGTTGTATTCTGAAAGATGAAAATACATTTTGCAGAGTGGATGAAGCCGCATCTCAGGTTTAGCTTGTGTAGCTGGGATCTCACCTCGTTGTAAGTCGCCCTCTATTTCAACAGTTTGGCACTCAGGTGAACACTTTGCCGTTTGACTTAAACTGTGGATAAGTACAATCAAACACCGGGATACATTATAGAGAGGACCCGTGCGTTGTGCAATGTTTATCAGTGGCATTGGACCAAACTTCTACTGCCAAACAGTTCATAGAAAAGATTCCCGCCTCCACACCAGTCCTGTGAAGGGGACACTGAATTTACAGGAATGATTTGAGTAATTCTGTTGAATTTTTTAGGAGAATAATTTCCAGGCCATGGAGTCACCACTCGGTCACATTTGCTGCTGTCTCCAAACTTTCCACTTTTGTTGAGTAGGTATCCACTTTAGAAGTGAGCAGTGCAAGCGATTCATTTACTGGCTTAATTGCAAGTTTAGGGCAGAGGCACTTTCCTCACGAACAATCTCTCGGATAGTAGTGGGCAACTCTTTCTGTTGTCGGGTGTTGATAGAAGCTATGTTCCCACAGGTGAATTGTTAACGGACATAATATGCCAGCTGCTGGAGCGAAATAGACTTGCTTTGTTCATTTAATACAGTCCCACACCTTAATATGGTGTTATACACTGACAATATCTTTCCATGAATTAGACTGACCAGGTCAATGAAAGTGAAAGCGATGATCCCTTATTGATGTCATCTGTTAAATCCATTTCAATCCGTGTAGATGAAGGGGAGGAGACAGGTTAAAGGATTTTTAAGCCTCAATGGGATCCCCATTAGTTACTGCCAAGGCAGCAGCTACTCTTCCTGGGGTCCAAACACATTAAGGCACTTTCATTACACATAAAATAAAAGATTAAACAGTACATAATATAACGTTATTACGCCACTTCATATATACAATACAAAATGTATAATACCACCATACAACACTTTTACTATGTGTGTGTTGAGTCTGCATGCTAGCGCCTGTGTGTGTCTGTACCTGTGTGTGTGTCTCTCTTCAACAGTCCCGCTGTTCCATAAGATGTTTTTTTATCAGTTTTTAAATCTGATTCTACTGCTTGCATCAGTTACCTGATGTGGAATAGAGTTCCATGTAGTCATGGCTCTATGTAGTACTGTGTGCCTCCCGTAGTCTGTTCCAGTGGTGGAAAAAGTACCCAATTGTCATATTTAAGTAAAAGTAAAGATACCTTCATAGAAAATGACTCAAGTTAAAGTGAAAGTCACCGAGTAAAATACTACTTGAGTAAACGTCTAAAAGTATTCGGTTTAAAATTTACGTAACTATCAAAAGTACAAGTATAAATACTTTTTTAATTCCCTATATTAAGCAGTGCTTTTCTTGTTTTTTTTAATTTACGGCTAGACAGGGGCACACTTCAACACTCGGACATCAGTAACAAACTAAGCGTTTGTGTTTAGTGAGTCTGCCAAATTGGAGGCATTAGGGATGACCAGGGATGTTCTCTTGATAAGTGTGTGAATTAGACAATTTTCCTGTCCTGTAAGCATTCAAAATGTAGCTAGTACTTTCGGGTGTCAGGGAAAATGTAAGGAGTAAAAAGTATAATCTTTTCTTTAATGTAGTGAAGTAAAAGTTGTCAAGAATATAAGTAGTAAAGTATAGATACCCCAACAAACTACTTAAGTAGTACTTTAAAGTATTTTTACTTAAGTACTTTCCACCACTGGTCTGTTCTGGACTTGGGGATTGTGAAGAGAACTCTGGTGGCATGTCTTGTGTGGTATGCATGGGTGTCTGAGCTGTTTGTTAGTAGTTTAAACAGACAGATTGGTGCATTCAGCTAGTCAACACCTTTTTCACAAAAATAAGTAGTGATGAAGTCGATCTCTCCACTTTGAGTCATGAGAGATTGACCTGCATATCATTAATGTTAGCTCCCTGTGTACATTTACTGGCCAGCCGTGCTGCCCTGTTCTGAGCCAGTTGTAATTTTCATTAGTCTCTCTTTGTGGCAGCTGACCCGACTACTGAACAGTAGTCCAGGTGTGACAAAACTAGGGCCTTTAGGACCTGCCTTGTTGATAGTGTTGTTAAAAGACAGAGCTGCGCTTTATTATGGACAGACTTCTACCCATCTTAGCTACTGTGGTATCAGTATGTTTTACAGTATGTTTACTGTAAAATAGCATTGTATCTGGTAAAACACAATTTTTCCCAAAAGTTTACTAAGGGTTGGTAACAGGCTGATTGGTCGGCTGTTTGAGCCAGTAAGGTGGACTTTACTATTGTTAGGAGATTTTTGCTTCCCTCCAGGCCTGAGGAGACGAACTCTCTAGTAGGCTTAAATTGAAGATGTGGCAAATAGGAGTGGCAGGTGATCTTGTTTGTGTCAAGAACTGCAACGCTGCTAGGTTTTCACACTCAGGTTTTGGCTGCTTTTCCTTCACTCTATGGTCCAACTCATCCCAAACAATCGCAATTGGGTTGAGGTTGGGGGATTGTGGAGGCCAGATCATCTGATGCAGCACTCCATCACTCTCCTTCTTGGTCAAATAGCCCTTGCACAGCCTGGAGGTGTGTTGGGTCATTGTCCTGTTGAAAAACAAATGATTGTCCCTCTAAGCCCAAACCAGATGGGATGGCGTATCGCTGCAGAATGCTGTGGTAGCCATGCTGGTTAAGTGTGCCTTGAATTCTAAATAAATCACAGACCGTGTAACCAGCCAATCACCCCCACACCATAACACCACCACCTCCACGCTTTACGGTGGGAAATACACATGCGGAGATCATCCATTAACCCACACAGTGTCTCACAAAGACATGGCAGTTGGACCCAAAAATCTCCAATTTGGACTCTAGACCAAAGGACACATTTCCACCAGTCTAATTTCCATTGCATGTGTTTCTTGGCCAAAGCAAGTCTCTTCTTCTTATTGGTGTCCTTTAGTAGTGGTTTCTATGCAGCAATTTGACCATTAAGGCCTGATTCATGCAGTCTCCTTTGAACAGTTGATGTTGAGATATGTCTGTTACTTGAACTCTGTGAAGCATTTACTTGGGCTGAGGCTGTTAACTCTAATGAAATTATTCTCTGCAGCAGAGTTAACTCTAGGTCTTCCTTTCCTGTGGTGGTCCTCATGAGAGCCAGTTTCATCATAGCATCAATAACCATTCATTGATGGTTTTTGCAACTGCACTTGAAGAAACATTCAAGTTTCTCTTTTCTTATTTGAGCTCTTCTTGCCAAGACATTGGTATTTTGCCAATTATGGCTATCCTCTGTATACCACACCTACCTTGTCACAACACAACTGATTGGCTCAAACACATTAAGAAGGAAAGACATTTCACAAATTTACATTTAAGAAGGCACACCTGTTAATTGAAATGCATTCTAGGTGACCACCTCATGAAGCTGGTTAAGAGATTGCCAGGAGTGTGCAAAGCTGCCAAGGCAAAGTGAGGCTATTTGAAGAATCTCAAATATAAAATATATTTGTTTAACACTTTTTTTTGGTTAGTACATGATTCCATATATGTTATTTCATAGTTTTGATGTTTTCACTTATTCTACAATGTAGAAACGAGTAAAAATAAAAACAACCCTTGAATGAGTAGGTGTTCAAAAATGTTTGACCGGTAGTGTATATATTTATTTTGTATTTTTAGTCCTTAGATTCTGTCATTTCAGAGGCTACTATGAACTGGATATTGTTAGCTTTAAAAAAAATAAAAGCATGAGCTTTTTTATCTTTTCTATGGAGTTAGCATCCCCACATTGTTTAGTAACAAGGCATTTTCAACTCAATGACTTTCCTTTTATCATATTTAAAATGTCTTGGCTGCTAACAGTAAGTTATTTTGCCCAACTCTGCAGGCCATCATTCAATCCTCATCTTCCGTTCGACTGACAGCGATGCTGGGTCTCCATAGCAATGCTTATCTATCTCTCACCCTCTGCCTGGACCTGTTTCTGGTTGCCATGGCTCACTATTTTGGGGTGGCGATTGCATCATGGGCACTATTTATTCTTCCTGGTTCTTGATGACTTAGCCACTCCAGCATTGTGTGAATATGGACACAGGCATGTACAGATCTTAATTATCACTAAAAATATTCCTGAGCAAAAGCAAATTCAAATGTTGAAACGGTCAATAAAAAACACAGTTCTCCTTCTCTCCATGCGGGGGCAGTTGAGTCGTTCAGACCAGTGCCAGCTATCAAAATCATATTCCCTCTCTCGCTCGCTCAAAGGCTTAGCACACAGCTCACGTGTATAGTGTTGAGTCATCCGCATACATAGACAAAAGGAAGGGACCTAGACAGCTGCCTTGGAAGTCCTGATTCTACCTAGATTATGTTGGAGATCTGAGGACTGAGCTCACACACTGGAGGGGCTGGTTGTTTCTTTGTCAGCACGGAGCACACGATTAGGCCTATATCAGAGACTACAGAGTGGATAAAGAAAGGGAGAGAGTCTAATACCAAAACACAGTATATTCTGTGGCTGTGAAATCATTGAGCAATATAGGTAGCCATTTTGTGTCCTGCTTCTTTATAACATGAAAATGCCCACTACAATAGAAGCTTTATAAAAGAGTAACTACAGGGTGCCATTTAGCTATTACTTGGTGCAATTTGGAAAAACAATACTTTCAAAAGAATAGGCATTTAAGATAAGTTCCTGTTTCTACATTGCTTAGTGTTGCACAAAGTGTTGATGTCGACATAACATTACCCATTGGAGAAGAGGTGTATCCAGTAGTAAAAATAATACTTAGAGCTTTAATAACTGAAAGTGGTACTGTACGAGAGAGAAAGAAAGTGGACAAGAGAGGGAGGGGGAAGAGAGGGTATGGGGTATCCATGTGCTGGCACCAAACTTCACCATCAGTCTAAGTTCAAATCTTGAAGCCATCACACCTGTTACCATACTATTAATTCACTACTCGTCGAATGAGCCAGGGGTATTCAGGTCTGATCTTCCTCTGGTGAAGGACTGTTGCACGATGACATTATCATATATCGCGGTACAGTATACTGTGACATTCACTTTACTTGAAAATGAGAATATTTCCCAAATGGCACCCTATTTCCTATATAGTGCACTACTTTTGACGAGGGCCCATATGGCTCTTGTCAAAAGTAGTTCACTATGTAGAAAATAGGGTACCATTTAGGACAATCTCATAGCCACTGTCGCCCGCATGTGGCTGGTAACAAGAGCACTTGAAAACCCAACCAACATGCCAGTGAGCACTCAGCGAGCTCCAATTGGTGTCAAGTGTCGCAGCAGATGTTCACAGTAGGTCATTCATGTGCTCTGACCCTCAAGGCCCATGGGTTTGAATACTCGTGTTATAGGTCATATGTCACCCATATGGTAAGAAGTCTAAGAAGATTATTAAGGACCTTAGCCACCTGAGTCACAGCCTGTTCACAGTACAGGTGCATTCAAGCTGGGAACAAGAGACTGATAAACAGATTCTATCCCCAGACCATCAGACTGTTAAACAGCCACCACTAGACCCTGCCCTCTGCCCAGTACCCTACAGTCCTGGCCAAAAGTTTTGAGAATGACACAAATATTAATTTTCACAAAGTCTGCTGCCTCAGTTTGTATGATGGCAATTTGCATATACTCCAGAGCGTTATGAAGAGTGATTAGATGAATTACAATTAATTACAAAGTCCCTCTTTGCCATGCAAATGAACTGAATCCCCCAAAAACATTTCCACTGCATTTCAGCCCTGCCACAAAAGGACCAGCTGACATCATGTCAGTGATTCTCTCGTTAACACAGGTGTGAGTGTTGACAAGGACAAGGCTGGAGATCACTCTGTCATGCTGAGTTCGAATTACAGACTGGAAGCTTCAAAAGGAGGGTGGTGCTTGGAATCATTGTTCTTCCTCTGTCAACTGTGGTTACCTGCAAGGAAACACGTGCACAAAAAGGGCTTCACAGGCAAGGATATTGCTGCCAGTAAGCTTGCACCTAAATCAACCATTTATCGGATCATCAAGAACTTCAAGGAACGCGGTTCAATTGTTGTGAAGAAGGCTTCATGGCGCCCAAGAAAGTCCAGCAAACGCCAGGACCGTCTCCTAAAGTTGATTCAGCTGTGGGATCGGGGCACCACCACTACAGAGCTTGCTCAGGAATAGCAGCAGGCAGGTGTGAGTGCATCTGCACGCACAGCGAAGACTTTTGGAGGATGGCCTGGTGTGAAGAAGGGCAGCAAAGAAGCCACTTCTCTCCAAGAAAAACATCAGGGACAGACTGATATTCTGCAAAAGGTACAGGGATTGAACTGCTGAGGACTGGGTTTCTCTGATAAATCCCCTTTTCCGATTGTTTGGGGCATCCGGATAAAAGCTTGTCCGAAGAAGGCAAGGTGAGGGCTACCATCAGTCCTGTGTCATGCCAACAGTAAAGCATCCTGAGACCATTCATGTGTGGGGTTGCTTCTCAGCCAAGGGAGTGGGCTCGCTCACTCACAATTTTGCCTAAGAACACAGCCAAGAATAATGGTATCAACACATTCCCGAGAGCAACTTCTCCCAGCCATCCAGGAACAGTTTGGTGACGAACAATGCCTTTTCCAGCATGATGGAGCACCTTGCCATAAGGCAAAAGTGATAACTAAGTGGCTCGGGGAACAAAACATCGATATTTTGGGTTCATGGCCAGGAAACTCCCCAGACCTTAATCCCATTAAGAACTTGTGGTCAATCCTCAAGAGGTGGGTGGACAAACAAAAACCCACAAATTCTTACGCACTCCAAGCATTAATTATACAAGAATGGGCTGCCATCAATCAGGATGTGGCCCAGAAGTTAATTGACAGCATGCCAGGACAGATTGCAGAGGTCTTGAAAAAGAAGTGTCAATACTGCAAATATTGACTCTTTGCATCAACTTCATGTAATTGTCAATAAAATCCTTTGACACTTGTGAAATGCTTGTAATTATACTTCAGTATTCCATAGTAACATCTGACAACAATATCTAAAGACACTTAAGCAGCAAACTTTGGAAATTTATATTTGTGCCATTCTCAAAACTTTTGGCCACGACTGTACTCTGCCACTTTGTCACTGTCACTATCCGGCTACCACCGGGTACTCTACCCTGCACCTTGGTGACTAAACACTGGTCACTTTAATAAGGTTGACATATTATTTATCCACATCAAGTAACTCTACTACTGTACTAAATGTTTGATTTTATTAAAATTGTTATTATTGTGTGCTTATTTGACATTTACTGCATTGATTGTTAGGGGCTAGGAACCTAAGCTTGTCGCTGCACCTGCGATAACACCTGCTAAGTGTGTATGCGACAAATTAAAATGTAATTTACAAACTCGTCTTCAGGCAGTGCCGGTCATTAAGGAGTGGGATATTCCCACTCCCTTTGTGTTTTTCTGCGTTTCTTGGATAGAGAGCAAAGTAGATAGGAGGAGAGAAAAAGTGCTGTGTGAGATTCAAACTCATGCTCACAATGCTAGTACACTGCACAGTACATGTTATCCAGAGGCAGCGGCTTAGTCCACTGAACCGCCACAGTGTGCCAGTTCTGACTCAAAGTCTGACGACTGTCAATCTATCTGTTGCTCCAAACATCTGGGTCAAAGTCTTGCCTATCTGCCAGCCTCTAATTTGTTTTTCTGCTGTGGGTCATACAGTCCACACCTGACAAGACTATATGACACCGATGAGAGACTGGCCCAGTTTAAATAGTCTTCATATCATTCCTATAAAATCATGTTAGATCAGTTACTTTTGTAAGGATTGGAGGAAAGAAGGAAAAATGCATTTTAGCATATTCGAACAGAGACCACATTTTTAGCCTGGTCCCAAATCTGTTTGTGCTCTTGCTAAATCGATTGCTCATGTTTCAAGCCAAACATGGCGTGGATGCTAGAGTTCTTTAAAAGGATACTACATTCCATGGCTACCATTATTTAATTACCCAAGTAAAGTTATAAAACAATGTCTGGCATAAACTCAGTGCAGAACTATGATTTAAGGATACGCACATCAAACCAAGTGGTCTTGTGCAGGAAAGCTAATAAACTAACATTACCAAGATGCATTGCAACTCAGATGGGCATGGCTCTTGGCACAATCTTAGTCCTTTTTTTATTGTCTGAAAAGATATAGCAAGCTCTTCATATCTGTCAGTTTGTGGCAGTCCCAGATGAAATAAAACAATTTAGCCAATTTGTAATATGTTATTTTTGTCAACTTTAGTGGATAGGTGGAAATGTACAGAGCTTAGAAATATTGGCAAAATAAGCAGGATAATAATTAAGACCTTCCATAATAAGGACATGTTGTACTATTACACAGTAGCCTAGTTGGCCATTTCACAAATGTATCCTTTGATCAGTAACCAGCCTATTTACTAGTATGTCTAAGGCCTATTACTAGTCTTATTCAAAATGTTTAGCATAAACAATTAAAATGCTTAATACAGCAACAGGCTGCATACAGATTGAGGTAGAGCAGTAGACTATTCAGAGTGATATACATTGCCTCTAGGTTACCATAATTACCAATATTACAGTACATCTAACCTTTTCGCTGGTTATGACCAGACTGAAGTTGCCCAAATGAACCACCGTAAAGAGAAATCACAAAAGTCTGGCAAACATGTAATGCTCTGTATCAAGAGCCTCATATTCTCACACTCTTTCCACATTCAAAGACTTGCGCAACTGGAGGAAATGTGTATGCCTACTTTTACAACAATTTGTGATAATCTAGTTTTCGATCATCTGCTTCCTAGAAACCAATCACTGAATATGCTTAAGAAACTGCTAGCTAATTGATAAATGTGACACACCCCTCTCTGTGAGCACAAGGCATCTCCATCACTTAACATTGTAGCAATAAGTAAGCAGAGTATACTTCTCAAGTTCAAGTCCACCTAGTCAACCTCAAGTCACCGTAAACCTATCAGCTGTAAAACATGACCATTGATCATGCCCTTATAAAACATTTATATTTCACTTCAGAAACCAACTACTGCAGGCCATTATTCCCCAAATTTCGCCAAAACACATAACATCTTGTCTGACGTTTTCCCATTAGGCCTACTTGATCACAAAATCCGATGTCTCACCTTGAAGGTTTCGTGAAAGTGACGTGGAAACAACACTGAAATGCGAGTTGGAATGTCTTTGGCTGGCCTCTTCCCTGACTGGATGCAGCTTTTCTATGGCACTGGCGTGTGTGGGGGAGGTTCCCGGTATTTAAGCAACAGAGCGATGCACGGTAAACGCTGCGTGATTACATGACACACTGGGAGGGTCCCCGGTGTCTCGTGTTAAATGTCATGTCCATGCACAGCGAATGTGCTATGGGATGGAGAAGCCACTCACTGTGGCACAAGGAACGGGGTGGGGTCAGCTGTGGGCAGGCTCACCAACGACTAGCACAAAGCTCAGACACCAATGCATACTGTACATGCCACTAAGGGTCTCTTCACAGTCCTCATGTTCAGAACGGACTCTGAAACACGCACAGTACTACACAGCGACATGACTACACCTATTCCACATCAAGTAACTCATGCAAGCAGTAAATTCGGATACATTTTTTTGTAAAACTACACCTTATAGAACAGTCCACATGACTGTGAGGAGACACACGCAAAAACATCCATATGCACACATAAACACACATATCAGGACACACAGTCCACACAAATATGTAAGTTGGTATTACACATGTTGTATTTTACATATGTGGTGGTGTAAAGTTAAATCAACCGTTTTATTTAATTAATTTGTTTGGACCCTAAGAAGAGCATATACTGGAAAAAAAGGCAGCAGCTAATAGGGACTCTTAATAAAAAAATAAAAAAATTGTAGGCACTAACTCCGCCATTCTTAGTTGGACAAAGCCTATGTGGAAATGAATTATGTTTTTGGATTAACACAGACCACACAACTACTTACCAAAACCACAAAACTGTTGACAACTCAACTACTGACCACAACCACACAATTAGGTAGAACAAAAGATAAGACCTCTTAATCCTGTGTTTACCACGGATTTTTTTTATTTAAAACAAACGGATGATCACTAGTTGTTTGTTCAGTAGTTGAGTTGTCAACAGTTTTGTGGTTGTGGTAAGTAGTTGTGTGGTCAGTAGTTATGGCCAGTAATTGGTGTTCAGTAGTTGTGGTTGTGGTAATTAGTTGTGTGGTCAGTAGTTATGTGGTTGTGGTCAGTAGTTGTGATCAGTAGTTGCGGGTTGTGGTCAGTAGTTGTAGTCAGTATATGTGTGGTCTGTTGTTGTGTTGTCAGTAGTGTTTAGTATTTGGGGTAAGTATTGTGGTAAGTTGCTAGTGGTTGTGGTTGGTAGTTGTGGTCAGTGGTTATGTGGTTGTGGCCAGTAGTTGCGGTCAGTAGTCAGTCGTTGTTTGGTTATGGTCAGTATTTGTGATTAGTAGCAGTGTGGACAGTAGTTTTGTTGTTGTGGTTAGTAGTTGTGGTCAGTAATGTTTGGTATTTGTGGTCAGTTGTTGTAGTCGGTAGTTGTAGGGTCATTTGTTTTTGTGGCCAGTAGTTGTGCGGCTGGGCTGAGTAGTTGTGGTATGTAGTTCTGGTCAGTAGTAGTCAGTAGCTTAAAAACATTTTGTGTGTGGCTCAGTACATGTGGTCAGTAGTTGTGTGGATGTTATCTGTAGTTGTGGTCAGTAGGTTTGGTCAGTTGTTGCGTGGCCGGTAGTTATGTGATTGTGGTCAGTAGTTCTGTGGTTATCAGTAGTTTTTGTAGGCATGTGTCTGGTCCAGTATGTGTGGTCAGTAGTTGGGTGGATGCGGTTAGTCGGTCTGGTCTGTAGTTGTGGTCTGTTGTAGTCAGTCGTTGTGGTCAGTAGATGTGTGGTTGTGGTCAGCAGATGTGTGGTCTTGGTCCATAGTTGTGTTGTCAGTAGTTGTGTAGATGTAGTTGTGCGGTTGTTGTCAGAAATTGTGTTGTTGTAGAGAATAGTAATTTGTTCATTGGAGATTGCGTGACTCAGGCCTTCATAGTCGAATTGCTGGATGATCTCCGCATGTGTGGTTCCCACAGTGAAGCATGGAGGAGGAGGTGTGATGTGTGGGGGTGCTTTGTTGGTGACACTGTTGGTGATTTATTTAGAATAGAATTCAAGGCACACTTAACCAGCATGGTTACCACAGCATTCTGCAGCGATATGCCATCCCATCTGATTTGTGCTTAGTCACACTATCACTTGTTTTTCAACATGACAATAATCCAAAACACACCTTCAGGCTGTGTAAGAGAGTCATGGATGCTGTATCAGATGACCTGGCCTCCACAAGCACCCGACCTCAACCCAATTGCGATTGTTTGGGATGAGTTGGACCACAAAGGGGAAGGAAAAACAGCCAACAAGCCAACAAGCCAACAAGTGCTCAGACTCCTTCAAGTCTGTTGGAAAAGCTTTTATTATGAAGCTGGTTGAGATAATGCCAAGAGTGTGAAAAGCTGTCAAGGCAAAGGGTGGCTACTTTGAAGAATCTAAAATCTAAAATAAATTGATTTAACACTTTTTTTTAGTTACTACATGATTTCATATGTGTTATTTCATAGTTTTGATGTCTTCACTATTATTCTACAATGTAAAAACATGTAAAAATAAAGAAAAACCCTTGAATGAGTAGGTGTGTCCAAACTTTTGACTGGTACTGTTTTTCCTGAGTGTTTGTATATCTCCTAGACAGACAGTTAAATATCTTATTTGTCATGTATTTTTTTACTTTATTTTTTGCCATTTATTAATGTGCTTTTCAATGTGTTTCTTTGGAGTACAGTACTAACATCCAAATTCAATTAATTTGGCAAATATTTTTTTGTTTTTATACCCAAATGGGGTACTACAATTCAAAGTCAAATAGCTAAATGATCTATAGTATGACCATCTTAAAATAAATCAAATTTTTCAGCTTATAAAGTGAAAGAAGTTGTATCATTTTAAGTTCAAATGTTTTTTGGTCCTTTTTTTATCAAATATATCAAAAAGTATATTACAAGCAACTTAACCCAGACCAGTCTAATTTTAAAGTTTGCACTGCGATTTTAGCTTAAAGTTGAGTGCTTAATAATAATAACAAGATGGTAAGTTTACAAGCAAAGTTGTGGGGCTTGCTAAAGCTCTTGAAAATGATTGTTGTAAGTAGTGGAAGAAGTTTAAAAAGTTGTACTTTAATTATATTATTTGAATAACGTTATAATGTAAAATGCGATTGTCATTCATTTTGGTCGATAGTTTTGGTCGGCAGTTTTGGTCGGTAGTTGTGGTTGGTAGTATTGGTCAGTAGTTTTGGTCAGTAGGTGTGTGGTCAGTAGTTTTCAGTATCTGTGTGGTCAAAATAGTTATGGTTTTGTCTTTGTGGTCAGTAGTTGTTGTAGTCAGTAGGGTTAGTAAGTCAGTTTGTGGTTAAGTAGTTGTGGTCAGTAGTTCTGTGGTCGTGGTCAGTAGGTTAGGTTAAAAGTTATGTTTATTTTTTTCACATTTTCAAACGGTACATTTACATTTTCCAATGGGGCTATACATTTGGGTGAGGTTTTTTTCTCGCCTGAGTAGCCTCGTTTCACTGTCCAAAAAATTGAAATAAGTATAATAACACAATGTCAAATACAGGTAGCCTCATCAAATAATTAACATCCAATGACATTAACCGTTACTCTCTCGCGGAAACCTTCACTCTTGTGCAGACATTTCGAAAATCAGCAATAGGAGTTCTTTGAGCGAGAATAAAGACGACTTTCGAGTAGTAAGATGTATAAAAGCAACAGATACCGTTAATAAGAAGCAGCGTCTTATATGGTGAGCTACTGAGTGGCTAGGACAGGCAATCCTCATACTATTGTGGAGGACTTAATTCTTCCTGCTGCCTGGCTGGGATAATGCTGGGGGAAAAGGCCCCCCAAAAATTATGCAGACAATGTCTTCATCAAACAACACTGTTTCATGACGCATCTGTGACATGGCAGGCGATGTTTTGAAACAATTACTGCTTTGCATACAAGCCAGTGAATTCTATGCGTTACAGCTGAATGAGTCAACAGATGTGACCTTTGATGATCTTCATCAGATGACACTCATAGGACTTCATGTTACACAATACATGTATGTTTTGTTCGATAAAGTTCATATTTATATCCAAAAATCTGAGTTTACATTGGCGTTATGTTCACTAGTTCCAAAACATCTGGTGATTTTGCAGAGAGCCACATCAATTTACAGAAAAACTCACCATAAATGTTGATGAAAATACAAGTGTTATACAGTGGGGCAAAAAAGTATTTAGTCAGCCACCAATTGTGCAAGTTCTCCCACTTAAAAAAATGAGAGGCCTGTAATTTTCATCATAGGTACACTTCAACTATGACAGACAAAATTAGAAAACAAAATCCAGAAAATCACATTGTAGGATTTTTTAATGAATTTATTTGCAAATTATTAACACAGGTCTTTCCATCATTGTATGATTTTTTTGTGCAATTGAACTCAAGCTTACGGACAATGTCAAATGTTATATAGCGACGCACCTGAGTAATCTGTGTGTGCAATTACGCATGTACTTTCCCGAAATGGACGGCACAAACAACTGGATTCGTTATCCCTGTCATGCCCTGCCTCCAGTCCACTTACCGATATTTGAACAAGAGAACTTCATCGAAATTGCAACAAGTGGTTCTGTGAAAATTGAATCTGATCAGAAGCCACTGCCTGATTTCTGTATAGAGATGCACTTGGTTTCTTGCCTTGGCAAATCACGCTAAGACACTGTTGCCCTTTGCAACCACGTACCTGTGTAAGAGTGGATTCTCGGCCCTCACTTGAATGAAAACTAAATACAGGCACAGACTATGTGTGGGAAATGATTTAAGACTGAGACTCTCTCCAATACAATCCAACATTGCAGAGTTATGTGCATCCTTTCAAGCACTCCCTTCTTATTAACCTGAATTTATGACATCTGTCGCATTGTGTTGTGTGACAAAACTGCACATTTTAGAGGGTCCTTTCATTGCCCCCAGCATAAGGTGCACCTGTGTAATGATAATGCTGTTTAATCAGCTTATTGATATGCCACAGCTGTCAGGTGGCAAAGGAGAAATGCTCAGAAGCTATATTTTTGTTCAGTGTAAAAGTGTTCGGAAACATTCCATTCTTACTTACAATAAAAGGGACTGCAAAATGCTACAATTGATTTCTATTGAGCACAAAATAGTATGAAACACAACCAAAACAAACAGCAAATGCAGCCAAAAAGTTTGTAGAGTCACAGGAATATGGGACCAAATACAGACCTTTTGACTACTTTAATACATACTGTACTGTATATAAGTGAATATGTCCCAATACTTTCAGTTCTCCTGATATGGATGAACATACCCTCAAATTACAGCTAACCATCTGCACTTCAACCTCAGTCACTTTATCATCTCATGGGCACTGCTTGAATATTTCCACCTGAGCCACATCCCATTATTTAACTCAGCAAGTCAGTCAAGAACACATTTTTTCTTATTTTCAATAACAGCCTAGGAACAGTGGGTTAACTGCCTTGTTCAGGGGTAGAACAACATATTTCTTTACCTTGTTAGCTCAGGGATTCGATCTTGCAACCTTTCAGTTTCTAGTCCAATGCTCTAACCGCTAGGCTACCCCCATTCTTTAACTTTTGGTTGGGTTGGAGACTTGAATCCAACAAATAATGTATTAACTTGTTGAATGGTTAATATGCTAGTTATTGTATTTCAAAAGAGATATTGAATTGTGTTTGGTTGTCAACACAACAAAATAACATTTAAAGGGGATTATCTTCTGCTTGGATAGCCATTGACTTGGGTCTGGCTTTAATTCCAGTTTAATTCCAGTTTCTCTACAAATTAATTCGAGGTGTAATGATATGAGAGGTGAGATGTTTAGGATAACTGACTGTGGGGAGGGAAAGCTCATCAATGCATCCTCTGCCACCTGTATGATTCATAGTTCACCTCCTCCTTCCAGGGATGGGAGGGAGTCTAATCTAACTCAATATCTCCCCCTTGTGACATTTGCTTGCAAATGCAGTTGACATCATTTCTGCTTTTTCTGAAATACACTTTGAGTATTAAAAAAAACAAATAGGACCAAGGCACTCTTCATATAATTAAAATGCCTTTATCAATAATTTTTTTGTTGTCAAGACATTTGTTCAACCCCGAGACAACTCCTCCTTTAACCTCTCCATTGAGCAATGTAACGGTTTTCTTTAATTTTTCCAATCCAAAATCAAAGGGGATCTATTGCACCGTACAATCGATCCCTTTGCTTCATAATGAGCCTCCTAGCTGCAGTTTCACAAAATTCTCATTGACAACCTCAACATCTGTCCCTGAAATTGTAAAAAATATTAGGTCAACTACCTGCCCCTTGGACGATAATCCCACAGGACTCCAGCCTCATTCTTCTCAACTATTACCAAAATCATAAATTACTAACTTAGTTCCGGCCCTGTGCCTTATTCCCTCCTACCTGCACTTTCTATCAAAGGTCCTTGAACGTGTGGTCTCAACACAGCTACAGAACACAGTAACTACACCAACAATCTAGGTTAACCCTTCCAGTTTGTCTTCCAAGCACGGCACAGAACAGATGACTTGCTAATGGCACTTGAATGAGACAGTAGCACCCATTTACTTCTGGACATGACAGCTGCCTTGACACAGCGTACATTTACATGAACAGGAACAATTTGATATTAAACTGATTATGGCAGTAGGCAGATTATGCAATAGTCACGTAAACTTACTCTGCTTATTTTAAATTGAGGCCTGAGCATTCTTTTGAATTATTAGGACATTTCTAAGCAATCTTTCGATTCACCTGTGTATTTGATCTGCGCATGTGCCAGCACCGATAGCTCAAGCCTTCCTCTTTTGTGCGAGTGAAGTGAGTTCGAAACAACTACATTTTTGTGTCTTATAAAGTTTGTATGTGAAAACTATTTCTATGTCCAACTCAGAATCAAATACACTTCCCAAAAATAACATGGTTGCTGTGGTATAAGGTTTATTTTGATTGACGATTTTCTGCCTTTATCAGAGTGCCATAAGGTAGCATGAGTTCATAGGTGTCCATTTAAATAGGATTATTAGGGAAATTGTTCTTGCAAAGCATGTACATGTTTTAACTGAACTATTATATTGTGAACAGTACCAGTCAAAAGTTTAGATACAAGGGTTTTTGTTTAGTTGTACTGTTTTCTACATTGTAGAATGATCGTGAAGACATCAAACTATTAAATAATACATACTGTACAGTTGAAGTTGGAAGTTTACATACACCTTAGGCAAATGCATTTAAACACAGTTTTTCCCAATTCCTGACATTTAATCCTAGTAAAAATTCCCTGTTTTAGGTCAGTTAGGATGACCACTTTATTTTAAGAATGTGAAATGTCAGAATAAAAGTAGAGAGAATTATTTATTTCAGCTTTAATTTCTATCATCACATTCCCAGTGGAGCAGAAGTTAACATACACTCAATTAGTATTTGGTAGCATTTCATTTAAATTGTTTAACTTGGGTCAAACGTTTCAGGTCGCCTTACACAAGCTTCCCACAATAAGTTGGGTTTATTTTGGTCCATTCCTCCTGACAGAGCTGTTGTAACTGAGTAACTTAATCTTAAGTAACTCTTCCCACATTGATTACAACTAAATGATCTCTCTCCTGTGTGTGTCCACTGGTGTATAGTCAGATTGCTAGATGTATTAAAACTCTTCCCACATTGATCATAGTTCTGCCCACACATTTTCTATGGGATTTAGGTCAGGGCTTTGTGATGGCCACTCCAATATCTTGACTTTGTTAACCTTAAGCCATTTTCCATAACTTTGGAAGCATGCTTGGGGTCATCTATTTGGAATACCCATTTGCGACCAAGCTTTAACTTCCTGACTGCTGTCTTGAGATGTTGCTACAATATATCCACATAATTTTCTTCCCTCATGAGGCCATCTATTTTGTGAAGTGCACCAGTCCCTCCTGCAGCAAAGCACCCCCACAACATGATGCTGCCACCACCGTGCTTCACGGTTGTTCTCCGGCTTGCAAGCATCCCCCATTTTCCTCCAAACATAACGATGGTCATTATGGCCAAACTCCATAATGTATGTAAACTTCCGACTTCAACTGTATATGTAGTACCCCAAAAAGTGTTAAACAAATCAAAATAGATTTTATTTGAGATTCTTCACCCCTCTTTAATGACAGCTTTTCACACTCATGGTATTCTCTCAACCAGCTTCATGAGGTAGTCACATGGAATGCATTTCAATTAAACTTCTTAGGGCTGAAATCCCATTAACGGGATCGATATGACAACAGCCAGTGAAAGTGCAGGGCGCCAAATTCAAAACAACAGAAATGTCATAATTGAAAGTCCTCAAACATACAAGTATCTTATACCATTTTAAATGTCATCTTGTTGTTAATCCCACCATAGTGTCCGATTTCAAATAGGCTTTACAGCGAAAGCACCACAAATGATTATGATAGGTCAGAGCCAAGTCACAATAAAACACAGCCATTTTTCCAGCCAAAGAGTGGAGTCACAAAAAGCAGAAATAGAGAGAGAATTAATCACTAACCGTTGATGATCTTCATCAGATGACACTCATAGGACTTCATGTTACACAATACATGTATGTTTTGTTTGGTAAAGTTCATATTTATATCCAAAAATCTCAGTACACATTGGCGCATTATGTTCAGTAGTTCCAAAAACATCCGGTGACTTTTCAGAGAAAAACATCAATTTACAGAAATACTCATTAGAAATGTTGATGAAAATGTGTTATACATGGAAATATAGATATACATCTCAATGCAACCGCTGTGTCAGATTTCAAAAAAGCTTTACGGAAAAAGCAAACCATGCAATAATCTGAGTATGGTGTTGAGACAAACAAATACATATATCCGCCATGTTGGAGTCAACAGAAGTCAGAAATAACATTATCAATATTCACTTACCTTTGATGATCTTCATCAGAATGCACTCCCAGTTCCACAATAAATATTTGTTTTCTTCGATAATGTCCATAATTTATGTCCAAATAGCTGATTTTGTTAGCGCGTTTGGTAAACAAATCAAAACTCAAAAAGTTCTGTTACAGCCCGTAGAAACTTGTCAAACGATGTATGGAATCAATCTTTAGGATGTTTTTAACATAAATCTTCAATAATATTCCAACCGGATAATTCTTTTTTTTGTGACCAGCACGTCACATCTGGTTTGTGTTTAGTCCCACTATCATTTGCTTTTCAACAGGACAATGACCCAACACACCTCCTAGCTGTGTAAGGGCTATTTGACCAAGAAGGAGAGTGATGGAGTGCTGCATCAGATGACGTGGCCCCCACAAAATGCCAACCTCAATTGGAAGATGGCGCAGACATAGATGGTCGCCTTGCTTCGAGTCCTAAGGAAACTATGCAGTATTTCGTTTTTTTATGTAATATTTCTTACATTTTCACCCCAGGAAATCTTAAGTCTTATTACATACAGCCGAGAGGAACTATTGGATATAATAGCGACGTCAACTTACCAACATCACAACCAGGAATACGTCTTTCCTGAAGCAGATCTCTGTTTGGACCACCACCCAGGACAATGGATCTAATCCCAGAAGCTGACCCAAAACAATGGCACCGCAGACAGAGCGGCCTCCTGGTCAGGTTCCATTGATGTGCACATCGCCCACCGGTCCCGAGTATACTACTCACAAATGTCCAGACTCTTGACAACAAGGTAGACGAAATTCGAGCAAGTGTTGCCTTCCAGATAGACATCAGAGATTGTAACATTATTCGTTTCACAGAAACATGGCTCTCTCGGAACATGTTGTCAGAAATGGTTCAGCCACCGGGCTTCTCCATGCATCGCGCCGATAGAGATAAAGAGGAAGGGCAGGGGTGTATGCTTCATGATTAATGACTCATGGTGTAGTCATAACAACATGCAGAAACTCAAGTCCTTCTGCTCACCCCATTCCTTGCAATCAAATGCAGGCCATATTACCTGAGAGAATTCTTGTCAGTTATCGTCACATCTGTGTATATTCCCACTCAAGCAGACACCAAGACGGCCTTCAAGGAACTTCACTGGACTCTATGTAAACTGGAAACCATATATCCTGAAGCTGCATTTATTGTAGCTGGGGATTTTAAGAAAGCAAATTTTAGAACAAGGCTACCTAAATTCTATCAGCATATTGATTGTACTACGTGTGGGGGTAATACACTCGATCACTTCTACTCTGATGCATACAAAGACCTACTCCGCCCTCCCTTTCGGCAAATCCAAAAACGCCGCCATCCTGCTTTTTTTCTTAAAGGCAGAAACTCAAACAGGATGTATCAGTGACCAGAACCATTCAATGCTGGTCTGACGAATCGGAATCCACGCTTCAAGATTGTTTGGATCACGCGGACTGGGATATGTTCCGGTCAGCCTCAGAGAACAACATCGACCTATATGCTGAATCAGTGAATTTGTTTATTTGGAAGTTCATTGGAGATGTTGTATCCTAGTTATTGCTTCCGCAAGGCAATCAAACAAGCAAAATGCCGGTACGGGGACAAAGTGAAGTCGCAATCCAACGGCTCAGACACGAGATGTATGTGGCAGGATCTACAGGAAATCACGGACTACAAAAATAAAACCAGCCACGTCACGGACACCGACGTCACGCTTCCAGACAAACTTAACACAGTTTCATAGTTTTGACGTCTTGGATTTAAAAAAAACTTTTATTCCGCAATGTAGAAAACCATGGAATGTGTAGGTGTGTCCAAACTTTTGACTGATACAGTACTGGTACTGTACACTCTTGGATTCTCTGGCACACCTAGTTTCGCACCTATCTGACTCACAGACGAGTTATTTGTGACACTTGGCAATTACAAATCCAACCCTGCCCCTATCACTCAAAGGGTCCCACGGGGCTCTGTCTGGGGCCACTCCTGTTTTCTATTTACAGTACATGATGCCACTTGGTATAATAATCTGAAGATTTGGACTGAATTTAAAGTTTTATGCTTCTGACACACAACCATCTGAAGTCAGACGTCAGGAGAGTGCACAGCTGAACCCTGTATACTGGACACATTCAGTTTGTTATTTTAAATAAAACATAACCAATCTTTGCTAAACATGCGTACAAAACTTGTTTTGCATGGATTCCACAACGCGGTTAGCTTTTAACAGCTAGGACCGCTATTTTTTGTCCCGGAATCCTGCTTAACTGACAGGTTAAAGTCTGGTTGTAAGAAACGTTAACCTAGCTCAGCTGCTAACGTTAGCCATCTAACTAACAAATTTAGTCCCAGATGAGTTTTCCAATGGAGCCTTCTTTGTCTGGAGAGGTAAAGGAATGGTTCCAGTGCTGTAGGAGCTGTATCTAATATGCTTTGTTTTGGAACAAACTGGATCACTCAGAGTTCCAAAGCTGTAATTGTTTGTTTGTCGAGGATTTTCGGCTTGAGGTGACTTCCTTGATCATGTAGGTAGCCAGCCTACATAAGAAACTGGGGAAACGCAGAGAAGAATGTTTACCTTTTCTAAGCCGGTGCTTGGACAGAGTTCACGGATGTTGGATGCATATCCGTCTTGTCATTTGTCTTTTTCCAACTGGCTGTTGTTGCCTGGAGTTCGTTCATCTGGGGAGCCATGTCCTGCCTATCTGATAGCGGAGTCGAAGGAGTACAGCAAGAGGAGCATGGCAATCAACGATAGTCGCATGTTACGAGCCATGGAAGCCAAAGACATAGGCCTGCTGCAAAGCAGCATACACTCCCAACGAGAGGCCCGGAGGGAGATACAGCCTGATCTTCCAGCAACTGCTTGGGGTGCCTGTTTCTTTTGGCCACTGTGCCTACTCCTACTACTTTCCCTATGATTTTGAACTCGACGTTGGCAACCTTCCGTCCCTGCTCTGTATCAAGAGGGGCTTCGTCATCTGCTGGAGGCCTATATCATCATGTGAAGCGTGGGAGTGGGCGGATTTCCCCGTCCTTCCTGCCAGCTGTGATTTTAGGAGGCTCCATGGCAAGAAATGTGATTGTTCCTCATGAAAAAAACAATATCCTATCCTGGAGCTCGAGTAAATTACATTACTAAGCTACTCCCGAATGTACTACGCCAGGACATGGACATCGATTCTATCGTAGTCCATGTGGGTTTTAATTACATTATGAAGGGCAGCTATGAACAGCAGAACCTGGATTTCAAAGAGCTGATTGACTCTCTGCTAGACACATCATATCTGGCCCTGTGCTCTCTCTGAATCGTGTCATTGAAAGCTTTATCAGGATTCTTTCTCTTCACAACTAGCTACGTGATTTTTGCAGATCAATGGGTATAACTTTTGTTGACAATTTTGATACCTTTTGGGAATAAAACACGTTCTATAAGGAGGATGGTATCCAACCCAATCATTTGCTTTCCTGGATCCTTTCATGGCATTATAAGGCTGCATTGAGACAATGACTTTTAACCTTTTGCGTGAAGGGGGCTGTATTTTCGTGTCGTGTTTAAAAAACGTACCCATTTGAAACGGCCTATTTCTCAGCCCCAGACACTAGAATATGCATATAATTGTCAGATTAGGATAGAAAACACTCTAACGTTTCCAAAACTGTCAAAATATTGTCTGTGAGTATAACAGAACTGATATTGCAGGCGAAAACCCGAGGAAAATCCTATCAGGAACTGCCTCTTATTTTGAAACCTCTCTGTTCCTATGCATGCCTATCTTCCATTTAAAGGGATATCAACCAGATTCCTTTTTCTATGACTTCCCTAAGGTGTCAACAGTGTTTAGACATAGTTTCAGGCTTTTATTTTGAAAAATGAGTGAGAAAGATCACATTGCGTAAGTTAATAGGTGGGGGCTCTCAGAGTGAGTTTTGCGCAACAGAGTAAAGCGGCCATTGTTTCTCCCTGTCCTATTGAAAAACCTACACTCCTGGTTGATATATTATCGAGTATGTATTTTAAAAACAACCCGAGGATTGATTATAAAAAACGTTTGACATGTTTCTGTGGACATTATGGATATTATTTGGAATTTCCGTCTGCGTTGTCATGACCGCTCGTTCCTGTAGATTTCTGAACATAACGTGACAAACAGAGGTTTTTTTGGATATAAAAATAATCTTTATGGAACAAAAGGAACATTTGTTGTATAACTGGGAGTCCCGTGAGTGAAAACATCTGAAGTTCATCAAAGGTAAACAACTAACTTGATTGCTTTTTCTGATTTTCGTGACCAAGCTAGCTGATACTAAGTGTACTTAAAGTTTTGTCATGTGATCGATAAACTTACACAAACGCTTGGATTGCTTTCGCTGTAAAGCATAATTTCAAAATCTGAGACGACAGGTGGATTAACAAAAGGCTAAACTGTGTTTTGCAATATTGCACTTGTGATTATGAATATGAATATTTCTAGTCATAGTATTTGACTGTGGCACTATGCTATTCAGCGGTTTCTGATGACAATTATCCCGCTTAAGGGATGAGCAGTGTCAAGAAGTTAAATGACCCCAGCCCAGCTCAGCTAATCCCATTGTGTGCTGAGTCAGCATAATGCTTTACCAAATGTACATTATACCAGGGGCATTGGTAAACACAATGTATGTAAGCTAATGTACAGTGGCTATATTCACCCCATTGGCATTTTTCTTATTTTGTTACCACCTGGAATTAAAATAGATTTTTGGGGAGTTTGTGTATCATTTGATTTACACAACATGCCTACCACTTTGAAGATGCAACATATTCTTCATTGTGAAACAGACAAGAAATAAGATTTAAAAAACTGAAAACTTGAGCGTGCATAACTATTCACACCCCCAAAGTCAAAACTTTGAGAGAGGCACCTTTTGCAGCAATTACAGATGCAAGTCTATTAGGGTATGTCTTTATAAGCTTGACACATATAGCCACTGGGATTCTTGCCCATTCTTCAAGGCAAACTGCTCCAGCTCCTTCAAGTTGGATGGGTTCCGCTGGTCTACAGCAATCTTTAAGAAGTCCTACCAAAGATTCTCAATTGGATTGAGGTCTGGGCTTTGACTAGGCCATTCCACGACATTTAAATGTTTCCCCTTAAACCACTCGAGTGTTGCTTTAGCAGTATGCTTAAGGTTGTTGTCCTGTATTTAAAATAAAACAAGAAGTACCTTATTAACATAAGTATTCAGACCCTTTGCTATGAGACTCGAAAGTGAGCTCAGGTGCATCCTGTTTCCATTGATCATCCTTGAGATGTTTCTTCAACTTGATTGGAGTCCACCTGTGGTAAATTCAATTGATTGGACATGTTTTGGAAAGGCGCAAACCTGTCTATATAAGGTCTCACAGTTGAAAGTTCATGTCAGAGCAAAAACCAAGCCATGAGGTTGAAGGAATTGTCCGTAGAGCTCAGAGACAGGATTGTGTCGAGGCACAGATCTGGGGAATGGAACCAAAAAAATGTCTGCAGCATTGAAGGTCCCCAAGAACACAGTGGCCTCCATCATAAATGGGAGATGTTTAGAACCACCAAGACTCTTCCTTAGGGATGACATGTCAGCAACAAAGCTGACACTACACATCCAAGTATATCGGATCAAATGATGAAGAATTGTACTTTTGAATTCCGTAAAGTCAGTGTGGAAGAGATGAAAAAAATATATTTTCTATCAACAATGACAAGCCACCGGGGTCTGACATTCTGGATGGAAAATTACTGAGGATAGAAGCAGATGATATTGCCACTCCTATTTGCCACATCTTCAATTTAAGTCTACTAGAGAGCGTGTGCCCTCAGGCCTGGAGGGAAGCTAAAGTCATTCCGCTACCCAAGAATAGTAAAGCCCCTTTTACTGGCTCAAATAGCCGACTAATCAGCCTGTTACCAACCATTAGAAAACTTCTGGAAAAAATAGTGTTTGACCAGATACAATGCTATTTCACAGTAAACAAATTGACAACAGCATGTCAGCATGCTTATAGGGAAGGACACTCAACAAGCTTACACAAATGACTGGTGATTGGCTGAGAGAAATTGATGATAAAGTGATTGTGGGAGCTGTCTTGTTAGACTTCAGTGCAGATTTTGACATATCGATCATAGTCTGCTGCTGGAAAAACGTAAGTGTTATGGCTTTACACCCCCTGCTATAATGTGGATAAAGAGTTACTTGTCTCACAGAACACAGAGGGTGTTCTTTAATGGAAGCCTTTCAAATATAATCCAGTTAGAATCAGGAATTCCCCAGGGTAGCTGTTTAGGCCACAGCATGGAACTGAGAAAATAATAAAACCTCCCAGCATCTCTGCTCAGCGACTTGAAGTTTTGATTTATCTCCAAGGATTCATAAAAAATATAATCCGTCACTGCCTCGCCAAGAGGTCTTGCATCTCCCTAAGAGTTAAGTCAAGCAACAAATGTATTGTTGTAGCAAATCTAGTATCAAGCAGTACAAAATATGTATATATGCGTAACATAAGGCAGTTCAATTTCAAAAATACTGGTGAGGAACACAATTTATGCAAGAAACCCAGTAGGGTATTGGCATGTGGTTGTCTCCATCATCAGCACAACAACTGAAGTTTTTGTCCCAAAAAACTAATTTGCATGTTGCTAATTATTTATGTGCTTGGTAAGTGAGGCATATGCAATCACAGACAATGCCACACCACAGAAAAATGAAAACACGCATTCAGTAGGACACAATGTTTTTTCGAATGTTCAGATATAGGTATGTAATGTAGATCGAACATGCCTCTGACATGTAAACCAAGGAATCATGTCGGCTCTGTTCATGTAATTTCTTTCTGCAACGTTTGTCAACTGAACGTGGCCCTGGTATCAGGAAAATTCCAGGCTACAATTGGTGTCATGCTGAAGTAGAGAAAGTTAAAACTGCCATAAGAGTAAATTCTGCACTTTGTTTTATTTTTTTATATATTTTTTATTAACATGTTCCCCTGGCCCAGTTCAAGCCATGAAGCAGTATGTATGAATTTTCTTTATAATCCCAGTGCTGAATATCATGTGTGTAAATATAATCAAGAATTAGAACAATGACTGTCTGTTCCTTGGTAGAAATGAATTAACTTATAGCCAGACTGGCTAGAATGCTTATCTACACAGGCAGACCTTGGCTCTGTTCATAAATTATCTTAATAGGGAGAGACGACGATAGAAAGCTTGAGAACCATACAGCCATTGTACTGGAGCGGAGATGAGACGGGCTAGTACTAAAACTAATGACGTCATTTTCAGTTTATAACCTGTGATAACCTGTGATGGGCAGTACTCTCGAGAATAAACGCTGCTGGTTGACTTTTAAGACTGGTCTCTGTCCCTTTTATACAAATAAGAGTCTTACAAATTCTTATGAATTGACAGAGTGTTTCATTTTAATTGGGTATTAAAACAGAGAGGAATATAATTCACATGAATTATATTCCTCTCTGTTTTAATACCCAATTAAAACAGTGTTTATTGATTGTTCATGTCGGTTCTTGACGGCTGGTTATTGTTTGCCGGGTTATGTATTTACTCCCGTTATTTTCGAGTGACCAGTATTTCGCCGCACCTTGAGTATTGTCTGTATACTGGTGCTGTCGTGGAATTAAATACCTTGTACACTCATCTCTGCTCTCCTGCGCCTGATTCACTGCACCAATTACCATTTGATCACCTCTCATAGTCAGAACAGGTTTGGCAGTTTCTGCCTATCTTCATTTGAACAAAAACACTAACTGGTCTAGACTGAAGTGTATACTGCAAATTAAAGAGAGAAATCCTTTCAAGTTTTCAGTCAATGGACCCTGGTTAGGTGCATTTCTCATGGGCAGTTATCACTGCTGTCCATCTATGCCATGGCATAATATAATAATATTGTATTTTACACTAACCTCTGCCCGTGCCTACAGTTACTTTAACATGAACTCACAATCGGACATTGAACTTCAAACCGGAAATGAGCTTGGACGGTACTGATAGAAGACTCTTCAAATCATATAGTAATTATTAATATTGATTGTGTGTTCTGAAGGTTTTGTCATTAGTCATTAGCAATGACGAAGTTGCCACCCTTTGCCTTGACGACAGCTATGCACAATCTTGGCATTCTCTCAACCAGCTTTCATGTGGTAGTCACCTGGAATGCTTTTCCAACCGTCTTGAAAGAGTTCCCACATATGCTGAGCACTTGGCTGCTTTTCCTTCACTCTGAGGTCCAACTCATACCAAACCATCTCAAATGGGTTGAGGTCGGGTGATTGTGGAGGCCAGATCATCTGATGCAGCACTCCATCACTCTCCTTCTTGGTCAAATAGCCCTTACACAGCCTGGAGGTGTGTTGGGTTATTGTCCTGTTGAAAAACAAATGATAGTCCCACTAAGCCCAAACCAGATGAGACGTGGGAGCCATAATGATTAAGTCTGCCTTGAATTCTAAATAAATCAGACAGTGTCACTAGCAAAGCTCCCCCACACTATTACACCTCCTCCATGCTTCTCAGTGGGAACCACCAATGCAGAGATCATCCGTTCATGCGGAGATCCAAAGATGGAACCAAAGATCTCATATTTGGACTCATCAGACCATAGGACAGAGTTCTACCAGGTCTAATGTCCATTGATCGTGTTTCTTGGGCCAAACAAGTCTCTTCCTCATATTGATGTCCGTTAGTAGTGGTTTCTTTGCAGAAATTCAACCATGAATGCCTGATTCACACAGTCTCCTCTGAACATTTGATGTTGAGATGTGTCTGTTTCTTGAACTCTGTGAAGCATTTATTTGGGTTGCAATCTGAGGGGTAGTTAATTGCCGATTTCTGAGGCTGGTACTTCTCGTGAACTTATCCTCTGCAGCCGAGGTAACTCTGGATTTTCCTTTCCTGTGGCGGTCCTCATCAGAGCCAGTTTCTTCATAGATTTTTTTTTTTTGCGACTGCAAAAATGTTACACATTGACTGACCTTTATATCTTAAAGTATTGATGGACTGGCACACCTGTTTGTTGAAATGCATTCCAGGTGACTACCTCATGAAGCTGGTTGAGAGAATGCCAGTGTCAAACCCTGATCTGTTTCACCTGTCTTTGTGCTGGTCTCCACCCCCCACCAGGTGTCTCCCATCTCTCCTCATTATCCCCTGTGTATTTATACCTGCTTTTTCTGTCTGTTGCCAGTTTGTCTACCAGGGTATTCCTTGTGCTCTAGTTTTTTATTTTCTTAGTCTTCCCAGTTCTGACCTTTCTGCCTCTCCTGACCCTGATCCTGCCCGCTGTCCTGTACCTGCCTGACTCAGATTTGGATTATGCCCCATTTCCTGTCTTGATCTACCAATTGCCTGCCATCCTATGCCTGTCTGATTTGAATTACAAACATGTGCCTACCTTGACTTACTTTTTACCTGCCCCTTGAACTATAATGTAATCTGAGACTCGTACTATCTACCTCCTGTGCATACATCTGGCTTTGCCTGATAGTACGAACAGGCCATGACTGACACAGCAGACTCAGACCAGCTCCACAACACTGTCTCCCAACAAGGAGCCACAATTGGAAGACACGAAGAGTCACTACAATGCTTATGTAGGGACTCCATACTCTGGCAGAACGCCATGACCATGCATTCAATACATTGCTGGAGCAATTCCTCGAATTCCCTACTAAGGCAGCAAGCCACCCAAGTTATCCCCAGACTCTCAGCAACACCGCCACTAGCGACGCATCTTCCCAGTCTACCCCAGTGTCCCAAGAACCTTGCTTACCTCCTCCGGAGCGCTACGCTTTGAATTCTGGAACCTCCCTGGCCTTTCTCTCCCAGTGCTCCCTCATCTTCGATCTGCAGCCTTCTTCATTCCCCCCTGGCCGCTCGAATATAGCGTACCTCATAAAGCTGATGTTCGGGAGGACACTGGCCTGGGCTACAGCGGTGTGGGATCATCAGTCTGCCATTTGCCTCAGTTCGTTGCGGAGGTACTGTTACTGTAATTTAGTTATTCCAATATGTTTTCATTAATTGAATTCCCTTAATCTATTTTATGAGAATTTGTAAGATTCTTGTTTGCATAAAATAGACGGAGACCAGTCTTATCAATAATAGGTAACAGAATTTATTCTCGGAGCGCGCTCCCACGTTACCACGAGCAACAGTTTACATACAATAACATGACGTAATTTCATTGCTTCTAGAATGAATCTCCTCCTCTCGACCGAGACAAAGGAACGTTAAAAGTTCATTCTGACCCACTAGCACATACACAGGACACACAACACAACTAAATTAACTTTTAACCCCTCACCATTATTGATCACCACTTAGCTGACAGTTCTAATTAACAGAGAACCTAGGAATGCACTCACTGCCTTATCTAAAACACCCCAGAGCTCAGTTTCGTCGGTTCAACCATAGGTTGACGACCCTATCTGCTTACTTAACCCACTCCTCTTCAGACTAGTTTTGAAATGGTGTTCGTTATATTTAATTACTCCTTGTCCGTGTCACACAATCCCTTCTTATGAACTCATATTGTTAATCAGATATAATAAAACAGAGTATAAGTTTACTTTGTTACAGTTCCATTTAAAATTAGAATATTGTTCAGTCATTTATTCATAATATTCCTAACAGGTACATAATGGGTTCAACTCTCTGTTGTCCGGGAGAGAGATTGCTCGTAAGCTGCTCCAGCTACGTAAAGACTCCCGTAGTTTGGCAGACCACGCAGTGGATTTTCGCACGTTGGTGGCTGAGGGTACATGGAATCCGGAAGCCTTGTTCCACATGTTCCTTCACGGATTATTGGAAATGATTAAGGAGCTGCCCATGGACCTCGATTCCCTCATAGCCTTGACGATCTGGATTGATGGGTGGCTACAGGAATGTTGGAGGGCGAGGGAATCTGTTCCCTGTCGCCCTCGCTCGTTCTCAATTCTCACCTCGCCTCAGAGAAATCCTGGAAATCCCAGAAGTCTACATTTCCGAAAGAATCCGACGTCACCCGAGTTCCCTCGGGAATCACCGAGGGCTGCCGACTCCTCCAGAGCCTATGCAATTTGGCAGGACTAGATTGTCTCCAGCTGAGCGCTTATGCAGACTAAACACCAAGAGCTGTCTGTATTGTGGCACTACTGGACATTTATCATCTACCTGCCCATTAAAAAGACCAGGCTCATCAGTAGGTATGAGTACATTGGTGAGACATACAGGGATTTTTTCCAATCCCTTACTACTCGTAACCACCTCTATGCTACCCTGTTGTGGGGAGGCCAGTCAAAATCCATCCAAGTGCTTAATGACTCTGGCCCAACGAGAGCTTTATGGACACTAACCTGGTGTTGGAGATGGGCATCTCCACCCAACCCCTTTCCATTCCGATGGACGTCAAAGCACTGGATGGGCGCTCTAGAGCACTGGATGGGCGCTCTATAACCATAGTACGGTTCCCATCCACCTGCGAGTGTCAGGCAACCACAGTAAATCCATGCAGTTTCTTCTCCTGGAGTCTCCTCATGTACCTATGGTTTTAGGGTTTTCATGGCTCCAGAGGTACAATCCCCTTATTTACTGGACTATGGGGTCCATCATGGGTTGGAGCCTGTTTTGCCATGCTCATTGCCTGCCCTGGGATGTCTCCCTACTGGATTTGGAAAAACCTTGGATCTCTCTGCCGTTCCTGTGGAGTACCAGGATTTACAGGAGGTTTTCACCTCTGCCTGAGCCACATCTCTTCCGCCGCATCGGCCCTACAACTGTGCTATCAACCTTATATCAGGCACCGACTCGGGGGCAACTTTGTTCCCTGTTAGGTCCGGAGACCAAAGCGATGGAAGGGTATATTGAGGACTCTCTAACAGCAGGGATTATGAATCCATCTTCCTCCCCCGTCGGCACAGGGTTGTTCTTTGTGGAGAAGAATGATAAGACCCTGCGTCCCTGTATCAACTTCCGGGGTCTCAATGACATTACGGTTAAAAACCGTTACCCGCTACCAATCATCTGATCAGCATTCGAGCCTCTCCAGGGGGCGATCATCTACACCAAGTTGGACCTTCGGAATGCCTACATTCTGGTTCGGATTTGGGAAGGAGATAAGTGGAAGACTGCCTTTAACCTGTTTGGGATAGGGGGCAGCATTTTCATGTTTTGATGAAAAGCGTGCCCAGAGTAAACTGCCTGCTATTCTGTCCCAGTTGCTAATATATGCATATTATTAGTAGATTTGGATAGAAAACACTCTGAAGTTTCCAGAACTGTTTGAATGATGTCTGTGAATATAACAGAACTCGTATGGCAGGCAAAACCTGAGAAAGATCCATCCAGGAAGTGGGAAATCTAAGGTTTGTAGTTTTTCAACTCTTGGCCTAATACAGTGTCTATGGGGTCAAATTGCACTTCCTAAGGCTTCCACTAGATGTCAACAGCCTTTAGAACCTTGTTTGATGCTTCTACTGTGAAGGAGGGGGGAATGAGGGCTCTTTGGGTCAGTGGTCTGGCAGAGTGCCACGAGCTGGCCACGCGCGTTCACGTGAGAGTTAGCTTGAGTTCCATTGCATTTCTGAAGACAAAGGAATTCTCAGGTTGAAACATTATTGAAGATTTATGTTAAAAACATCCTAAAGATTGATTCTATACTTCGTTTGACATGTTTCTACGGACTATAACGGGACTTTTTTAATTTTTCGTCTGCTCCTAGTGATTGCGCGTCATGAATTTGGAATACTGGGCTAAACGCGCGAACAAAAAGGAGGTATTTGGACAAAACAAACATTTATTGTGGAACTGGGGTTCCTGGAAGTGAATTCTGATCAAGATCATCAAAGGTAAGTGAATATTTATAATGCTATTTCTGACTTCTGTTGACTCCATCATGGCGGATATCTGTTTGGCTTGATTTGTTGCCTGAGCGCCGTACTCAGATTATTGCATGGGGTGTTTTTTACGTAAATTAAAAAAAAATCTGACACAGCAGTTGCATTAACCTCTCTGTAATATGTGGGACTCGTCCCACCTGGCCAAAAGCCAGTGAAAATGCAGAGTGCTAAATTCAAATAAATTACTATAAAAATCGAACTTTCTTGAAATCACACATAGCAAATTAAAGCTACACCTGTTGTGAATCCAGCCAACATGTCAGATTTCAAAAAGGTTTTTCGGTGAAAGCAAACAATGCTATTATCTGAGGATAGCACCTCCGTAAACCAAGAGAGAAAAGCATATTTCAACACTGCAGGCGCCACACAAACAGAAATAAAAATATAAGTCATGCCTTACCTCTGACGAGCTTCTTTTGTTGGCACTCCAATATGTCCCATAAACATCACAAATGGTCCTTTTGTTCGATATATATCCAAAATGTCCATTTATTTGGTGCATTTGATCCAGTTAAACACCGGTTCCAACTTGCGCAATGTGACTACAAAATATCTCAAAAGTTACCTGTAAACTTTGCTAAAACATTTCAAACTACTTTTGGAATACAACTTTAGGTATTTTTTAACGTAAATAATCGATAAAATTGAAGACAGGATGATCTGTGTTCAATACAGTAGGGAAACAAACTGTAGCTAGCTTTCTGGTCACTCGCCTCTATCTAACAGTACACTTCAAGTTACCCTCAACCAATTTCTAAAGACTGTTGACATCCAGTGGAAGTGATAGGAACAGCATGTCTGTGAGTATAACAGAACTTATGTATCAGTGAAACCTGGATTCCCAATGAAAACACCTTGAAAAGAGAGTGACCTAACAAAATACCATCTGAATGGTTTGTCCTCGTGGTTTCACTGATACATAAGTTCTGTTATACTCACAGACATGATTCAACCAGTTTTAGAAACGTTAGAGTGTTTTCCATCCAAATAATACTAATAACATGCATATCTTATCTTCTGGGGATGAGTAGCAGGCAGTTGAATTTGGGCATGCATTTCATCCGGACGTGAAAATACTGCCTCCTGTCACCAATAAGTTAAGGAGAAGTACATATTTAATTCTGTGAATAACACTTGTATCTTTTATCAATGTTTATTATGAGTATTTCTGTAAATTGATGTGGCTCTCTGCAAAATCACCGGATGTTTTGGAGCAAAACATTACTGAACGTAACGCGCCAATGTAAACTGAGATTTTTGGATATAAATATGCACTTTATCGAACAAAACATACATGTATTGTATAACATGATGTCCTATCAGTGTCATCTGATGAAGATCATCAAAGGTTAGTGATGAATTTTATCTCTATTTCTGCTTTTTGTGACTCCTCTCTTTGGCTGGAAAAATGGCTGTGTGTTTTTGTGACTAGGCTCTGACCTAACATAATCATATGTTGTGCTTTCGCTGTAAAGCCTTTTGGAAATTGGACACGGTGGGTAGATTAACAAGGCTAGCGGGCACTACGTGTACCTGGTGATGCCGTTCGGACTGACCAACGCTCTCGCAGTGTCCCAGGCCCTGGTCAATGACGTGAGACAAGTTGAACTGATTTGTGTTTGTCTACCTCAACGTCATCCTCATCTATTCCCGGTCAGCTCACCGGCAAGTCCTTCATGTCCTACAGGTCCTCAAGTATCTCATGGAGAACCAGTTTTCGTGAAGGCAAATAAATGTGAGTTCCATCGCTCCACCATCTCCTTCCTACGATACATCATTGCTGCAGGGAACATTCAGATGGACCCTGACAAGGTGAGAGCAGTGGTGGATTGGCCTCAACCCATATCCAGAGTGCAGCTGCAATGTTTCCTGGGGTTTGCCTATTTCTACCATCGTTTTGTCTGGGGTTACAGCATCTTTGCTTCCCCCCTCTCTGCATTCACATCTCCCAAGTTTCCGTTCATATGCTCTCCAGAAGCTGACCGGGCGTTCTCAGACCTCAAGCAGAGATTCACAACAGCCCCCATCTTAATCCATCTGGACCCATCCCATCAGTTCGTGGTGGAGGATGACACCTCTGACCTTGGAGTAGGGGCTGTCCTGTCCCAGCATTCTGCCCAGGACAGGAAGCTGCATTCCTGCACCTTCCTGTCTCATCGCCTTAAACCCCGCTGAGAGGAACTAGGATGTGGGAAATCGAGAATTAATTGCTGTCAAGATGGCGTTGGAGGAGTGGAAGCACTGGTTAGAAGGGGTTGAACAGCCATTCTTGGTGTGGACGGACCATAAGAACCTGGAATATCTCTGCACTGCCAAGCACCTCAACTCCAGGCAGGCGAGATGGGCCCTGTTATTCACTCATTTCTATTTCACTATCTCCTACCACCCGGGGTCAAATGATGTGAAGCCCGACGTACTCTCACGCCTGTACAGCCCCGCTACTACACCATCGGATTCCGAGACCATCCTCCTTACTTCCTGTCTAGCGGCTGTTATCATCTGGGTAATCAAGAATCTGGTCTCACAAAGCACAGTGTTCCCAGTTTCCATTCCTCAAGACTCAATTCCGTTGGACCATGGCTTTCGTCTGTCAATATTTTTGGTGGCCCACCATGGTTCCTGACATCTCTGCATTTGTTGCTGCCTGTATTGTGTGTGTGCAGGACAAGACTCAATCACTCTGTGTCCCTCAACGCCCGTGGTCCCATATATCCTTGGACTTCGTCAATGGCCTCCATCCGTCAGATGGTAACAACGCCATCCATATGGTGATGGACAGGTTTTCCAAAGCCGCTTATTTTATTCCCCTTCCCACGTTGCCATCAGCTAAGGAGACAGCCAGGCTCATGGTGCAGCACATTTTCCGGATCCATGGATTGCCGATCACGGTCCTCAGTTCTCGTCCCGGGTCTGGAAGGCGTTCTGCACCCTCATTGGGTTGTCAGCCAGCCTGTCCTCTGGTTTTCATCCCCAGTCTAATGTCCAGTCGAAGCGAGCCAATCAGGACCTAGAGATGACTCTTCACTGCCTCATCTCCACCAATCCCACCACCTGGAGCCAGCAACTTGTGTGGGTGGAATATGTTCACAACTCCCTTCCCTGTTCTGCTACGGGTTTCTCGCCTTTGAGTGTTCCTTGGGATATCAGCCCCCGCTCCTCCCAGAGCAAGTTGAAGAGTTCAGCATACCTTCTGCCCAGATGTTCATTTGTCGCTGTCACCGTACCTGGAAGAGAGCCCGTGCTTCTCTTCTCAAGACCACCTCCAGGTATCGACGACAGGCGGACCGCCGCCGGACCCCTGCTCCCTGCTACCGTCTTGGGCAGAGGGTATGGCTGTCCACCCAGGATCTGCCCCTCCCGGTGGAGTCCCGCAAACTTTCCCCCCATTTTATCAGAACTTTTCCCCATCTCTAAGTTCCTTAGCCCTTCTGCTGTTCGCCTTCTGTTGCCCCGCACTCTCCGTTTATATCCCACTTTTCATGTGTCTAGGATTAAACCTGTCTCACAGCCCTTTGTCTCATGTTTCAAGGCAAACCCCTCTCCCCCGTCTCATTGACTGCCAACCGGCATACACAGTGAAGGTTAGACCGCAGGGCAGGGGATTCCTTGACTGGGAGGGTTATGGAACGGAAGAGAGGTGCTAGGTCCCCGCTAGGGACATCCTGGACCCAGCCCTCATCGCTGAGTTCCACCACCGGCACCCCGGTCAACCAGGTATGCGCCCAGTTAGGATGCCAGGTGGCGTCCCTAGAGGGGTGTACTGTCACACCCTGATCTGTTTTGCCTGTCTTTGTGCTTGTCTCCATCACACATCAGGTGTCTCCCATCTCCCCTCATTATCCCCTGTGTATTTATACCTGCGTTTTCTGTTTATATGTTACCAGTTCGTCTTGTCCTTCAAGCCCTACCAGAGTGTTTCCGGTGCTCTAGTTTTTTTTCTTAGTCTTCCCAGTTCTGAACTTTTTGCCTGCCTTGACCCTGATCCTGCCCGCTGTCCTATGACAGCCTGACTCTGATTTGGATTACAACTCTTTGCCTGTCTTGACTTACCTTTTGCCTGCCCCTTGAACTATAATAAAATCTGAGACTCGTACTATCTGCCTTCTATGTCTGCATCTGGGTCTTAGCCTGAGCCCTGATTGCTAATAGTGTGCAAATCTCACATATTTTCCTTTGGTTAATTCTTTTTTGGTTAGTACATGATTCCATATGTGTTATTTCATAGTTTTGATGTCTTCACTATTATTCTACAATGTAGAAAATAGTATAAATAAAGAAAAACCATTGAATGAGTAGGTGTGTCCAAACGTTTGACTGGTACTGTATATATTTTAATAAGTGCAAATGACTGCAAGATACATGTTGGAATGCCTGATTGAAATATGGAACAAATCCCCCCAAAATTCTAAATTGGTGGAGTTTGAATTTGTTAATAAAATGTGGGACATGATTGTTTGGTTGCGGGACACAGGACACAGAGTCAGAATACGAGACGTGAAAACAATATATACTGAACTAAAACATAAATGCAACATATAGGTTTCCTGAGCTGAAATAAAAGATCCCAGAAATGTTCCATATGAAAAAAATATATATTTTTCTTAAACATTGTGCACAAATTTGTTTACATCCCTGTTAGTGAGTATTTTTCATCCACCTGAAAGGTGTGGCATATCAAGAAGTTGATTAACCTGTTGAATCTAGGGGTCTTTTTTTAATATATATTTTTTTAATAACGTTCCCAACGTAAACAGGCTATTTTTCAGGACCACAAAATAGAATATGCAGCTTAGGATAGAAAGCACTCTAAAGTTTCCAAAACTTTAAAGATATTGTCTGTGAGTATAACAGAACTGATATTGCAGGCAAAAGAATGAGAAAAATCCAATCAGGAACGCAGAGGTTTCGAAATAAGAGTCTCTTCCTATGCGTCCCTATTAAGCAGTGAATGGGATATCAACGAGATTCCTTTTTCTATGGCTTCCTTAATGTGTCTAGTATCACTAGACATAGTTTCAGGCTTTTATTTAGAAAAATGAGCCTGAGCGACAACATTGCGTCAGTGTCCACCTTATGGCTCTTTGTGTATTTCTCGTACAAAAGACAGAGGTAGGCATTTTCCATCCGGTCTTACTGAAAAAAGCTCTGTCCCGGTTGATATATTATCGAATAGATATTTGAAAAACACCTTGAGGATTGATTATAAACCACGTTTGCCATGTTTCTGTCGATATTATGGAGCTATTTTGGAATATTTTTCTGCGTTTTCGTGACCGCAATTTCCGGTCGTTTTCTCAGCCAAACGTGAAGAACTAATGGAGCCTGAGCGAAAAATGAGTAGCCTCATTTTTGGCTACAAACATAATTTTTCTGGAAAAAAATAACATTTGCTATCTAACTGGGAGTCTCGTGAGTGAAAACATCTGAAGCTCATCAAAGGATTTTTGTGACCAGATTGCCTGCTGCTAGCTAGGCATAATGCTATTCTAGGCTATCGATAAACTTACACAAATGCTTGTCTTGCTTTGGCTGTAAAGCATATTTTCAAAATCTGAGATTACAGGGCGATTAACAAAAGGCTAAGCTGTGTTTGAATATACAGTGCCTTGCGAAAGTATTCGGCCCCCTTGAACTTTGCGACCTTTTGCCACATTTCAGGCTTCAAACATAAAGATATAAAACTGTATTTATTTTGTGAAGAATCAACAACAAGTGGGACACAATCATGAAGTGGAACGACATTTATTGGATATTTCAAACTTTTTTAACAAATCAAAAACTGAAAAATTGGGCGTGCAAAATTATTCAGCCCCTTTACTTTCAGTGCAGCAAACTCTCTCCAGAAGTTCAGTGAGGATCTCTGAATGATCCAATGTTGACCTAAATGACTGATGATGATAAATACAATCCACCTGTGTGTAATCAAGTCTCCGTATAAATGCACCTGCACTGTGATAGTCTCAGAGGTCCGTTAAAAGCGCAGAGAGCATCATGAAGAACAAGGAACACACCAGGCAGGTCCGAGATACTGTTGTGAAGAAGTTTAAAGCCGGATTTGGATACAAAAAGATTTCCCAAGCTTTAAACATCCCAAGGAACACTGTGCAAGCGATAATATTGAAATGGAAGGAGTATCAGACCACTGCAAATCTACCAAGACCTGGCCGTCCCTCTAAACTTTCAGCTCATACAAGGAGAAGACTGATCAGAGATGCAGCCAAGAGGCCCATGATCACTCTGGATGAACTGCAGAGATCTACAGCTGAGGTGGGAGACTCTGTCCATAGGACAACAATCAGTCGTATATTGCACTAATCTGGCCTTTATGGAAGAGTGGCAAGAAGAAAGCCATTTCTTAAAGATGTCCATAAAAAGTGTTGTTTAAAGTTTGCCACAAGCCACCTGGGAGACACACCAAACATGTGGAAGAAGGTGCTCTGGTCAGATGAAACCAAAATTGAACTTTTTGGCAACAATGCAAAACGTTATGTTTGGCGTAAAAGCAACACAGCTCATCACCCTGAACACACCAGCCCCACTGTCAAACATGGTGGTGGCAGCATCATGGTTTGGGCCTGCTTTTCTTCAGCAGGGACAGGGAAGATGGTTAAAATTGATGGGAAGATGGATGGAGCCAAATACAGGACCATTCTGGAAGAAAACCTGATGGAGTCTGCAAAAGACCTGAGACTGGGACGGAGATTTGTCTTCCAACAAGACAATGATCCAAAACATAAAGCAAAATCTACAATGGAATGGTTCAAAAATAAACATATCCAGGTGTTAGAATGGCCAAGTCAAAGTCCAGACCTGAATCCAATCGAGAATCTGTGGAAAGAACTGAAAACTGCTGTTCACAAATGCTCTCCATCCAACCTCACTGAGCTCGAGCTGTTTTGCAAGGAGGAATGGGAAAAAATGTCAGTCTCTCGATGTGCAAAACTGATAGAGACATACCCCAAGCGACTTACAGCTGTAATCGCAGCAAAAGGTGGCGCTACAAAGTATTAACTTAAGGGGGCTGAATAATTTAGCACGCCCAATTTTTCAGTTTTTGATTTGTTAAAAAAGTTTGAAATATCCAATAAATGTCGTTCCACTTCATGATTGTGTCCCACTTGTTGTTGATTCTTCACAAAAAAATACAGTTTTTGTAGATTATGTTTGAAGCCTGAAATGTGGCAAAAGGTCGCAAAGGTCAAGGGTGCCGAATACTTTCGCAAGACACTGTATTTCACTTGTGATTTCATGAATATGAATATTTTCTAGTAAGATTTTTTTGTCCGTTGCGTTATGCTACTTAGTGTCAGTTGATGACAATTTTCCCATTTTCCCCGGATGGGTAGTTACATTAAACAGCATGATCATTACAGAGGTGCACCTTGTACTGGTGACAGTAGAAGTCCACTCTAAAATGTGCAGTTGTGTCACACAACACAATAACACGGATGTCTCATGTTTTCAGAGAGCGTAAATTGGCCTGCTGACTGCAGTAATGTCCAACAGAGCTGTTTCCAAGAGCTACCTCCGACATAATTTCAGAGAATTTGGCAGTACGTCCTACCGGTCTCACAACCGCAGATCATGTGTAACCACGCCAGCCCAGGACCTCCACATCTGGCTTCTTCACCTGTGGGATCATCTGAGACCAGCCACCCAGACAGCTGATGAAACTGAGGAGTATTCCTGTCTGTAATAAAGTCATTTTGTGGGGAAAAACTCATTCTGATTGTCTGGGCCTGGCTCCCAAGTGGGTGGGCCATATGCCCTCCCAGGCCCGCCCTTCTGAAATCCATAATTTCCTTATATGAAATGTAACTCAGTAAAATCATTTATATTGTTGCATGTTGCATTTAATTTTTGTTCAGTATACATGGTGGAAGCTCCTAATTTGGTTGGCTTTCACCTAGTCAGTTCTTTCAGATCAGGTATGCCACAAGTTTGAACAAGCATGGTTTTGTTTGAGTATGTTTATGTTTTCTAACCCTAACCCTAACACTAACCCTAAGCCATAACCTTAACCACTCGGTAGCACGCCTGAGCTGAACTTCTCATGCATGCATGTTTTTTAACATTTTTTTAAACTTTTAACTTAGCAAGTTAGTTAAGAAATAGAAATAAATAACAACACTTGAATTAGTAGGTGTGTCCAAACTTTTGACTGGTACTGTATATATTTTAATAAGTGCAACATGAGTGCAAGTTACATTTTGGAATGTCTGACATGTTGGAATTTACTAACCAAAAAAGTATTTAAAAAATCCAAATCCCAGTGCCTCTAGCACTGAGATGCAGTGCCTTAGACCGCTGCGCCACTCGGTAGCCTCGAGTGATGGTCAGTGCCGTTTAAGATGAGGGAGGACGGTTTTCTTTTCATGAGCACAGCTTTTTATCTATTTTAAACGTTTTTATTTCTAGTGGAGCATATTGGATGACTGTCGTTCATATTCCATTCACCCAGTTCAATGTAACAGTGATAAGTTCAGGCTACTAAATGACTCTCAAATGTCCCCTATACCCATCATGAGGTTGCTACAAACTAGCCTATGAATGCAAGTTTACAATGTAGGTGCACATAGATCGAGAGACACATTTGAAGTGACAGACCAGTGAAACATGGACTGACCCCTTGTACACTCTTGCCTGCATCTAACTGATCTAGGGTGTAATCATTAGTTGCTACAGTTGCAAACAAGAGTATCTATTGAACAAATTCAGGTACGTTTATCGGCATTTTGTTCAGTTTGCTTCTGTTTAAGATTTTTTTTTCAACAGAATCAGCGGAATGATAGCACCCCTGATCACGTGAATCAACCTTTCCGAGCCAAACCACTACACACAGCCTACATCGTTGTCATCCTATTTGCTAATGTACCGTCATAGTCCTCATAGCTAATAGAACTAACGCATTAGTAAACCCACTGCAATCACGCAGTAACGTTACAGTGTACAGTCAATAAGCTTTTACATTGGCGGGCCCTGTGGCAATAAATGAGCGAAACCAAAAGGTTCCCTTGTCTTGGAAGAGTTCCAGTGTTGTGTTGGATAGTCATAGCCAGCTAGCTAACATAGCATAACTCTGTTTGAGCATGGTGTTTCAGTAGGTTGAACTAGCTAGCTGCATTTGCTGATGTCACAAAGTGCTGTACAGAAACCCAGCCTAAAACCCCAAACAGCAAGAGATACAGGTGTAGAAGCACGGTGGCTAGGAAAAACTCCCTAGAAAACCCGGAAACTAGGAAGAAACCTAGAGAGGAACCAGGCTATGAGGGGTAGCCAGTCCTCTTCTGGCTGTGCCAGGTGGAGATTACAACAGAACATTGCCAAGATGTTCAAATGTTCATAGATGACCAGCAGGGTCAAATAATAATAATCACAGTGGTTGTAGAGGGTGCAACAGGTCAGCACCTCACGAGTGGGCTTTTCATAGCCGATCATTCTTAGTATCTCTACCGCTCCTGCTGTGTCTAGAGAGTTGAAAACAGCAGGTCTGGGACAGGTAGAACGTCCGGTGATCAGGTGAGGGTTCCACAGCCGCAGGCAGAACAGTTGAAACTGGAGCAGCAGCATGACCAGGAGGACTGGGGACAGCAAGGCGTCATCAGGCCAGGTAGTATTGAGGCATGGTCCTAGGGCTCAGGTCCTCCGAGAGAGAGATAATTAAATAAAGAAATTAAGGAAGGAAAAGAGAAAGATCAAAAGAGAGGGAGAGAAAAAGAGAGAGAATTACAGAGAGCATAATTAAATTAACACAGGACACCGGATAAGACAGGAGAAATTCTCCAAATATAACAGACTGACCCTAGCCCCCCGACACATAAACTATTGCAACATAAATATGCATATAAGTGGAAAGCATTTGATCTCTGGTACCAAGATAAAGAACTTGTTCCATTTTAGTGCTCTATGAGAGGACATCCTTATATTCAATAGCTTTTCAAGCATTCTCCACTTTTAAAGTGTACATGGTGTCAGGGGGTGGGTGTAGCTGGTGCATGAAGTCAGGCGCAGGAGAGCAGAGATGAGTGAACAACTCACTTTACTTAAGAAATATCACAAAGGAAAAATACCAATGTGCGAACAATAATGGTTGCCACAAAGCACAGGTGAAATTAGCACCCGGAAAAAAACAGCTGGAAATGTACCGACCTGAAAAGCAAACAACCACACACAAAGACATGGAGGAAACAGAGGGTTAAATACATGACCAGTAATTGGGAAATGACAACCAGGTGTGTGGGAAAGAAAGACAAAACCAATGGAAAATGAAAAGTGGATCAGCGATGGCTAGAAGACCGGCAGCGTCGACCGCCGAGCGCCGCCCGAACAAGGAGAGGAACCGACTTCGGCGGAAGTCGTGACACATGGTCGCTGTCTCAGCATGTTCTGTGGGAATTGAAGAAACCTCATCTACTGCCTCCCACCCCCTCAGCCCTCAGCAGTGGCACATGATGCAGGTACTGTGCATGTGTGTAAATCTGACAGAGTCTGTTGTTGGTGGCTGACCTCCAGTAAATAGTTCAAACAATGGATATGTTAGACATGTCTTTACTTCTACAACTCAATACAAGAAAACACATTTATAACCATCACCAGTCTTAATTTTTGCTGGATTAAATTACAGGTCACTCGCTATGTTAGCTAGCGGTTAGCTGATGTTTGCCAGCTAGTTACAGTAACATCAACCAGTGTTTGCAGCTATTTGAGTCAATGAGAGAAGCTAGCAATGCAATGTAGTGTTCCTTAGCTGGCAAGGTAACAGAGGGTTTGTGTCTACCATCTGAAAGGCACTCAATGCACACAACTAACATGAGGTTAATCCAATCAATCGCACCATAGTGATTTTGTTTTATATTGGGAGGGTTCACACACACGATAGCTGAATTTGCAGAGCTAGCGAGCAAACATTAGCTAGCAAGCTAGCTAGTACCTATTCCATTTATGTGGCGTCGTAAAAGATGGAATCTTTGCTATCGTGAGTTTATTCCAAGATCAGCATGCAGCTGTAGTGCTTCAAAATCCCTGTGATAAGGTTAGCGATAAACTGAATTCCAAACTGAACAGAACTACACGCTCTTCTACCAGTGTCTTAAATATCTTTAATGGTCTCGTTGCAAAAGCTAAATTTTATAGCAAACACCACAGAAACAGAATTGGTGCTCGCTAACTCTGCAAATTCAGCTATTGTTGGAAGCCAGCCAATATAACACATAAACTATATTAAAATTACAAATGGTTGCAGCATACGTTGTGTAAATGGTGAACTCGTACAGCTGTCAACGCTTGTCACTGCAATCCGTTTCACATTTGCTAGCTGACTAGTGTCGTGTCTTTGGCTATGCCGGATTAAGTGATATGACATGCTATCCTATAAAATAATTTCTCCGTAATTAATTTCACCTGATTGAGCTAATCATGTAAATGTAGAAAAACTAGAGAGTCGGGCACCACAAAATAATATTTATAGAGCTGTTATCTTCCGAATAAACTCTTAAAGACCTAGTAATATTTTACATCAATAGCAGTCAACATTAATCTTCATCTTACTTCAGTCTCATCTGAAAGTTGTAAATTCTTGGTTATCTGCAAGAACCCTGGCTAACAAGTTGAATCAGCAAAACAAAATAGGGTTTAATTATTTATTTACTAAATACCTAACTAATCACACAGAATTCACATACACACAATTAATCATAACTTGATTACAAATGACGTCATAAAGGAAAACGTCCCTAGCAGGCGGAAAAGATATGACAGATTGTTACACAAAGGAAAAGGGGCTGGGTTGAGTGAAAGAACGGGAAGACAGGAACAAAGGCGAAGTTATGCTATCGTAAATACAGTATCTTATGCATTCTAAATTACCGCCCATTTGGAAAGGAAAATGCAATAAATATTTACTCTGAGCTGCGCTTCAGTAGGTTGGTGGTAGATGGAAGGCCGTGTTGCCAAGCCGAGTCCTCTGTCCTTTGAAGAATGTCTCTGGTTGTCAATTGGATACGTTGTAGTAACGTCATTGTGTGATAGACGGGATACTCTGTCTGTTCCTTCCTAACCTGCATTTGCAGCTGCGGTCGCTAACTCAACAGCTAGCAGGTATCACTTCTGTAGTGAATAAGAGTTCAAAATTCATACCGTTCTCAACCAAAGCTCATGCTGATGTTGGCTTCGTTCTGTAGTTATTATCTGAACCATTCTGACATAGGACCGTCGGCCTCATATCCTCGGAACAGAGAAGTTATGTTGTCGTCAAGGGCTTATTTAGGAAGGGAGAGGAGGGTGTGCTTGAAAAGTTTTATAGCCCTTGTCCCTTCACAGGGGAGGGCCACTGATTGAGCAGCCCTATCTTATCTTTCCACTGTAGAGTTTGTCATCTTATCATTGATGAGAATGTCTCAGATGACAACCGAACTGACATCATATTCATTAAGTACCACCGCATATGTTCAATTGTTCGGATTACCAGAATATAGTTCATTTCCCCCCCACCCACTGATGTTCCCAGAAGTAAAAAAAAAAATGTAACCTCAGTAGGTTAGAGAGAGGAAAAAGTGGGGAAGAGGTATTAATGACTGTCATAAACCTATCCCCCAGGCCAATGTCATGACACTAGCTAGCTACCTTTTAGATCGAAGCACATATAGAATGATAGAAGATAATAGATGACATAAGCCAATTTCCTACTGTAAATAACCAGCACACCGTGTGTTTATTTTATTTATTTAACCAAGTCAGTTAAGAACAAATTCTTATTTTCAATGACGGCCTAGGAACAGTGGGTTAACTTGCCTGTTCAGGGGCAGAACGACAGATTTGTACCTTGTCAGCTCGGGTTTGAACTTGCAACCTTCAGGTTACTAGTCCAACACTCTAACCACTAGGCTACCCTGCCCTGGCAAAGTGTGTGTGTGCGTGTGTGTGTGTGTGTGTGTGTGCGTGTGCGTGTGCGTGTGTGTGTGTGCGCGTGCGAGAGAGATCAGCCAGGTAGAAAATGGCAGAAAAGAATACGGACATCATTTCTTTTTTTTTCTTTTTTTTTTTTGTACACCAAAATGCAAAGTAAGAACCCTTAGTAGTCTAATATCTCAAAGGCTAGTTGATAAAATGTTCATAAGAAAGAAATTAAATGCTAATGGAAATGTTTCACAATGATGTCATTAGGCAGAGAAGGCAACAGATGGCACACAGACTGGCAGACACAGTCTCAGGTAAGTTTGTTGAATCTTTGTTTGGCAAAATTATGAAAGGTTCTCTCTTTATTTAGATTTGTAAAATAGGAACATAATTGGAAAATGCCATGGATACTCCCAATCTCAATTTAAACTGGTGACTGAACTAAGATTTGTTTAAGGAAATGGTATTGCTGTTGTGATTAATTGTGTAGTTTTGGGTACCTGGTAGTTAGGAGTATGGCAAACACCTTATTTCTTTTCTAGGAGACAGACTGTGAGTCAGTGAGGGTGAAGAAAGGGAAAGAGTCAGGGAGAGAGACTTCAGAGGACAGTGTCACAGCCACTGCAGGACCAGGTGTCAACCTTGTTGCCAGCAGCACCCGTATAGGGGACAGTGGCACAGCATTGTCCAGTTACCTCAGTGATGGCACAAAACCATATCATCCACACCCACAATTTATAGAACCGCAAACTCTTGCCAACAGAGTGTTGATGTTTCAAGAGAGGTGGTTTCACGATTTCCCTTGGCTACATTATAATCCATCAATAAAAGGAGTGTTGTGTTTTCACTGTAGTGAAGGGTTTTCAAGACAGTCATCTTTTGGCCAAAGAGCAGATGCTGCCTTCATTAGTGCAGAATTTAGAAACTGAAGAAAAGCCATTGAAAAATTCACAGCACATCAAAACTGTCAAACCCACCACCACTTTGTAACTTTAACAGCACACCAGCTAAATCCAATTAGTGCCCAGTTATCCAGCACATGGGGTAAACAGCAGGAGGACGTAAGGCATTGCTTGATGAAAATTGTTAGTTCAGTGCGGCATGTAGTAAGACAGGGACAAGCCTCTAGAGGCCACACGGATGACAGTGGGAATTTATACCAGCTTTTGAAACTTAGGGCAGAAGAGGATGAGTAACAGAGCGTACCACAATGTACACAGGCCCCAAAGCACAGAATGAAGGAAAATACATAGGTGCACAGGCAATTGTGAGGAGGCAGCAGCCATTAGCCCTCTATGTGCATTGTGGAGCACACTGTGTAAATCTGGTTACACAGGCTGGCTGCTCAGCCTCCCCACTGATCCGGGATTCCATTTCTTGGGTCCATCAGTTAGGTGTCCTCTATGGCCAGTCAGGAAAGTTTAAGAGCATGTTTGAATCAATTGCCACTTCCAAAGGTACACATTTGACCTCCCTGAAACACCTATGTCCAACAAGGTGGACTGTGCGGAATACTGCTATTAGAGCAGTGCTAGGGCAGTATGAGCGGGTACTAAGCAGCCTAGAGGAGATGACGAAAACTGCCACCAAGACAGCTTCATCTGCCAGTGGCTTATTTGAGCACTTCAGCAAAGGCAAGACTGCGTTGGGCCTCACACTTGCTTCTGCTGTTCTTGGAGAGCTTGAATGCCTAAAAATGTCACTACAGAAGACAACTCAGACTGTCTCTGGTATGCAGGCTGAAGTTGAGTGTGTGCGGTCATCTCTTAGGGGCAAGAGAAATGACGAAAGCTACCTTGCCCTGTATGAGAAAACAACAACATTGATTAAAACTCTTTTGGGATAGGGGGCAGCATTTTCACTTTTGGATGAATAGCGTGCCCAGAGTGAACTGCCTCCTACTCTGTCCCAGATAATATATGCATAGTATTATTAGTATTTAATAGAAAACACTCTGACGTTTCTAAAACTGTTTGAATGATGTCTGTGAGTATAACAGAACTCATATGGCAGGCGAAAACCTGAGAAAAATCCAACCAGGAAGTGGGACATCTGAGGTTTGTAGTTTTTCAATGCTTGGCCGACTGAATACACAGTGGGATATGGTTAAAGCTGCACTTTCTACGGCTTCCACTTGATGTCAACCGTCTGTAGAAACTTGAATGAGGATTCTACTATAGAGGAGGGGCTCATGAGACCTCTTTGAGTCAGTGGTCTGGCATAGTGCCTTGGTCTCATGACGCGCGCTCCCGACAGAGTTACCTCTCGTTCCAGTGCTTTTCTTCAGACAAAGGAATTCTCCGGTTGGAACATTATTGATGTTTTATGTTAAAAACATCCTAAAGATTGATTACATACATCGTTTGACATGGTTCTAAAGGACTGTAACGGAACTTTTCGAGTTTTTGTCTGGACGAAGTGCCTGCGCCTCATGAAGATGGATTACTGGGCTGAACACGCTAACAACAAGTGGCTATTTGGACACAAATTATGGACTTTATGGAACTTTATGGAACAATCAGTCATTTTTTGGTGGAACTGGGATTCCTGGGAGTGACTTCTGATGAAGATCATCAAAGGTAAGTGAATATTTATGGTGTTATTTCTAACGTCTGTTGACTCCAAAATGGCGGATATTTCTCTGGCTGGATTGGGCTCTGAGCGCCGTACTCAGATTATGCTTTTTCTGTCATTTTCTTGGGAAAACTTAACGGTTGCATTAACTCCATTGAATCCATTGAGACACACTCAATGTGTGCTTGTAAAGCAGTGGATCACTATAGGGCAGAATTTTTTAAGGTGTTGGATGGTGTGGTGGTTCAGTTTGGCGACCGTTTTGACCAGGACAGTCTAACTTCTTGCAAAAGTTGGAAAGAGCGATTCTCACGGGGGAGTTGGATGAGTCTCTAGAACAGAACCCTCAGCTGAACATAGATTCTCTTCCAGTGCAGTTGCCTCTCTTTCGCAACAAATACCCCTGTAGCAGTAGTTGAGAGGCAGCAGTGGAGAGGCAGCAGAGGTCCTCAGGAGGCTTCCAGTGGAGGTGTGGGGGTTGTTTGACCAAGTTGAGGTGCTGATCAGAATTGTGTTTGTGGTGCCAGTGTCTTCATGTGAGGCTGAGAGGAGTTTCAGTGCACACCGCAGGTTAAAGACTTGGTCTACGGGCTAGCATGGGCTAAGAGAAACTGAACAGCGTAGTTGTCTGTAATGTACATAAAGACAGACTGGACAGTCTCAAGAGGGAAAATATCTGCCAGCAATTTGTTGGTTCCATTAAAATCCGCAAACATATGTTTGGTTCTTTTGTTCAGTAGTCTGTATAGCAGTTTTTTTCCTTTTTTGGGTACTGGAACCCCTGCACATTTTGAGGCAAGGTGGGCAACATTTTGAGTGGTCCTCTGGGACCTCCGCCCCCTATTATGTGTACATTTACTGGAATCCTCGTGGTGTTGAATACGTTCATTACACTTTTTTATTTCACGGACCCCTTGCAAATACACCAGTGACCCTAAGGGTCCACAGACCCCTGTTTGAGAACCCCTGGTGTATAGTAGGATATTTGTTATTTTGTTTAGTAGTTTTCCGTGTTTAGTGCATGACAGTACACTTACAAATTATTTATTTTGTTATTTTATTTAAAATTGCATATTTGTGTGACATGCTTGTCCATACCTGCTGTTTGAAGAGTTGAGACACTGACTGAACAATAAATACGTATTTTTGAAGGACATTTTGGTTGATTTATTTGGGTCATTCATTGAAGTAGTTCTTTCAGTTTTAGAACAGTACTTATTTGCAGCTTTTTGTTCTTGTAAAGCTATTGTAGTACAATCAAGCCAGTGGCACATATTTAATGACTATATACATTTATCAGAAAAAGTCAAATAAAAAGGACAGTTCAATATGGAGAACAACTTTGTGATGGTTCTCAATAGAGATTATTTTAGATGAGATCACACCATGTTCATTGTATTTATGAAAACTGCACCCATACAGTGTACAGTACCATTGCCACCTGTTGGCTTTTCTTGGTATTGCTGGTTGTAAATACAAATACCTGCATACATACTGAACTGATAAGGAACACTGCTATAACTATTATTATTATTAGTATTATAATGATTGGAACAAGTTGGGACAGCCCTTCAGTTAACTACTGTACCTATCAATTATCCAGTAGTAGTAATTATGGTTCCTCAATATAAAATGTAACATATTACAACGTAGGCAACGTAGGCTTCCTGTCCCCTCAGGAATTGCTCTTGAGAAAATGTAACGTAATTGTCCCCTCAAAAGATTATATATTTTTGCCCCTGCTTTATGCAAACATTCTGTCTCAAACCCTATGTACTTTGCCTCCGGCCTCAAATACATATGCACATAACTCATTACATCTAACTCATGTTTGACACTACTGCTAGGCCACTGCCTTAGAAACCTACTAAAACATGCTAAAGTAAATTCATCTGGAATTATGATCCCTCATGTTCCTCGACACCTAGAAAGCATATTGACTTGAACAGGGAAGAGAGAAAATACAATTTTAATAATTTCACAACACACTTGATGTACTGTATATATGATTAGGGCAAGAACCGCCCAGTATTTATGCTGCAGTAGTTTATGTGTCGGGGGGCTGGGGTCAGTTTGTTATATCTGGAGTACTTCTCCTGTCCTATTCGGTGTCCTGTGTGAATCTAAGTGTGCGTTCTCTAATTCTTTCCTTCTCTCTTTCTTTCTCTCTCCCTCTCGGAGGACCTGAGCCCTAGGACCATGCCCCAGGACTACCTGACATGATGACTCCTTGCTGTCCCCAGTCCACCTGGCCATGCTGCTGTTCCAGTTTCAACTGACCTGAGCCCTAGGACCATGCCCCAGGACTACCTGACATGATGACTCCTTGCTGTCCCCAGTCTACCTGGCCATGCTGCTGCTCCAGTTTCAACTTCCACCTGACTGTGCTGCTGCTCTAGTTTCAACTGTTCTGCCTTATTATTATTCGACCATGCTGGTCATTTATGAACATTGAACATCTTGACCATGTTCTGTTATAATCTCCACCCGGCACAGCCAGAAGAGGACTGGCCACCCCACATAGCCTGGTTCCTCTCTAGGTTTCTTCCTAGGTATTGGCCTTTCTAGGGAGTTTTTCCTAGCCACCGTGCTTCTACACCTGCATTGCTTGCTGTTTGGGGTTTTAGGCTGGGTTTCTGTACAGCACTTTGAGATATCAGCTGATGTACGAAGGGCTATATAAATAAATTTGATTTGATTTGATCTATTATGTTCTATGCCATTGGGAGGATAGTCTCCATGCCAGTCTCTTTCATCCTCATCCTCGCCCTCAGGTATCAAAACAAGACACAAACTATAGGCCTTCTATGTAATTTAATTGTACTGTATCATCCAGAAAGCCATATGTATTGATGCGCTTAAACATCAGGATTCTGATGACACGGTAAAAGAAAACCCCTACTATCAATGTCCCCATCATGGTTAGCCCAAGCTACCTTCGAGTGGTTTCTCTAATAACCTCCTTCTTGGAGGACATGAAAAGATAAGGTTTCCTGAGAGGAAACCATCTCCAGACTTAATAGATCCGAGTAGTGCACCCTCCCCTCACTTTGTACTCCCTCCCAACTCGCCTTTTCGAATCATCATAAGAACTATTGATAACTTATTCAACCCAAATTTAGAATGACAGTTGAGTCTATCACACAAATTCAAGACCCTCAACTTGGCACATACCGACACAGTTGGAATGTACATTTACAAACAGGGAAAATATATAGACCAGTGGAGGCTCTTCAGGGGAGGGAGGAGAGAACCATACTCCTTAGTGAAATTTCATAAAAATAAAAACAGTAGAAAGATTTAAAAAAGTTATCCTTTTAAGATGAAACTATACTAAATGTATTCATTGTTAAAATTGCTCCTGCCACGCCCTCTACTGCTCATCCCATGTCTCCTTGACCTGCCTCCACTTCCTAGTGCTCTCTCCCTCTCCCTCTCCCTCTCCCTCTCCCTCTCCCTCTCCCTCTCCCTCTCCCTCTCCCTCTCCCTCTCCCCCCCTCGCTCTCTCTCTGTGTGTGATTGTGTGGGCGGAGACAGGTGTGCTGGAGTCAGAGAAGATCCCCACCAGCTGCAAACTGTTCCATAATCAAGACCTCTACAAATACTCAGTCCTGCCACTTCCACACTGCCAGATTATAATCTCTGCTCAGTCAGTCTACATTTGTAGCCATTTGTTACTATTTAGATCCTGTTATCCTTTTGTGCCCGTTTTCCTAGCCTGACACGGTTTTCCTCTCCCCTACAGTTCTGCCAACTCTGACTCTGGTCCCTGTCTCCAGTCCCACATCCTGCTACTCTGCCTTGGATTCCCCACTCTACTGCTCCCTTGGATTCCCCTCTGGTCCTGCTTACCCCGTCCCAACTCCTCTCGGCCTAGCCTTAGCCTCCGCCTGGCTTCCTGCAACCTTCCTGAGTCTCCCCTGGCCTGCACTCCATGTTCCCCTGTGTTTCAATAAAAACCATGGTTACTTCATCCCAGTCTCCTCCTCTAAATATGATCTTGGGTTTCCCTGTTCCAGGCCGTGTAACATTCATACTGTATGCCCCCAAATAATTGACTCAAATACACTGTTTAGAAATTAAGGTCTACAGTAACTTAAACAGTACTGTCTGGGGTAGCACCATGGTGTAGCTGGAGGACAACTAGCTTCTGTCCTCTGTCTACATTGACTTCAATACAAAACCTAGGAGGCTCATAGGTCTCACCTCCTTCCATAGACATACATGGTAAGTACAACAACTTCCGGAGGATGTCCTCCAACCAAATAAAGTTTTTGCAGTATGAACTGACACGTTGTGCATCCAATCATAGAATTAGGATCAGAGAATTAACCTAGTGTGTTGTATTGGGATTGCCCCACAGAGCATTAAGGGGGTTCTGTGTTGAGAAGCTTGACATTGTTGGATAGAGTGAAGAGTGACAGTTGAGCATTTTTTTTTTCTAAATTCAAATTCGTTTTTTCAAATTACAGGAGACAAGAGGTATATTATACATTGTTTTCTTGGTTTTAGAACTTTATTTTTGCTTCCAGTTAGTACAATTTATTTAGCATTTTTAAAAGTTAGCCTTGCTAACGTCAGTATCTAGCTAGCTACCAGCGCAGTGTGTAGTTTTCTCTGCCAGAATGGCCAACACTGCCGAAGATATTGTGGACTTTTTGTTGAAGAACCCCTTTCATTCTCTGGGGTACATGGAAAAGGTGTGAATTAAAAGCGAGGGTCGACTTCTGCCTGAGATCAATTTCATGAAGAAGGATGAAAAGGGGAGGGCACTCAATACCAACTGTATTGCTGGCCTTGCCTGCTTTTTGGAAAGTCTGAGCCTTGGTCGAAAGGTGGGTACAGTGACCTGAAGAACATTGATCGTTCAGTTAACCTCACTAGGGTAGGGGACAACATTCGGAATTTTGGATGAAAAGCGTGCCCAAATAAACTGCCTGCGTCTCAGGTCCAGAAGCTAGGATATGCATATAGATTTGGATAGAAAAGACTCTAACTTTTCCAAAAATGTTAAAATAATGTCTGTGAGTATAACAGAACTGATATGGCAGGCGAAAACCTGAGGAAAATCCATCCAGGAAGTGCTATTATTTTGAAATGTCTCTTTTCCATTGAAAGCCTATCTACCATACAAAGACTTATAATGCAGTTCACGATCTCTATGGCTTCCACAACATGTGGCCAGTCTTTAGGCATTGTTTCAAACTTTTACTCTGAAAAATGAGGGAAAAAAACAGCACTTTCAATGAGTGGACAGTGGTAATTTCCAGACATGAGTCCAGCGCGTGACCGGGAGTGAGCCTCTCCTGTTTCACCTTTTCTATTGACGAAGCTTTTGTCCGGTTGACATATGATCGATAATTTATGACAAAACAACCTGAGGATTGATTAAAAACATTGTTTGACTTGTTTCTACAAACTTTTATGGTACTTTTTAAAGAATTTCGTCTGTCTGTTGTGACCACGCTTTGTTCCAATGTATTACTGAACAAAACGCACCAACAAAACGGAGGTTTTTGAATACAAAGAGGGACTATATCAAACAAAACGAACAGTTATTGTGTAACATGGAGTATTCGGAGTGCAACCATATGAAGATCATCAAAGGTAAGTGATACATTTTAACGCTATTTCTGACTTTTGTTACTCCTCCAGCTGGGCGCTGTTCTCAGATAATCACATGGTTTGATTTCGCTGTAAAGCCTTTTTGAAATCTGACACATCGGTTGGAATAACAAGAAGTTTATCTTTAAGCTGGTGTATGACATTTGTATCTTTAATGTATGTTTATTATGAGAATTTCTGTTGTGTTGAGTTTCACGCTCTGCAATTTCACCGGATGTTTGAGACAGTGTTTTACTGAACAAAGCTGAGGATATAAAGAGGAACTTGATCGAACAAAATGAACATTTATTGGGTAACTGAGAGTTTTGTGAGTGTAACCATATGAAGATCATCAAAGGTAAGTGAATAATTGTATCGCTATTTCTGACTTTTGTTACTCGTCTACTTGGCTGGTTACTGTTTGTAATGATTTGTCTGCTGGGCACTGTTCTCAGATAATCGCATGGTTTGCTTTTGCGGAAAAGTATTTTTGAAATCTGACACCGTGGTTGAATTAATTAACAAGAAGTTAATCTTTAAAACGATGTGTAACATTTGTATGTTTCATGAATTGTTATGAGTATTTCTGTTTTTGAATTTGGCGCTCTGCAATTTCACTGGATGTTGGCCAGGTGGGACGCTAGCATCCCACACCCCCTAGAGAGGTTAAACGGCAAAACAAAAGCAGGGAGCTCATAAATGCCAACATCAGATTCAAGCTTCTGGTATAAAGCTGCATCGATAAAGGACATGACGAGAGGTAAAGTTCCGCCAACAAGGGCAACTGCAAGGAGCTTGCAGAGGTAATTGCACGCTACGACGCTTTACTTGCTGAACATTTCAAACTTTCAACTGTCTTTTCTAGGATATCGAAAACAATTCCGAATTATTTGATAGCTTCCCTCGCATCATCAATAAAAAATTAGATTGTAGAGAGAGATTGACGCAGCTGTAACGATGTTCGTCTGAGGAAGGAAAGCGCAGCGTGGTAAGTGTTCATGTTACCTTTATTTAAACTGAACACAAAACAAAATAACAAAGAGAATGAACGAAAATGAAACAGTCCTGTCAGGTGCAGAAGCACAAAACAGAAAACAACTACCCACAACCCATAGCGGGAAAACAGGCTGCCTTAGTATGGTTCTCAATCAGAGACAATGATTGACAGCTGCCTCTGATTGGGAACCATACCAGGCCAAAACCAGAAATACAAAACTTAGAACAAAACATAGAATGCCCACCCCAACTCACGCCCTGACCAAACTAAAATAGAGACATAAAAAAGGAACTAAGGTCAGGACGTGACCCCAGCGCATTTTTTCCGCATATGCTCAAATAGGCTTTTCACTTTCCTCTCTTATTTATTTAGCAAAGATGATAAAGATGATAACACATAATCACTCTGGACAGACACAAGCAGAAACTCATTACATAAATGTTAAAGCAGCCTAGGCTACACCTAAACATTAGAGATCGGGCATGCTGTATGGGATGAAAATGAGACGATTTTTCAGTCTGATCAACTGTAGGCTACTAATAATAGCAGTTGCATACAGCCTATGCACCCTGTCTATGTGGTCAGGGTAAACAAATGGTAACGTTATGTATTTATGTCCGTTATGTCCATTTGTGTGTCCGGAGAAAATGTGAATGTGGTCAAATTTGGGTTATATTCAAATTTGGAATGGTTAGGCTGCCTATATGTTTTCAATCAAAAAATATTAACTGGACTTAATCAATCAACATAATAGTGATGACAAATGTGAGTTCACGTTTTATTAGGCCTACACTTGCTGTATGATGCAAACATGCATAAAGCAAGCTCAGCCCTGTGAGTTCTACATTCTATCAGTTGTTGTCTTTGTGTCTGGGTAGAGGAAATGCCCCTCCTAATCTATTCTAAATATAATTTACATGAACAAATATAAGGTAGCTGCAGTTTGACAGGGTTTTCTTTTTTTAAACCATGTGACCTGATTAGGAAAAACTTGTCCCATCATAGCCCATATAAAACCTTTTTACAACTGATTTGTCACGACTTCTGCCGGTTCCTCTCCTTGTTCGGGCAGTGTTCGGCAGTCGACGATCCATTTTTCATGTTCCATTTGTTTTGTCTTGCTTGTTTTCACACTCAACTGGTTTCAATTCCCTAATTACATGTTGTATATGTTCCCATGTCCTTGTCTGGAATTGTTTATTGTAAGTGCGTGTGTAATGTGTGACTGGTGCGATATGGGTTTTGTTGCCCTTGTTTTTGTTGTTTTTTGTATGCCGGTAGTTGTGTTTATTAAACGGCTCTGGCTATTTACCAAGTTCTGCTCTACTGCGTTTGACTTCACTGCCACCAGTTACGCACCCCTTACAGAATTCACGACCCTGCTATGGGAGTCAGCAGGAGCAGGTGCCCCTGGTATAGGGGTCGAGGAGCGCATCCAGGAGCAAGCGAAAATAATCCACCATCTCGCCGCCATCATGGATCAAGTTATCCAGACCCTGGACTGTTGAGAGAGACGGGGAGGTCCAACAGCTCTTTCAACAACGCAACCCGAACCTACACTACTCACTCCTTCTGTAATCAGTCCCAGTGGGACGAGTCTCGACCTTCCCAGGGAGTATGATGGGGCGGTGGCATGGTGCCAAGGTTTACTGTTACAGCTGGACCTATACCTGGGCACCGTTTACCCAGCTCCCTTGGGTAGGGAGAGGCTGCCCACCCTCATCTCGTGCCTCTCAGGGAGAGCTCTGGAGTGGGCCAACGCCGTGTGGGGAGAAGGAGATGTGGCATTGGAGGACTTCACAGAGTTCACAGCGTATCCGGGCGGTCTTCAACCACCCGCCCGAGGATAGAGCGGCGGGTGAGCGCCTCTTCCAGCTGAGGCAGGAGACGAGGAGTGCCCAGGAGTTTGCCCTAGAGTTTAGGACCCTGGCTGCCGGCGCCGGATGGAACGACAGGGCCCTGATCGACCACTACCGTTGCAGTCTGCACGAGGATGTCCGTCGGGAATTGGCCTGCAGAGACACCACCCTCACATTGGATCAGCTGTTGGACCTATCCATCCAGCTGGACAACCTGCTGGCTACCTGCGGACGTTCAGATCGGGGTCTGGTGTTTCCATCCCCTCGCACCCCCTCTCCTGAACCCATAGAACTGGGAGGGGCGGTGCGCAGGAAGACCAGAGGGGGTTCCAGTTCGTGCACTATCTGTGGCCACAGAGGACACACTGCCGGTCGGTGTCGGGTTGATCCCTCTGGGGGTCGAGTCAGCAGGCAGGGCACTCTGGCGTCACCCCAGGTGAGTCTGCACCACTCTCATCCAGAGTCCTCTGTTCCAACTGTTTGTACCTGTTTGTTTTCCAGATTTTTCCCCACATTCCCTGCAATAAGGTGCTCGTAGATTCAGGCGCAGCTGGGAATTATATTGACAGAGCGGTCTCTCTTAGTCTTATGATCCCCATTATCCCTGTGGCTAGACTTATCCCAGTGCACGCTCTGGATAGTTGACCATTGGGGTCCGTGCTAATCAGGGAAGCCACTATCTCCCTGGCAATGGTGATTCAGGGGAGTCACAAGGAGAGAATCAGTCTCTTTCTCATTGACTCTCCTGTGTTTCCCATGGTACTGGGACTTCTCTGGTTAGCTCATCATAACCTCACTATTTCATGGCAACAGATTGCTCTCACGGGGTGGTTGCGAGAGTGCTCGGGGAGGTGTGTAGGGGTTACCGTTGGTGCTGCTACGGTGGAGAGTCCAGATCAGATATCCACTGTGCGCATCCCCCCCGAATATGCTGATTTGGCTCTCGCCTTCTGTAAAAAGAAGGTGACTCAATTACCACCCCATTGACAGGGAGATTATGCAATAAATCTCCTGGTAGACACTGCACTTCCCAGGAGCCACGTGTATCCCCTGTCGCAAGCGAATCCCTGCATCAGGGGTACATTCGGTCATCCACCTCACCCGTCTCAAGTTTCTTTTTTGTGAAGAAGAAGGATGGAGGTTTGCGCCCGTGCATTGATTATCGAGGTCTCAATCAAATCACGTTGGGGTACAGTTACCCGCTACCTCTTATCACCATGGCGATTGAGTCAATGCATGGTGCACGCTTCTTCACAAAACTGGATCTCAGGAGCGCATACCACCTGGTGCGTATCCGGGAGGGAGACGAGTGGAAGACTGCGTTTAGTACCACCTCATGGCATTATGAAAACCTCGTCATGCCGTAAGGGTTGATGAATGCTCCATCAGTCTTCCAATCCTTTGTGTATGAGATTTTCAGGGACCTGCACAGGCAGGGACATGACCTGTATGTCAAGGCTGAGAAATGCCTGTTCTTTTAGCAAGCCGTCTGCTTCGTAGGGTAACGCATTTCCACATCAGGGGTGGAGATGGAGAGTGACCGCATTTCAGCCGTGCGTAATTGGCCGACTCCCACCATGGTAAAGGAGGTGCAGTGATTTTTAGGGTTTGGTAATTACAACCGGAGATTTATCCGGGGTTTTGGTCAGGTGGCTGCTCCCATTACCTCACTGCTGAAGGGGGGGTCCTGTGCCTCTGCAGTGGTCAGTTCAGGCAGAGAAGGCTTTTGGCCAACTAAGGGCAATGTTTACCTCGGTGCCCGTGCTGGCCCATCCGGATCCCTCTTTGGCGTTCATAGTGGACCCGAGTCTCGGCTAGGAGCGGTGTTCTCTCAGGGCTCGGGTACGCCACTGATGCTCCCCTCTCGAAGAAGCTCATCCCGGCGGAGCAAAACTATGACGTGGAGTCCTGAGAGCTGTTGGCTTTAGTTAAGGCCTTGAAGGCGTGGAGACATTGGCTTGAGGGGGCTTAACACCCTTTTCTCATCTGGATTGACCACTGCAATCTGGAGTACATCCGGGCAGCGAGGAGACTGAACCCTCACCAGGAAAGGTGTGCCATGTTTTTCACCTGCTTTGTTTTCACCCTTTCGTACAGACCTGGTTCCCAGAACGTTTAAGGCAGACGCACTGTCCCAGCAGTACGACACAGAGGAGCGGTCCATGGATCCCACTCCCATACCCACCGCCTCTTGCTTGGTGACGCCGGTCGTGTGGGAGCTGGATGCGGACATAGAGCGGGCGTTACGTGCAGAGCCCGCCCACCCCTGGCTGGGCATCTGTACGTTCCGTCTGCTGTCCGCGACCGGCTGATCTGTTGGGCCCACACGTTAACCTCTGGTCATCCTGGAATCGGTTGGACAGTGCACTGTCTTAGTGGGAAGTACTCGTGGCTCACTTTGGCTAAGGATGTGAGGGTTTATGTTTCCTCCTGCTCGGTGTGCGCCCAGTGTAAGGCTCCTAGGCACCTTAGCCGTTCCAACCCTTAGCCGTTAGCCGTTCCACCCTGTCAGTGGATTTCATAACCGATCTTCCACCTTCACAGGGAAACACCACGATCCTGGTCATTGTGGATTATTTTTCTATGTCCTGTCATCTCCTCCCTTTTCCCAGTCTCCCTATGGCCCTACAGACTGTGGACGCCCTGTTTACTCACGTCTTCTGTCACTATGGCGTGCCTGAGGCTATAGTGTCTGATTGGGGTCCCCGGTTCATGTCGAGGGTCTGGAGGGCATTCATGGAACGTCTGGGGGTCTCGGTCAGCCTTACCGGAGGTTTTCACCCCGAGTGTACCGGGCAGGTGGAGAGAGTTAACCAGGATGTGGGTAGGTTTATTGCCAGGACCGGCCGGGGGAGTGGGCAGCGTTCGTGCCCTGGGCAGAGATGGCCCAGAACTCGCTCCGCCACTCCGCCACTCCTCCACTAACCTCTCTCCCTTCCAGTGTGTGTTGGGGTATCAGCCGGTTCTTGGCATCAGAGTTCTTGGCATCAGAGTCAGACCGAAGCTCCTGCGGTGGATGACTGGTTCCGACGCTCGGAGGACACATTGGACGCCGCCAGACAGTTGGCGCAGACCGTCACCGCAGTGAGGCCCCGGTGTTCGCACTGGGGGACCGGGTCTGGCTCTCGAGTTGGAACCTGCCCCTTCGGTCTACCCTGTCAGAAGCTGGGTCCACCATTTGTGGGGCCATTTAAAGTCCTGAGGAGACAGAACAAGGTATGTTATAGGTTACAGCTTCCCACCGATTACTGCATTAACCCCTCGTTCCATGGGTCTCTCCTCAGGCCGCTGGTGGCTGGACTGCTCTGGGAAGCTGAGGTGCAGGAGGTTCCTCCACTCCCTCTGGATATCGAGGGGGCCCCGGTGTACTCCATTAGATCCCATCCTGGCCTTCAGTACGTCGTGGACTGGGAGGGGTACGGTCCGGAAGAGAGATTGGAACCTTGAGACACTGTCTCAAATATCCGGGCTCAAATGCAGTCACAACAGGCAGACGAAAAATCTAAATAGTATCCATAAAGTTCGTAGAACCATTTCAAACGATGTTTATAATCAAGCCACAGGTTGTTTTTAGCCTAAATAATCAATAATATTTCAACCGGACAATAACGTTGTCAATATAAAAGGTAAACAAGAAAGGCGCACTCTCGGTCATGCGCATGAAAAAGCTATTTGCACTCTAGCAGTGTCCACTCATTCAGAGTGGTTTTACTCCGTCATTTTTCAGAATACAAGCATGAAACAATTTCTAAAGACTTTTGACATCTAGTGGAAGCCATAGGAAGTGCAATTTGCATCCTAAGTCAATGGATACTGTAATGGCATTCAATAGAAAACTACAAACATAAAACAATCCCTCTTCCTGGATGGATTTTTCTGTTATACTCACAGACATTATTTTAACAGTTTTGGAAACTTTAGTGTTTTCTATCCAAATCTATCAATTACATGCATATCCTAGCTTCTGGGCCTGAGTAGCAGCCAGTTTACTTTTGGCACGCTTTTAATCCGTAAGTGAATATAGTGCCCCCTACCCAAGTGAAGATAGGCTGCATCCTTTCTCACACATGAAGAGCGTACTATAACCAAATTAAAAAGATCCCACACAATAAATCAAACCACGGTATTAACACCACTAACAAATATTCATAACTAGTGGGTTGTGTGTGCATGTGCTGTTGTATGTCGTAAAACATAGGGCAAAAACAAACAAATGGCCATGCCTGACTTATTTGGGAGCTCCCTTTATGGCCGGTTCCAAGGACCTTTACACTTTATAAAACTACACTCTTTTCTTGTGACACCTCCACCCGTTTGTCAATTCTATAAAGATACAGTTGAAGTCGGAAGTTTACACTTACACTTAGGTTGGAGTCATTCACTCAATCTCTCCACAAATGTCTTGTTAACAAACTATGGTTTTGGCAAGTTGGTTAGGACATAAGTCATTTTTACAACAATTGTTTATATAGACAGATTATTCACTTATAATTCACTGTATCACAATTCCAGGGGGTCAGAAATGTACATACACTAAGTTGACTGTGCCTTTAACCTGTCTAGGACTGGGGTTAACCCCGTTCTGCTAGCGGAACCCCTCACCAACAGCCAATGAAATTGCAGGGCGCCAAATACAAATCAACAAATCTCATAAATCAAATTTCTCAAACAGTACAAGTATTAGGCACCATTTTAAAGACAACATTCTCGTTAATCCAGCCACAGTGTCTGATTTAAAAAATGCTTTACACCGAAAGCTCCACAAACGATTTTGTTAGGTCACCACCAACTCACAGAATAACATAGCCATTTTTCCAGCCAAAGAGAGGAGTCACAAAAAGCACAAATAGAGACAAAATGAATCACTAACCTTTGATGATCTTCATCAGATGACACTCATAGGGTTTCATGTTACACAATACATGTATGTTTTGTTCGGTAAAGTTCATATTTATATCCAAAAATCTTATTTTACATTGGTGTGTTATGTTCAGTAGTTCCAAAACATGCAGTGATATTGCAGAGAGCCACATTCATTAATACTCATTATAAATGTTCATGAAAATTCAAGTGTTATGCATGGAACTTTAGATACTTAATGCTGTGTCAGATTTCAAAAAAACTTTACGGAAAAAGCATAATCTGAGTAAGGCACTCAGAGCCCAAACCAGCCAAAAGAAATATCCGCCATGTTGGGTAGTCAACATTAGTCATACATAGCATTATAAATATTCACTTACCTTTGATGAGCTTTATCAGAATGCACTATCAGAATGCACTCACAATTCCACAATTAATGTTTGTTTTGTTCGACAATGTCCATCATTTATGTCCATTTATGCCCAAATAGCTTCTTTTGTTAGGGAGTTTGGTAAACAAATCCAAAAGTCGGACGAAAAGTTCAAAAAGTTATATTACAGGTCGGAGAAACTGGTCAAACTAAGTATAGAATCAATCTTTAGGATGTTTTTATCATAAATGTTCAATAATGTTCCTACTGGAGAATTCCATTGTCTGTAGAAAAGCAATGGAACGAGAGATATGTGAAATGTGAAATGGGCTTGACTGAGAACGAGGCTGCTAGCAGATCCCTTAGTCAAACAGCTCCCATCCAGCCCCCCTTCACATGAGAAGCCTGAAACAACGTTCTAAAGACTGTTGACATCTAGTGGAAGCCTTAGGAAGTAACATAACCCAATTCGATAGGGGCTGAGTTCAAAAACTACAAACCTCAGATTTCCTACTTCCTGTTTGGATTTGTTTCTCAGGTTTTTGCCTGCCATATGAGTTATGTTATACTCACAGATATCATTCAAACAGTTTTAGAAACTTCTGAGTGTTTTCTATCCAATACGCATATATTAGCATCTGGGACTGAGTAGGAGGCTGTTTACTCTGGGCACGCTATTCATCCAAAAGTGAAAGTTCTGCCCCCTATCCCAAAGAAGTTTTAAACAGCTTGGACAATTCCAAAAAATGATGTGATGGCTTTAGAAGCTTCTGATAAGCTAATTTACATAATTGGAGTTAATTGGAGGTGTACCTGTGGATGTATTTCTTGGCCGACCTTCGTGTATGTACAATATGTACAATGTACAATATTTGCAATATATTTCAATGGGAATTTACCATCATGAATTTGACATGCTCAAAAATACTGCAGAAATGCTAAATTGACTGGCCCGATGAGCTCGGGATGACCGGGCAGTTATAGTGGTTCCTCTCCATTGCTCGTTGTGTTGATTTCATCATGTCCATTTGGTGATGTTTTTTCACTGTTCAATCTTATTGCAAATGTACAATATTTGCAATATGTTTCAATGAGCATTTACCATCACGAAATTTGACATGCTAAAAAAAACTGCAGGAATGAGAAATATACAGGCCCGATGAACTTGGGATGGCCAGGCAGTGATTCTGGTTCCTCTCCATCGCTCGTTGGATTTGTTTTCAGAATTTCAATTTGGTGATGGTCTATCACTGTTTAAACATATTGCAAATGTACAGAAGTCAGCCAGCAAGTCAGCATCCATCAGTCAATTAGATATCATTCTGACACCAAACTGATACCATCTGACACCAAACCCACTTTTTCCAACTCATTTAGAAGCCAACTATAACATATTTCAGAACAGGCCCATAATTCTCAGCACCTTCAGTTTAAACCATAATAAAAACATAAAACACGTACAGTGGGGCAAAAAAGTATTTAGTCAGCCACCAATTGTGCAAGTTCTTCCACTTAAAAAGATGAGAGAGGCCTGTAATTGTCATCATAGGTACACTTCAACTATGACAGACAAAATGATTTTAAAAAATCCAGAAAATCACATTGTAGGATTTTTTATGAATTTATTTGCAAATTATGGTGGAAAATAAGTATTTGGTCAATAACAAATGTTTATCTCAATACTTTGTTATATACCCTTTGTTGGCAATGACAGAGGTCAAATGTTTTCTGTAAGTCTTCACAAGGTTTTCACACACCGTTGCTGGTATTTTGGCCCATTCCTCCATGCAGATCTCCTCTAGAGCAGTGATGTTCGGGGGCTGTTGCTGGGCAACACGGACTTTCAATTCCCTCCAAAGATTTTCTATGGGGTTGAGATCTGGAGACATTGAAATGCTTCTTACGAAGCCACTCCTTTGTTGCCCGGGCGGTGTGTTTGGGATCATTGTCATGCTGAAAGACCCAGCCATGTTTCATCTTCAATGCCCTTGCTGATGGAAGGAGGTTTTCACTCAAAATCTCACGATACATGGCCCCATTCATTCTTTCCTTTACACGGATCAGTCGTCCTGGTCCCTTTGCAGAAAAACAGCCCCAAAGCATGATGTTTCCACCCCCATGCCTCACAGTAGGTATGTTGTTGTTTGTATGTAACTCTGCATTCTTTGTCCTCCAAACACGAAGTTGAGTTTTTACCAAAAAGTTATATTTTGGTTTCATCTGACCATATGACATTCTCCCAATCTTCTTCTGGATCATCCAAATGCTCTCTAGCAAACTGCAGATGGGCCTGGACATGTACTGGCTTAACTTCTTGGATATAGGGGGCGCTATTTTAATTTTTGGATGAAAAACGTTCCCGTTTTAAACAAGATATGCTTAATGCTATGCTAGGCTATCAATACTCTTACACAAATGCTTGTGTAGCTTTGGTTGAAAAGCATATTTTGAAAATCTGAGATGACAGTGTTGTTAACAAAAGGCTAAGCTTGTGTTTGAATATATTTATTTCATTTCCGATTTTCATGAATAGGAAACGTTGCATTATGGTAATGAGCTTGAGGCTATGATTACGCTCCCGGATATGGGATTGCTCGTCGCTAGAGGTTAAGCAGGGGGACACGTCTGGCACAGCAGGATTTGAGTCCCTGGCGGCGTAGTGTGTTACTGATGGTAGGCTTTGTTACTTTGGTCCCAGGTCTTTGCAGGTCATTCACTAGGTCCCCCCGTGTGGTTCTGGGATTTTTGCTCACCGTTCTTGTGATAATTTTGACCCCACGGGGTGAGATCTTGCGTGGAGCCCCAGATCGAGGGAGATTATCAGTGGTCTTGTATGTCTTCCATTTCCTAATAATTGCTCCAACAGTTGATTTCTTCAAACCAAGCTGCTTACCTATTGCAGATTCAGTCTTGCCAGCCTGGTGCAGGTCTACAATTTTGTTTCTGGTGTCCTTTGACAGCTCTTTGGTCTTGTCCATAGTGGAGTTTGGAGTGTGACTGTTTGAAGCTGAGGACAGGTGTCTTTTATACTGATAACAAGTTCAAACAGGTGCCATTAATACAGGTAACAAGTGGAGGACAGAGGAGCCTCTTAACCTCTTCTCACAGGTCTGTGAGAGCTTTTTCTTTTTTTTGTCTGTCATAGTTGAAGTGTACCTATGATGAAAATACAGGCCTCTCTCATCTTTTTAAGTGGGAGAACTTGCACTGGTGGCTGACTAAATACTTTTTTGCCCCACTGTAGTTACGTTCTAGCTGGGGGTCCAGTTCTGACACTATCTGTAGGCCTAGCAAAGGCGATCCCGAATCCCAAGTTTCGGCTTGATAGGTCATTCGTGCCCGAGCAATGACCTTAATTGTTGCTGAAAATCTACTTTTCTAGGCATTGCTACGGGGTCCTTGAATGAGCTATAGGACAGAAACGTTGGGGTCCGAGGTGGTTCGAATGTACCTAATCTTGCTACTTTGGGACTTTTCTAAAAGTCGTCATTTTCGTGATGGTCAAAATGGTCTAAATGAATTGAAGTTATTGCAAATGTGGAAGGCTGTTCCTCGGGTCTGAGAACCTTCTAGAGCCACATAACTCACAACGCACTATCGACTTGAGCTCTTGAACAGGTTTCTAAAGTTTCAGAGCTCTAGGTCTGACGGTTCTTTGATAGTTCGAACGAAGGTAAGTAATGCAGGATCTGTGTGTCTGTAAGCCCCACACTGTATAACTTTGTCCTTGCTGTGTGTGAGTTTTTCTTGGAAATCTGATGGGAGAAATGACTGATTTACAGTTCATGAGGGTTGCCTAATCACATATGTGAAGTTTTGGAAAGTTGTGACTTTTTTAACCATTCGAAACAGCCACTATGACCCTAATTTAAGAGACTTCCGGTTGGCAGAGGAAGCTAAAAGTAAACACATATCCTCATTGGGGTAGGCTTATACAGAATACTGAGTTTAAAGTCTTTATGTTCAGAATTGACTGATTTACACAGGCTTGAATGCAGTTATTTTCACAAACTGCAGGTTTGGTACATCAAAACACCTTTAGGGTGATTTTAACCACTTCCGGTAGGTCCAGGAAGCTTAGAATCAACACAGGTAGACCTCATAGTGTCCTGATGAATTGTTATCGAAGACAGGTTCTTAAGGAATTCATAACTCACATAGGCTTCAGGTTAAATTTAGGGGAGCAGGCAATGTATTCCTATGGGGAAAGAAGTCATTGCAAACTGTTTGATGTAAACACCTTCTTTTCACTGTTAAGGGTTAATGCTACACGGTCAGGGTTAGGCTTGCACAGATCTGACCTCAGAAACATTCTTGAGGTCGAATTGTGCTTCTAACCCTAACGTTTGTTCCGCTGTCACCCAAAAGCACCTGAAATTTAGTGCCAGGCTTCACAGACCGTGCGCGCTACGGTCAAACGCGGCATCTCGTTGAACTCGGCACTGCCTAGAGATTATGATAATGTCATTGCAGGCTCTGTGTGTCTTTAAGCCCCGCATCGTGTCACTCCATCCTTGCTGTGTGTGTGTGTGAGAGAGTTTTGTATTTGACATCTGTTGGGAGAAATGACTGATTTACAGTTCATGAGGGTTGCCTAATCACACATATGAAGTTTTGGATAGACCTTTTTAACCCCTCAAAACAGCCCCAAATTTAAGGCACTTCCGGTTGACACAGGAAGCTGAAAGTGAAAACATATCCTCCTTGGGGTAGGCTCTTACAGAATTTTGCGTTTTAAGTCTTTACGTTAAGAACTGACTTATTTACAGAGGGTTGAGTTATTGAGTGTTATTTCAGAAAATGACAGAAATCACGTAGAGTACCGAAACCCACCTTAACGGATTCGTCTGAACATGCAGTTTGTAGTTTTTTTAAGTGATTGCCTATCCAATATACAGTGTCTACTGGATCTGTAACTTAAAAAAAAATATATATATATATTTGAACATCACCAAGTGTACATTGTACTATTTCTCTTAAATTACGATAGATAAAAGGCTGTTTTTTTTCCTTACACCGTAGGTTCATGTACTTTGACGTGAAGCGGTCACATTAGCGCTCTATTTTCATTTCTGACCTTTAATCCCAGAAAAATGTCCGTAACTTCTTTGGGAACGGGGGGCAGTATTGAATAGCTTGGATGAATAAGGTGCCCAGAGTAAACTGCCTGCTACTCAGGCCCAGAAGCTAGAATATGCATATAATTTGTAGATTTGGATAGAAAACACTCTAAAGTTTCCAGAACTGTTAAAGTAATGTCTGTGAGTATAACTGAACTCATATGGCAGGAATAAACCTGAGAAAAATCCAACCAGGAAGTGGGAAATCTGAGGTTGTAGTTTTTTAAAGTGATTGCCTATCCAATATACAGTGTCTATGGGGTCAGATTGCACTTCCTAAGGCTTCCACTAGATGTCAACTGTCTTTAGAAAGTTGTTTCAGGCTTCTACTATGAAAGGGGAAAGAAAAGAGCTGTTTGAACCAGGGGTATGGCTGAAAACCATTAGCTACGAATTGCGCGTGGCCTTGACCGTGAGCGAATTTTTATTATGAGATTTCTGTTGTTTGTATTTGGCGCCCCGCAATTTCACTGGCTGTTGGCGAGGTGAGACGCTACCATCCCACATATCCCAGAGAGCTTAACCCAAAAAGCATTTAGGCTATGACGCCATCTTTTTTGGGCTAACAGCCCATTATTCCAAACCTATGTTCACCAAGTTTCGTCTTCGAAGTCTTTTCCGTTTAGGAGAAATGGCCATGTTGTGATTGGTGATGTTTTGTACATTTGCAATAAGATTCTATACACCATCTGGTGGAATTTACCGGGACAGTGGAAAAATGACAAAAACTTTATAAAACGGAAACTGAATGTTTGAGAGACTTCGTTCGATGACTTCCCGGAAGATCTGGCCCCGGTCCACAGCCACAGCCCGCTTTATTTTGTTCAGGTCGCAGTTGTAAAAGAGAAATTGTTCTCAACTGGCCTACCTGGTTAAATAAAGGTGAAATAATTTTTTTTTTTATAAATGACAATGGGCCTCAGGATCTCATCCCGGTATCTCTGTGCATTCAGATTGCCATCGATAAAATGCATTTGTATTTGTTGTCCGTAGCTTATGCCTGCCCATACCATAACCCCACCCCCACCATGGGGCACTTTGTTCACAATACTGACATCAGCAACCCGCTCACCCAGTCTGATGTGGAGGAACTGAGCTGGTGTGAGTATATGTGGTCTGCGGTTATGAGGCAGGTTGGACGTACTGCTAAATTCTCTAAACCTATTCTCACCAAGTTTAGTTTTCAAAGTCTTTTCAGTTTAGGAGAAATGGCCATGTTGTGATTCGTGATGTTTTGTACATTTGCAATAAGATTCCATACACCATCTGGTGGAATTTACCGGGACAGTGGAAAAATGACAACTTTATCAAACGGAAACCGAATGTCTGAGAGACTTCGTTCGATGACTTCCCGGAAGATCTGGCCCCGGTCCACAGCCACAGCCCGCTTTATTTTGGTCAGGTCGCAGTTGTAAATGAGAAATTGTTCTCAACTGGCCTACCTGGTTAAATAAAGGTGAAATACATTTTGTTTTAAATAAATGACAATGGGCCTCAGGATCTCATCCCGGTATCTCTGTGCATTCAGATTGCCATTGATAAAATGCATTTTTATTTGTTGTCCGTAGCTTATGCCTGCCCATACCATAACCCCACCCCCACCCAGGAACTGGGCTGGTGTGATTATACGTGGTCTGCGGTTATGAGGCAGGTTGGACGTACTGCCAAATTCTCTAAAACGATTCTCTGGCAACAGCTCTGGTGGACATTCCTGTAGAAAATTTCTGGGATCTTTTATTTCAGCCCGATGAAACATGGGACCAACACTTTACATGTTGCGTTTATATTTCTTTCAGTATAAATCTAGGTCCTTACTTGAATACATACTGAGGGAACAAAACATTTTGGAACACCTGCTCTTTCCATGACATATATGTGGACCCTGTATGGGTGTAGAGAAGAGTGTCAGAAAGGAAAGATGAGTTGGAGAGAAAGATAGAGGAGATGAGGGACATTGGTCAAGGCAGGGGGTACATTGGAGAAGAGGAATAGTAATTACCCCCTGTGCCCAGAGAGGGGACACCCAAACCGCTGGTTTCAGTCCGCCTGGTTGAGTGTGTGTGTGTGGACATTTCTGACGTAATGATGTGTTGTGTGTGCAAGTGTTTTTGTTAATTTATGTGGAGCAGTGCATCTGCCACTGTCGCTGAGATGTTTGATGAGCAGTGTCCACATACTTTTGGTAATGTATAGTATTTGATCTCAGGTCTGCAGCCAACAGCCAGACATTTTTATTGTTACAGTATATCCCACGGAACACTCCTTCCTTGTTTATCAGTGCACTGATAGAGCTTGACTTTGTACTGTAGAGCGTATCCCACTTAAAACACTATCGTGTGGCCCTGGTGCTTTAAAGCCTGGTGGAGCTATAGATACAGTACATTTATGAGACTGTGTGAATCTTCTCAATTCTGATCTCTTTTAATGCTGCAGCATAAGGGTGAAGTGACCTTGACCATCCACTTGTGCTCAATGCAGGTTTAGTAACGCACACACACACGTAGACAGGGTGCACACATGTACACTTGCACGGGCACACATACTTGCACACACACTCCAAAGCAGTCTCTCCTCTTTGGTCAGGGAGAATGAGTTTGTGTGTGCTCCCGTGCCTGTGTGTGTAAACCATTGAGCCATTTTCTAGGGAAGATGCTTTTTACTCAGCCAGTGTTGGAGGACAAACAATCAATCGGAAAGGTCACCCATGTAACCACATGTGCTAATGCTTTACCATAATCTCTTTGGCTGTATGTCCATGTGGGGTGCAGGATTCAATGGGAGGAAAGGAAAAGGAGGTCGCCAAGGGATGTTGGAGGGGCAAGTGTTAAAGAATAGAGGAAAAGGGGTATGGGCATAAGGGGGCCAGAGGAAGTCTGTAGGGAGTGGAATGGAACTGTCCAGCACTGTATTACTGCTCACAGTGCACTTATTTAATGCAATATCAATACAGTAGTTTTAACTTTGGAGTGATAAGCTAACATATGGAATTTCTTTAAGATGATCATACCATAGACCATTTAGCTATAGGATTTTAGGACCCCATTTAGGTTTACAAACAACAACAACAAAAAATATTTGATAAAATTGCATAATCTGAATAACATTCATAAATGGCAAAAAACATTGATATTTTTTACAATCATAAGGAATACGATTTTGAAGTGTCCGTCCCATATATAGGAGCTCAGGAAATATTTTTGTTTTCTTGGACACATATTTAACCCCTTATTTTTGGGCCACAAAACTACCTCCATACTTCCACTAATTTGTATAGGTTACCTTCAGACGAGAATAACATCGTGTTCATGAGCGTCTCTCCTTTCCACAGTGAGGTCATATTAGTTTGTAGGCCAAACCTTTTTCGTGAGAAGACTGATTTTTGAGATGACTCATGGTCTGACAAAACCGCTGTAGGTCAGCCACCTTCCATCACAGATGCGGAAGGCAGACATAGGTAGATGCAGTGGTTCTCTAGCTTAAATTAACCAATTTGATTTTGATTGTTTTATTATGTTACTTAGATTGACGCATGGGTGTGACAATAGACTCTTAAGGATTAATTTAACTCTGTTAAAGAGAATCATAATTTATATGTGATATCACCTAAAAACAAATGTTTGCTTGAACTCAAAACCAATCAAATGTGGAGAAAATGTACACATTTTTGTACCTAGTTGTCCTGCCAGCTTTTGAATTATAACTACTTATAAAGTTAATGCTCAATAAACAATAAATGTTATTGTTGTGTCAACAATCAAGTTGTAAACAGTTCTCATTTATTTTTCAGTAAGTTCTACATCAACATTAAACATTAATAAAGACTTTTCATTGACTTTGAGTTCAACTTGCTAGAAGTATTTGAGGTAAAAAAATCTTTGAGGTTTACGGTGTTCTTAGGGACTGTACATTATTTATAGTAAGGGGTACATGGAGAAAATTGGACCTTTGAAAATAAAAAAAACTAGTCGACTGACACACCGGTGCATCAATCTAAGTAACATAGTAAAAAAATCCCCATCAAAATCTGTCAATTAAGCTACAAACTAATGTGACACCACCATGGAAAGGAGAGATTCTCACGAACACAAGGGTGTTGTTTTACGTTTTGTTCTATGATCGATTTAAACAAATAATTGGAAGCACGAAGGTAGTTTATATTTTCTCACTGCCAAAATCGGCAGCCCCTTATCTATAGTTTTGGTAATTTTTTATGTTCCCTGACGATCCAGCTTTCGTTTCAACGATTCTTAGCAACCTAGAAAGAGTGAAGAGACTGTATAAATGTAGGTCTAATATAATTTCAATGCAGTTTCGAATTGGTTAAAAAAAATATATAACTCAAACCACCTGCGGGCTGCATTGAATGTGCTTGCAGGCCAGATCCAGCATGCGGGCCTTATGTTTGGCTCATGTGCATTAGACTATCTAACAGGGTCGACCCTGATAACTAGTTTTACATGTTATTAATTTAGTAGATGCTCTTATCCAGAGCGACTTAAAGGAGCAATTAGGGTTAATTGTCTTGCTCAAGGGCACATCAACAGATTTGTCAGGTTTGGGGATTCAAACCAGTGACCTTTCAGTTACTGTCCCAACGCTCTGAACCGCGTTTCCATGTAGACCTATTTCGCATTTGTCCTATCCATTGGGCAAAATCACCCCTCTGTCACATTCTTCTTTTGCAATTTTATTCCAAATTTGTGCATAGCATGCCTGAAAAAGAAAAAGCATGACCCTCCTCCAAATTCCTACATGTACCCCGTTCTGTAAATCCCAAAAGGTCCATAATTGTAACGCCCTGACCGTAGATTGCTTTGTATGTTGACTTGTTAATTGTTTAACAATTGGAAATCTGTGTTGTCTGTTCACACTGCTATGCTTTATCTTGGCCAGGTCACAATTGCAAATGAGAACTTGTTATCAACTAGCCTACCTGGTTAAATAAATCAAATAAAAATGTTTCTATTTTTAGTTTGGTCAGGGTGTGATGTGGGTGGGTATTCTATGTTGTAGGTCTAGGTTTTCTTTTTCTATGTGTTTGGCCTGGTATGGTTCTCAATCAGAGGCGGCTGTCTATCGTTGTCTCCAATTGAGAGCCATACTTAGGTAGCCTGTTTTCCCATTTTGAGTTGTGGGTGATTATTTTCCGTTTCAGTGTTTTCACCATACAGGACTGTTTCGGTTTTCCTTTATTCTTTTGTTCGTTTATATTCCATGTTCAGTTTTATTAAAGGCATCATATACACATACCACACTGCGCTTTGGTCTACTCCTTCTTCCACCAATGAGAATCATTACAATAATACAAAATATAATATGCCATTTAGAAGATTTTTTTGCATGGGTGTTCACAGCGGGAATTGAACCTGCATACGTGATGTTGCAAACACCATACTCATAGCAACTGAGCCACATATGACCACTCCAGCACCACCACAAATAGCATTGATTATAAACAAGTAATAATCCCAGTGATAATAGCTGTGTCATAACACAGTGATCATAGCATTCTGGTTAAAGGGATACTTTGGGATTTTAGCAATGAAGCCCTTTATCTACTTCCCCAGAGTCAGATGAACTCATGAATACCATTTATTATGTCTCAGCTTCCAGTATGAGGTACTTTTCTGCATATGCTTCCATTTTTGTTTACATTAAACCCACCACTGGTGTGCATGGCCAAACAGCTCTATTTTCATGTCATCTGACCATAGCACTGGCTGGTGTACATTTGGTAAGAAAGGTCAAGGAACCCATCGCACTTGTCTGTAGACTTGTAGCTCATATTGATAGGAAAGTATTGAAAACTTGAAATATTCATGTAAAATCAGTGCAATGAAAAATGGCTATTTTAATGGGTATACTATGGAGCAGGAAGGTTCAGTGACCAAACTCAATGAATATGAATATGTCATTTGGACTGGAAGCTATTGAAAATTAGATATATTCTTGAAGTAATAACCACAGCTGTAATAGGATAACTATTTGTAGAAAACACAAAATTGGTTCAAGATCACTAGATTATTTAAATGAGACAAAAAAATGTTAATCTGTATACACCAGGTTCTGCTACACTTTTAACACGGCCCATTAGCCGCGAGTGCATAATATTCCTCCATTGAAACCAGCGTACAGTAACTTTTTGAAAATGAAACTGAGAAAACAAAACTTTACCTTGCTCTCTATCATTATCTGATTCTAGATATATCACTCTAATCATCCTAAGGCCTTCCATTGGAGAGTTGTTAACGAGCAAACTCAGAATATCAAACAAATGTTGGTTTCTGATATGTCTCTGTTCTTCTGGTTGTGGACCACACACAGCCAGACGGCAGACATGAATCTGTTTTTAAATCTTGTTTACTTCTATAGGCTGGTGGCAGTGTGTCAACACACACACACACAGATTAATTCCACTGCAGCAGAAAGTGTGCACGAGAGAGAGATGGTGGGAGAAAGGGATGGAGGTGCAGGTGATTAAAAACACCAGGTACAGATGTTCCTAGAAACTTCAAAGTGGTTTGATGCGATTGCTGGGCCATGCATTATTGAGATATGTGTGTGCTCGCATGCATGCGTGCGTGCGTGCGTGCGTGACTGCGTGTGGGTGCGAGCTAGTGCCACCTGGCTATGGCATTATACGCCCACTCCACTTGGCACAGTCACATGGACACTGCTTAGGGTCACAACCCCAACAGGACACTTGGCCAGTCACCTTGTCTCATTGGTATAACTGCATTATGCATAGGCACACTCTCACTACTCAAAAATGCTAGTAAGAGTCTCTATAGCATGGGTATTCAAATCTTACTCTATGAGGTCTGGACTACTTCTGGCTTTCTGTTCTACCTTATAATGAATTGCATCCACCTGGTGTCCCAGGTTTAAATCATTCCCTGATTAGAGGGGAAGAATGAAAAGAGCCAGTGCTGCCTTTTTGGGGCCCTAAGTGATATTTGGTTTATTGTCGGTATTCGGCCATGATTACTACAACTTTAGATAGCTGGCTAGACTAGCTTACCAATATAACATTTGTTAGCTGACTTGGCTCATTGATTGACTGTCGGGGACTGACATAACATGAGAAAAAATGCTGATGCTGCACAACTACATTTCAAACTTGCACCTTGTGTATTCTACTAATCCAATTTTTAACAATAAGTTGAAACTCCAACTGAGTTCCAATAATTATTTTTACATATGTGTTTAGTTGCAGTTTTAAAGCAAGTTTCTGCAGTTCTGCAGTTTTATGATCAAATTTCAATCAATAAAATGTATTTATAAAGCCCTTCTTACATCAGCTGATGTCACAAAGTGCTGTACAGAAACCCAGCCTAAAACCCCAAACAGCAAGAGATACAGGTGTAGAAGCACGGTGGCTAGGAAAAACACCCTAGAAAGGCCGGAACCTAGGAAGAAACCAAAGAGAGGAACCAGGCTCTTTGGGCTGTGCCGGGTGGAGATTATAACACAACATGGCCAAGATGTTCAAATGTTCATAGATGACCAGCAGAGTCAAATAATTATAATGACAGTGGTTGTAGAGGGTGCAACAGGTCAGCACCTCAGGAGTGAAAGTCAATTGGCTTTTCATAGCCGATCATTCTGAGTATCTCTACTGCTCCTGCTGTCTCTAGAGAGTTGAAAGCAGCAGGTATGGGATGGCTAGCACAGGTCAGGGTTCCATAACCACAGGCAGAACAGTTGAAACTGGAGCAGCAGCACGGCCAGGTAGACTGGGGACAGCAAGGAGTCATCAGGCCAGGAAGTCATGAGGCATGGTCCTAGGACTAACTTATAACACATTTAATGTAATTCTTTTCATTTTCCCATGGGGCAGAGAGAAGGAAATTACAGTTTTAAAGTTAATTTCTTGAAATTCAACACATTTTGCCATGCCTTATGCCATGTTAATGATATCTGAGTGAGAAGGATTAACAAAATCAATGGGGACCCCTGGAAGCCAGGACTCCTGGGCAGGTGCCCTGTGGGACATATCGATATTTGGCCATGATTACTACAAGATTAGATAGCTGGCTAGTCTTTCCCAATTAAAAAATTGTTAGCTGACATGGCTAATTGAGTGACTGTAACTGACTGACATAACATGAGAAACACGTCTGATGCACAACCAAATTTCAAAATTTCACCTTATGTATTCCACTGTTTTAACTCTCAACAGTAAGTTGACATCTGACTGAGTTCCTAAAACAACTCTGTTTTGAGGGGGTTTAGGTGCCCCCTAGCGGCCTGGGGCCCTATGTCACTTATGCCTGGAGCCGGCCCTGAAAAAGCAGTGGAACTGGCTTCGAGGTCCAGACTTGATTTTAAGGGCCTCTATAGCAACAACTCTTATCCAAAACCCAAATGTAAAAAAAAAAAATGTGCAATCAAATGTGTGCAGCCATATAGGATTTAAAAAAAGTGTATTAATATGCGTTTTATATTCGCTTACTGGTTGGTGTGTGTTTACATTTACTGTATTTGCTCTAATGATGTTTCTTCTTCACAGCCTGGGGAATACAAATGTCAATTAGTTGTAATATCTCTTCCAGCTATAAGGCTGTTTGTTCTTTATCAAATAAATGATTACAAAAATAAAATTAGTCAAATGAAAAAATTGCCAAACCAAGCGAAATCTATGAAATGAAACCCTAAAAGCTCAACTTGCTACATAACTTTGAAGTAACTTTTATTTAATTTGTTTAGCATACAATGCAGACAATTCTTTATTGAGTATATTAAAACGAGATGACGTTCTGTTATGTGTAGAATGACCCAATAGACTTCAGAAACGTGGAGGCGTTTATGCAGGCAACCAAAGAGCTCATTATGGCTTTGGGCCTGAGAGCGGAGTCGGAGCCATAGGTCCCCCCACAGATGAAGAGCCAGGACCCTCCCAGCTAAGTAGACGAACAGTCACATACCATAAGTTCTCTGACTGGGAAAGTGGAACAGATATTACGCCCACTCAAGATCACTGGAAAACAAAATAAAACGGCAGTAGACCAGGCACTGTTATGTTGTTGTGGCAGGCACAGAGATTTCAGTTCCCTGCGCTCAGCAACCTTGCCTACCATTTCTTCAGCATCCCAGCATCCAGTACCTCCTCCAAACAGGGGTTCAGTATGTGTAGATTGATTTCAGGTGCGGCAACATCGTCGAATGAACACCTCGGCTGATGGCACCCCTGCTTTGGCCTCTTGTTCAGGAAACAGGGAGTGGGGGGCGAACACGAACTGACACTCAAACGGCAACAGTCTAGTGGACGAGTTCGGCAGGGTGTTATGAGCATATTCTTCCCAGATGAGAAACTTGCTCCAGTTGCTGGCCTGAGTGGACACGAAGCAGCGGAGGAAATTCTCCAGCTCCTGGTTGGCTTGCTCAGTTTGCCCATTCGACTGAGGGTGGAACCCCGAGGAGAGACTCACTGATGCCCCCAACAGGGAACAGAAGGCCTTCCAATACCACGTGACAAACTGGGCCCATGATCTGAGACAATGTTCTGGGTAGTCCTTGTAGTCGAAAGACATGGATAATCAAATCTAATTCAATAAAATGTTATTTGTCACATGCACCGAATACAACAGTGAAATGGTAACTTGCAAGCCCTTAACCAACCATGCAGTTTTAAAAATAAGTGTTAAGTGAAAAAATAGTTAAGTAAAAAATAAAAGTAACTAATAAATTAAAGAACATTAGTAAAATAACATGGCTACATACAGGGGGTACAGAGTCAATGTGCGGGAGCACCGGTGGGTCGAGGTAATATGTACATGTAGTACATGTAGGTAAAATTTAAAGTGACTATGCATAGATAATAAACAGAGAGTAGCAGCAGTGTTAAAGAGGGGGGGGCAATGCAAATAGTCTGGGTAGACGTTTGATTGGCTATTCAGGAGTCTTATGGCTTGGGGGTAGAAGCTGTTAAGAAGCCTTTTGGACCTAGACTTAACGCTCGAGTACCGCTTGCCGTGCGGTAGTTGAGAGAACAGTCTGACTAGGTATTCTTGTAATTCTTAAGGAATGGGGGGTTTTTCACAATAAAAAAAAACAGAATGGAGCTAAGCACAATCCTAGAGGAAAACCTGGTTTAGTCTGCTTTCCACCAGACACTGGGAGATGAATTCATCTTTCAGCAGGACAATAACCTATAACGCAAGGCCAATTTTAAACTGGAGTTGCTTACCAAGAAGACAGTGAATGTTCATGAGTTACAATGATCAACAACCAATTTGACAAAGCTTGATTTATTTTGAAAATAATTATGGCGAAAGGTTGCACAATACAGGTCTGGAAACCTCTTAGAGACTTACCCAGAAAGACTCACAGCTGTAATCTCTGCCAAAGGTGCTTCTGTTTACTCAAGTTTGTGAATACTTGTAATGGGTCCTAGGTGTAGCTGGTGTAGAGAGTCAGGCGCAAGACAGCAGATATGGGTAATCAAAGGTACTTTACTCAAAAATGAGAATATACAAAGTAACAAATACACGCACACCATGACAGACTGAAAAATACAAAATAAAAACCATGAGGTGAACAGTCACAAAAACCATCAGGTGAACAGAGGGTTAAATAATGAACAGGTGATTGTGGGATTGTAAACAAGTGTCTGAAACAAAGAGTGTGAAACAAAGACAAAACAAATGGAAAATGAAAAGTGGATCGGCGGTAGCTAGAAAGCCGGTGACGTCGACCGCCGAACGCTGCCCGAACAAGGAGAGAGACAGAATTCGCCGGAATTCGTGACAGTACCCCCCCCCCCCCTCCCTTGACGAAGGGAGGGGGGGGGCGGCGACACCGACCTCGGGGACGACCCGGAGGGCGATCCGGATGGAGACGGTGGAAATCCCGCAGCAACGAAGGGTCCAGGGCGTCCTCCACTGGCACCCAGAATCTCTCCTCCGGACCGTACCCCTCCCACTCCACGAGGTACTGAAGGCCCCTCGCCCAACGTCTCGAGTCCAGGATAGCTCGAACAGCATACGCCGGGGCCCCCTCGATGTCCAGGGGGCGGAGGAACCTCCCACACCTCAGCTTCCTGGAGTGGACCAGCCACAACCGGCCTGAGGAGAGACACATGGAATGAGGGATTAATACCATAATCTGTGGGAAGCGTAACCTGTAACATACCTTGTTCAGTCTCCTCAGGACTTTAACTGGCCCCACAAACCGTGGACCCAGCTTCCGGCACATGGGCGGTGTCACAAGTCTCCTCCGAGCGCTTGAACCATTCATCCACCGCAGGAGCTTCGATCTGGCTCTGATGCCACGGTGCCAGAACCGGCTAATACCCCAGTATGCACTGGAAAGGAGAGAGGTGGTGGAGTTTTGGGCCATCTCTGCCCAGGGGATGAACGCTGCCCACTCCCTCGGCCGGGCCTGGTAATATGACCGCAGAAACCTACCCACATCCTGGTGGACTCTCTCCACCTGCCCGTTACTCTTGGGGTGAAAACCTGAGGTGAAGCTGACCGAGACCCCCACACGTTCCATGAACGCTCTCCAGACCCTGGACGTGAACTGGGGACCCCGATCAGATACGATGTCCTCAGGCACCCCGTAGTGCTGGAAGACATGAGTGAACAGGGCCTCTACAGTCTGTAGGGCCGTAGGGAGATCAGGGGCAAAGGGAGGAGACGGCAGGACTTAGAAAACCGATCCACAACGACCAGGATCATGGTGTTGCCCTGTGATGGAGGAAGATCCATCAGGAAGTCCACTGACAGGTGCGACCACGGCTGTTGTGGAATCTCCCTCTGGGCAGGTACCTGGGAGCCTTGCACTGGTCGCACACCGAGCAGGAGGAAACATAAACCCTCACGTCCTTGGCCAAGGTGGGCCACCAGCACTTCCCACGAAGGCAACGCACCGTCCGCCAGATGCCAGGATGACCAGAGAAGGGTGACTTATGCGCCGAATAGATCAAACGGTCGGGGACAGTAGACGGAACGTACAGATGCCCAGCTAGACACAGGGGGGAGTGGGCTCTGTGCGTAACGCCCGCTCGATGTCCGCGTCAAGCTCCCACACCACCAGTGCCACCAGGCAAGGGGACGGAAGTATGGGAATCCATGGACCGCTCCTCTGTGTCATACATCCGAGATAGTGCGTCTGTGTTAGCCTTCTGGGAACCTAGTCTGTAGGAGAGGGTGAATACAAAACGAACATCGCCCACCTTGCGAGGGATCAGTCTCCTCGCCGCCCAGATGTACTTCAGATTGAGGTGGTCAGTCCAGATGAGGAAAGGGGGTCTAGCCCCCTCAAGCCAATGTCTCCATGCCTTCAGAGCCTTGACAACAGCCAACAACTCCCGGTCCCCCACGTCATAGTTTTGCTCAGCCGGGCTGAGCCTCTTCGAAAAAAAGGCGCAGGGGCGAAGCTTTGGTAGCGTGCCCAAGCGTTGAGAGAGCATGGCTCCTATCCCAGCCTCGGATGCGTCCACCTCAACTATGAACGCCAAAGAGGGATCCGGATGAGCCAGTACAGGAGCCGAGGTAAACAGAGCCTTCAGGTGACCAAAAGCCCTGTCTGCCTCAGCCGGTCACCGCAGCCGCACCGGTTCTCCCTTCAGCAGTGAGGTAATGGGAGCTACAACCTGACCAAAACCCCGGATAAACCGCCGGTAGTAGTTGGCAATTCCCAGAAACCGCTGCACTTCCTTCACCTTGGTGGGAGTTGGCCAATTACGCACGGCTGAAATGCGGTCACTCTCCATCTCCACCCCTGACGTGAAAATGAGGTACCCTAAGAAGGAGACGGACTGTTGGAAGAACAGACATTTCTCAGCCTTGATGTACCGGTCATGCTCCAACAGTCGACCAAGCACCTTGCGCACCAGGGACACATGCTCTGCGCGTGCAGTGGAGTATATCAGAATGTCATCAATATACCACACCCTGCCCGTGCAGGTCCCGGAAAATCTCATCAACAAAGGCCTGGAAGACTGATGGAGCATTAATCAACCTGTATGGCATGATGAGGTACTCATAGTGCCCTGAGGTGGTACTAAATGCCGTCTTCCACTCGTCCCCCTCCCGGATACGCACCAGGATGTAAGCGCAATTGAGATCGAACTTTGTGAAGAAGTGCATTGTCTCGATGGCACTGGCGATGAGCTATACCTCACAGTGATCTGATTGATCCTTCGATAGTCACTACACGGGCGCAGACCCCCATCCTTCTTCTTCACAAAAAATTAACTTGAGGAAGCAGGTGAAGTGGAGGGCTGAATGTATCCCTGCCCCAGGGATTCGGAGACATACGTTTCCATAGCCACCGTCTCCTCCTGTGACAAAGGATACACCTGACTCCTGGGAAGTGCTGCTTCTACCAGGAGATTTATCGCACAATCTCCCCGTCGATGAGGTGGTAATTTAGTCGCCCTCTTCTTACAGAAGGCGAGAGTCAAATCGGCATACTCTGAGGGGATGTGCACGGTGGAGACCTGCTCTGGACTTTCCACCGTAGTCGCACCGATGGAAACCCCTCACACACCTCCCTGAGCACTCTCGTGACCATCCCTTGAGAGCCCTCTGTTGCCATGAAATAGTGGGGTCATGACAGGCCAACCAGGGTAAGCCCAACACCATGGGAAACACAGGAGAATCAATAAGGAAGAGACTGATTCTCTCCTCATGACCCTCCTGCGTAACCATGTCAAGTGGAGCGGTGGCCTCCCTAATCAGCCCTGACCCTAATGGTCGACTATCTAGGGCGTGCAAAGGGAAAGGCATATCCACAGGAACAAGGGGAATCCCTAAACTATGATTGAATGAACGATCAATAAAATTCCCAGCTGCGCCTGAATCCACTAGTGCCTTATGCTGAAATGCGGGGAAAACTCGGGAAATGAAACAAACACAAAGATGTGAGGAACAGGGGGCTCTGGGTGAGCTTGGTGCCGACTCACCAGGAGTGACACAAGAGTGCCCTGCCTGCTGCCTCGACTCCCTGAGGGACCCCCTCCAGCACCGACCAGCAGTGTGCCTTCTGCGGCCACAGATGGTGCAGGGAATGGCCCCTCCTCCGGTCTCCCTAAGTGCAGCACCTCCTAGCTCCATGGGCGTCGGAGCGGAGGTGCTGTGGGGTGGAACTAACAGGTCCCGATCCGGACGTCCTCGGGCAATCAGCAGGTTGTCCAGCCGGATGGACAGGTCCACCAGCTGGTCCAATGTGAGGGTGGTGTCTCTGCAGGCTAAATCCCGACGGATGTCCTCGCACAGACTGCACCTGTAGTGATCGATCAGGGCCCTGTCGTCCCATCCCGCGCTGGCGGCCAGGGTCCAGAAGTCCACGGCGAAATCCTGCGCGCTCCTCATCCCCTGCCTCAGGTGGAACAGACGTTCACCTGACCGCTCGACCCTCAGGTGGGTGGTCGAACACTGGTCGAACAAAGCGCCGGTTGAACTCTGCGTAATGATCCAACGCCGTATCTCCCTCACACCATACAGCATTGGCCCACTCCACTGCTTTGCCTGAGAGGCAGGAGACAAGGGCGGACACACCCCGAAGGGGCCGTGTGAATGGTCGCCAGGTAGAGCTCTAGCTGTAGTAGAAAACCCTGGCATCCATCAGCCGTCCCATCATACTCCCTCGGGAGTGCGAGTTGAATCCCACTGGGACAAGGGGAAAGAGCGGTGGACAGTGAGACCTGTTGTAGTGGAGCTGGTGGAGGCTCTGAAAAACCTCCTCTCTCCAAACGATCCATAGTCTGCAGCACGCAATCCATGGCAATGCCCAGATGTTGCAACATGGTCGCTTGCTGCTGAACGCGCTCCTCCTCTGGAACAGGGAGGGCGTCTGCTCCTGCTGACTCCATTCTTCGGGTGAGTGATTCTGTAATGGGTCCTAGGTGTAGCTGGTGTAGATAATCAGGAGCAGGACAGCAGATATGAGTAATCAAACCTACTTTACTCAAAAATGAGAATATACAAAGTAACAAATACACGCAGACCATGACAGACCGAATACTAAATAAACAATCACTCACAAAAACCATCAGGGTAACAGAGGGTTAAATAATGAACAGGTGATTGAGGGATTGTTAACAGGTGTGTGAAACAAAGACAAAACAAATGGAAAATGAAAAGTGGATCGGCGGTAGTGTCACGCCCTATTTTGGTTAGGTCAGAGTGTGACTTGGGTGGATACGCTAGTTTTGGTATTGTCTAGGGGTTTGTATTGTTTAGGGTTTTTGTATGTCTAGGGTTTTGTAGGTCTAGGTATTTGTATGTTTATGGTGGCCTGATATGGTTCCCAATCAGAGGCAGCTGTTTCTCGTTGTCTCTGATTGAGGATCATATTTAGGTTGCCATTTCCTCTTTGGTGTTTGTGGGTTCTTGTTCTATGTTTAGTTGCCTGTCTGCACTATTCATATTAGCTTCACGGTTCATTTTGTTGTTTTGCTAGTTTGTTCAGTGTTCATTCTTTTAATAAATTAGAATGTACGCATACCATGCTTGGCCTTGGTCTCATTCGTATAATGAACGTGACAGAAGAACCCACCACAAAAAGACCAAGCAGCGTGGAGGACATCCTGAACCTGGGGGGAGGTAATGGCAGGGGACAAGATCCGGCGGGATTCGTGACAATACTTAAGCAAATTAGATATTTCTGCATTTCATTCTCAAAAAAATTGCAAAAACTTCACAAAACATCCTTTCACTTTGTCATTATGGCGTATTGTGCGTGGATGGGTGAGAGAAAAAAATCGAGTTAATCCATTTTGAGTTCCGGCTGTAATACAACAAAATGTGGAATAAATCAAGGGGCATGAATACTTTTGGAAGGTACTGTATTATGCATTTACGTCTTTGGGTGCAGCTATTCATTGTGCAATAGCTCGCTACAAGGTATGTGAACTGAATGAGATGCTGATTTGATCGACTTTCCCTTACTGACATTTTGCCTTGCATTTATGACCATGACTACAATAAACAAACTGACTGACCCATCTTACCATCCAACTTTATTAACCCTGGAATAATCCCATGTACATAAGTTTGTAGTTAAAATGAACATGCAATCGCATAAAAAAATGTAATGGCAAACTTGAAAAGCTATCATATGAAATATGATATGATATATGATTTTTTTATTTACCATTGCAAGAAATGCCCAATATATGATCTACGAAAATATATGATCTGCCAGTGATAAGAATTTGAAGGGGACTGTACTGAATTGTTCCTTCATCATGTCCTGAGTTCACACAACGGGACGTTTCCATTGCTATTTGTGCATGAGTCGCTGTCCATTTCAGCACCATGGCACTTTGTTACTTGATGTCAGGATTAGAAGTCGGCCTTGTTGTTCTTAGACTGTATTTAGTGGCTCTAATATGCATATATTAGTTTCGTAACGTTGTCTAGAAATTAATGGTTTAGATTTCTGAGTAATTTTCTTGTCATTCATTCGATTTATCCAAATAGCATGTCATTGTTCTGAGATACACTTTTTCTTTGACTTCTAACTTGTATTTAACAGACAATTTGTTTTTTATATAAAGATTTTGTTATTATTTAGATGTTTATAGATTAAATACTATTAATTGATTGAACATTATTATTGTTCATTTCCTTGAAACTGCCTTTTCCCCTCCCTTTTAGGAACCATGGCAGAAAATGTTCTTGAAAATAAAACAATGGTTCGTCTAAATCTTTTGACTCCTGTGTGTGTAATTGTGTAGGTGTATTTGGACTGCAAATCTACTTCAGGGACATTCATAGCTGTGACTGGAGAAGCAAACTTATAGGCAGCACACCTGCAAGGAATGTGTACCTCTCAGCAGCCATTGTCTTCTCAGCCTCATCTGTACAATCAATACATGGACATACATGTAATAACATCAACATGTTTTGTCTAAATCTGTGAAGACACCAAGAATGGCAAAGATTCAAACATGTTTTAACTTACAAATCTGATGGAATATTGCTATAATGTTCTTAAGTTTCTGCTTTAAAGCTTATGTAATAGCCTAAAATGAAAGCATTGACAGGTCAATATTTACACTTATCCTACTTCATGAAGACACAATGAACAATGCTATTTTTGAATTTAATTATTTTATTTAACCAGGCAACTCAGTTAAGAACAAATTATTATTTACAGTGACGGCCTACACCAGCCAAACCCGGACGACGCTGGGCCAATTGTGCACTGCCATATGGGATTCCCAATCACGTCTGGTTGTGATAATGATTCAAACCAGTGTGTCTGTAGTGACACCTCTAGCACTGAGATGTAGTGCCTTTGACCGCTGCGCCACTCAGGAGCCCAATATGGTGTGGTTATAGTGTGGTTAATGTACTGTGTTTATATACAGGCATTATAACCCCCACCTTGACAGATAGTAAAAAGTGCAGGGGTCCTGTTAGTACAGTGGCTATTACATTCTGGAGTGAATTCCATTAACTGTTAGGAACTGAATTAATCAAGCTGTCATGCAGGCATTAGACATGCATTCAAGAGTCACACTTTGAGCTGGGGAAGTGATACGATTAGAAAGGGCATCATCAAGGCAAAGGGTGGCTATTTTGAAGAATCTAAAATCTTAAATATATTTTGATTTCTTTCATTCTTTTTTGGTTACTAGATAATTCCATATTTGTTATTTCATAGTTTTGATGTCTTCACTATTATTCTACAATGTAGAAAACAGTAAAAATAAAGAAAAACCCTTGAATGAGTAGGTGTGTCCAAACGTTTAACTGGTACTGTATATCAATCACACATTCATGTATTCCCCCAAACAATTCTGTGTTCAGGTGTTCCCACGTTCAACAAGGTGTTAGTTATGTGTCCGGCCCCCCCTTTCAGTTCATTTATGGCCTTTATGACCCCTAATATCCCATGCTGTTGTCTGTGTGCTTGTGCATAAGTGTGTCTGTGCATGTGCTGTCAGACCTGAAAAGCATGACATTGGACAGGCGTCCATCCTCTGACACCTGCACCTCTCAGGATGTCGGCCGACACAGGACCAGGTCACAGTCACAGGTCTTAGACCAGTGGGTTGTGAAATGAAACCCAGGGCTGACACGCACACACAACACCGTTCCCAGGCTATATGGGTTCAAAGGAGGACCTTGCTGCTTTGTTGAGGTACATTTTCATGGGATGTGGGAATTGTGGGTGGCAAATTCAATTAGAACTGAATGGTAATGCTGGTACCGTGGTAGTAGATTTATTACATTCAATAGCACCTATAGGCCCATGCTTACTACACTTTTCAGACATTGGAAAACATTGACAATACCATACAACAGAAACTCAGAATGTAGCCTACGGTATGATTAATCCATTTACATTTTAAATACTGGTCTGAGAGTCTGAGACTCTGAAGTGAAAACTGTGGATTTTTTTTTTGTCTCCCTGAGATTTCATAAAATGTCTGCAACTATTGTTGCAAATAGAAGTTGCTTCAGCAACAAGGTGGGTGGTGCGGCAGGGTTTTCGAGCTACGTGTTTGTTCGGATTCCCTGTCAATCATTCTAAAAACGCTGCGGACCTCCCTGTCTGCACTTTCAGCGAGTGTTCCAACCGCATCTACAGCATCCCGACAGGCGAACACTGGCACTGCAGGCTCAACCAACAATGATTTTCGGATCCTAGGCTAATGCACTCTCCGTGCGTCTGCAGGAAACCGAGAGGAAAGGGGTAGAGAGAATCCTACGTACCCAAACAGCGCGAGAGAGAGAGAGTCCGAGTGAGTGCATAGCGAGAGAGAGACGGGAGGATAGGCAAGTGGGTTTGTGGAGTAAAAAAAGAACGCCTGGACCTGCCAAGATCAAGAGGATTGTCTGTTATTCTCGGAATAACTGCAACTGCGCTTATTTGTAAAGTGTTTTTTTCGCCAATCAAAATGTCATCGTCTGGGAAAGACAACAGTGGTGCTCAACATGCCAATTACGTGGGACCGTATCGCTTGGAAAAGACGCTCGGCAAAGGACAGACAGGTTGGTTGAGCTTTCTCATAACCTAACGGTATCCACCTCTCTCGCGTTCACTAATTGCATAAACATGGCATAGGCTGGGCTGTCGGACCGCTCTCTGCAGTGAGTTAATTTCGTCTGGTGGGTTGACAAAGCTGATAATTGTCCGCAAACACAATCATCTGCCCCCCTATTAAACGAATTTGGGTTTTTGTTTTCGAGCGCAGTGCTTCTCACACGATTGTGCTGGAACAGTGTGCGGGATAGGAGAGGGTATTTGGGCGCTTATGATGCTGGCTGCTCAATTGATATGCGTTCTGTCTGTGAAGCCCTGGTCGAGATTGGGTGTGTTTCCAGTCCTCGCACAGCGAAAATGTGTGTGTGTGTGTGTGTGTGTGATTAAAACGAACTTGTTCCCTGCTCCCTCCTTGTCCGCCTTATTGCCTCGCAGTGTGTCCTGTGATTTCAGCACACAACGCAGAGCTAATCCTGATCTGCCTTGATACCTTGATCTATTCTTAGTAGGCAACGCAACGTTTCTCCTGGCTGTGTATTTGTCCATGGTGAGCTCTCCCATAGAATGCCCAGCGTATAGGACTGGTGTTGGAAGGAGGCAAACTGTTCAACGGTTTATTTTAAGGGCTATATTCCGTTGTCAAATAGGAGTGGATATCAAGGCTATATACCTGGCATGTTAAAGGATCATATAAGAACGCATTAGTTTTAGTCTGTATAGGCTATACCTGTCATAGATAATAAAGGCTATGCAGAAGTCTATTTTGGTGGTCTATTTAGCAGAGATTGACATAAATGACCAGCAGCCTTCTTGTTTCACCAAGGCTTCTGTTTTATTGTCTCGTTGAAATACACGTATATGGATGTCATTAGGTTTATCCTACAGTAGCTATGGATGTTTGCTAGAGTCCTTTGCAGTCAGTCACTTGCTATAGCAGCGTGGTGCTGGGAACAGACCCAAAGGCAGGCGCAGACCCTACCCGGCAGAGATGAGAGGGGGAGAGTGATGCAACACGCTCTGTGCCTGCCCCAAAAATGAGAGAGAGAGATTTTCTCTGTCCATCTGTTGTCTAAAGCGGCCACAATAGGCGTCACTTCTCCTACCCAGGCCAGCCGGTCCTGCTGTGACGCTTGATACTGTATGCTCTGACTCCTGAGTTAAGTTTCCCCTATGTACAAATCTAGGATCAGCTTCCCCTCACCCAATCCGCATCTTTACCATTGGAAGGGGAAATGCAAAACTGACCCAAGATCAGTAAACTCAGCAAAAAAAGAAATGTCCCTTTTTCAGGAACCTGTCTTTCAAAGATAATCCAAATAACTTTGCAGATCTTCATTGTAAAGGGTTTAAACACTGTTTCCCATGCTTGTTCAATGAACCATAAACAATTAATGAACATGCACCTGTGGAACGGTTGTTAAGACACTAACAGCTTACAGATGGTAGGCAATTAATAGAGCAACAGCACACTATCATTTATCTGAGTGGGATTTCCCTGGGCTAACACACCACATGCAAACCAAACACCATCATACACACACATAGTCCAGCTGCAAAGATGCAACACATGCATGCATGCAGAATTACACACACATAGACAGGAACACAGACATGTGCAAAGACAGACAACCATAGCATGGAAATGCTGAGATGCACACATACACTCTCTATTTATGTTTACACCTAGCAGACCACTGCTACATAGTTGGTTACCAATAATCTGTATAAACACAAACTAACCCTGCCCTAGTGCCTTAATTAGAAGACTGGGTTGTAAATCTAATATGATTCAATATAAACTCAATATCAACACAGGGTGGACAGTGGGAGTCATGCTAAGATGTTAAAAGTGCAGGTCACACGCGCGCACACACACACACAAATACCAAATAGGCATGCATGCACGCACACACTTACACTGTGAGAGAGTAGTTTCATATCCACAAGTACAGTACTAGAACTGCATAAGACAATACAATCACCGTTACATATTTGATATCCATCAAACAGAAGCTAAGGATGAGATAAGATTAACCATGTCCCACTGACATCATATGCTATAACAAATCTACCAAAATGCTGAAATAAAATAAGTCTTATCATTCATAACTCTGAGGAGTCCGACGTGGATATTCCATGACTATTTTTTAAGAAAGGGGCATCCATCCAGCCATATAAACTCAGCAAAAAAAGAAGCGTCCTCTTCCTGTCAACATTTATTTTCAGCAAATTTAACATGTGTAAATATTTGTATGACCATAACAAGATTCAACAACAGACAAAAACGGAACAAGTTCCACAGATATGTGACTAACAGAAATGGAATAATGTGTCCCTGAACAAAGGGGGATTCAAAATCAAAAGTAACAGTCAGAGGTCGACTGATTACGATTTTTCAATGCTAATACCGATACAGATTATTGGAGGACCAAAAAAAGCCGATACCGATTTGTATATATATACGCTGGGGCGGCAGCGTAGCCTAGTGGTTAGAGCGTTGGACGAGTTCAAACCCCCGAGCTGACAAGGTACAAATCTGTCGTTCTGCCACTGAACAGGCAGTTAACCCACTGTTCCCAGGCCGTCATTGAAAATAAGAATGTGTTCTTAACTGACTTGCCTGGTTAAATAAAGGTCAAAAAATATATATAAAAAAATAAAACATCAATGTTATGTAATAATTATGTAAAATTCTGTCAAAATAATTACTGTCTGTGTTAGGAAGAAATCCACACAGTTCGCAATGAGCCAGGCGGCCCAAACTGCTGCATATACCCTGACTCTGCTTACACAGAATTGCAAGAGAAGTGACACAATTTCCTTAGTTAATATTGCCTGCTAACATTAATTTTTTAACTAAATATTTTGAAAAATATATTAAAAAATATATACTTGTGTATTGATTTTTAAAAAGGCATTGATGTTTATGGCTAGGTACATTGGTGAAACGACAGTTCTTTTTCGCGAATGCGTTTGTTAAATCATCAGCCGTTTCGCGAAGTAGGCTGTGATTCGATGATAAATTAATAGGCACCTTATTGATTATAACGCAGGACAAGCTAGTTAAACTAGTAATATCATCAACCATGTGTAGTTAACTAGTGATTATGTTAAGATTGATTGTTTTTTTATAAGATTAGTTTAATGCTAGCTAGCAACTTACCTTGGCTCCTTGCTGCACTCACGTAACATCGTGGTCAGCCTGCCACGCAGTCTCCTCATGGAGTGCAATGTAATCCGCGTCCAAAAATGCTGATTACAGATTGTTATGAAAACATTAAATCGGCCATGCCGATTAATCGGTCGACCTCTAGTAACAGTCAGTATCTGGTGTGGCCACCAGCTGCATTAAGTACTGCAGTGCATCTCCTCCCCATGGACTGCATCAGATTTGCCAGTTCTTGCTGTGAGATGTTACCCCACCCTTTCACCAAGGCACCTGCAAGTTCCCAGACATTTCTGGGGGGTATGGCCCTAGCCCTCACCCTCCGATCCAACAGGTCCCAGACGTGTTCAATGGGATTGAGATCTGGGCTCTTCGCTGGCCATGGCAGAACACAGACATTTCTGTCTTGCAGGAAATCATGCACAGAATGAGCAATACGGCTGGTGGCACTGTCATGCTGGAGGGTCATGTCCAGATGAGCCTGCAGGAGGGGACCACATGATGGAAGAGTATGTCTTCCCTGTAACACACAGTGTTGAGATTGCCTGTATTAAAAACAAGCTCAGTCCGATGATGCTGTGACACACCGCCCTAGACCATGACAGACCCTCCACCTCCAAATCGATCCCTCTCCAGAGTACAGGCCTCGGTGTAACGCTCATTCCTTCAACGATACACGCGAATCTGACCATCACCCCTGGTGAGACAAAACCGCGACTCGTCAGTGAAGAGCACTTTTTGCCAGTCCTGCCTGGTCCAGCAACGGTGGGTTTGTCCCCATAGGCGACATAGGCGACACCTGCCTTACAACAGGTCTACAAGCCCCCAGTCCAGCCTCTCAGCCTATTGCGGACAGTCTGAGCACTGATGGAGGGATTGTGCGACATTGCAATTTATTGCCCTGGCCACATCTGCAGTCTTCATGCCTCCTTGTAGCATGCCTAAGGCACGTACGTTCACGCAGATGAGCAGGGACCCTGGGCAACTTTGTTTTGGTGTTTTTCAGAGTCAGTAGAAAGGCCTCTTTTGTGTCCTAAATTTTCATAACTGTGTCCTTAACCCCTTGTTAATCTGTCTCCTCTCTCGGGAAATGGTCACACTGGGCTGGGTTCAGCCAATGGCATTGTTTTTGATGAGGAAGGTGACGGTTTCTGTCCAATGGGATTGACAGGTCTCTGCTGAGAATAGCGACAGGGTTTGACTAATGGGTTGGACTTTGGTGAATGTCCCATGCTCTGATTGGTGACTATTTGTTCAAGGATTTTGTCTCTGGTGAGCCAATGAACTGGTGAGCCAATGAACGTGTCTTTGTTAAGATTGACGGTTGCGTTCAGCCAATTAGCTTGTCTCTGGTGAGATACAATTTTGCTCAGCCAAGGATCTTGTCTCTGGTGACTGTCCCAGCCAAGCTATGAGGTATTAATCGAAAAGAGAGTGGAAGTTAGGCCTAGGGTGTCTTGCCGGCCTGCACTGAGCCATGGAGCTGGTCCCTATTCATTAAGTGATTAGGGCTGGACACGCATGCGCGCTCGCACACACATGCACTGGCTCTAGCTCTGCTTCCTGGCCTAATCCCCTGCACAGCCAAAGTCCCCTCAGCTCTCACTCACGCACTCACATGGTACACAGGGGACCAAGGCTGCTACAGTACACTGATATAGTGCTACACCAAACACACTGATACATTGGCTACAATAATACACCACTAAACTAGTACATTGATACACAGCTACACCCATGACACCGTTCTACAAGGGATCACAGACCACTCTCCCACTTTCCCTTTCTCTGTCTTTTTTTCTTACTCTCTCTCTCTTTCCTCTTCATATCTCTCTATTTTTCTTTCTCAGTCTCTGTCGATATCAATCTCTTTCTTTCTTTACCAGCCCTCCATGTAGACACGAGGGTCCTCCTCCAGGTTTATTGCTTTTCTGTGTCCTGAGTACCAGAGCCATTCCGGCTCTAGCCGCTCTGGTTTCTGGGGCCTGAAGGATCCACTGGGGCCTGAAGGATCCATAGATGCTGCCTTCCTGCTTGGCTGGGTCCTGATTGGGGCTGAAGCCACAGAATCATGGAAGCCATTTTGAAGCCACTGATACAGTTGTCGTGCTCGAGTGCTGGAACCATGGTGGAACATAGGGCTAGGGCTGTGGCGGTCATGACATTTTGTCAGCTGGCGACTGTCATGTGAATGACTTCTGGTCTCTCAGTAATTGACCAGTAATTAACATAAACACACTTAGCATCTCTAGGCCTCCACGCATAGAAGTTGCTGTTGCACGCCTTTGGAACATCTACATTTTTTAAAAGTATATTAAATCCATTTAATATACACCATCTCAATAAATTTTAGCAGGTCTAAAAAAACGTTAATATATGAAGAAAATGAATTCCTAGAAGAACAGAATAGCATATTCTGAGTCAGCCTACTGTATGTTATCATGCTATGTACCATTCCAATGGCAGCCTAGGCTGTAGGCTAGTTAATTTAGCAGACAAGATATAGTTATGTATTCTGTGCCACTATTTTATATGATTTTATGGTAAGAAGAATATAATTTAACTGAGATTTATAAAATAGGAAGGATATTATTCCTGTTCCCGAGAGCTGTACGCATATAAAGTGGCAATGTAGAACATAAAAGTAAAAATTTGAAGCAGGTCATATATGCTAGAGTTAGAGTTAAGTAGCGACATTAGTTGTGAATGATGCAAACCTTAGAATATCTTAGAAATCAAAACATATAGGCCTATGGGCTGCATGATGTGACTTTTGCCTCAGGCTGCACACACTGTTCTCTCATCAAGTGATAATATGTGACCGACCGGCTCAAATCGGTCTTATGTAGCAACATTTTGTGTTCTTGTTTTACATTGGATAAAAGTAGAGACTCATAGCTACAAAATGCTATATCAAACACTGCATTTTTTTTAGGAACAATGGGAAAGTCATTCAGCTTTGAAAGCTGATAAACTTGTAAACTCACTTTTGAGAAAATGGCCTTTTGGTGAAGAGCTCTTCTTTGTCTACACCCATTCAGCATCGTTCACACCATTTTAACCTTTTTGGGATAGGGGGCAGTATTTTCACATTTGGATGAATAGCGTGCCCAGAGTGAACTGCCTCCTACTCTGTCCCAGATGCTAATATATGCATATTATTATTAGTATTGGAGAGGAAGGATATTATTCCTCTCTGAAGTTTCTAAAACCATTTGAATGATGTCTGTGAGTATAACAGAACTCATATGGCAGGTGAAAACCTGAGACAAATCCAACCAGGAAGTGGGAAATCTGAGGTTTGTAGTTTTTCAACTCCGCCCCCATTGAAGATACAAGGTGATATTAGTTGTGTTTCACTTCCCAAGGCTTCCACTAGATGGCAACAGTATTTAGAACCTGTTTTGAGGATTCTACTCTAAAGGAGGAGCTCATAAGGGCTCATAAGGGCTCTTTGAGTGAGTGGTGCCACAGCCTCGGTCTGGCGCGCTCACGTGAAAGGTTCCACTTCATTTGTACAGACAAAGGAATTGTCCGGTTGGAACATTAATTACGTTTTATGTTAAAAACATTCCATACTTAGGTTGGCATGTTTCTACGGGCTGTAACGGAACTTTTTGAACTTTTCGTCCGACATTCAGCGCGACCTGAACGCGCTTTTGGAGAAAAAAAATTAACAAACGCCCTAACAAAAGAAGATATTTGGACATAACTGATGGACATTATCGAAGAAATCAAAACATTTATGGTGGAACTGGGATTCTTGGGAGTGCATACTGATGAAGATCATCAAAGGTAAGTGAATATTTAAAATCCTATTTCTGAGTAATATTGACTACCCAATTTGGCGGGTATCTTTTTGGATGCTTTGTTGTCTAAAGGCTGTACTCAGATTATTGCATGATTTGCTTTCTCCGTAAAGTTTTTTTGAAATCTGACACAGCGGTTGCATTAAGGAGAAGTGTATCTAAAGTTCCATGTATAATAGTCGTATCTTTATCAATGTTTATTATGAGTATTTGTGTAAATTGATGTGGCTCTCTGCAATATCACCGCATGTTTTAGAACTACTGAACGTAACGCGCCAGTGTAAACTCAGATTTTTCTTTATATAAATATAAACTTTATCGAACAAAACATACATGTGTTGTGTAACATGACGTCCTATGAGTGTCATCTGATGAAGATCATCAAAGGTTCGTGATTCATTTTATCTCTATTTCTGCTTTTTCTGACTCCTGTATTTGGCTGAAAAAAATGGCTGGATTGGTGGTGACCTAACATAATCATTTGTGGTGCTTTCGCTGTAAATCCTTTTTGAAATCAGACACTGTGGCTGGATTAACGAGAATGTTATCTTTAAAATGGTGTAAAATACCTGTATGCTTGAGGAATTTTAATTATGAGATTTGTGTTGTTTTGAATTTGGCGCCCTGCACTTTCACTGGCTGTTGTGGGGTATTCCGCTAGCAGAACCCAGTCCTAGACAGGTTAAGCACACATCTCATTTCGCTCTCGAGGCGTTCAGAGCACACACTTGACACTCTGGCTGATTTGTTTACCTATGGATAACATGAACACAGCCTTACCAGCTCTGCTGGCAACAATTTCATTACACTTCTTTTCCGACGTTTACTGACATATTCAACGGGTGATTTGCGTTTGTAAATTCAGCAGTTATTCTGCACTCTGGCATACTCAGACTGAATTTCCGAATGCACCCAAAATTGTTAGTTGCGTACACAATGAACCTAGCTAGGTAAACAATATGTAAGATCATGCACGTCATGTAAGATTACCTAGCGAGCCAGCCAGCTAAAATTAGCTAGTTAAACAACAATGAACATGGTGCCAAATCATGTCGTTACTACCCTGCATGAATCTGCTGGGAGCTAACCAACCAGGTTCAACGTTAGCTAGCTAACATTAGGCTTTAACTAGCAATGCAAACGGCTCTGATATATGAATAATAATAATGAATAATAACAGCTAGGGAGCCATCCAGCCAGCTAGCTAACATTAGGCTCTAACTAATCCAGAAGAAGGCTCTGGGATACGAATAATAACAGCATACACATAACGTTAGCTAGGGAGCCAGCCAGCCTACGTTAGCTATCTAGCTAAAAGTAAACTTTAGCTTGAAATGGAACCCCTTTCTGTCAAAATTAGAAACGTGTAATATCAGAAAATGTAGGTAGTTAGACTATCATCAAGCATGATGGATGCGTCTCCCTGTCACGGATGCCATGCCATGGTTGCCCTTAGTTTGAAGATGTAATCTGGAGACAGGTGTTTTCTCAATCTCTTTAGCCATCATACTCTAATTCCACAGATTTTCAAAATGTGATCCTCCAGAAAGTGGAGATCAACACTTATGCAGCTCCTCTACACAAAACATATTTTTAAAAAGCTGCGTACGACAGGATTACCAACACAGACTGACCAGCTCAAATATACAGAAGCCTTCTATATGGAAGACCAATCTGAACTTTCTCGGCATGTCCAGCCCACTCATTATCTCAGCCAATCATGTGGGGAGGTTGCTTACTTTTTCCGTGGCTTAACCAACTAGGCTTGTAATTTAACAATTATATTCATATTTACACATGTCATACACATTTGTTATTAAGACACATGAAAGTTCACATGTTCCAGAAGGCTCTCCTGTGAAGTAGTGAACCTCCACTATTCTGGGAAGGATTTTTACTCAATGTTAGAACATTGCTGAATAGACTTACTTCCATTCAGCCACAAGAGCATTAGTGAGGTTGGGCACTGATGTGGGGAGATTGGGCCTGGTTTGCAGTCGGCATTCCAATTCATCCCAAAGGTGTTCGATGGGGTTGAGTTCAGGGCTCTGTGCAGGCCAGTCAAGTTCTTCTACACCGATCTCGACAAACCATTTCTGTATGGAACTCATTGTCATGCTGAAATAGCAAAGGGCCTTCCCCAAAGTTGGAAGCACAGAATCATCTAGAATGTCATTCTTTGCTGTAGCGATAAGATTTCCCTTCACTGGAACTAAGGGGCCAAGTCAACCGAACCATGAAAAACAGACCCACACCATTATTCTTCCTCCGCAGGTATCGTTCTTCTGGCATCCACCAAACCCAGATTAGTCTGTCGGACTGCCAGATGGTTCATCACTCCAGTGAACGCGTTACCACTGATTTCAACAGCGGCAAGCTTTACATTACTCCAGCTGACTCTTGGTGTTGTGCATGCTGATCTTAGGCATGTGTGAGGCTGCTCGGCCATGGACACCCATTTCATGAATCTCCCGACAAACAGGTCTTGTGCTGGAATTGCTTCCGGAGGCAGTTTGGAACTCGGTAGTGAGTGTTGCAACCGAGGACACTCAGCTTTCCTGTTCTGTGAGCTTGTGTGGTCTACCACTTTGCGGTTGAGCCATTGTTGCTCCTAGACGTTTCCACTTCACAATAACTGCACTTAGAGTTGACCGGGGCAGTTCTAGCACTTGTTGGAAAGGTGGCATCCTATGACGGTGCCACGTTGAAAGTCACTGAGCTCTTCAGTAAGGCCTTTCTACTGACAGTGTTTGTCTATGGAGATTGCATGGCTGTGTGCTCGATTTTACACACCTGTCGGCAACGGTTGTGGTTGAAATGGGTGTATCCACTAATTTGAAGTGATGTCCACATTTCTTCATACATATATATATATATTTAGTGTATGTGAAATTAGTTTGTGATTTAGAATGGGCCATTATCAAGTGGGCAGGGGAAAAAAGTAATCCTCATGCACTCGAATAGCGATTGGAGGCTGCGCTTTCCCGTGGTTCCTTTTTCGATCATGCCGGGTAGGCTAGTCCGGTTTCACAGCAGAGCAATGTGCTTAATAATAGCAACTGAGAAATATATTGGCAGTAGAAAGCTGAGATCCTTCTCTTTTTAGTGGCAACCATCAAAACTCTGTTTTCACACAGGATTGCATGTCGTAATTTAGTAATTTAGCAGACGCTGTTATCCAGAGCGACTAGGGCACATCAACAGATTGTTCACCTTGTCGCCTCTGGGGTTCAAACTAGCGACCTTTCAGTTACTGGCCTAATGCTCTTAACCGCTAGGCTACCTGCCGCCCTACAATAGGCCTATACGTTCTTTCACAGACTCATAGGCAACCATTCCATTCAGAATGCATAATAATACAGTCCACACTCAATGGAAATTACTAGAGTTTAGGCTAAACCAATTGTGTACCAAAGCATCTTATATATATTTTTTTGTGTGTTTTTGTCATACGTATATGCAGTAGGCTATTAGGATATGCATTTTATAACGGCATAATCATTATTACTCAGGCTTTTTTTTGGCCTTGGGCTCATACTGTATATAGGGTATTGCGTATGTATAAGCTCTAATATGTGTTTGTATGTTCTACATGCAACGTCTCAAATGCTTTGAATTGATCATCATCTTAGAAAGCGCTTTGGCTTTGAAACAAAATCCACAACAACCATGTTTTCCATTCAGTTTCAACTTTTTGTTGAACTTCTATCACAGTGAGGTCACACAATGTAGCTGAACGGTGAGCGTCAAAAGCATGACGCTGTTTTGGTAATACGTGTTATTTTCGATCGCATTTGCATTGATGTGGGACAAGTGAGGTCTGAGAACCAGGCCATTTGCGATCTGGGAGTTGTTAGCGAGTTGGGTACTACTAACGCATCAGCGGCATTCATGTGCAGAGCGCATAGGATGAGATTACTGTGACTCAACGGTCACATGGAATTTGACTGAGGTCATAACTGCCGGTGTGGCGGTAATACAGTCATCGTAACAGCCCTACCTAGGGCAATTGTGACAGTGATCTTCACTCCTGTGTGTGTGTGTGTGTGTGTTAGAGAGAGATATAGTGTGACTCCATGTATGTCAGTCAACTCAATCAAATGTATTGTATTTATAAAGCCCTATTTACATCAGCTGATGTCACAGTGCTATACAGAATCCAGCCTAAAACCCCAAACAGCAAGCAATACAGATGTAGAAGCACAGTGGCTATGAAAAACTCTCTAGAAAGGCAGGAACCTAGGAAGAAACCTAGAGGAACCAGGTTCTGCACGGACCCTATCTTGCACATGAATAACATACAGCTGGCGGGTTAAGCTTTTTCGGCAGGATAGAACAGCAGCTTCTGATAAGACAAAGGGTGGCCGTCTATGTATATTTGTAAACAACAGCTGCTCCACAAAATTAAGGAAGTCTCAAGGTTTTGCTCGCCTGAGATAGAGTTTCTCATGGTAAGCTATAGACCGCACTATTTACCAATAGTTTTTTGTAGCTGTCTATATACCACTTCAAACCAATGCTGGCACTAAGACCACACTCAATGAGCTGTAAACAAACATAAGCAAACAGGAAAACGCTCATCCAGAGGCAGCGCTCCTAGTGGCCGGGTACATTAATGTAGGGAAACTCATCCATTTGACCAAATTTCTACCAGCATGTCAAATGTGCAACCAGAGGGAAAAAAACTTTAGACCACCTTTAATCTATACCCAGAGACGTATACAAAGCTCTCCCTCGCCCTCCATTTGGCAGATCTGACCATAATTATATCCTCCTGATTCCTGCTAACAAGCAAAAACTAAAGCAGGAAGCACCAGTGACTCGGTCATTAAGAAAGTGGTCAGATGAAGCAGATGCTAAGCTACAGGACTGTGTTGCCAGCACAGGCTGGAATATGTTCTGGGATTCTTCCGATTTGCATTGAGGAGTACACCACGTCAGTCACTGGCTTCATCAATAAGTGCATTGATGACGTTGTCCCCACAGTGACTGTACGTAGTACCCTAACCAGACGCCATGGATAACAGGCAACATCTGCACTGAGCTAAAGGGAAGAGCTGCCGCTTTCAAGGAGCGGGACTCTAACCCGGAAGCTTATAAGGAATCCCGCTATGCCCTCCGATGAAACATCAAGCAGGCAAAGCGTCAATACTGGACTAAGATTGAATCGTACTACTCCGGCTCCAACGCATGTGGCAGCACTTGCAAACTATTGCCCAAGCCATAGATTGTTCACTCTGCTACCAGCAAACAGTACCGGAGCATTGGCTCTCAGACCAACAGGCTCCGAGGCAGCTTCTACCCCCAAACCATAAGACTGCTAAATAGTTAATTAAATGGTTGCCCGGACAATCTGCAAGGACCCTATCTTGCACTGACTATATCTAGATGACTATATATACACACTATATGCACACACACACTCACACACACTACACTGATACTCTCACACAAAACCCACACACATTCACATACACTACAAACACACACGCATACTGACACAACACAAACACACACGGATGAATAAGCAGCTGTGTGCTTTGTTTGTGCATGCACCTGTGTGTGTATGTGCATTCCAACCTGCTTGCCGCAACGGGAGTGCATTGCTGGAACAGATGACTGAGTGTGTGTTATGTAAACGAGAGAAGATCTTTACATGCATAACAGCGCCGGTCCTTTTACTCACCAGTCGAATTGAGAAATTTGACATTACAGTGTTCAGACGTAACCTACAAACGTCAATGGAAAAGGTGAACCGTCTGTTCTACCATTCAACTGCACTTCTTATCGCATAGAGAAAAATACTTGAAATAGCTTATCTATTTACTACTGTGAAGTGGGTCCAATTAAATGAGAGAGGCTACCATTCGTCCTATATCTTAACTTTTGTAGGCCTATAGGCTATTTTGAGGAATTCCATCTTGCTATTATATTTAGCTAACTTTTTTTATTTTTATGAATATGAGTCATCATATATTCCTGCACAAGGCTAGGCTGCTTTTGTCTTAATTGCAATGCAATACTTCAATCACTAGGAACTGTGCATACACATGGTCTAAAGTTTGCAGGAGGATAAGCACATTCTCACTTCAAGCTTAGGTTTTTATAAATTCCAACTTTTTCGTGAAAAGGGTCTCACGCATATTTTGGACGTACTCAATGTTTATGAACGAGGCCCTTTGCTTTGAGCACAGACACAGAAACAGCCCTGAACTGCTCTCTCCTTTAACTTGTCACTTCAAGGCCATTGTTATGCTGCTTCACACACAAACTCACACACACACACTACTGTCCTGAACTCTCACGCTTGGGCCTCCCTGCATGTTTCTCAGTGAAACTGACAGTGAATGAGCCCCCCTCACCCTGTCTGCCACTTCATCAGATATTACATAACCAAGGTCTCTGTCATTGACTGTTACACCCTCTTCCCTCCCTCGATCCCTCTCTTTTCACAGTCGGGATTCATACAGCAACCCAGTGGTGTGTTAAATCAGACAAGGTCTCTGCGGGATAGTATCGATTAGAGTGATTTTATGTAGCCAATGATTCTCCCAGATTAATGATGGTGGAAAGAGTAGTGGGGAGAAAAATCTTGGGGCGTGAAGTGGTCTTGCTCGTCAGTTCTGACTGGCTTTGTCCCAAATGGCACCCACTTCCCTATATAGTGAACCACTGACACTGACTAGCGGATTGGAGGTTATTACTTAGAGCACTTTATTGATCATTTTCTTCATTATTTTATCACTCCTCCCCCCCTTATACCCTTCCTCTTAATATGTCCATCCTTATGGGTGAAGGTCATAGGAGGAGTTAGAGGTGGGTTAATGTGTGTCTGTGAATGGGTGTATGTGGGTTTGTGTGGGTGTATTTGAGAACCCATAAGTTCAAGTATCTTCAATGACGTCTGAAATATTTGGGTACTTTGAAATCACAATGTTTCATGTGCTTGTATGTGTTTTTTGTTGTTGTTTAGAGTGTGCATGTGTTGCGGAGGCTTGGTCGCTGTCAAACCCCATTGTGTTCTATTTGGGCCCTAACTCAGCGCATCCACAGCCTGTGTTTGTCTCACCTCTTCTAAAGCGAGGCGAATAAGAAAAGAACGAGAAGAAGCTACGGTCCATTTTACAAAACACACACACTGTTGTTGATCAGTTATTGCCTGATTTTATTTGGAATTTTACGGTAGCTTTCTTTGGACACAGCAGAGAGAATGGTAAACACATACATTATCTGTGTCCCGATTGGCACCCGATACCCTAAAGAGTGCACTGGGATCTGGTCAAAAGTTGTGCTCTAAATAGGGAATAGGGTGCCATTTGTGAGGCAGTCACAGCGTTTTGCCTTTCCATTCTCTGGCGAAATGATTTGCTACATTTATTTAGGAGCACACTTTGTTGCCTCAATAATATATTGCAGGAGTGACAGTCCCGCAATCTGTGTGTTTGAGACTGCCAATCAGTTGGTGTGCGTGTTTGAGACAGCCAGTAAGGTAGTCGCTGGTATTTCTTTGTGTGTGTGTATAGTGTTTGTGTGCCATTTAAGAACCAGTTTTCAGTCCTTGCTGGCATTTCTCTTAGTGTGTGTCTGTGTGCCAGTCACTGCTAGTTCCTAGTAGCTGGTATATGTTGGCAGTGTGGACATCCCATGTTAAATATCTGTGCACTTGGCAGTGGCGTTAATGCCTTTAAGACCCCCCTGTACACACACACACACACACTCAGTCTTTAAGACCCTGTCTTACACACATATTAACCCTGAAAAGGCTTACTGTCTGTTTGGGTCTGTGAGAAATGCTGGGTTGGTTGCTGAGGCTGGTTGTCATGGTTTCCTTGCTGATTCTCCTCTCTGGTTCCCAGTCTTGGCCTCACATAAGCACGTCTCTCTCTCTCGATCTGTCTGTGAAATCCTCTGTCTGAATGTGTGGCGTGTGTTTTGGGCGTGTGGGTATGGATTTTTCAATATGGTTTTGCATCAGTGTGTCTGTGACTGAGTATTTTGTGTGTGTGTGTGACAGACTATTTGTGTCTTGTTGCAGATCAGGCTGGCCGGCCCTGCTCTCTGCTCTTTTTCTCAGTGCCGTGTGTTCTAGTTAAAGCCCTCAGATTAGCACATGCGGGGAGCCCAGGCTTTGGCTGCTGTCCTGTCAGCTAACATTTAGCATTGGCTTGTTACTGACGGCCTGCCTCCTCAGATTAAGGGGTTAGCACAGGGAAGAGGCAAAGGGGAAGAGCTGAAAAAGGAGGGTCTCTTATAAGTCAATATTTAATTAATCAATCCAACAATCAATCAATCAAATTTTATTTGTGCAAAACCGGAGAAAAAGGAAAACTAAAACAGAACTAAAATCTTGCACAATTGCGTCAAATGTTAGATTAGGTTCTTGGGGAGATGTATGAGAAAAGATGCTAACGAGACTAGCAATGTCTCCACCCCCTAAACAAAAACTGTCAGCCAAAGTATGGGCAAAATGTTCCCTTCCATACCTTAAGGGAACATTTTGACATTTGCTGTATGGTTAGGGGCGGCAGTGTAGCCTAGTGGTTAGAGCATTGGACTAGTAACTGAAAGGTTGCAAGTTCAAATCCCCAAGCTGACAAGGTACAAAATCTGTCGTTCTGCCCTTGAACAGGCAGTTAACCCACTGTTCCTAGGCCGTCATTGAAAATAAGAATTTGTTCTTAACTGACTTGCCTAGTAAAATAAAGGTAAAAAAAAAAAAAAATATGTGAGAAAGTCCATATTGCAAATGTACGGTCCCTTACTAGACGTCCGAAAACGTTTGTAAAATTTGCGGTCAGTGTCGGGCCGTGCGGCAGGGCCGGACCTACCGGGAAGTCATCAAATGAACTTTCTCGGACTTTCGGTTTCCGTTTTATAAAATAATCACATTTTGGTCATTTTTCGGCTGTCCCGGAAAATCACACGAGGGCATAAGCAATCATATTGCAATTGTACAAAACATCACGAATCACGATGGGGCCTTATCTCCAAAACAGAAAATATTTGAAGCCGAAACTTGGTGAGCGTAGGTTTGGCATAATGGGCAGTTGGCCCCGAACAAGATGGCGTCTAGGCCTCAACGGTTTTTGAGTTATGGCCATTTCTCTGGGATTAAAGGTCCAAAATTAAAATAGAGAAATTATTTTTCCACTTCACGTCAAAGTCAAGGAGCCTCCGGTGTCAATAAAAAAATAACCAGCCATTTATCTATCGTCATTTAAGAGAAATCGTACAGTGACAAATTGGTGATGTTCAAAGATAGGTGTTATTTTTTTTCAACAGTTACAGATCCAGTTGCAGGGTGTTCATACGAATCTTTTTAAAGTGTGCTGCGGAGCTCTGCGAGATTTCTGTGATATTCTATGATTTTCTGTAATAACACACACTCACTAAACCCTCCGGAAATAACTCAGTTCTTAACGTAAAGACTTAAAACTCAGGATTCTCTAAAGGCATACCCCAATCAGGATATGAGTTTATTTATAGCTTCCTGTGCCAACCGGAAGTGCCTTAAATGGTGTCATAGTGGCAGTTTCCAAGGGTTAAAAAGGTCAGATCTTTTCAAAACTTCATATGTGTGATTAGGTAACCCCCATAAACTGTAAGTCAGTCATTTCTCCAAACAGATGTCAAAGAAAAGCTCTCTCTCTCACACACACACACAGCAAGGATGGAGTGACAAAGTGCGGTGCTTAAAGACAAACAGAGCCTGCAATGGCATTTCCATATTCTCTAGGCCATGCCGAGTTCAACGAGATGCCCGGCTTGACCGTAGCTCACTCGGTCTAAGCACAGCGACCATTAGAACAGTAGGCCCAAAATGAAGCCTGCCCCACAACGTCATTTGCTTTTGGGTGACAGTGAGAGAACCTTTAGGGTGAGAAGCACAATTCGACCTCAGGTACGTTCCTAAGGTCCTCCCGATCTGTGCAAGCCTAACCTTGACCGTGTAGCATTATCCCTTAACAGTAAAACAGTTTTTTTTTTCACAGATTACAATGACATCTCTCCCCATAGGAATACATTGCCTGCTCCTCTAAATTCAACCTGAGGCCTATGTGGGTTATGAATGCCTTATGAACCTGTCTTCGATGACAGTCCATCAGGACCCTATGAGGTCTACCTGTGTCAATTCTAAGCTTCCTGAAGCAACCGGAAGTGGTTAAAATCACCCTAAAAGTGTATATCCATACCCTGCCTGCAGTTGATAGACATAGTGCATTCAACCCTGTGTAAATCAGTCAGTTCTTAACCTAAAGACTTAAAACTCAGGATTCTGTAAAAGCATACCCCATTGAGGATATGTGTTGACTTATAGCTTCCTGTGCCAACCGGAAGTGCCATAATTGGTGTCGCAGGGCTGTTTCGAGGGGTTAAAAAAGTCAGATCTTTCCAAAACTTCATATATGTGATTAGGCAACCCCCATGAACTGTAAATCAGTAATTTTTCCCATAAAATTTCAAAGGAAAACTAAATCACACACACAGCTTGGAAGGAGGGACACATTGGGGTGCGTAGAGACCTACACTGCCTGCATTAGTTAACCTTGTTGGAACTTTTAAAGAACCGTCAGACCTAGAGTTCCGAAACTTTAGAATCCTTTTCTAGACCTCAGGTCGATAGTGCGTGGTGAGTTACGTGGCTCTAGAAGTTTCTCGGACCGAGAAACAGCCTCGTACATTTGCAATGACTTCAGTTCATTTTTGCATCACGAAAATGACGACATTTAGAAATGTCCCAGAGTCGCAAGACTAGGTGCATTGCGACCGTCTCGGCCCATAGAGACGGAACCCAATGTTTATGTCCGATAGCTCATTCAAGGACCCCGTAGCAAGTCATGGAAAAAAGTGGATTTTCAGCACCAATTAGGGTTTTGCTCTGGCACCAAATGACCTATCAAGCCGAAACTTGGGATTCGGGGTCGCCTCAGCTAGTCCTACACATAACATACTTATGCACAAGTAAAAAATAAAAAAAATATGATAATAAAATTGTACAAAAGTGTTAAAAAAAGTGTTACAACTGGTATTTGCCATATGGCATTTGCAATCAATGCCATGGTTTGTCCAATGCCAATGTTTTCCCATTCATTTTTGTCCATTTCAGGGGGGTATTCCCTTACTTTATGAAATGTTGAAGTTCGAAAACTTTTAACAATTTTTATAGAGCAGAAATAAAATAACAATAGCGAGACTATATACAGGGGGTACCGGTACAGAGTCAGTGTGCGGGGGCACCAGTTAGTCAAGGTAATTGAGGTGATATGAAGGTAGTTATTAAAGTGACGATGCATAGATAACAGAGAGTAGCAGCGGTGTAAAAGAGGGGTCAATGCAAATAGTCGGTATCCATTTTGATTAGATGTTCAGGAGTCTTTATGGCTTAGGGGTAGAAGCTGTTTTGAAGCCTCTTGGATCTAAACTTGGCGCTCCGGTACCGCTTGCCATGCGGTAGCAGAGACAACAGTCTACGACTATTGTGGCTGGAGTCTTTGGTGCACTTTGAGATTAACATTGAGATTAAATCTACTAAGAATGAAAAAATACAAAAATGTCCCACTCATGTCAATTCTATTCAAAAGCCAATGCAATATAAATGCAATACAAGACATTCAGGTAACTTGCACCTTCCCACCTGCCATAGCTGACACTGCCATAGCACTGCCATAGCAGTTTCAATTACAGTAGCTACTGTGGATCTAACAAAGTTACGTCCAGAATGTGACCAGTTTATTTTTGGATGCAATGTTCAGACACTCACAGAAGTAGCAACACAATCATCCAAACCAGAAAATGTAGGCTACATTAGTCCTAGTGCTAACTGAGGAAAGATTGACGTAACACAAGCCATCAAATTTAGATAACTCTCAGCCGTCTGAAACCACAATATGAATTGGCTAATAGCAATTACTATTTATATTTCATCACATCTCACGTGAGCTCACCATTGATCAAAATAATTGAGGAAAACACTTTCTAAAAAACAAAGTATAATAATGGGTAGTTTGTGTGGGTCGCCATGTTTGTTTTTTGTTGTCAAAACAAAGATAAGAGGAGACGATGAGTTTGGTCTGTTTGCTGTATGCATGTTGAAGGGGGTTTGTCGTCTATGATCATTCAGTTCCCTTTATTCACTTCCGGAAATTTACCCTTCACCTCATTATAACATCTTTGGTCTGACAGACCTTTACGTGACACTCAGAATGCATTGTATAATGTCAACAAACATGGTGCCACACAACTGTCAAATAGCTTAGCATTGGCTCATTATAATCATTATAATCAGTACAACCTTCAAAAAAGTATTTTACAAACATCACAGGTGGCCATTACAATAATCAGAATGCATTATTTGTCAGCAGTACTTGAAAAGCTTTTGCTAAAAACATTTTTTAAAAGACTACCACACTGGTTGTAACCAGTATGAACATTAATAAAAAAAATCCATCGCAGATCTGGGGCCGTATCCACAAAGCGTCTCCGAGTAGAAAATTGGTTGTGCTTAGAATAGAAATTTTACTCGTGTAATAATGAAAGTTATGCATGAAAGGCGTTTTAGTCATAAGAGTTCCACCTAGTCAACACATATTTAGGAGACCTCATGCTGTCCTAACAAGTAAAGAGTTACCAGCAGGTGTCTTGAAAGTCGAGTCAGTACACCTGTGAAGGAGTTCCTTGATCGCAGGTAAAATTGTATGGCAGTTTTTTTTACACAAGTATGACATGCTTTAATATATTAGTTATAGTGTGTTGCCGAAATTGTGATAATACTGCTAAATACTGTCCTTTTGCGGTCTGTCATTTCCAAGTGTTAGCTGTATGCAGAGTTCTGCCGAATCAGGAACCAGAACTTGCCGAACTTCTTCTATGCTGCGCTCGACTGTCACACCCCTCGTTTGATGAACTTTTACCAACAGACGGCATCCAAGACTGGAAGGATCGCTTACGCTTTGGGTGACATTCTGAGGTGTCATGATCTAGGATATGGGTAAGACGGAGGACTCAGATCTTTAGGGCACTGCACATAATGCTGGAATCAGATCTGGGTCTAATGAAAGTTCCAACTACTTGTTGAACCTTGAAAGTATAATAACAGTATCTGAAAGGCAGCTAAGAGTTTGCCCTTTATTAACTATTCCGTTTGTTCCATTGTACCAGGCAAATGAAACCAAGCCCAGCATTTTTTGGGGCTAAATATACAAAGGTTTCTCTGGTGGATATTTTGTCAATTTTTAACATTGACATACTGTTGATTTACCAGCTTATGTGTCATGAAATTGATTTATGATTATTTATCTTCTTAGGAACTACATGATGTTCTCCACTGTTCTCTGTGCTCGTCCTGTGTTGCTGCGTGAGGAAGTCTTAGGAGTTTTTAAAACATGCAAGGTAGGTTTCTTGTCATTTTGGTTACTATTGATTATTGCGCCCATTCACAATTTACCCACCTGTAGTGATCTGAGAGGATTAGATAGGCGAGTATGGTGTTTTAACCAACCATTAGGTCAGGGTGGATATATTTTTAGTGTCTTCAGAAAGTATTCTCACCCCTTGACTTTTTCCACATTTTGTTGTGTTAAATGAAAAGCTGAAATGTCTTGAGTCAATTATTCAACCCCTTTTTATTGCAAGCCTAAATAAGTTCAGGAGTAAAAATGTGCTTAAACAAGTGTCACACTGTGAAATAATAGTGATTAACATGATTTTTGAATGACTACCTTATCTCTGTACCCCACACATACACTTATTTGTAAGATCCCACCATGAATTTCATACACAAATTCAACCACAAAGACCAGGGATGCCTCGCAAAGAAGGGCAACTATTGGTAGATGGTTGACTGGTCAATGGCGACTTTACAACAGTTTGTTTTCTATCACAGCCACTAAACTCTGAGGATTGATCAACAACATTGAAGTTACTCCACAATACTAACCTAAATTACAGAGTGAAAAGAAGAAAGCCTGTACCTAATACAAATATTCTAAAACATGCATCCTGTTTGCATTAAGGCACTAAAGTAAAACTGCAGAAAATGTGGCTAAATATTTTACTTGATGTCCTGAATACAAAGCATTATGTTTGGGGCAAATCCAACACAACACATCACTAAGTACCACTTAATTTTTCAAGCATGTTGGTGGCTGCATCATGATATGGGTATACTTGTCAATGGCAAGGACTAGGGAGTTTTTTAGGATAAAAAAACAGAATAGCGCTGAACACAGGCAAATTCCTAGAGGTAAACCTGGTTCAGTCTGTTTTCCAACAGACACTGGGAGACAAATTCACCTGTCAACAGGACAATAACCTAAAACACAAGGCCAAATATACACTGTTTTTTTTACAAAGACATGAACATGGCTGTCTAGCTATGATCAATCACAATCTTGACAGAGCATGATGAATTTTGAACAATCCAGGTGTGCAAAGCTCCTAGAGCAGTCCTGGGCAATTCCAGTCCTCGGGGGCCTGATTGGTGTCACATTTTTCCCCCATCCCTAGCAAACACACCTGATTTAAACTAATTGCATTTTTAACTGAAGCTTATGATTTAGTTGATTATTGGAGTCAGGTGTGTTAGCTGGGGCAGGGGGAAAAGTGTGACACCAATCAGGCCCCCGAGGACTGGAGTTTCCCAGGCCTGTCCTAGAGACTTACCCAGAAAGGCTCAAAGCTGTAATTGCCGAAGGTACTTCTACAAAGTATTAATTAACCCATGGGTGTGAATACTAATGTAAATTAGATATTTCAGTATTTCATTTTCAAAAATGTCTCAAGACATGTTTTCACTTTGTCATTATGGGGTGTTGTGTAGATGGGTGAGGAAAAAAAATGTACAGGGACCAAAATCAGCGGAAATTTCAGAGCGCCAACTGTAGTACTCGATAAAACTCAAACTTTCATTAAAACACACATGCAGGGTACTCAATTAAAGCTAAACTCGTTGTGAATCTAGCCAACATGTCAGATTTGTAAAATGCTTTTCGGCGAAAACATGAGAAGCTATTATCTGATAGCATGCACCCCCCGAAATACCTGAACGAGACGTAAACAAAAGAATTAGCGTAGCCGGCGCTACACAAAACGCAGAAATAAAATATAAAACATTCATTACCTTTGACTGGCTTCTTTGTTGGCACTCCTATATGTCCCATAAACATCACAATTGGGTCTTTTTCCCGATTAAATCCGTCATTGTATACCCAAAATGTCCATGTATGAAGCCCGTCTGATCCAGGAAAAAGCACCTTTCCAAAACGTAACGTCATTTTTTTTAATTAAAAAAGTTGCCTATAAACTTTTACAAAACACTTCAAACTACTTTTGTAAACCAACTTTAGGTATTAATAAACGTTAATAATCGATAAAATTGATCACGGGGCGATCTGTATTCGATAGCAGCAAGTCTTGAAATCATCGTCCATATTTTCCCTTTCATAACTTCCTTCGGTGTACCCCAAGACAGGAAGTGCCTATTCGTCATCACACCAAGGATAAACTACCAATGAAATGCCAGTACTGGCGACATCGTGTGGAATCTGTAGGCATTGTAAACGGGACTCTATCTATTTTCCCTTGCCGAAGACAATATATAGACTGGCGGATGGATATTTTTTTAGTGTTTTTTGTGAACAGTTTTCCTTGGGATTTTTACTCCTAAACACGTTCTGTTATAGCCACAGACATGATGTAACCAGTTTTAGAGACTTCAGAGTGTTTTCTATCCACACATACTAATCATATGCATATACTATATTCCTGGCATGAGTAGCAGGACGTTGAAATTCGGCGCGATTTTTAACAAAAAGCTACGAAAATTCGCAGCATCCCTAACAGGATTCAATTCAATTTTGAATTCTGCCTGTAACACAACAACATGTGGATTAAGTCAACGGGAATGAATACTTTCTGAAGGCACTGTATATAACGTCTGTCTAGTATTCTCATCTCAAGTGCATTTGTGCATTTCAGGGGGAGGATTCCCGATGAGCCAGATATTGTTTACACACTGGTATCCCTACTTACAATTGCCAGTGACAAACACCGAAAATGTCGTCTAAGTCCATTAGTGTCAAGAACTCCGTTGTCCTGGAGAGTGAAGTTGTGGTGATACTTTTGGAAAATATTATACAGTATACAGTACCAGTCAAAAATTTGTACACACCTACTCATTCAAGGGTTTTTCTTTATTTTTACTTTTTTCCACATTGTAGAGTAATAGTGAAGGAATCAAAACTATGACATAACACAAATGGAATCATGTAGTAACAGAAAAGGTATATACTCGACTAGCTACCCTTTGCCTTGTTGACAGCTTTGCACACTCTTGGCATTCTCTCAACCAGCTTCTTGAGGTAGTCACCTGGAATGCATTTCAATTAACAGGTGTGCCTTGTTAAAAGTTAACGTGTTTGAGCCAATCAGTTGTCTAGGGGTAGGGGTGGTATACAGAAGATTGTCCTATTTGGTAAAATACCAAGTCCATATTATGGCAAGAATAGCTCAAATAAGCAAAGAGAAACTGCAGTCCATAATTACTTCAAGACATGGTCAGTCAATCCAGAAAATTTGAAGAACTTTGAACGTTTCTTCAAGTGCAGTCACAAAAACCATCAAGTGCTATGATGAAATTGGGTCTCATGAGGAAAGGAAGACACAGAGTTACCTCTCCTGCAAAGCACAAGTTCTTTACAGTTACCAGCAACTCAGATTGCAGCCCAAATAAATGCTTCACAGAGTTCAAGTAACAGACACATCTCAACAACAACTGTTCAGTGGAGACTGCGTGAACCAGGCCTTCATTTATTTTTTCATTTATTTAACTAGGCAAGTCAGTTAAGAACAAATTCTTATTTTCAATGACGGCCTAGGAACAGTGGGTTAACTGCCTATTCAGGGGCAGACGACAGATTTGTACCTTGTCAGCTCGGGGGTTTGAACTTGCAACCTTCCGGTTACTAGTCCAACACTCTAACCACTAGGCTACCCTGCCACATGATCAAATTACAGTGAAGAAACCACTACTAAAGGACACCAATAATAAGAAGAGACTGGCTTGGGCCAAGAAACACGAACAATGGACATTAGTCCGGTGGAAATCTGTCCTTTGGTCTGATGAGATTTTTGGTTCCAACCGGCCTCAACTAACTATGTTTACTTGATACTGGATTAAATTAATAATGTAACAATTAACTCATTGGGAATTTGGGGCGCCACGGGAAACTTATTTAACGAGTTCTCTCCCGACTTAAGCTCAAAAGATATACAGATATCTCTTACATCAATAACAGTCAATTACTTCTTAAATGTTTGTGCAGACTTCGTAAATCTGCACCAACCTGAGTCTCACTCACTGATCATTCCGTACCACACAAATTGATTTGATTAATTATTTACTAACAAACTAAATGATAACCTAGGATACACACACACACACAGTATGTTGGCTGATACCTTGTGTTGGCAAGGTATCAGAATTACTATGATCTCGTTAGAGAACTAAAATCACAATCCTATCATCACAAAAACATTATCTTCATCCTTGATATTTTATACACAACGTAAATAATGTAAACCTGATATACACAGTGTAAAAGCACTTCAAGTTACAATGTTTTCATTATAACGTCTTTATAATAGTTTTAATGACATCACAAAATAGACATACATTTTCTCTCATCATTCCCAACATTCGGATGTTATAATATATTGTCCCCGTGTTCATTGTTTGATGTTGAAGTGTTGGGTGGCGAGAGTCTCGGTAACAATGGGATTTTTACCTTCTCAATACTGCAGGGCAAGAGAGAGTTCTCTAAATTTACGACCGCCTTTAAGTCATTAAACCGGCCAGACTCCCCCTTCTCCTGTGTGAGAGAGGGGAGTCTGGCTACCTGTCAGCCATTGCCAGTTGATCTGGCACCTTTGATCATCACCAAGCAGAGAGAGTCATTACAGTTGTAACCCCCATATATATAACATTTTATTGGTTGCAAGAATTTTTTTATAATTTAAATAAAAAAACTTTTGAATCAGGCGTCGTTTTGTGTTTCAGTTCATAAACCGTGCCATGGAATCGGTACATCAAAAATCTCTTCTCAACTATTTTGCTACCTGTATGGCGCAACTGTAATTGTTTGGTACTTAAATCCAACTGGTATACTTCTTTTGTAATTTTCTCTAACCAATTTTGGTCTTTAATGCAGGGCTGACAGACAACTACCTTCTTCCACTGGCATCCTCCGTTTTTGCAGTAATGCTGAAATCAGTTGGTTGTAATTTTGGATAGAGCAGACTTTTCCATATATTTTTGTTAATTGCATATGTGACGTAACTTTACCAGTCCTATTTAGGATTTAATTTATAAAGATTATACTGTTTTTATTTGTATTTCTCCCGAAATATATATATATTAGTTCAGTTTTTTCCAGTGGATTAAACTTGAAATTGCAACCAGCCTTATATGGCTTGTTTTTAAAATAGCGACATTTTGAAGATTATTTCATTTTCAAATAGCAGAAAGTGAAAGGTTGTAATCTGAATAATGGGGAAAAAGGCCATTTTTGAACAAGGGTTGAGCCATTCTTACTAATCTGCTAGAGAACCAGTTAGGATTTAAGTATAGCTGTTGTATGACTGAAGCCTTTAGTGAGAGCTCCAGTGCTTTAATATTCAGCTTCACCTGAAATGTTTTTACAATAGTGTTGAAGGAGTTCCCACATATGGTGAGCACTTGTTAGCTGCTTTTCCTTCACTCTTCGGTCCAACTCATCCCAAACCATCTCAATTGGGTTGAGGTTGAGTGATTATGGAATCCAGGTCATCTGATGCAGCACTCCATCACTCTCCTTCTTGGTCAAATAGCCCTTAAACAGCCTGGAGGTTTGTCAATCAATCAAATGTATATATAAATCCCTTTTTACATCAGCAGATGTCACAAAGTGCTATACAGAAACCAGGCCTAAAACAGCAAACAGTAAGCAATGCAGATGTAGAAGCACGTTGGGTCATTGTCCTGTTGAAAAACAAATGATAGTCCCACTATTCGCAAACCAGATGGGATGACGTATCGCTGCAGAATGCTGTGGTAGCCATGCTGGTTAAGTTTGGCTTGAATTCGAATTAAATCACTGACAGTGTCACCAGAAAAGCACCATCACACATCCTCCATGCTTCACGGTGGGAACCACACATGCGGAGATCATCCATTCACCTACTCTGCGTCTCACAAAGACACGGCGGTTGCATCCAAAAATCAAAAAATTTGGACTCATCAGACCAAAGAACAGATTTCCATAGGTCTAATGTCCATTGCTTGTGTTTATTGGCTAAAGCAAGCCTTTTCTTATTATTTGTGTCATTTAGTTGTTTCATTGCAGCAATTCGACCATGAAGCCCTGATTCACACAGTCTCCTCTGAACAGGTGACGTTGAGATGTGTCTGTTACTTGAATTCTGTGAAGCATTTATTTTGTCTGAGGCTGGTAACTCTAATGAATGTATCCTCTACAAGAGGTAACTCTGGGTCTTCCTTTCCAGTTGCAGTCCTCATGAGAGGACCGCCACAGTACACAACACTGCTATCATCCTTTTTTTACCACTTCACCAAATCTTTCCCAAACATTACTGTTCTGGCTCTTCCTTCTCTTTATTATCAACTGTCCATTTCACAGCTTTTCTCTTATTGAATTAAACTATGACATTGTCTTTTTGCCTCAGTGGATCTACATGAACTTTTTCTGCCCGTTCCTTAAAGCATTTGATTAGTGTATAGACTATTTGGCGTGTACAGTTAGGCCGTAAAGCTTACACTTACGCAGTAATGACAGATAGCCTAAAAATAATGAATATATTGTCTTCTCTTTACTATACCAGTCCTTTATGCACACAATATTTCATGACTCTAAACCCACCCGCCTCTCTTGATATAACTGAAGGAACTGCGGGTTAGGATTAAACCGCGCATCAATAGTGTCTAGGGGCAATTATCCTCTGTTGTGTAGTGGAGGTATCCCCTGGAGGTCAAAGATAGTCATTCCTAGTTGCCCTTATGCCCAAATATCTAGGACCATTTTTTTTCTCCTCAAATTACATTTACCATTGGGCCACAACACACCAAACTGATCTTAGATCAATGTCTAGAGGCATCTACGTTGTGTTGTGCAATGGTATCCCCTGGAGGCTCAGGCAGCCATTTAACTTAGGTACGTTTAATTTCATGGAGGCCGATTAGATCTCACAGGCAGCAAATGGGAATTTTAGAGCTGGGTGAGCCTCAGTGTCTTGAGCCTGCAGAGTGTTCAATAGACAGGGATTCAATTAAAGCTGATACACGCACGTGCGCAGGGAGGCAGGCATGCACACTGATGCCCACCTCACCCCGCACGCATATTATCACACACTCGTCATCTCTTTTTCCCATAACATCTTTCCGCTCTGTATGTTCTTACTGAGTGCTGTTCGGGCAATTTAAAGTATTGATTGGGGATTGTTTTGTGGAGGAATGTAACTGATTTTCTGGGTCATTTGTGATGTTATATATGTGCCTACCATGACTGTGTTTTTGTATTTTAATATATACAGTGCCTTCAGAAAGTATTTACACCCCTTGGCTTTTACCACATTTTGTTACGTTACATCCTTATTCTAAAATTGATTAAATCGTTTTTTTCCTTCATCCATCTGCACACAATACCCCATAATGACAAAGCTAAAACAGTTTTTACAAATATTTGTTAATTTATTAAAAATAAAACAGAATATTGCATTTACATAAGTATTCAGACCCTTTACTCAGTACTTTGTTGAAGCACCTTTGGCAGCAATTACAACCATGAGTCTTCTTGGGTATGACTCTACAAGCTTGGCAAGCCTGTATTTGGGGAGTTTCTCCCATTCTTCTCTGCAGATCCTCTCAAGCTTTGTCAGGTTGGATGGCGAGTGTTACTGCACAGCTATTTTCAGGTTTCTCCAGAGATGTTCAATCAGGTTTAAGTCCGGGCTCTTGCTGGGCCACTCAAGGTCTTTCAGAGACTTGTCCCGAAGCTGTATACTGTATATCAAATCAAATGTATTTATATAGCCCTTCGTACATCAGCTGATATCTCAAAGTGCTGTACAGAAACCCAGCCTAAAACTCCAAACAGCAAGCAATGCAGGTGTAGAAGCACGGTGGCTAGGAAATACATAAGTATTCATTGTATATACTGTATATATTGTATATAATGTGTATATTTACATTGTATTATAATGGGCGCATTTCCTGTCCGAGTCTGTAATACCAACATGTTTTAAGCAGACCACCATAGTTCCTGTGCCCAAGAACACTAAGGTAACCTGCCTAAATGACTACCAACTCGTAGCACTCACATCAAATCAAATGTATTTATATAGCCCTTCTTACATCAGCTGATATCTCAAAGTGCTGTACAGAAACCCAGCCTAAAACACCAAACAGCAAGCAATGCAGGTGTAGAAGCACCATGGCTAGGAAAAACTCCCTAGAAAGGCCAAAACCTAGGAAGAAACCTAGAGAGGAACCAGCCTATGAGGGGTGGCCAGTCCTCTTCTGGCTGTGCCGGGTGGAGATTATAACAGAACATGGCCAAGATGTTCAAATGTTCATAAATGACCAGCATGGTCAAATAATAATAATCATGGTAGTTGTCGAGGTTGCAGCAAGTCAGCACCTCAGGAGTAAATGTCAGTTGTCTTTTCATAGCCGATCATTAAGAGTATCTCTACCGCTCCTGCTGTCTCTAGAGAGTTGAAAACAGCAGGTTTGGGACAGGTAGCACGTCCGGTGAACAGGTCAGGGTTCCATAGCCGCAGACAGAACAGTTGAAACTGGAGCAGCAGCATGGCCAGGTGGACTGGGGACAGCAAGGTGTCATCATGCCAGGTAGTCCTGACGCATGGTCCTAGGGCTCAGGTCTTCCGAGAGAGAGAAAGAAAGAGAGAGAATTAGAGAGAGCATACTTAAATTCACACAGGACACCGGATAAGACAGGAGAAGTACTCCAGATATAACAAACTGACCCTAGCCTCCCGACACATAAACTACTGCAGCATAAATACTGGAGGCTGAGACATCAGGAGACATTGTGGCCCCATCCGATGATACCCCCGGACAGGACCAAACAGGAAGGATATAACCCGACCCACTTTGCCAAAGCACAGCCCCCACACCACTAGAGGGATATCTTCAACCACCAACTTACCATCCTGAGACAAGGCCGAGTATAGCCCACAAAGATCTTTGTAGGTTAGCAGTAAAACCTTGAAATCAGCCCTTGCCTTAACAGGAAGCCAGTGTAGGGAGGCTAGCACTGGAGTAATATGATCAATCTTTTTGGTTCTGGTCAGGATTCTAGCAGCCGTATTTAGTACTAACTGAAGTTGATTTAGTGATTTATCCGGATAACCGGAAAGTAAAGCATTGCAGTAGTCTAACCTAGAAGTAACAAAAGCGTGGATACATTTTTCTGCATCATTTTTGGACAGACAAACATTGATTTTTGCAATGTTACATAGATTGAAAAAAGCTGTCCTTGAAACAGTCTTGATATGTTTGTCAAAAGAGAGATTAGGGTCCAGAGTAACGCCGAGGTCCTTCAGTTTTATTTGAGATGTCTGTACAACCAAGATTAATTGTCAGATTCAACAGAAGATCTCTTTGTTTCTTGGGACCTAAAACAAGCACCTCTGTTTTGTCCGAGTTTAAAAGTAGAAAGTTTGCAGCCATCCACTTCCTTATGTCTGAAACACAGGCTTCTAGCTAGGCGAATTTTGGGGCTTCACCATGTTTCATTGAAATGTACAGCTGTGTGTCATCCGCATAGCAGTGAAAGTTAACATTATGTTTTCGAATGACATCCCCAAGAGGTAAAATATATAGTGAAAACAATAGTGGTCCTAAAACGGAACCTTGAGGAACACTGACATTTACAGTTGATTTGTCAGAGGACAAACCATTCACAGAGACAAACTGATATCTTCCCGACAGATAAGATCTAAACCAGGCCAGAACTTGTCCGTGTAGACCAATTTGGGTTTCCAATCTCTCCAAAAGAATGTGGTGATCGATGGTATCAAAGCAGCACTAAGGTCTAGGAGCATGAGGACAGATGCAGAGCCTCGGTCTGACGCCATTAAAAGGTCATTTACCACCTTCGCAAGTGCAGTCGCAGTGCTATGATGGCGTCTAAAACCAGACTGAAGCATATACATTGTTTGTCTTCAGGAAGGCAGTGAGTTGCTGCGCAACAGCCTTTTCTAAAATGTTTGAGAGGAATGGAAGATTCGATATAGGCCGATTAGTTTTTTATATTTTCTGGGTCAAGGTTTGGCTTTTTCAAGAGAGGCTTTATTACTGCCACTTTTAGTGAGTTTGGTACACATCCGGTGGATAGAGAGCCGTTTATTATGTTCAACATAGGAGGGCCAAGCACAGGAAGCAGCTCTTTCAGTAGTTCAGTTGGAATAGGGTCCAGTATGCAGCGTGAAGGTTTAGAGGCCATGATTATTTTCATCATTGTGTCCAGAGATATAGTACTAAAACACTTGAGTGTCTCTCTTGATCCTAGGTCCTGGCAGAGTTATGCAGACTCAGGACAACTGAGCTTTGGAGGAATACGCAGATTTAAAGAGGAGTCTGTAATTTGCTTTCTAATGATCATGATCTTTTCCTCAAAGAGGTTCATGAATGTATTACTGCTGAAATGAAAGCCATCCTCACTTGGGGAATGCTGCTTTTTAGTTAGCTTTGCCACAGTATCAAAAATACATTTCCAATTGTTCTTATTTTCCTCAATTAAGTTGGTAAAATAGGATGATCGAGCAGTAGTGAGGGCTCTTCGGTACGGCCTTTCCAAGCTAGTCGGAAGACGTCCAGTTTGGTGTGGCGCCATTTCTGTTCCAATTTTCTGGAAGCTCAGAGCTCGGGTATTTTCTGTATACCAGGGAGCTAGTTTGTTATTACAAATGTTTTTAGGTTTTAGGGGTGCAACTGCATCTAGGGTATTGCGCAAGGTTATATTGAGTTCCTCAGTTAGGTGGTTAACCTGTTGCGACTGTAGGGGCAGTATTTTCATTTTTTATTTTTTACTTTCCCTTTTTAAACGGGATATTTTGTCAGGACAAGATGCTAGAATATGCATATAATTGACAGCTTTGGATAGAAAACACTCTTAACGTTTCCAAAACTGTATAGATATTGTCTGTGAGTATAACAGAACTGATGTTGCAGGCGAAAGCCTGAGAAAAATCCAATCCGGAAGTGCCCCATATTTTGAAAGTGCTGTGTTCCAATGAGTCCCTATTGAGCTGTGAATGAGCTATCAACCAGCTTCCGCTTTCTACATATTCCCCAAGGTGTCTACAGCATAGTGACATAGTTTTACGCATTTATGTTGAAGAATAGCCGTAGGCGTCTACATTGCGTAAGTGGTCACATGATGGCTCCCAGGGTGACTCTCGCGTAAAATACAGAGGTAGCCATTACTCCAATCGGTCCTACTGAAAAACTAATTGTCCCGACGGTAATATTATCGAATAGAATAAACTTACACAAATGCTTGTCTAGCTTTGGCTGTAAAGCATATTTTGACAATCTGAGATGGCAGGGTGATTAACAAAAGGCTAAGCTGTGTTCCAATATATTTCACTTGTGATTTTCATGAATAGGAAGATTTTCTAGGAAGATTTTTGTCCGTTGCGTTATGCTAATTAGTGTCAGGCGATGATTACGCTCCAGGACCCGGGATGGGGAGTCACAAGAATTTGTTTTTCTCCTCTGACATCTCCGGTAGGCAGACGGAGTCTGGAAGGGCATCAAGGAATCTTTGTGTTGTCTGAGAATTTATAGCATGACTTTTGATGTTCCTTGGTTGGGGTCTGAGTAGATTATTTGTTGCGAATCTAAACTTAATAAATAGCTACATCTGTAGCCATGAAGTGCTTTGAAAGGCTGGTCATAGCTCACATCAGCACCATCATCCCAGAAACCCTAGACCCACTCCAATTCAGATACCGCCCCAACAGATCCACGGATGATGCAGTCTCTACTGCACTCCACACGGCCCTTTCCCACCTGGACAAAAGGAACACCTATGTGAGAATGCTATTCATTGACTACAGCTCAGCATTCAACACCTTAGTGCCCTCAAAGCTCATCAATAAGCTAAGGACCCTGGGACTGAACACCTTCCTCTGCAACTGGATCTTGGACTTCCGGACGGTCCGCCCCCAGGTGGTAAGTGTAGGTAACATCACATCCGCCATGCTGATCCTCAACACAGGAGCCCCTCAGGGGTGCATGCTCAGCCCCCTCCTGTACTCCCTGTTCACTCATGACTGCACGGCCAGGCAGGGCTCCAACACCATCATTCAATTTCCTGATGGCACAACAGTGGTAGGCCTGATCACTGACAACAACGCAAAAGCCTATAGGGAGGAGGTCAGAGACCTGGCTGTGTGGTGCCAGGACAACAACCTCTCCCTCAACGTGATCAAGACAAAGGAGATAATTGTGGACTTCAGGAAAAAGAGGACCGAGCATGCCCCCATTCTCATCAACTTCTCATCGAAGTCTAGGTCCAAGAGGCTTCTAAACAGCTTCTACCCCCAAGCCGTAAGACTCCTGAACATCTAGTCAAATCGCTACCCAGACTATTCACATTGCCCCCCCTCCCCTTTTCACACCTCTTCCACTCTCTGTTGTCATCTGTGCACAGCCATTTTAATTAACTCTATCTCATGTACATACTACCTCAACTAACCGGTGTCCATGCACATTGACTCTCTATCTAGTTATTTTTTACTGCTCCTTTTAATTACTTGTTACTTTTATCTCTTATTCTTATCCGTATTTTTGAAACTGCTCTGTCGGTTAGGGGCTCGTAAGTAAGCATTTCACTGTAAGGTCGACACCTGTTCTATTCGGCGCATGTGCCTAATAAGGTCTTCCCTGTTAAAAAATGAATACATTTAAAATACCTTTCACAAAGGGCCTCTCTATCATGGCACAATAGGGACTGTGAAATGACAGACAAACACAGACACACTCTATCACACTAACACACACAATCTACATACAGTATTTTTTTATGGTAGTATTTGTATATCGTTGTATTTCAAATTTGTATTTTGTTACTTGTCATGTCTTGTGATTTTTGTGGATCCCAGGAAGAGAAGCTGCTGTTTCTGCAAAATCTAATGGGGAGACAAATAAACAAATAAATACAAATATCAGCTATCGGCCCTTGAGTATCTGCGCAGCCAATGTCCCCTATGTAGCACTAGCCTCATGTCAAACGGTTGCAAGTCTGTACCACTTACATGGTTAGCTGTCCTCAAGGAACCTCTGGCTGGACTGCATTTTGTTAATGCTGCTTATAATTTATCTTAAGCACACTTTAATAATGACACACTACATGTAGACATATTGAAAGTGTTCATTAATTTACTGTTTGGCAAAACAATGTCCATATACAGGCTACAGCACTTTAGTAACACGGGACCATACTGTATGGCTGCGTCTTGCAAGTCTCTCGTAACTGCAATATTCTCTGCTTTCTGAAACATTGTTTTCAGACAACATACCCACCCCCTCAGGACTGCTTTGCTAGTGTTGACTGGAATATGTTCTGGTACTCCGCCGATAGCATCGATGAGCTAACCACCTCCGTCACCGGCTTCATTAGGAAATGCTTTGCCGACGTTGTCCCCACAGTGAATGTTCGCTGCTTCCCCAATTAAAAGCTCTGGAGTAACACTGAGGTTGGCACTAAGCTAAAGGACACAGGGCTATCACAGCCAGCTCCAAGCCTACAGCTGAGGACAAGTTTTATAAGTCGTAAGGGATTTTAATTTTTTATTTAACTTTTGTTTAACAAGACAAGTTGGTTACGAACAAATTCTTATTTACAATGACGGCCTAGAAACAGTGGGTTAACTGCCTTGTCAGCTCGGGATTCAATCTAGCAACCTTTCAGTTACTGGCTCAACGCTCTAACCACTAGGCTACCTGCCGCCCCAAAATAATATGCATTATATGAATCATCCAATGAAATGCTTACTTGCGGGTTCCTTCTTGACAATGCAACAAGAATGACAAATAATAAAAGAGGTGGGGGTGTATAAACTGAGCAGTATGATAAGAGTCTGGTAGCAGCAGCAGTTGTGTGTGTGTGTGTGGTGTGTGTGTGTGTGTGTGTGTAGCATGAATGTACAGTTGAAGTCGGAAGTTTACATACACCTTAGCCAAATACATTTAAACTCAGTTTTTCACAATTCCTTACATTTAATCCTAGTAAATATTCCCTGTCTTAGGTCAGATAGGATCAACACTTTATTTTAAGAATGTGAAATGTCATAATAACGGGAGAGAGAATTATCTATTTCAGCTTTTATTTCTTTCATCACATTCCCAATTGCGTCAGAAGTTCACATCCACTCAATTAGTATTTGGTAGCATTGCCTTTAAATGGTTTAACTTGGGTAAAATGTTTCGGGTAGCCTTCCAAAAGCTTCCCACAATACGTTTGGTGAATTTTGGCCCATTCCTCCAGACAGAGCTGGTGTAAATGAGTCAGGTTTGTAGGCCTCTTTGCTCGCACACGCTTTTTCAGTTCTGCCCACATATTTTATATAGGGTTGCGGTCAGGGCTTTGTGATGGCCACTCCAAAACTGTGACTTTGTTGTCCTTAAGCCATTTTGCCACAACTTTGGAAGTATGCTTGGGGTCATTGTCCATTTTGAAGACCCATTTGTGACCAAGCTTTAACTTCTTTACTGATGTCTTGAGATGTTGCTTCAATATGTCTACATCATTTTTTATCCTTATGATGCCATCTATTTTGTGAAGTGCACCAGTCCCCCCTGCAGCAAAGCACCCCCACAACATGATGCTGCCACCCCCATTCTTCACAGTTGGGATGGTGTTCTTCAGCTTGCAAGCCTCCCCCTTTTTCCTCCAAACATAACGATGGTCAATATGGCCAAACAGTTGTTTGTTTCATCAGACCAGAGAACATTTCTCCAAAAAGTACAATTTTGTCCCCATGTGCAGTTGCAAACCGTACTCTGGCTTTTTTCTGGCGGTTTTGGAGCAGTGGCTTCTTCCTTGCAGAGCGGGCTTTTAGGCTAGGACTCATTTTACTGTGGATATACAGTAGATACTTGTATACCTGTTTCCTCCAGAATCTTCACAAGGTCCTTTGCTGTTGTTCTGGGATTGATTTGCACTTTTAGCACCAAAGAACGTTAATCTCAGGGAGACAGAAAGCGTCTCCTTCCTGAGCGGTATTTTTTATTTTATTTTATTTTTTACCTTTATTTAACCAGGCAAGTCAGTTAAGAACAAATTCTTATTTTCAATGACGGCCTAGGAACAGTGGGTTAACTGCCTGTTCAGGGGCAGAACGACAGATTTTTACCATGTCAGCTCAGGGGTATGACAGCTGTGTGTTCCCATGGTGTTTATACTTGCGTACTATTGTTTGTACAGATGAACGTGGTACCTTCAGGCGTTTGGAAATTGCTCCCAAGGATGAACCAGACTTGTGGATTTCTACAATTTTTTTCTGAGATCTTGGCTGATTTCCCCATGGATTTTCCCATGATGTCAAGCAAAGAGAGACTGAGTTTGAAGGTAGGCCTTGAAATACATCCACAGGTACACCTCAAATTTACTCAAATGATGTAAAATAGCCTATCGGTAGCTTCTAAAGCCATGACCTAATTTTCTGGAATTGTCCAAGCTGTTTAAAGTCACAGTCAACTTAGTGTATGTCAACTTCTGACCCACTGGAATTTTGAAACAGTGAAATAATCTGTCTGTAAACAATTGTTGGAAAAATGACTTGTGTCATGCACAAAGTAGATGTCCTATCCGACTTGCCAAAACTATAGTTCAAGACATTTTGTGAGTTGTTGAAAAATGAGTTTTAATCACTCTAACCGAAGTGTATGTAAACCTCCGACTTCAACTGTATATGTGTATGTCTTTGTGGGTGTGTGCATGTGTGCTAATCTGAGGTGGTCAGTCCAGTTCAAGTTTTCAGCAGTCTGATGGCTTGTAGATACCTACAGGCTCAGAGACAGTTCGTATCAAACCTCATGCTCTAATACCATCTGCCCGACGGTAAGGGAGAGAACAGCTCATTGCTATGGTGTGTGGGGTCCTTGATGATGCTGCTGCATCTATTCCTCGAGCACCCATTCGGGTAGATGGTGGGAGCATAGTCTGAATTTCTTCAGCTTCCTTAGGATGCTTTTGTGCCCTTTTGACAAGTGTGGTGGTGTTGTTGATCCATGACAAGTCCTCTGATGTGGATGCCAGGGAACCTAAAACTCATGACTCTCTCTACTGTGATTAGAGATGTGCCGGCATAATGGCCTTTGTGTGGGCCGTGACCAGCCTCTGAAAAGCGCTTCATGATGACCGAGGTTAGCGGGACAGGGCGATAGTCATTTGGACATGTCACCTTGTTTTTCTTGGGCACTGGGATGAGGCAGGTCTTCTGAACCTATCTGGTACAAGTGGGATGGTAGTGTCCCACCTCGACAACACCCAGGGAAATTGCAGGGCGCCAAATTCAAAACAACAGAAATCCCATAATTAAAATTCCTCAAACATACAAGTATTATACACCATTTTAAAGATAAACCACAGTGTCCGATTTCAAAAAGGCTTTACTGCGAAAGCACACCATGCGATTATGTTAGGTCACAGAAAACCATAGTCTTTTTCAAGCCTCACAAAAGGGCTCACAAAAGTCAAATAAATTAATCACTAACCTTTGATCTTCATCAGATGGCACTCATAGGACTTCATGTTACACAATACATGTATGTTTTGTTCGATAAAGTTCATATTTATATAGAAAAATCTCAGTTTACATTGGCGTGTTATGTTCAGAAATGCATGGTCTCAAACAAATATCTGGTGAAAGTGCGGAGAGCCACATCAAATGACAGAAATACTCATCATAAACATTGATCTAAGATACAAGTGTTTACCATACATTTAAAGATAAACTTCTCCTTAATGCAACCTCTGTGTCAGATTTCAAAAAGGCTTTACGGCGAAAGCACACTTTGCGATTTATGTTAGGTCAGCGCCTAGCCACAGAGAACCATACAGCCATTTTTCTACCAAGGAGAGGTGTCACAAGTCAGAAATAGAGTTAATATTAATCACTTACCTTTGATGATCTTCATCTGATGGCACTCCCAGGTCTCCATGTTAGACAACAAATGTTCATTTTGTTCTATAAAGTCCATCATTTATGTCCAAATACCTCCTTTTTGTTTGCACGTTTAGTCCAGTAATCCAAAATGCAGAAGGCGCGAGCACAAAGTCTAGACGAAAAGTCAAAAAAGTTATATTACAGTTTGTAGAAACATGTCAAACGATGTATAGACTCAATCTTTAGGATGTTTTTATCATAAATCTTCAATAATATTCCAACCGGACAATTCCTTTGTCTTTAGAAATGAAAAGGAACGGAGCTCGTGCTCATGGCCGCGCACGTGAGTAAACTAAAGGCTATCAACCAGACCACCAGCTCTTATTCGCTCCCCCTTCATAGTAGAAGCCTGAAACACAGTTCTAAAGACTGTTGACATCTAGTGGAAGCCTTAGGAAGTGCAATCTGACCCCATAGACACAGTATATTGGATAGGCAATCACTTGAAAAACTACAAACCTCAGATTTCTCACTTTCTGGTTGGATTTATCTCAGGTTTTCACCTGACATATGAGTTATGTTATACTCACAGACATCATTCAAACAGTTTTAGAAACTTCAGAAATCTACTAATAAAATGCATATCTTAGCTTCTGGGCCTGAGTAGCAGGCCGTTAACTCTGGGCACGCTTTTCATCGGGATGTGAAAATACTGACCCCTGCACCAGTGAGGTTAAAGCAGGTGTGGACTACAGCCTGAGACAGGGACAGGTTGAATATGTCCAAGAAGACACCCGCCAGCTGGTCAGCACAGACTCAGGGATGCCATCTGGGCCGGTGGCTATGAGAGTATTCAGTCTTTTTTGAGAGATTTCCTCACATCAGCCTTGGAGAACAAAAGCACCTGGTCGTCCTCAGCAGCAAAGGACTGGATTGCTCGGTATTGTCTGCCTCGATGTAAGCATAGGATGTGTTAAGCTTGTCTGGAAGGGAGGCTTCGGTGGGCACCGCACAGCTGAATTTGCCTTTGTAGTCTGTGATAGTCTAGTCCTTGCCAAGTGCGACGCAAGTCTTATCTGCTTGCCTTGTACGCATTGCACGCTACTGAGTCATCAGGGTTCGTTCTGCTGACAATGAATGCTGCCATACGGGCTCTCAGCATCGTACAGATATCTCCTTTCATCCAGTGGTTTTGGTTGGGGTATATCCAGAGTGTTAATGTGGGTACAACATCATCAACACATTTCCCAATGAATCCTGTGACTGACGATGTACACTGAGTATAAAAAACATTTAAGATGCTCTTTCTATGACATAGACTGACCAGGTGAATCCAAGTGAAAGCTATGACCCCTTATTGATGGCACTTGTTAAATCTACTTCAATCAGTGTAGATGAAGGGGAGGAGACAGGTTAAAGAAGGATTGGGATTTTCACACTCAACAATTTCCTGAGTGTATCAAGAATGGTCCGCCAACTTGACAAAACTGTGGGAAGCATTGGAGTAAACATGGGCCAGCTTCTATGTGGAATGCTTTCGAAACCTTTACTCCATGCCATGACGAATTGAGGCTGTGCTGAGGGCAGAAGGGGGTGGAGCTCAATATTAGGAAGGTGTTCATGTCAAAAAGGAACAAGTCATGTGCAAAGTGGTGGGCCACACAAGCTCACAGAACGGGACCACCAAGTGCTGAAGGGCGTCCTCCGTTGCAACACCCACTACAGAGTGGCAAACTGCCTCTGGAAGCAACATCAGCACAAGAACTGTTCGTTGGGAGCTTCATGAAATGCGTTTCCATGGCAGAGCAGCCGCACACAAGTCAAAGATCACAATGCTCAATGTTAAGCATTGACTGGAGTGGTGTAAAGTTAGCCACCATTTGAGTCTGGAGCAGTGGAAACGTGTTCTCTGGAGTGATGAATCACACTTCACCATCTGGTCATCCGATGGACGAATCTGGGTTTGGTGGATGTCAGGAGAACACCACCTTCTCAAATGGATAGTGGAATAATGGTCTGGGCTGTTTTTTTTATGGCTCGGGCTAGGACGCTTAGTTCCAGTGACAGGAAATCTTAACGCTATCGCATAAAATGACATTCTAGACGATTCTGTGCTTCCAGTTTTGTGGCAACAGTTTGGGGTAAGCCCTTACCTGTTTCAGCATGACAATGCCCCGCTGCACAAAGCTAGGTCCATACAGAAAGGGTTTGTCGAGACCGGTGTGGAATAACTTGACTGGCCTGCATAGAGCCCTGTCCTCAACCCCATTGAACATCTTTGGGATGAATTGGAACGCCGACTGCGATCCAGGGCTAATCGCCCAACATCAGTGCCCGACCTCACTAATGCTCTTGTGGTTGAATGGATCAGAGCTCTGTCCCTTTGGCTGCTGTGGCCTGCACACAGGCAGCATCTCAGCAGCCTCTTCTCAGGTGAGATCTGTAGCTCTGGCCTCACAATCTGCTTTGAGACACGGCACATGTCAGATCGTTCCGGCGATTGTGATAGGGAGTTCAATGGTGAGGCATATATCTGTACCTGTGGCAAAGACTTGGTGTTTTTAACCTGTGGCAAAAGTTCAGGATATCACCTGGTTGCTTCCCGAGGCTGTGAGTCAGTCACCGGGGGCTGATACTGTCATGGTTCATGTGAGGTCAAATTACATTATGAAGGGCAGCTCAGAACAGCTGAAGATGGATTTTAAAGAACTGATTGGGTCTCTACTTGACACCAAAGAATGCCCCATAATATCTGTCCCTCTGTACTCCCTAAATCATGGCATTGAACAGTTCAGCAGACTTTTAGGCCTACATAACTGGCTATGAGACTATTGCAGCTCTGTGGGTGTAATATTTATTGGCAATTTTGATACCTTCTGGGAATACAGCTCGTATTATAAGGAGGATGGGATCCACCCAAATCATTTGGGTTCCTGGATCCTTTCACAGCATTATAAGGCTGCACTGAGACAATTACTTATCAATGACCCAAGCCCATTTAACTTCTCTAGGTTAGGGGGCAGCATTTGGAATTTTGGATGAAAAGCATGCCCAAATTAAACTGCCTTCTACTCAGGCCCAGAAGATAGGATAATTGGTAGATCTGGATAGAAAACACTCTAAAGTTTCCCAAACTGTTAAAATAATGTCTGTGAGTATACAGAACTGATTTGGCAGGTGAAAACCTGAGAAAAATCCATTCAGGAAGTAGGATATTTTTTCTATTCAATGCCATTTCAGTATCCATTGACTTAGGACTCAAATTGCAGTTCCTATGCCTTCTACTGGATGTCAACATTCTTTAGAAATTGATTCAGGCTTGTATTCTGACAAATGAGGGAGCAGTCTGAATGAGTGGACCCTGCCGTGTCACAGAGCTTTTTCATGCGCCACTGAGAGAGTGTTTTCTTGTTTACCTTTTTATATTGACCATTATTATTATTGTCCAGTTGAAATATTATAGATTATTTACGCTAAAAACAACCTGAGGATTGAATATAAACATCGTTTGACATGTTTCTATGAACTTTACGGATACAATTTGGATTTTCTGTCTGCCTGTTGTGACTGTGTTTGAGCATGTGGATTACTGAAGAAAACAGAGGTTTTCGAAAATAAAGAGAGACTTTATCGAACAAAAGGAACATTTATTGAATAAATGAATGTCTTCTGAGTGCAAACATTTGAAGATCATCAAAGGTAAGTGATTAATTTTATCTCTATTTCTGACTTGTGGCTGGTTACTGTTTGTAATGATTTGTCTGCTGGGCTATGTTCTCAAATAATTGTAAGGTATGCTTTCGCCATAAAGCATTTTTTAAATCTGACTGGTTGGATTCACAAGATTTTAATCTTTAAACCTAGGTAAAATAGTTGTATCTTTTCTGAATTTTTGTATTTGAATTTGGTCCGCTGCAATCTCACTGGATGTTGACCAGGTGGGATGCTAGCGTACCCACTTTCCCTAGAAAGGTTAATCAATACCATTGTATCACTGAGTTGTCATAATGCTTCAGCAAAAAAAGCTTAGGGGCTTTGCAAGACAATGTAAGAAACCAAATGTATGCCCCCCTTACTGCCCTGAATGCCTCTGCTGATCCTACAACTATTGTATGCAGTAATAATATGCCTATGAATCAGAATAAAACTGTTAGCACTGAGATGGTGTGCCATAGTAGGAAGTTCACTGTGTGCAGCTCACCCTGCAATACTAAAAATAACCTGAGCATGTCTACCTCTGCCAAGCTTCCCAGTAAAGCAAGAAGAACAATCACGTATTCCAGAAAGTGTTAGCCCACGTTAACATACGTAGCAAAAGAAACAAGGTTCATGAAATCAATAATTTTGTAGTAACAGATTTCATTTATATTTTGACAATCTCTGAAACACACTTAGATAATACCTGCAGTGCCTTGCGAAAGTATTCTGTCTACAACCTGGAATTAAAATAGATTTTTGGGGGGTTTGTATCATTTGATTTACACAACATGCACTTTGAGGATGAAAAATATTTTTTATTTTGAAACAAACAAGAAATAAGACAAAAAAACAGAACTTGAGTGTGCATAACTATTCGTGCGTAATGTAACTATTCATCCCCCCAAAGTCAATACTTTGTAGAGGCAACTTTTGCAGCATTTGCAGCTGCAAGTTTCTTGCTTATTTCTTTCTTTAAGCATTGTTTTTTTTGGGCCACTCTTTCATAAAGCCCAGCTCTGTGGAGTGTACGTCTTAAAGTGGTCCTATGGAGAGATACTCCAATCTCCTCTGTGGAGCGTTGCAGCTCCTTATGGGTTATCGTTGTTCTCCTTGTTGCCTTTCTGATTAATGCCCCCCTTGCCTGGTCTGTGAGTTTTGGAGGGTGGCTCTCTCTTGGCAAGTTTGTTGTGGTGCCATATTCTTTCACATTTTTAATAATGGATTTAATGATGGTCAGTGGATGTTCAAAGTTTCTGATATTTTCTTATAACCCTACCCTGATCTGTACTTCTCCACAACTTTGTCCCTGACCTATTTGAAGACCAAGGAGCTCTCCAAAGTGCCGCTTGCCTGGTGGTGCCCCTTGGTTAGTGGTATTGCAGACTCTAGGGCCTTTTCAGAACAGGTGTATATCTACACTGAGATCATTGGACATATTATGTGACACTTAGATTGCACACAGGTGGACTTTATTCAACTAATTATGTGACTTCTGAAGGTAATTGGTTGCACCAGATCTTATTTAGGGGTAAAAGGTGTGAATACATATGTACGCACCACTTTTCTGTATTTTTTAAAATTTCACTTCACCAATTTGGACTATTATGCATAGAGAGATATTTCATGGGTGATTTAAATATGGACTGGCTTTCTTCAGGCTGCCCACTCAAGAGAAAGCATCAAACTGTAACTAGTGCCTGCATCCTGGTTCAGGTTAACAATCAACCTACCAGGGTAGTTACAAACAGTACAGGAATGAAATCATCAATATGCATTGATCATATCTTTAGTAATGCTACAGAAGTTTGTTTGAAAGCAGTATCCAAATCCATCAGATGTAGTGATCACAATTTATCATCCATATCTAGGAAAATGCTGGGCCTAATATTGTGTATAAGAGGTCATACAATACGTTTTGTAGTGATTCCTTTGTTTTTTATGTGAATAATATGTGTTGGTCCGTGATGTGTAATGACGACTAACCAGACGCTGCACTTGACACGTTTATGAAATTGCTTATCGCAGTCACTAATGAGCATGCACCATTTAAAACTTCTTGTGACTCTCAAACCCGGATCCGGGAGCGTAATCATCGCCTCAAACTAATTAGCATAACGCAGCGGACATAAATCTTCCTAGAAAATCTTCCTATTCATGAAAATCACAAATGAAATATATTGAGACACAGCTTAGCCTTTTGTTAATCACACTGTCAACTTAGATTTTCTAAATATGCTTTACAGCCAACGCTAGACAAGCATTTGTGTAAGTTTATCATGGCATAATGCTATGCTAGGCTCTGCTAGCAACATGCAATATTTTCACGAAAATCAGAAAAGCAATCAAATTAAATAATTTACCTTTGAAGAACTTCGGATGCTTTCACTCAGGAGACTCCCAGTTAGATAGCAAATTTTTCCCAAAATATTATTTTTGTAGGCGAAATAGCTCCCGTTTGTTCTTCACGTTTGGATGAGAAATCGACCGGAAAATGCGGTCACTACAACGGCAAACCTTTTTCCAAATTAGCTCCATAATATCGACAGAAACATGGCAAATGTTGTTTAGAATCAATCCTCAAGGTGTTTTTCACATATCTATTCGATAATATATCCGTCGGGATATATATCCGATTGGAATAATGGCTACCTCAGTACTTTACGCAAGATTTTCTGCGGGAGCCATCATGTGACCACTTGCTCAATGTGGTCCCTTACAGCTATTCTTCAACATAAATGCGTAAAAAGACGTCATAATGCTTTAGACACCTTGGGGAATACGTAGAAAGCGTAAGCTCATTCGTAGCCCATTCACAGCCATATAAGAAGTAATTGGCATGTGCTTTCGAAAAATGCGGCACTTCCTGATTGGATTTTTATCTGGGTTTCGCCTGTAACATCAGTTCTGTTGCACTCACAGACATTATCTTTGCAGTTTTGGAGACGTCAGTGTTTTCTATCCAAAGCTGTCAATTATATGCATAGTCGAGCATCTTGTCGTGACAAAATATCCTGTTTAAAACGGGAACGTTTTTTATCCAAAAATGAAAATACTGCCCCCTAGTCGCAAAAGGTTAAGAAAATGACTGTAAAAACTATTGATGAGGAATTTAACATTTGTACAGTTGAGAGGGAGGAACCGATCAGAAAACCTACTGCAATTTGAGAAATCGTGACTAAACTGAATAAAAAGAAGAAGAAACTACAGTATGAAATAAAGATAAATGACACAGAATGATAGTAAAACACCTTGGAGCAGCTTAAATTATATTTTGGGCAAAAAGGCAAATTAATTTAATCACAAAACCCACTGATACTGCAAACTACTTGAATGATTACTTCATTAACAAGATTAGCACACTTTAGGCATGACATACCAGCAACAAACACTGACACTACACATCCAAGTATATCTGACCAAATTATGAAAGACAAGCACTGTAATGTTGAATTCTGTAAGTAAAACATTATTATTGTCGATCAACAATGACAAGCCTCCTGTGTCTGACAACTTGGATGGAACATTGAGGATAATAGTGGCCGATCTTGCCACTCCTATTTACCATATCTTCAATGTACATCTACCACAGTGACTGAAATGACTGCAACACTTAACAAAGAGCTGCAGTTCATTTCAGAATGGGTGGCAAAGAATAAGTTAAGTCCTAAATATTTCAAAAATGTAAAGCGTTGTATTTGGGACAAGTCATTCACTAAACCCTAAACCTCAACTAAATCTTGAAATGAATAATGTAGAAATTGAGCAAGTTGAGGAGACTAAACTGCTTTGAGTATTCCTGGATTGTAAAACTGTCATGGTCAAAACATATTGATATAACAGTTGCTAGGATGGGGAGAAGTATATCTATAATAAAGTGATGCTTTGCTTTCTTAACAGCACTATAAACAGGGAAGGTCTTATAGGCCCTAGTTTTGTCTCACCTGGACTACTGTTCAGTCGTGTGGTCAGGTTCCACAGAGGGACTTTAGAAAATTGCAATCGGATCAGAACAGAGCAGCACAGCTGGCCCTTGGATGTACACAGAGAGCTGACATTAGTAATATGCATGTCAATGTCTTCTGGCTCAAAGTGGAGGAGAGATTGACATCATCACTACTTGTATTTGGAGAGGTATTGACATGTTGAATGCATTGAGCTGTCTGTTTGAACTACTGGCACACAGCTCGGACACCCATGCATACCCCGCAAGACATACAACCAGAGGTCTCTTCACAGTCCCCAAGTCCATAACAGACTATGGGCGGCGCGCAGTACTACATAGAGCCATGACTACATGGAACTCTAATCCACATCAACTCATGCCAGCAGGAAAATTTGATTTAAAAAAACAATTAAAAATAAACCTTATGCAAAAGCAGGGACTGTGAAGCAACACAAACATAGACGCATGCATACAAACACACGATAACATACGCACTGCACTGTACACACATGTACGCATGGATTTTGTGTTATTGATATGTGGTAGTAGAATACAAGCCTGAGGGCCCACACTTAATATGTTGTGAAATCTGCTATGAATGTTTTGTAATGTATAACTGCCTTAATTTTGCAGGACCCCAGGATGAGTAGCTGCTGCCTTGGCAGTAATTGTCTGCATCACTTCCAATACCCATATCTTTTTTTGCAAATATAAAGTACCAGTGAAAAGTTTGAACACACCTACTCATTCAAGGGTTTTTATTTATTTTCTACATTGTAGAAAAAGAGTGTGCAAATCTATCATCAAGGCAAAGGATGGCTACTTTGAAGAATCTAAAATCTTTTTTGATTTGTTTAACATTTTGGGGGGTTACTAAACTCAGCAAAAAAAAGAAACGTCCCTTTTTCAGGACCCTGTCTTTCAAAGATAATTTGTAAAAATCCAAATAACTTTGCAGATCTTCATTGTAAAGGGTTTAAACACTGTTTCCTATGCTTGATCAATGAACCATAAACAATTAATGAACATCCACCTGTAGAACGGTCGTTAAGACACTAACAGCTTACATACGATGGTAGACAATTAAGGTCACAGTTATGAAAACGTAGGACACTAAAAGAGGCCTTTCTACTGACTCACCAAAACAAAGTTGCCCGGGGTCCCTGCTCATCTCCGCGCCTTAGGCATGTTGCAAGGAGGCACGAGGACTGCAGATGTGGCCAGGGCAATGCATTGTACTTTTCGTACTGTGAGACGCCTAAGATGGCGCTACATGAAGACAAGACAGACAGCTGATCTTCCTTGCAGTGGCAGACCATGTGTAACAACACCTGCACAGGATCGGTACATCCAAACATCACACCTGCGGGACAGGTATAGGATGGCAACAACAACTGCCCGAGTTACACCAGTAACGGACAATCCCTCCATCAGTGCTCACACTGTCCGCAATAGGCTGAGAGGCTGGACTGAGGGCTTGTAGGCCTGTTGTAAGGCAGGTCCTCACCAGATATCCCAGCAACTATGTCGCCTATGGGCACAAACCCACCGTCGCTGGAACAGACACGAATGGCAAAAAGTGCTCTTCACTGACGAGTTCCGGTTTTGTCTCACCGGGGGTGATGGTCAGATTCGCATTTATCGTCGAAGGAATGAGCATTACACTGAGGCCTGTGCTCTGGAGCGGGATCGATTTGGAGGTGGAGGGTCCGTCATGGTCTGGGGCGGTGTGTCACAGCATCATCGGACTGAGCTTGGTGTCATTGCAGGCAATCTCAACGCTGTGTGTTACAGGGAAGACATCCTCCTCCCTCATGTGGTACCCTTCCCGCAGGCTCATCCTGACATTACCCTCCAGCATGACAATGCCACACTGCTCATTCTGTGCGTGATTTCCTGCAAGACAGGAATGTCAGTGTTCTGCCATGGCCAGCGAAGAGCCCGGATCTCAATCCCATTGAGCACATCTGGGACCTGTTGGATCGGAGGGTGAGGGCTAGGGCCATACCCCCCAGAAATGTCCAGGAACTTGCAGGTGCCTTGGTGGAAGAGTGGGGTAACATCTCACAGCAAGTACTGGCAAATCTGGTGCAGTCCATGAGGAGGAGATGCACTGCAGTTCTTAATGCAGCTGGTGGCCACACCAGATACGGACTGTTACTAGAGGTCGAACGATTAATATGGACGCCGATTATGGCCGATTACATTGCACTCCACAAAGAGACTGCGTGGCAGGCTGACCACGTTGTTACACAAGTGCAGCAAGGTGCCAAGGTAAGTTGCTAGCTAGCATTAAACTTATCTCATAAAAAAAACAATCAATCTTAACATAATCACTAGTTAACTACACATGGTTAATGATATGCCTAGCTTGTCCTGCGTTGCAAATAATCAATGCGGTGCTTGTTAATTAATCAACGAATCACAGCCTACTTCGCGAAATGGGTGATGATTTAACAAGCACATTTGCGAAAAAAGCACTGTTGTTTCACCAATGTACCTAACCATAAACATCAATGCCTTTCAGAAAATCAATACACAAGTATATATTTTTAAACCTGCATATTTAGTAAAAAAAAATATGTTAGCAGGAAATATTAACTAAGGAAATTGTGTCACTTCTCTTGCGTTCTGTGTAAGCAGAGTCAGGGTATATGCAGCAGTTTGGGCCGCCTGGCTCATTGCGAACTGTGTGAACACCATTTCTTCCTAACAAAGACCGTAATTATTTTGACAGAATTTTACATAATTATGACATAACATTGAAGGTTGCGCAATGTAACAGCAATATTTAGACTTATGGATGCCACCCATTCACTAAAATACGGAACAGTTCCGTATTTCACTGAAATAATAAACTTATTGTTTTTGAAATTATAGTTTCCGTATTTGACCATATTAATGACCTAAGGCTTGTAGTTCTGTGAATGTATTATATTATGATTAAGTCTATGATTTGATATTTGATAGAGCGGTGTTAGGCAGCAGCAGGCTAGTAAGCATTCATTCAAACAGCACTTTCCTGCCTTTGCCAGCAGGTCTTTGCAATGTTTGAAGCACAGCGCTGTTTATGACTTCAAGCCTATCAACTCCCGAGATTAGGCTGGCAATACTATAGTGCCTATAAGAACATCCAATAGTCAAAGGTATATGAAATACAAATGGTATAGAGAGAAATAGTCCTATAATTCCGATAATAACTACAACCTGAAATGTCTTAACTGGGTATATTGGAGACTCATGTTAAAAGCAACAACCAGCTTTCATATATTCTCATGTTCTGAGCAAGGAACTTAAACGTTAGAAGAGAGAATACAGTAGACGGCACATGTGAAACGTGTGATTTATGACTCTACTTCATGGGTCACGTGCGTATGCCCATATATGGACATCCTGCAGGACTTCCTATCCAGAAGTTCTCACCCTCTCTAGCTTCTCTAAGATAGGGGCAGCATTCAGAATTTTGGATGAAAAGCGTGCCCAAATTAAACTGCCTGCTGCTCATGCCCATAAGCTAAGATATGCATATTATTATTAGATTTGGATAGAAAACACTCTGAAGTTTCTAAAACTGTTTGACACGAGAAGCTCGTCAAAGGTAAGGCATGATTTGTATCTTTATTTCTGCGTTTTGTGTTGCGCCTGGAGGGTTGAAATATGATGGTCTGTGTTTGTTTGTTTAATAGCATTGTTTGCTTTCGCCGTAAAGCATTTTTGAAATCTGACACGATGACTGGATTCACAACAAGTGTACCTTTCATTTGGTATATTGAATGTGTGATTTCATGAGTTGAATTTTATAGTAATTTATTTGAACTTGGCGCTCCGCATTTTCACTGGATGTTGGTCAGTTGGGACGCTACCGTCCCACATATCCCAGAGAGGCTAGGGAGTGCCCATATATGTACATCCTGTCAGGAAGTTCTCACGCTTTAGAGTGAGTGTTTATTTAACCAGATAGTGCATATGTTCCTTTTGAAGTAAAGCTGTTATGATGATTGTTGTGTAGGGACCTAGTTGAACTGGGGAATGTGTTTGAACATTTCAAAGAGTATGGTCCCTGTTGTATCAGTAGTTGTCAAAAAGTGTTTTACAGATATCCAGTCTATAAAATCTAAGACCTATCAATGCATATGCCGCAGCACAGCATCTAGGAAACACTCGGAGACACTTGAAGTCATAAACCTAGGAACAAAATTATAGAGGAACCATGCTCTGAGGGCTGTGCTGAGTGGACATTTAAGAGTACATGTGCCCCTTATTGTTATTCAAGATGTTCCAACGTTCGTAGATGACCCTCAGGGTCATGTAAAAACCAGGGTGGCTGTAGAGTGGGCAAAAGTTCAATACTCAGGAGTCAATGTCATGTCTTTTTGTCTTTTTCATAGCCTGAGAGTCACTGCCTGGTAAATACATTCTTGTAAGTTGGAGCTACTGTATGTGATTATATGGGGCTGCTGTACAGATTTGAGCACTTGACAAAGTCTCGCCTGTAACATAATAATAATAATAAAGATTATGACAATAATAATGTTATATTATTTTTTTATAATAATACAAATCTGTAAATCAAACAAATGTATTTCTTAAAACCCATTTTTTGCATCTTTAATAGTTATAATGCCAATGTTGGATGACCCAAATCAATTATTCCCGGTAGCAGCTGGGTATCCTATAGACGTTTTTTAAATAATATTAAAATATATTTATGCAAAATATATACGTTTTATCTTAAAAAATACATACAATTGACATAAAGACATCGGAAAATTTGAGGTCCTCCAGTTTTAGAATATCTGTAAAAAACATATTTAACAACGGTTTAATATTAGAGAGAGTTCCAAACAGTGCAGTAATTTCTAATATCAAACATTTCCCACAGACTATCTAACGCACACAAAATCGAATATATTATTTCCACCTTCAAAATTCTCCATGTGTTTAGGCTTGCAGAAAGGCTTGAAAACAGTTTTTAGATGAGCAGCTGTGTCCTAACGGACAGCCTACGTGCAAATAACCCTAATAGTGTCGGTATTGTTTAGGAAAAAAATTGTTTTGAAACCTTAGGGGTGTCTAGACCTATTCTATGCTGGTTGATGGGATTGACTTTTGACCCCCCCCCCCCCCCATATCCTCGGGAAATAATGCCTGTTTTGAGAGCCTTATGTGCAAATGACCCCTAATTTTGAATTGTTACATACAGAATTGCAGACACACACACGTAACCCCCATCCTCGGGAAATAACGCCTGTTTTGAGAGCCTTCTGTGCAAATGCCCCGCTATCGTTGAATTGTTGCAAGCATAATTGTCGACACACACACACACACACCCCGAAAACCCTGTTGTTTTGAAACACACACACGCGTATTTCCTGAAGCCTTTCTCTGAGACACACACACTCATAGAGAGAGCGAAAAACTGAGATTCCATTCGTTAAAGGTGAGATACATTTTTAAAACACTTTATTTAATTCTAAATCTTTAGTACAGACCCTTTAAACATGCTATAATTAGTTAAACAATTTGACTGTGCAGTATTTAACCATGCCAGAATGTTTCTATACACATACAAACAAAATAATTGTTATACAACATATATATTATTACAGCACAGTACTACACTTTAGTTTTAAAACAAATGCAGAGACATTCCCCCGACAACCCATTGTTTTGAAACACACCTTTCCCAGAAAGCCTTTCTCTGAGACAGACAGAGAAAGAGAAACTGAGATTCCATTCGTTAAATGTGAGATAACATTTTAAAACCCTTTATTTAATTCGAAATATTTAGTACAGACCTTTTAAACATGTTATAATTAGTTAAATCATTTTACTATTCCTTTCTTACAGAAAAAGGGGAGGCTATATGGCTAACCCAGACACCCGTCCGTGTCTATTTCCCTATCTTCCCACAAGTGTCTCTTCCCTGCACGATGTCCAGCACACTCCAGGTTCAGTATGTTTTCTTTACCTGGATAGATCAAACGTCTTGCCTTTAGACCCTGGGTCTGTCTTAAGGATAGAAGTGCCCAGCGGCGTAATTGTTCACGATGTTGGAAAGGATTGTCCAGCTGTTTCATCATGGTCAGGAATATATGATAATCGCTCCACTTAAAGCTAAAGACTGGTACAAAATAGTTCACATCCTTGCAGGCTTTTGAAAATAAATATGAATTAACCGATTTTGTAGGATTGGAACTATTGAATTTGGCACATGCTAAAATTGTCACTTTGGAGTCTGGACTATACGCCACTGAGATTCTTATGGCTTTCAAATCATCTCACCCGCACACTTCCTCTTCCAGCACATACCTGTGCAGTGTTGTCCCACTCGGCATGTTCGATCTGGCTTAGCGCCAGCCGTATCTTCAGCCATTCTCTCATACGCAGCGCAGGAGAAAAACTCCCGGGTCTTGTTTGATAAAGGGGGGCTGTGGCCACTGTTTGAAAATCTTCACAGTTTAATCCTCTGGTTGGAAAATGTAACCCATATGTCTGTCACTCATATCCAGCACTCCATTAAAACAATCAGGGGCATCACACAGAATGTCTTTGATGTTTTTGTCATTGTGTTCTTGACACGAGGCACAAAGTACACCTACAAATGGCCTAGGAGACATGTTTAATTTGTTATTTAATGTTCTGGGTTTATTTTAATTTCTTGTTTAGTGGTTTATCAAGGTCGCTTGTAGTGTTCAGCTCTTACTTATAATGCGGCTGCCCCAATAACCCCGGACATTCCTGTTTCATAGACAACAGCCCTACGGTCACTACAACAGGGGGGACCATACTCTTTGAAATGTTCAAAGACATTTCCCAGTTCAGCGAGGTCCCTACACATCAATCATCATGACAGCTTTACTTCAAAGGAACAGATGCACTATCTGGTTAAATAAACATTCACTCTAAAGCGTGAGAACTTCCTGACAGGATGTACATATATGGGCACTCCCGAGAGAGCATGAGAACTTCCGGAAAGGATGTTCTGCAAGATGTCCATATATGGACATACACATGTGACCCATAAAATAGGGTCATACATCACATGTTTGACGTGTGCTGTCTACTGTATTCTCTCTGTCACATATTGCACTTTTACTTTCTTCTCCAACACTGTGTTTTTGCATTATTCAAACCAAATTGAACATGTTTCATTATTTTGTTGAGACTAAATTGATTTTATTTATGTATTATATTAAGTTAAAATAAGTGTTCATTCAGTATTGTTGTAATTTCATTATTACAAATATATGTAAAAAATAAATTGGCCGATTTAATCGGTATCGGCTTTTTTTGGTCCTCCAATAATCTCTATCAGTATTGGTGTTGAAAAAATTATAATCGGTCGACCTCTAACTGTTACTTTTGTTTTTGAACCCCCCTTTTGTTCAGGGACACATTGTTCAATTTCTGTTCTGGAACTTGTTCAGTTTATGTCTCAGTTGTTGAATCTTGTTATGTTCATACAAATATTTACACATGTTAAGTTTGCTGGAAAAAAACGCAGTTGAAGTTTCTTTTTTTGCCGAGTTTACATGATTTCATGTGTTATTTCAGAATTTTGTAATCTTCTATTATGCTATGATGTGGAAAATAGCCCTATTTGGTCCATACAAAAGTTGTACTATATTCTCTATACCACCCTAACTTGTCACAACACAACTGATTGACTTAAAGTCATTAAGAACAAAATAAATTCCACATGTTAACTTTTAACAAGACACACCTGTTAATTGAAATGCATTCCACATGACTATTTCATGAAGCTGGTTGATACAATGCCAAAAATGTGCCCCTAGGGGCGAAGGAGACGTGTTGATGAACGTTGGGCACGTGTCTTAATGAAGTGGAATTAAAATTTCCGGCAACAAGAAATGTAGGCTCCAGGTGGAAGTATTCCTGCTTGTTTATAGCCTCGTACAGTTCGTTACTTGAGTATTTATAGATTTTTTTACAGGTAAATATGTACTTTTACTCCCATAAACCATTTCAAATTCCTTATGTTAAGCAAACCAGATCGGATATTTTTTTTAAATTAATTGACGGATACCCAGGGGCACACTCCAACACTCAGACATTACAAATTAAGCATTTGTGTTTAGTGAATCCAACAGATCAGAAGCAGTATGGATGACCAGGGATGTTCTCTTGGTAAGTGTGTTAATTGGACCATTTTCCTGTCAAAATGCATTCAAGTACTTTTTGGTGTCAGGGAAAATTTATGTAGTAAAAAGTAAAACATTTTCAGGGATGTAGTGAAGTAAAAGTCAAAGTTGGCAAAAATATAAATAGTAAAGTATAGATACCCTAAAAAATGACTTAAGTTGTACTTTAAAGTATTTTACACCACTGCTCACTAGGTACATGCCAGCAACTACCAGTAAAGTTGCAACCACAGAGCCCCCGCCCTTCCTGGCCCTGTCCCCCATCTCCTTGTGGCAGGGAGCTAGCTGGAATGGGCGGGTTGGGCCCCCTCCCAGAGGGTCGTCCCAGCCTCCCCGGGGGTAATGCTAGAGCCACCCTTCCTGGGTCGGCCCCAGCCCTCCCTGTCCGTCTCCAAAGGTTCCCGGAACTCACATTCATTGTTACAACAGGGCAACTAAGTTAGCTTTGAAACTAGCTAGCTATTTAAAAAATATCTAGTTTGAGTCCTGGCAAGTGTTACATAGCACATGTTACATAGCTAGCTAACTGAGGGCAGCAAGGCTAACCCTAGGCTAACACCGATTCTAGCCACCACGTGTTATAACAACTAGCTACTTACTGTTATGTTCCTCGGGGGATGTGCGCTGTCGACGTTGACGTGCTTGACTTCGAAGTCTGTGTGCTCTCTTCTTCCCCTTCTCCCCCATAGATTTAGAAGGAGCTTGTAGCTTGCCTGATCTGGTAACTGGCATAACAGCCATTGCAGTGACTAATGCTGATGAAAGATGATGAATGGAGGATGTGCATGTTGTGTCCTTGGACCACAATAACTATCTTGGCTATGAAGTTCTATTCACGTCATCATAGTTCCGCTGTCGTTGGCCATTTTTTTAATGGATATTTTTGTTTTTGCATTTGTTGGATATGTTTTTATAGATGTATTATTTTATGCACTTAAGAGGAGATGCAGAACTGGCCAAAAATTAAACAATGTATTTACAATGTTTGAAAAATCAGTATTCTGGAGGGGTAAATATATGTCCGGTTTAAATGCCTTTGAACAGGGTATAGTAGTAGGTGCCAGGTGCACCGGTTTGAGTGTGTCAGGAACTGCAACGCTGCTGGGTTTGCTCTACAACGCTGCTCTACATTTTTCCGTGTTTATCAATAATGGTCCACCACCCAGATGACATCCAGCCAGGTTGACACAACTGTGGGAAGCATTGGAGTCAACATGAACCAGCATCCCTGTGGAACACATTCAACACCTTGTAGAGTCCATGCCCAGACGAATTGAGGCTGTTCTGAGAGCTAAAGGGGGTGCAACTCAATATTGTTTCATACCCCTAGTGTGCATTCATTGGGCTATGAGCATGGTAAAATGCCAGGTTTAGCTACTAAATTGAGGAATCTAATTGAAGTGAGGAAATCCAAAAGAAAACATCAAATGGATGCAGAAAAAAACAATTACACAAAATTAAAATGTTATCTACTGCAAAATGAATTTGAAAGAAAGCGATTGCATGGACCACTATAAATGGTAGGTCTTTTCTGTGCTACTCAATGCTAGGCCTCTCACTAAAACTAGGATGCAGGTCCTAGCTAGTAAGACCAGAGCTAACATTATGCTATCTTTACAGTTTCTCACCAACAAATTAACACTTGCGTTTTATTTTCACATACAGTATAATAATATATACAGTACCAGTCAGAAGTTGGGACAAAATATTTTCTAAATTTCTACCATTGATTTCAGTTTAATAAACCATACAACTCTACAGTTGAAGTCGAAGGTTACATACATTTAGGTTGGAGTCATTAAAACTCATTTTTCAACCACTCCACAAAGTTCTTGTTAACAAGCTATGGTTTTGTCGTTTAGAACATCTACTTTGTGCATGACACAAGTACTTTTTCCAACAATTGTTTACAGACAGATTATTTCACTTATAATTCACTGTATCACAATTTCAGTGGGTCAGAAGTTTACATACACTAAGTTGACTGTGCCATGAAACAGCTTTGAACATTTCAGAAAATGATGTCATGGCTTTAGAAGCTTCTGATAGGCTAATTGACATAATTGAAGACAATTGGTGGTGTACCTGTAGATGTATTTCAAGGCCAACCTTCAAACTCAGTGCCTCTTTGCTTGACATCATGGGAAAATCAAAAGAAATCAGCCAAGACCTCAGAAAATAAATTGTAGACCTCCACAAGTCTTGATGATCCTTGGGAGCGATTTCCAAACCCCTGAAGGTACCATGTTCATCTGTACAAACAATAGTACGCAAGTATAAACACTATGAGAACACTCAGCCATCATACCGCTCAGGAAGTAGACGCCTTCTGTCTCTCAGAGATGAACATTCTTTGGTGCGAGAAGTGCAAATCAATCCCAGAACAACAGCAAAGAACCTTGTGAAGATGCTGGAGGAAACCGGTACAAAAGTATCTACATCCATAGTAAAATGAGTCCTATATCAACATAACCTGAAAGGCCGCTCAGCAAGGAAGAAGCCCCTGCTCCAAAACCACCATAAAAAAGCCAGACTACGGTTTGCAACTGCACATGGGGACAAAGATTGTACTTTTTGGAGAAATGTTCCTCTGGTCTGATGAAACAAATATAGAACTTTCTGTCCATGATGACCATTGTTATGTTTGGAGGAAAAGGGGGAGGCTTGCAAGCCGAAGAACACCATCCCAACCGTGATGCACGAGGGTGGCAGCATCATGTTGTGGGGGTGATTTGTTGCAGGAGGGACTGGTAAGCATCACAAAATAGATGGCATCATGAGGTACGAAAATTATATGGATATATTGAAGCAACATCTCAAGACATCAGTCAGGAAGTTAAAGGTTGGTCGCAAATGGGTCTTCCAAATGAACAATGACCCCAAGCATACTCCCAAGGTATTGGAGTGGCCATCACAAAGCCCAGACCTCAATCCCATGGAAAATATTTGCCCACCAGCTCTGTCAGGAGGAATGGGCCAAAATTCACCCAATTTATTGTGGGAAGTTTGTGGAAGAATCCTCTAAACATTTGACCCAAGTTAAACATTTTAAAGGCAATACTACCAAATACTAATTGTGTGTATGTAAACTTCTGACCCACTGGGAATGTGATGAAAGAAATCAAATCTGAAATAAATCATTCTCTCTACTATTATTCTGACATTTCACATTCTTAAAATAAATTGGTAATCCCATCTGACCTAAAATAGGGAATTTTTACTATGATTAAATGTCCGGAAATGTGAAATACTGAGTTTAAATGTATGTGGCGAAGATGTATGTAAACTTGCAACTTCAACTTTACCCATAACTTGATAAAGCTAACACCATGCTTGAAAATATGAAGAGAAGTACATAACATTTTTTATTCAGGACAAACGTTAATTTTGCCACATTTGTTTTTGTTTTACTTTACTCCCCTTTTGCAAACACGATGGGAGGACAGAAGCAGATGACACAACTGTTGTTTGTGACTGCAGAAATTCCGTTACCTATTTTGGGAATTTAATCACTTACAATTTATATCAGTAAACACACTATAACTAATTGATAGGTCTACCTTTACTTTGATCCTAAAGATCCATCGAAATCTACCCTGATTTGATATTGTTTTGACAAATACTCTAGCTACAGTGGGGAGAACAAGTATTTGAAACACTGCCGATTTTGCAGGTTTTCCTACTTACAAAGCATGTAGAGCACTTCAACTGTGAGAGACGGAATCTAAAACAAAAATCCAGAAAATCAGATTGTATGATTTTTAAGCAATTCATTTGCATTTTATTGCATGAAATAAGTATTTGATACATCAGAAAAGCATAACTTAATATTTGGTACAGAAACCTTTGTTTGCAATTACAGAGAGAATACGTTTCCTGTATTTCTTGACCAGGTTTGCACACACTGCAGCAGGGATTTTGGCCCACCCCTCCATACAGACCTTCTCCAGATCCTTCAGGTTTCAGGGCTGTCGCTGGGCAATACAGACTTTCAGCTCCCTTCAAAGATTTTCTATTGGGTTCAGGTCTGGAGACTGGCTAGGCCACTCCAGGACCTTGAGATGCTTCTTATGGAGCCACTCCTTAGTTGCCCTGGCTGTGTGGTTCAGGTCGTTGTCATGCTGGAAGACCCAGCCATGACCCATCTTCAATGCTCTTACTGGGGGAAGGAGATTGTTGGCCAAGATCTCGCGATACATGGCCCCATCCATCCTCCCCTCAATACGGTACAGTCGTCCTGTCCCCTCTGCAGAAAAGCATCCCCAAAGAATGAAGTTTCCACCTCAACTGCTTCACGGTTGGGATGGGGTTGTTGGGGTTGTACTCATCCTTCTATTCCTCCAAACACGGTGAGTGTTTACACCAAAAAGCTATATTTTTGTCTCATCAGACCACATGACCTTCTACCATTCCTCCTCTGGATCATCCAGATGGTCATTGGCAAACTTCAGAAGGGCCAGGACATGCTCGGCTTGAGCAGGGGGACCTTGCGTGCGCTGCAGGATTTTAATCCATGACTGCTTAGTGTGTTACTAATGGTTTTCTTTGAGACTGGTCCCAGCTCTCTTCAGGTCATTGACCAGGTCCTGCCGTGTAGTTCTGGGCTAATCCCTCACCTTCCTCATGATCATTGATGCCCCACGAGGTGAGATCTTGCATGGAGCCCCAGACCGAGGGTGATTGACCGTCATCTTGAACTTCTTCCATTTTCTAATAATTGCGGCAACAGTTGCTGCCTTCTCACCAAGCTGCTTGCCTATTGTCCTGTAGCCCATCCCAGCCGTGTGCTCTGGTCTTTGCCATTGTGGAGAGGTTGGAGTCTGTTTGATTGAGTATGTGGACATGTGTCTTTTATACAGGTAACAAGTTCAAACAGGTGTAGTTAACCTCTTGCGACGAGCAAACCCGTATCCGGGAGCGTAATCATAGCCTCAAATGCATTAGCATAACGCAGCGGACATAAATACCCCCAGAAACTTTTCCTATTCATGAAAATCACAAATGAAATTCATGCATTAGCATAACGCAGCGGACATAAATACCCCTAGAAACTTTTCCTATTCATGAAAATCACAAATGAAAATATGCGTTACAGCCAACGCTAGACAAGCATTTGTGTAAGTTTATCATGGCATAATGCTATGCTAGCTCTGCTGGCAAAAGCAACGAAATTAAATAATTTGCCTTTGAAGAACTTCGGATGCTTTCACTCAGGATACTCCAAGTTAGATAGCAAATGTTCCTTTTTTCCAAAAAGATGATTTTTTTGTAGGCGAAATAGCTCCCGTTTCTTCATCATGCTTGGCTGAGAAATCGACCGGAAAATGCTGCAACTATAACGCCAAACTTTAAAAAAAAATTGCTCCATAATATCGACAAAAACATGACAAACGTTGTTTAGGATCCATCCTCAAGGTGTTTTTAACATATATATTCGATAATATATCCGTCGAGGCAATTGGTTTCTCATAAGAAGCGATTGGAAAAATGGCTACCTCAGTATTTTACGCGAGATTTTCTGCGGGAGACACCATGTGACCACATGCTATATATGGTCCCTTACAGCCATTCTTCAATGGAAATGCCTAAAAAGACGCCACAATGCTGTAGACACCTTGGGGAATACGTGGAAAATGTAAGCTCATTCGTAGCTCATTCACAGCCATATAAGGATTAAAAAAATGTGGCACTTCCTGGTTGGATTTTTATCTGGGTTTCGCCTGTAACATCAGTTCTGTGGCACTCACAGACAATATCTTTGCAGTTTTGGAAACGTCAGTGTTTTCTTTCCAAAGCTGTCAATTATATGCATAGTCGACAATCTTTGCGTGACAAAATATCTTGTTTAAAACGGGAAAGTTTTTCATCCAAAAATTTTAATAGCTCCCCCTAATGCATAACTGGTTAATACAGGTAAAGAGTGGAGAACAGGAGGGCTTCTTAGAAAAACTAACAGGTCTGTGAGAGCCGGAATTCTTACTGGTTGGTAGGTGATCAAATACTTATGTCATGCAATAAAATGGAAATGAATTACTTGAAAATCATACAATGTGATTTTATGGATTTTTGTTGTAGATTCCGTCTATCACAGTTGAAGTGTACCTAAGATAAATATTACAGACCTCTACATGATTTGTAAGTAGGAAAACCTGCAAATCGGCAGTGTATCAAATACTTGTTCTCCCCACTGTAAATATGTTGCTTCTGGGGTATTCTCGCTGGATTTTAGTGACCATTGCCTAGTTGTCTGTGTCAGAGATGTGAAAATGCATAAGTCTAAGTCTTGTGTTATCACTAAGAAGGAGACACATAAACCGATAAATAAAATTGCCACTGAGAAGAAAAAAAAAGATCACATTGCGAAATAATGGTATTTAGCCTCTTCATTGATAGAAATACCAGTTGATGTAAATGCATTTGACTGGTCATGCTGATCGGCCTATTGGTTCATTTGCATACTTTCGTGGAATTAAATTGCGTCATGTGTATATTCATTATGCATCTCATCACATGCGCACAGCATACATATACAGAGCCTATGAGCTAGAAATCGGTCAGACATCGCTTTTATAATTTAATTTAATTTATTTTGGGTAACAGACATATACAACAAAATGTACAATGTGGACCCAGAGGATATCATTGGAAAGTATGAATTAATGATTAAAATATAATGATTAAAATACAATAACACATATAATGGTTACAAACAACCATAAACACATTAACTTATTTTAACATCTTAAAAAGTGGCTCTATTCACTGCGCTTCTTCCTTACTGTAAAAATCAGCTATATTCATATTACATTAAAACAATCTATTAATTGCACATCATACCGATAATAAATACACCTGACCAGCAGTAGGGGGCACAAGGGGCAGTGGAGTAGTTTATCTTACTTCGACAACCTTGTCCAAATGAAAACCTTTGCCTTCTTTTTAAAGCTATTTTCCACTTTTTCTTTGCTTGATCTCCAAAGGAAGTCTATTCCATATACAAATGCTTGTATGGAAAAAACGTGCACCTCGCAGTACTGTTTACTCTTGGGATTTTACAAGATTTGGCTCTGGTATTGTGACTGTGTTGGTCATAGACCATATCAATGTGGTTTTTCATGTAACATGGGGCAAGATCATTTAAGATGTCAAACATATGATTAAGTTTAAGTGGGTCCACTCTGGACTCTAAAGGCAACAAGCCAACCTCCCGGAACCCTATGTGGGTCCTAGGGGTGACATTAAGAATATACCTGATAACATTATTTTGCATGACCTGCATTCTTTTTTTCAGCTTTTTGGTAGCCAAACCAACAGAACAGGCATAATCAAAATGACACTGAATCAAGGTTGAGTCAAGATGGCACCGAAGAGGATGACTGACGTTTTACATCCTAACCAATTGTGCTATTTTGTAAGTTTTTTTTGCATTGTTTGTAACTTAAAAAAAAACGTATTTTGTACATAATGTTGCTGTTTCGATCTCTTATGACCGAAAATAACTTCTGGACATCAGAGTAGCGATTACTCACCACGAACTGAAGAAGCTTTTTCCTTTAATGTGTCCGACGAGAAGGATATACTACAATCCCGGGAACAGGCCCAGAAACCTGTCATTTGCGTGAAGAAAAGACTGAGGAAAAGAGGACGCAGATCGGGCTACCTTCTTAGAATCCGTAGTTGAGCGAGTAAACTCCCATTGCCATAAAATCTACTTGCTAACATGCAATCATTGAAAAATAAAATTGATGACCTATGATTACGATTATCCTACCAAAGGGACATTAAGAACTGTAATATCTTATGTTTCACCGAGTCGTGGCTGGACAACGATACGGATAATATAGAGCTGGCGGGAAGTTCCATGCACTGGCAGAACAGAGAAGCTACGTCTGGTAAGATGAGGGGTGGGGGGGTGTGTCTATTTGTCAATAACAGCTGGTGCGCGATGTCTAATTTTAAAGAAGTCTCGAGGTATTGCTCGCCTGAGATAGTGTGGTCTACAGCTTATCAAAAGGCACTCTATCTACCAAGAGAGTTCTCATCTATATTAGTCATAGTCATCTATTTACCAGCACAGACCGATGCTGGCACTAAGACCGCACTCAACCAGCTCTATAAGGCCATAAGCAAACAAGAAAATGCTCATCCAGAAGCTGCGCTCCCAGTGGCCGGGGACTTTAATGCAGGCAAACTTAAATCAGTTTTACCACATTTTTACCAGCATGTCAAATATGCAACCACAGGGGGAAAAAACTCTAGACCACCTTTACTCCACACACAGAGATGCATACAAAGCTCTCCCCATTTGACAAATCTGACGATAATTATATCCTCCTGATTCCCGCTTACAAGCAAAAACTCAAAATCTAAAGCAGGAAGTACCAGTGACTCGCTCAATACGGAAGTGGTCAGATGCTACGCTACAGAACTGTTTTGCTAGCACAGACTGGAATATGTTCTGGGATTCATCATCTTCATCAATAAGTGTATTAACGATCATCCCCACAGTGACCGTACGTACATATCCCAACCAGAAGCCATGGATTACAACATCCGCATCGAGCTAAAGGCTAGAGCTGCCGCTTTCAAGGAGCGGGACACTAATCCGGACGCTTATAAGGAATCCTGTTATGCCCTCAGACGAACCATCAAACAAGCAAAGGATTGTACAGGATTAAGATTGAATCCTACTACACCGGCTCTGACGCTCGTTGGATGTGGCAGGGCTTAAACTATTTCGGACTACAAAGGGAGAGACAGACGCGAGCTGCCCAGTGACGCGAGCCTACCAGACGAGCTAAGTGCCTAAACTAAGGACCCTGGGACTAAACACCTCCCTCTGAAACTTGTTCCTGGACTTCCTGATGGGCCACCCCCAGGTTGTAAGGGTAAGCAACAACACGTCTGCCAAAATCCTCAGCCCCTCAGGGGTGTGTACTTAGTCCCCTCCTCTGTATTCCCTGTTCACCCACGACTGCGTGGCCAAACACGACTCCAACACCATCATTAACTTCTTAGGGATGGATCCCTTAAGCTCGAATCCTGTTACCAGGATAGATTTGACAACATCCGGTGATATTACAGAGCGCCAAATTCAAACTACAGAAATATAAATATTTAACATTCATATAAATACAAGTGTAATACATCAAAATAAAGCTTAAGTTTGCTGACGACGCAACAGTGGTAGGTCTGATCACCGACAACGATGAGGCAGCCTATAGGGAGGAGGTCAGAGAACTGGCAGTGTGGTGCCAGGACAACAATCTCTCCCTCAATGTGAGCACGACAAAGGAGCTGATCGTGGACTACAAGAAAAGGCAGGCCGAACAGGCACATGGGGGCCTGTGTCCACATCACCAACAAACTATCATGATCCAAATACACCAAGACAGTCGTGAAGAGGGCATAAAAAAACCTTTACCCCCTCAAGAGACTGAAAAGATTTGCCATGGGTCCCCAGATCCTCAAAAGGTTCTACATCTGCACCATCGAGGTCATCCAGACCGGTTGCATCACTGCCTGGTATGGCAACCGCTCGGCATCTGACCGTAAAGCGCTACAGAGGGTTGTGCGTACGGCCCAGTACATGACTGGGGCCAAGCTTCCTGCAATCCAGGACTTATATAATAGGTGGTGTCAGAGGAAAGCGCATACAATTGTCAGAGACTCCAGTATCCCTAGTCATAGACTGTTATCTCTGCTACCACATGGCAAGCGGTACCGGAGCGCCAAGTCTAGGACCAAAAGGCAGCTCCTTCACAGCTTCAAGCCATTAAACTGCTGAACAATTAATCAAATGGCCACCGAACTATTACATTGACCCCCGCCCCCTCTCCATTTGTTTTGTAAACTGCCACTACTCGTTGTTAATTATCTATGCATAGTCACTTCACCCCTACCTACATGTACAAATTACCTCAACTAACCTGTACCCCGCACAGTGACTTGGTACCTGTACCCCCTGTATATAGCCTCGTTATTGTTATGGTATTGTGCTACGTTTTATTATTCTTTTTTTTAACTTTAGTTTATTTGGTAAATATTTTCTTAATTCTTCTTGAACTGCACTGTTGGTTAAGGGCTTCTAAGTAAGCACTTCATGGCAAGGTCTACACTTGTTGTATTCGGCGCATGTGACAAATAAAGTTTGATGTGATTTGATAAATATGCCCAATTATTGCGCAACAAGCCGCTAATGATAATCACTGTTCTATTGCATGTGTTATCGATACCAAGCAGATTAACCTCGTATAATTATTATTAAGAAAAAAAAAATCTGTTCTTCATGATATCCTGAGTGGCACAGTGGTCTAAGGCACTGCATCTCAGTGCAAGAGCCGTCACTACAGTCCCTGGGTCGAATCCAGGCTGTATTTCATCCGGCCGTGATTGGGAGTCCCATAGGGTGGGACTATTGGCCCAGTGTCGTCCTGGTTTGGCCGGGGTAGGCCGTCATTGTATATAAGATTTTGTTCTTAAATGACTTGCCTAGTTAAATACAGGTTAAATTAAAAATAAATAAATAAAATGTATTACTGAGAGAAAAAGTCAATCAGCTGTATCCCTGATCCTGAATTAGCTCTAGAATTGAATCTATTTCTGTCTCTCTGGCAAACAAACACACTCTCTTTAAACGCCTTCCAGTACAAAAAATATATATAAGATCTTGTTATGATGAGGAATTTCACCTGGGCCAAGACTAGAAAACAGACTCTGTAGCTTATTGGCAGCTTTTCAGACAATTGAGAAATAGATGAACTTATTCAATCAAGAAAGCTAAATCTAGCACTTTCTAGGTTCGATCTCAGACTGTACTGGTGATCCGTCTAAATTTTGGAAAACAGTTAATGCACAGAATCGTGGACATTCATCTCATTCAAGTTGTGTCAGGGGTGCTGAGTAGTATTTTTAGTTATATATATATTTATTATTTTTTCCTCTTCTAAATATGATTGGGTGGGCCTGGCAGGGCTCCCACCCATGCCTAGGCCCCTGGCATCATTACCGAGAAAAATTATAGAATTGATTATTTTAACTGTTTACACTCATGGGAATTTGCCTATATGGATAGGGCTAAATTGAAATGTTTCTTAAAGATGAAATATGATATGCATAAGCATGGTAGCAATTGTAATTGAATTGAAAAATTATTAAATCGAAGTTGAGAACACAACAGTTCACCTGACACAAGACTGAATCAAAAACATTACATTTCAGGCTTCAAACATAAAGATATAAAACTGTATTTTTTTGTGAAGAATCAACAACAAGTGGGACACAATCATGAAGTGGAACGACATTTATTGGATATTTCAAACAAATCAAAAACTGAAAATCTGGGCGTGCAAAATTATTCAGCCCCCTTAAGATAATACTTTGTAGTGCCACCTTTTGCTGCGATTACAGCTGTAAGTCGCTTGGGGTATGTCTCTATCAGTTTTGCACATCGAGAGACTGACATTTTTTCCCATTCCTCCTTGCAAAACAGCTCGAGCTCAGTGAGGTTGGATGGAGAGCATTTGTGAACAGCAGTTTTCAGTTCTTTCCACAGATTCTCGATTGGATTCAGGTCTGGACTTTGACTTGGCCATTCTAACACCTGGATATGTTTATTTTTGAACCATTCCATTTTAGATTTTGCTTTATGTTTTGGATCATTGTCTTGTTGGAAGACAAATCTCCGTCCCAGTCTCAGGTCTTTTGCAGACTCCATCAGGTTTTCTTCCAGAATGGTCCTGTATTTGGCTCCATCCATCTTCCCATCAATTTGAACCATCTTCCCTGTCCCTGCTGAAGAAAAGCAGGCCCAAACCATGATGCTGCCACCACCATGTTTGACAGTGGGGATGGTGTGTTCAGGGTGATGAGCTGTGTTGCTTTTACGCCAAACATAACGTTTTGCATTGTTGTCAAAAAGTTCAATTTTGGTTTCATCTGACCAGAGCACCTTCTTCCACATGTTTGGTGTGTCTCCCAGGTGGCTTGTGGCAAACTTTAAACAACACTTTTTATGGATATCTTTAAGAAATGGCTTTCTTCTTGCCACTCTTCCATAAAGGCCAGATTTGTGCAATATACGACTGATTGTTGTCCTATGGACAGAGTCTCCCACCTCAGCTGTAGATCTCTGCAGTTCATCCAGAGTGATCATGGGCCTCTTGGCTGCATCTCTGATCAGTCTTCTCCTTGTATGAGCTGAAAGTTTAGAGGGACGGCCAGGTCTTGGTAGATTTGCAGTGGTCTGATACTCCTTCCATTTCAATATTATCGCTTGCACAGTGCTCCTTGGGATGTTTAAAGCTTGGGAAATCTTTTTGTATCCAAATCCGGCTTTAAACTTCTTCACAACAGTATCTCGGACCTGCCTGGTGTGTTCCTTGTTCTTCATGATGCTCTCTGCGCTTTTAACGGACCTCTGAGACTATCACAGTGCAGGTGCATTTATACGGAGACTTGATTACACACAGGTGGATTGTATTTATCATAATTAGTCATTTAGGTCAACATTGGATCATTCAGAGATCCTCACTGAACCTCTGGAGAGAGTTTGCTGCACTGAAAGTAAAGGGGCTGAATAATTTTGCACGCCCAAATTTTCAGTTTTTGATTTGTTAAAAAAGTTTGAAATATCCAATTAATGTCGTTCCACTTCATGATTGTGTCCCACTTGTTGTTGATTCTTCACCAAAAAATAAAGTTTTATATCTTTATAAATATATTTTGTTTGAAGCCTGAAATGTGGCAAAAGGGTTTTAACTGAGAGGACAAAATCTTGTCTTCATGTGGCCACACACCTAAGTCATTTCAATGCACTTGTATGACTTTAAGAAGAGTCTTCAACTATAAGGTGCTTTTTTGAGCTCCCCTTGCTTTGCCATTGAGGAACTCGAGCAAACACAATTGTAGATGTTTTTTGTGGAACACAACCCTGCATCCCCGCCATCACACATTTACTGTTGTTGTTTACGCAGTCCAAGTCCATTATAAATTGCTGTCTGGGTCAGGTGGGGGTCATTTGAAAGCTTGTTCTATTACCAACATGAATAGCTAAGTCATAACATACAATCTTACAGTGTTAGGCATTCACAAGGCAATTCACCCAATGTGATACGGATCTGCTATTTTTAGACCTTATTGCTAGAACCTCCATCAGAAGCTAGTCATCAGATGCTAACCAGCTAATTAGCTACTAGCTATTGAGTCATTGTTAACCACTGCTTGTGGCATTTAACTCTAGCTCAGACACCAGCAGCTTTTACCCTGGATAACACCTGCCAGTCTGCACAGCGCAATATCAACCCTGAACATATCGGACTGTTTTTCTCCACCATTACTCCAGATTACTCCATTACTGGACCATTACTCCAGATCATCACAGCTA